>NC_139149.1:113248223-113848223 GCF_964270905.1 Leucopleurus acutus | reverse complement strand
GGGTCCCCAAGACGCACAGACAGAAACACAAGAGCCAACTGCCCATGATCTGAGCGCCCACCACTCCCCCCACCCCACAACTCTCCTGCCAAGCAAGGAGTTGAGGGAAAGAGTTTGGGGCTTCGGGGGTTTTTTTTGGTGGGGGGGCGACTCTAGATTTAGAGAGCAGGCAGGAAGAGATAGATACATAATTTTTTTATGCCCCAGCATAAGATGACCAGAAGAGCAAGTCCAAATTGAGAAACCTGGGTAAAACTAAACTTATTCAAGTGAAAAAAGAACAGAAACACACTTTTTTGTGTGAAGACAGTGAGATTTCTTTGGGCAGAGATGAGCGTTTTCAAAGGCCTCCTTCGGAAGCGAGATGCCAAGATGCCCAGTCAGCGACCCCCCGCCCCAAATGGCATTAGCTCCCCATCTTCTGGGGCTCAAACAGCGCTTCCTGCAGGAGCTCCTGGGCTCCCCAGGGCACCCCCTCCAGCCCTCCTAGCCCACTGCACCCCTGGCCCGAAGCCTGTGCCTGCGCTGACCTACACAGCAAGCAGCCTGTTCGCCTCTGCGCTCCCAGCACGTGGCTCTACAAGTCTACGGATTAAAGCCGTAAAGTGAAAAAATAAATACACACCTAATAGACAGATACGGTATAGCGACAGAGACAGAGAGGGAGACACAGACACAGAAGAGATTTAGGCACCAGTCCAGCACCATGGGACACATGCTCTGAGGCAGGCACAGGAGACGACCTGGCTGGATGAGCAGGACCGCAGGGCCACCAGAGCCCAGGCTCAATCATACACGTCCCCCTGCAGGGACTGATTCAGCTCCTGGAGAGCAATGCACGCTAGCTGCACTCCTAAGAGGCTGCCGTGCCCCTCAGACACCCAGTTAAGTTTCTGCAGGGGAGGAAGTGGCTGCCGTACATCCCAGATGCCTGCCCCTCAGCCTGGATGACAGACGGGGGTGACTCGTGAATCTATACATCTGAGCCCACCCTGCAGGGGCAGGGTCCTCCCACCACAAATCCCAGGTAACCGGGTAACCACCCTGCTGTGGCTGAGCACCCCTCCGGCCCAAACCTGAGGGCTTCCAGGGCACCTAGAGGTGGAATCCCCCCACACGGCCCCACTCCTGCGTTCCGTGGGTCAAACTTCGCTCCTTCCTCCTGCCCCCTCCACCCGAGACTCACAGGCAACCTCAGGCCTGCACCTGCATCCTTGGGTGCCCATCTCTGTTCCCCTGCTCCCTTGCCCAGGCCCCCACCTCCCCTTGCAACAGCCCAATTTTGTGGGTTTTTAAAATTTTTTTTAAATTTATTTATTTATTTATGACTGTGTTGGTCTTCGTTGCTGCACGCGGGCTTTCTCTAGTTGCAGCGAGCGGGGGCTACTCTTCATCGTCATGGGGCGCGGGCTTCTCATTGCGGTAGCTTCTCTTGTTGCAGAGCACTGGCTCTAGGCATGCGGGCTTCAGTAGTTGCGGTACGCGGGCTTCAGTAGTTGCGGTACACGGGCTCCGTAGTTGTGGCTCGCGGGCTCTAGAGTACAGGCTCAGTAGTTGCAGCATGCAGGCTCAGGAGTTGTGGCTCGTGGGCTCCACAGTTGTGGCTCACGGGCTCTAGAGCACAGGCTCAGTAGTTGTGGCACGTGGGCTCAGGAGTTGTGGCTCACGGGCTCTAGAGCACTGGCTCAGTAGTTGTGGCATACGGGCTCAGGAGTTGTGGCTCATGGGCTCTGTAGTTGTGGCTCGCAGACTCTAGAGCATGGGCTCAGTAGTTGTGGCATGCGAGCTCAGCAGTTGTGGCACACAGGCTCTAGAGCACAGGCTCAGTAGCTGTGGCTCGTGGGCTCAGGAGTTGTGGCTCACAGGTTCTAGAGCACAGGCTCAGCAGTTGTGGCACGCGAGCTCAGTGGTTGTGGCTCATGGGCACTAGAGCGCAGGCTCAGTAGTTGTGGCTCGTGGGCTCTAGGCACGTGGGCTTCAGTAGTTGTGGCACACAGGCTCTAGAGTGCAGGCTCAGTAGTTGTGGTGCACGGGCTCAGTTGCTCTGTGGCACGCGGGATCTTCCCTGACCAGGGCTCGAACCCGTGTCCCCTGCACTGGCAGGTGGATTCTTAACCACTGCGCCACCAGGGAAGCCCGACAGCCCACTTATGAACCCTCCCTGCCACTCCCCACCACCACCGGCCGCCACCACCGTTTCTATCCTGCCTGGTAACAGCTGAGCATCATGGCACAACCTTTTCCAAATGGAAATCCATAATCTGTAATTTCCACGGCCCAATAAATAAAAGCACTCCCAGCATGCTCTCTGGGGCTCACTGGGCTCTTCTCCATCCTCTGGTCTCTCCTCCCCAGGTCCCCACAGGCTGCAGAGAATGGATACTGGATGTTCCACTCCTATTACCCGCCCGCCCGGAAAGCCTCCACTGCCTGTTTCCCACCCAGCTTCCAAGTCCAGTTAATCCCACTCCCCTCCCCTGCATCACACCACCTGCTTATCCCAGTCTGGACCAGTGTGGCCTCCTGGGCTAGGTCCGACTGTGCTGGGAGAGGGGCTCCAAGCCCACACGTCTGCCTGTACCCCCAGATGCAAATAGAGTGCTTTGCCCACTGTCAGTGCTCGATAAAATCTGGTCTACTGATTCGCATATTGGCCACTTCCCATACTAAACAAAGTGAGGGTAAACCCGGCCCTCCCAACCCCCATCCCTCGAAATAAACATTTGCATTTGTACAGCCACTGGAGACGTTCACACAGGCACACACCCCTCTCTCTCTCTCTCAGGCCCTCGGGTCCTTACCAGCTTCCCGGGTTTGGCCTCGAGAGTGTGGCCTTTGTGGAGGGGGATGGGCAGCTCCCAGGACACAGCAGAGGAACAAAGAAAATAGCCCCTTGAGAGTAACAGACAGTTGGCAACACTTCGCTGATCTTTTTCCCTTTTGTGTCTCCGCATAATTGCTACAAACAACAGAGACTGAAGAGCGCTAATATGTAACCATTAAGACCACGGATCAGTTTGGACGGGGAGTACAGAAGGAGTTTCCCTTCCGATGCCAACAGAGACGCACAGGTCACCTGAAACCCGGCGCCGAGGCGTGAGATAGACTCGGGGCTGGTGTGGGCTCAGCCAGTAGGACCCCCACTGACCACTGATGTCCGGCAGGAGCCAGGGAGAGCTGAGGGGACCCCGTTCCAGTCCCGGGAGAATCGCGCCATCCGCAGTTTCGAGGAAAACACTTCCTGGTGAAGGATTTCATTCTCACAGCTCCACTTACAAAGCTATACTTATTCCACTAACAGGGAATGAAGAGCCTATAGAATATCCAAAGCTGAAAACCTGATGTCTAAGACAGTGCCGGAAACGTATAAAGCACTTGACTATTTGTTTCTGGACGAACAGCTGTAAAGAAGGAGAAGCAAAGGACGGAGGCAGCAGGCAGCCACCATCCTGAGTGTCTGCAATGAACCTTGAACAGCAAGGAAAGGTCTCCAGACGGGGGCCACCAACGGAGCGGGTTCCGGAGCAGCTGCGCTGACCTGCGAGAAGGGCTAACAGGACACAGCGCTCGGCTCCCCGGCGTGCAGCCCCCAACAGGAACGGGGACACGTGGGCACCAAAGGCACGGCAGCCCTATTCCCAGCAGCCCCGAACACGAAACCACCCAGATGCCCATCGTCGGGAGAACAGGTAAGTAAGCGGAGGCAACCACCTCCAACCACATGCAATACAGGTGAGTCTCGCCCTGCGCTACGGCCAACTCAGGTTTTTTGATCTGGAGGCTGGATGTACCCACGTGGTCAGTTTGTGAAAACGCCCTCCCTGATGACCTGGGCATCCTTCTGGATCTATGTTTTATGCCAAAAAAAAAAAGAGCTCCAAAAAACTAGGGCGTTTGAAGTGGTCTCAATCCCTCCAATCCCAAACTCCTAGTAGTAACACACGGAAAAATCAGAGATCCAGGCTTGATCGTCGAAGCGAAAACTGAAACAACTGTTTGTCTGTCTGAAATCAGGTTCACCAGCCTGACCTGACAGGAGCGGTGTCGGGACAGGAGAAGACTGCGTCACTGCTCCCAGCAGCACCCAGATCTTTGGAAACCACAGCAGAGGGTAGGCAGGCAGGCCCACGGAAGTCCCCTCTCTGGAAAACACGCTGGTTCTCCCCTCTCAGACAAGGTCAACTGGAAACACAAACAGAAGGCTCTCAGGGCAACCCGCTCTCTCCGAATCCACTTCTATTTCATTATAAAAGGGAGCCAGCAGCTACCACATCTGTGAGACCAAATCTTGCTGACGGCCACCATCTGCCCTGACACAGGGAATGTGAAGGAATAAAAACTCTTTCAGGAAACTAAGGTGGGTCTTGTTTTGTTGTAGGTACTCACGAAAAATTCTTTTTCTGGCGTATGCTCAGTACTGCTGGTAGACTATGTCCATATCACCTAAAACTCACCGAACGAAAACTAAATTCACAGCCTGAAGATACCGTTCCCCCTTTAAGACTATCATCTGAGGATCCGGTAACAGTAGCTTTGTGTGCTAAGCTGGAAAGGGACATGGTTCTCTCTGCAAGAGCCTGCTGGATGTTGACATTTCTAAGACCAAACATAAATCGTTTGTGAACATGGCCGGTAATTATTTGGAATTCTTCTCCCAGAACCATGAAAAGTGTTTCCCACCCTTTTAAAAAAAAAAAAAAAAAAAGCAGCTTCTAACCAGGATGCTAATGACAACCAGACGGCATAGGCAGTTTTTGAAGATCACACAGTCGCTTGTGTAGAAACACTGCACAAATACTCCCAACACTGCAGCCCAAAAAAAGACAGTCCGCGCCAAACAGCGGGAGAAGTGTGAAATCTGCAAAGGAGCCCTGGTTAAACAAAAACACCAGTCTGTTCGCAGAGAGCCCAGGGTGGCCACCTGTTCAGGGCCGGTGGCGAGCTCCGATCAGCAGTGGGAGAAACAGTACCAGAGCGATGACAGCCCCGCTCGGGCCCTGGGCCCAATCCTCCAGCCTATATTTAGTCTGCTCCTTGTGGAAATGTCCCAGCCTCGCACACAGACAAGCTCTCTGGCTGGCTGCTCGAAGGGTCCAGTAACAAATCTCTTCTGCTGGGGCAGGGACCTTCTCTCCTTCCCTCCCTGGCCGCCACATGCAACCAAGGCAGCCCCTCCCGCCGGGTCAGTCGTGAGCAGAGAGCACAGGGAGGCGAAGGGATGGGGCCCACCGCGACGCCAGCCCTGCCCCGGGATGGGTCATCACCGCGACCCGCTGTGCAGGCTTCCACACCACAAGATGGGAGCCAACGGGACTCAGCCTCAGAGCCCCGCGGCTCCCGGAAGGACGGGGCTCAGGGCAGCACACACCGGGCCTGGTGCTCAGAACCTGAGGAAAATCACAGATGCTGCAGAGATTAGAGATGAACATCTGCAGAGTTCATTTTCCTTCTCGGAGAAAGGTACTACTTAACAAAGGGTAGGAATTATGTGGCTAAGCAGCAGATCAGAACCCCCAACCCTGGATTTTAAAAATAACTAAGCCTGATCCGCTTTGCCAAACTCAATCACTTGGGCGAAGGCCTCAAAGAATCTGGAGTGTTGGGCGGGGGGAGGGGTGGCGGACACGGGTTTGCTGGAACGTGGAGAAACAAGAGACAGGAACAAATCGGTAGTTCAAACAAGCCAGAGCTAGACGCACCAACTGTAAACACCTGCAGGGTACACAGGAAAAAAGGATGCAAAATAAGAGATTTTAGTCTGAACAAAATAAAAAGTCAGTTTGAGACCAAAAAAAACCACCACCAACAACAGCAGAGGTGGTAGTAACGGGGCTCCAGGTTCTGCTCTGAAGGTTCCTGCAGCTGCCAGGGCTGCTTCTCCCTTCTGAGTCACTTCCACCAGGCTCCCCACACAGCCTTCTTAAGCTGCTCATAACCTACAGCTCTCCTGTTTAGAAATGCTTTTAGCTGCACAACAAAAACAAAACGTATCACCTGCCAAATTATCATAACAAGTGAATACGGAAGAACCCCACTTAAACACACAGGAGACTACGCTAAGGATCAACAACCGACCTGGAGACACAGGAAGGGAAGCCCACAGAACCCAGGACCGGGATTTACAGTCTCCCTCCCTAAGGGATGCCCTTGGCAATGTCCACCACCCACCAGCCACGCTCCTCGCAGGGCACTCAGCATTAGCACCGTGTAAGCAGAGTGAACCTGGACTTGAGCCCATTCGAACCTGGGCTTCAGGGCCTCCTCCACTGTGTTTAAGCTGTGTCACCAGAAGCAACGCCCTGGGCTCTTGGCCCCCGCCTGTCACCCACAGGGAAGGACAAGAGGACGCCCCTCCGCTGACTGAAAGCACTGCGCAGAGCCCTGGCCCAGGGAAGAT
This sequence comes from Leucopleurus acutus, assembly GCF_964270905.1. Lineage (NCBI taxonomy): Eukaryota > Metazoa > Chordata > Mammalia > Artiodactyla > Delphinidae > Leucopleurus > Leucopleurus acutus. The sequence continues at coordinate 113,841,826 of NC_139149.1, read as the reverse complement.
GCCCGGTCCGCCACCAGAGCTCCGCCCCCTCCCCGGCCATGCTTCTCAAAGTGCCGTCCCTGGACTGACAACACCAGCATCCTCTGGAAACTTGTCGAAAGCACATTCTCAGGCCTGCTCCAAACCTACGGAACTAGAAACTCTGGGGGCAGGGCCAGCAACCTGTCTTCCCAAGCCCTCCATGTGATTCGACTGCGCGCTTAACTTCGAGGACCAAGGCTCTCTACGTTCCACTGAGGATACTACGTTACGTCAGCCACCCAGCCTGTCACTCATCCATCCCTATCAATGGTATCGATTCTGGGTCTGAAATTCACTTCCACCCAGGAGGAAGAAACACCACCCTTTTGCCGAGAGCCAGGTTGAAAAAGTTGCCAGGATTAAGCAAGCACATCTTTCTCTTCCCCTACACGCACTAGAGAAAACTTCATTTCCACCCAAACACACACGGCATTTAGTTGCCACCCGGGCTAATCCACCAGACCCCAAAACACCCCGGCCCTGACACCTGTGCTCTGGTGACAACTAGCAAAACACCGTCACTTCTGCTAGAGGCTCAACATTGTTCAGATCACCAGCAAGAAGCAAGAGGACCCAAACGCCAGAGAAAACGCAAGCCCCCCCCCACCCGCCGACAAGTCACCCGCTCAACAAACAATTCCCGGGCGTCCTCCAAGGGCCAGACACGACGCTCTGCATCACCGCGGAGATGGAACACAAGCACGACCTGATTTTCCTCAGAGGGTCCCCAGTCCTTGCTGGGAGCTGGGGCCTGGGACAGACAGGGAAGATGCGGACTTCAGCCAGGCTGAAGGGACGCCCAGAATCTGGAAGGGTCGGAGACCGTTAAGGTATGAAATTTAACCTGGAAGTGACGGACCGCCACCCGAGAATTATCTTGAAGGAGGCGACTGTGACACTCATATCAATAATGAAAAGGCCCCATATTTATAACTTGTATTAAGCCTGCAAGATTACGAACATAGTCAAGCATGTCCAGGAAGGGTTATGCTCATTCACGGCAGGAAGAAGGGATTTGTTCCTTAAACACACACACCTGCCCCAACCAGATGAAATAAATTCTTCTAGGCAAACAAACTCTTACAGAAGTTTTGCCGAGGTAAGCCACCACGCAGAGAACGTAAGACTTGTAGTTAGTGGCAGCGTCCACAACCCCTTCCTGTCTTGGGTAAAGGGGACACGTGCTTGGGGTGGTTTGTACGTTCAGCCTGTGGGAACTATGAATAACCAGGAGCTTCATTCCGAGCTCAGAAAGGGCTAGACAGCCAGCGATGAGGTTGACCAGCCCAGCCCATCTCTTTCCAGCAAGTTCCCTACCCTTTCTGGGCCTCCAAGGTGGCATCTGTGTCACTGGATCATCACAAGATGGACTGAGATGATGGAGGTCAAGCACTGGGCACTCTGCTGCCCACAGGTGCTCAACAGAGCTGCTGCACCGTGGGATGAAAGGCGCTCCCTGCCCCATCTTCCCAGGTTCCCCAAATGCTGGGGCTCGGCCCCTCAATGCCCCTGTGTAAGTGCCCTGACCAGGGGTGGCAGGCAGAGTTCTCTTGCCGAGGACTGGGCCACTGTGACCTCTCCAAGCCCTCCCAGGAAGCCACGCAAACCACGGCGGGGCCGGTGGGGAACTCGGTTCCCCCCTCCCCGAGCAGCTGCTTGGTGAGTGTGGAGGCATGAATGCTGGTTAGGGGCTCGACCACGGCCCGGAGTATCATTTGCATCACGGTTCTGTGGCAGGCAAGCTGAATTACAAGGTGCAATGGCTAACAGAGGCTTTACCCGTACTAGAAGAACAAGCTTCATTTAACAAGAAAGACAGCTGACTCATTCACCTCAACTCCATCAACCCCAGGTGGGCTTTTTAAAGGAGAACTGGAGGGGGGGCCCTAGGCGAGATGCTTTGCTCACCCAGGAGGCAGGCTGGTTCCTGTTCATTTCCAGGCACGGAGAACACCCAGCGTGCTGGCCACACCCCCGGGGGACAGCCCAGAAATCGGACCAGGTCAATCTGAAAACAACAGGCAATGCTTCCTTAAACTCTAGAGATTGGAGGAAAAAAATAAACCTCTCGAAGTCCGAAGTAAAGATTTGAAAAAACACTTTTCTTTTTTCTTTTTTTTTTTTGGCAAGGTGATGTTTTAAAACAGGACTGAGAACTAAATCACATTCCCCATGCCTTCAAACAGGGTCACAGACCCATTCAGATTTGGGGATCTTGGTGAGCTCTTTCGACTAAAATATATACAGTTCGGCCCATCATTAAGAGATTTTCCAGTCCAGACCCTCTTAGAATCACTTTGAAATGAGCATTAGCTGAAACATCCTCCCCTTTGACAAGCTCGCTCCTCACTGCAACAGCCAACGATTCCTGAAAGACTCGGGAAAACGGGGAAATTGTACGTAAATTATGGCACAAATGCTGGAACCTCACACCGATGTGATACATCGTATCTCTGAAATTGCTTCCTAACGTTGAAAAGTGCTCACTTTATGCTAATCAGGTAGTTTTGTAAGTATGACTCCAACTTTGCTTAGGTCCACACAGAGGCAGGAAAAATGCCTAGCTGCATCTCCTCTAAAATGTAGGCAATTTTCTGTTTGTTGAGACGAGCGATGTTTAAACCATTTGTTATGACGTGCATATACTTTCCTGATTGGAAACGGTCTTATATTTTAAAATTCAGAGAGGTTTACGTTTTGCTACTGTACCATCCTCACCTGCAAGGTTCACAGGCAGGGGCAGATCTGCGTGCGTTTCTTAGAGGTACTGTGATCCTCTGGGCACACACTCAGTTACAGCGCGGAGTTAAATGCGTGTGCAGTCTCCGTACCCCACGGCAATGCTCTCCTGCTCGGTGTGAGTGAAGAACCCATATCCTACACAGTTGCACAAAACTGTTTCTTGCATGCTTCTCTCCTCATAGGAAAAATGTCATCCTGCCACAGCTGAGCAATCTTCTCAATTTCCAAAATATCAATGATGTAGATATAAATCAAAACCGTATCTTAAAATTGGTAGTGAGAACATTTCATTATAACAAATGAACTTATATTTCATTAGGAGGGACAGTGGAAGGTGCTTTGGGGGGCTGCAGACCTAGGTTCAAAGGATCCTTTGGTTCAGACCCGACTTTGACCTCAGTTAAACGTTCAGGAGGTCATTATCCTTCCCCGAATGAAGCCGGCCCACATTCTCTCACAGGGTTGGTACAGCCCCACATCGAGCTTATGAATGCAAGAGCATGCTTGCTAAAGTTCTATACAAGTAAAAAGTGGTATAGTTGTTAATAATAATGCAAAGAACAGAATCATATTTGAATGGTTCTTAAGCCTCATTAAATTAACCACAGCCCTGACACAATATAAACATTCCTTTTTCTAACAAAAAAATAATAGCATTGCCCAAGTCCCAAGCAGGATTCATCACTGATTCTGCGTCTTATTGATGATAACAAGGTTTCCAGCCAAGAAGGGGCCCAAAGTCTGACATAGTACAGGTAGACAGCAAGCTACCCGAAACCACCATCTAGGAACCACACAATGTTTTGGTTTTTTTAGAAAAGAAGGAAAAGAAAAGAAAAATGAAACCACATCCTCTTGCTAGAAAGTCAAAATGCTTTGCGAGGGGTGCCCGAGACCCCAGAACTGGGCTTCGCGATGGGAAATGAAAACGAGGCAGCATGAATCACGCTCAGCTAGAGGTCTCTGCACAGAGCCTAGGCGCTCTCAGCCAGGTGCTTTCGGTGCTAGTCACCAGCTTTCAAAGTGTTTCATCAGACTCCTGTGGACGCTGCCAGAGAGCTGCGGAGAGACAGCGGAAACAGGCACAGGAGCCCTTCACTTGGGTGGCCGCGGAGCCAGAGCCCCGGCTCTGGAGGAACGTTTCTGCAACCTCACCCAGCATCAGCAGCCGTGTGCCGGGCCCGCGGCCTCCCGCAAGTCTTGTCAGAGCCACACTGCAGCCTCTGCCTCTCGAGGAACCTGGAAGCATCTTAAACTGCCAACAGGGCGGCCAGGTGCTCTGAGAGCCAGGCCCACATAAGGCTGGAGTACTGTTCAGATCCTCCCCGGAATTAGCAAGTCCCCTATGGATACAGGCGGCCAATCAGCAGCTTGGCTGGGATGCTGTTCAAGTCCATAGGGCTGCCAAATGCCGAGAGGATCAGCCCCACCACATCCACCTTCTCCACCTAAACTGGTCAAGCGTCAAACCAAGACACTCTGGGGTGAGCAGTTCAGGCAGCACGGCGCCAAAGCCACGCCCTCCTGAGGCCAGTGCCCCCTCACCTGCAGACGGAGGGGAGCTGGGCGATGCCTGCGGCTGGGCTCCCGACACACTCCTGCCGGGCCTTAGAACCTTCTCAGTGTTCCTCAACTGCGGCCAGAGTGGCTTTTGGTTCGGACAGGTCCATGTTATGGACAACCGACCCTTCAGTTCTTTTACCGTCATTGACCAATGGCAGTGAGAAGGGAAGCAAGGGAACAAACCGGAAGCCGAATAGCAGAGACATAAGAGCCATGGCAAACCCGAGAAAACACAGGCCCCGGAGAGGCAGAACTCGCCTGAACGGCTCCGGAGGATCACTGCCTCGCCTGACTCGCAGGAAGGGTGGGTGGCCTCCCAGTGCCAGGTGTGTGAAAGTGAGACCCCCCAGGGAGGGTTCTTCTGATGTGACCCAGGACTTCTGGTAGAAAACACGCCATAGAGGAAGCCAGCTTCTGCACAGGGGCAGGTAGACCAGCATCGGGACACGATGCAGCCTGCAGCGGGGGCTGGCTCTCCGCTCCGGCTAAAGTCAGCTCTCTCCACTGTGCCCCCGAAATGGCCAAAGACACCAAAGGGGTTGGCCCTGCCCGCCTAAGCACGCCAGCCAGAGCCTCGCCCCCAGAAGCAACACTTCTCAAAAGACCTCTTCAACGTCCAGCAAGACGCTCGGCCCCAGCCTGGTAACCTGTCGCGGTCCGGTGGCGCCAACTTCTCCGGCTGCCCCAGGGCTTGGGCTGGGTCACTCGGGTGGCCCAGGACGCGACCACACGGAGCCACTTTCTCACCGCAGACTCTACTGCCCATTAGCACATTATCGCCGGCGATCCATCTTCGCTGGCAGAGCTGGCGGCGCGCTCGCCCAGCCCTCGGCCTCCCCCTCCGCTCTCGCCCGGCCTTGCGGGGTGAGACGCACCGCAGTGCCCACTCGGCGGGGCAGCCGCGTGCCACGGCCCGGCGCGTGTGTACACACGCACGCACACACACGCGCGCGCCCGCTCCCCCGCGCCTTCCAGAAGCCCCGCGGAGGCCCGGCCCTCACCTTCGATGGCGATGACGTGCTCCCGGATCTGGTTCTGCAGCACCGGCTCCTCCACGCGCTCCAGCAGCTCGTAGATGGAGTAGATGTTGGGGTGGACCGACTCGAAGCGCTGGATCTCGGCCCGGATGGCAGCCGAGTTGGCCAGCTGCTGCTGGTAGTTCATGGTGCAGGCACCGCGCCCGGAGCCGCGCGCCCCCCGCCGCCGCCGCCGCCGCCCCGCGCCCCGGGGCCCGCGGGCCGCCGAGCCCGGGGCGCCGCAGCCCCCGGGGAGCCGGGCCCGCCGGCGGCGGGCGGAGGAGGCGCGAGAAGAAAGGAGCGGGCGGAGCAGGCGCGGGGCCGGCCCGCCGACTCAGTTCATGGCCGGGACGCGCGGCCGGCGGGCGGGCTGGCGAGCGAGCGGGCCCCGGCGCCCCGGGTCAGCGGGCCCCCATGGAGCGCCGCGGCGGGCGCGGCCGGCCCCGGAGGAGGCTCGCTCGGGCGCCTTCCTGCGCCGCAGCCGCCTTCCACCCCTAGGCGCTGCCCCGCCGAGCAGCCATTAAAGCCCAGGCAGCCGCCGCGCTCTGAGCGCCGGGGCCGAGGGCCGGCCCCCGGGCAGCGGCCGCGCCGCTCGGGGCGCCCGGCCGCGGCGTGGGTCCGCGCGCTGCGTGCTGCGCCGCCCGGCGCGCCGGGGCCCCTGCGCCGAGCCCGCCGTGCGCCGCCCGCCGAGCCGGGACCGAGCCGCAGGCGCCTTGCAAGCCCCGGAGCCCGCGCCGAGCGCCACTCGCCGCCTGCCCGGCCGGCCCCCTCCCTGGCACGCAGGGCTCCGGCCCACGTCGGCCCCGCCTCCGCCTGCGCCCCGCCCGCCCGCGCGCTTGCCGCTCGCCGCTCGCGGCCCGCCGCCCGCCGCCGCTGCTTCCTCCCCGGCGCTTCCCAGCGCGCCGGATCCCGGGGAATTGCGCCAGGCTCCGCCCCGCGCCTGCCCCTAGGCTTCCTGGGACTTGTAGTCCGCGCCGCGCCGCGTCGGCGCCCCGCCGGGACCGCGGGGAGGAGGCGCGCACGACGCCCGGGGCCCCCGTGCGGCCGGGGCCCCGGGGGCGAGGGGCCGGGCTGACAGGCTAGCAGACGCGCGACGCGGCCGGCCCCCTGCCCCAGCCGCTCCACGAGTCTCTGCGCTGCCCCGCGGCTGTCCCGCCGTCTCGGGACCCGGGAGGCCGTGCACGACCCCGCCCGCGTTTTTGTTTGTTTCTGGGCGGCTGGTTAGAGGAGCTTCTGCGACTCACCGTGTCCCCCGACCGCACTTTGTTGCTTCCCCTCCCCCCAGCCCCAGTTTTCACTTGCTGTCTCCTTTTGCGAAAGTGACACGAGTGCTTCCTCTAAATAAACTAAATTTCTTCCCGAAGGCGAAGAGCCTCCTTAGCCGTGGCGACGTGGATATTCACACTCCAGGAGTGAAGTTTAGACGAGGACACGAGGTGCTGTGAAATACCACGGAGGCTCCCTAGGCATCCTTTTCCTTTAAAATTAAAAAAAAAAAAAAAAAAACCAAGCAAACTGAGATGTGGGTCCCCAGCCTGTTCACCCACCCCAATCCCCGCGTAAGCTCAGCGCCCGGGACCCCGCGGAGCCTGACTGCACTGCAGCAGTGGGCCCAGCGTGCGCAGAAGGCTAACCCCGCAGGTTCGAGGCAAACCGGATAGTTGCAGATGTGCTGAGCACCGGCGCCAGGTTTGTGCGCACTGGCCTGGTCCCTAACCACGCCCATCCAAGTGACCTTTTGGAAACGCGAGTCTGCTGCCCTGGCATCCCTGATCAAAGCCAGCTGAGTCTTCACCTGGTTCATGTGCAGCCTGCGTGTGGCTTACTCACCCTGGTATCCAGCCTACTTGGGTCACACTTCGGGTTCACGGTTCCCCCAGACAAATGTGCCGACCACCTTCAGCACTCTGAGCCCTTGCTCATGCCTTCCTCCCTATCCCCAATCCCAGCAGGGTCCCTGATGCCTGAGGCAGAGTTCCAGGCTCCCTCTGTGATATGCCTCTGGCTTTGCTCTCATCCTACCTAACTGTAGTAACTGAGATGCCGACAATGTGCCCTCATCTTACGTAACGTCTCAGCAGTCATTGGTTGCTCCCCTCCTTGAACCCTTCTCCTGGCTGCCGGGGTAACATGATCACCAGGCTTTCCCACGACCTTCCTGGCTTCTCAGTCCGGTTTGTGATCCCCTCTTACTCCTGTAACCTTTAAATATGGAGAGCCCCCGGGGCTCATCTCCGGGTCTCTTTTCTATAAGCGGGCAATCTCTGTCTTTTGGGTGTGAATATCATATACAGGTTAATGAACCTCAAATTCATATCTCTAGCCCAGACCTCAACCCTAAATCACAAATTCATATCCAACCGCTTCCTCAGCAGCCCTTGGATGCCCGCTGACAACTGAAATCTAACACGTCTCAGACTGAACTCTTGCTATGCCCTCTTTTCTGCTCCTCCTGAAATCTTCTCTGTTCCAGTTATGGGCAACTTCAGGCCTCCTTTTGCTCAAGCCAACAACCATCCTTGATGCCTCTCTCCCCCATACCCCAAATAGTGTCAGCTCTACCTCCACAAGATCCAGAATCTCACAGCTTCTCACCAACTCCGCTGCCACCAACCTACTAAAGACGTGATCATCTCGCCTCTGGGTTATTGCTAGGAAATTGATCTAGCAATTGATCTCCTTGCTTCTTATCTTGTGCCCTTACAGTCTGTTCTCAAGAAGGCAGCCCTGGTGACCCTTATAAAACCCAAGTTAGGTCATGTTAAGCCTCTGCTCAAAACCCTCCCGTGACTCCTGTCCCATTCAGAGTAAAATTCAGCTCTTTACTGTGGTCTCCAAAGCCATACACACACTAGAGCCTATCAAGAGCTGTGCGGGGTGTGATGGTTCCCCCTACTTGTAAGCTAACAAGGTAGCCTGCCAAAGACACGAGACCCCTGGGTCAGAAACAAAGGACTTTATTATTCATAGCAATCGCAGTAGCTAGAGGATCAGCATTTTCATGAGCTGGTAGTTAACGGAGCCCCAGAGGGCCAAGAGGTCCAGAGGGCCAAGAGGTCCAGATGCACATATAGTGGATTGACCTATAGAAGGGAAACCCTGAGCTTAGAGAACCCCAATCTTTTATATGGGCAGTAAACATTCTGCCCTATAACTGTGACAGGAAACCCTATCTTCATCTCCCAAGGTTATTTGCTCTACAAAAGTTCTTGAAAAGATAGTTCAGAAGAAAGGCGGTCAAAGCCACAACTACTGAACCCGTGTGCCACAACTACTGAAGCCCGTGCACTCTAGGGCCTGCGTGCCGCAACTACTGAGCCCGCATACTGCAACTACTGAAGCCCGCATGCCTAGAGCCCATGCTCCACAACAAGAGAAGGCACCGCAATGAGAAGCCCGTGCACTGCAACAAAGAGCAGCCCCTGCTCACCGCAACTAGAGAAAGCCCGCGCGCAGCAACGAAGACCCAACGCAGCCAAAAAAAGTTTTTAAAAAGAACAAAGGCAGTCCATGCCTCTTCACTCAGACATGCAGAAGTGCAAGAGACCTAGGGAGGATTATCTCCCCCAGCTCCTTGGTACACCTCCCACCACAGCATCTGTCCTTCTTCCCCATTCTCCCCTCTTTAGCCACGCTGTCTGGCCTCCTTGCTGTTCCTTGCATACACCCGGCACACACCCGACTCATGTATTTGCACATGGTGTTTCCTCCATCAGGAATGCTCTTCCCCCAGCAATTTCAGCAGCTCCATCATTTCCTTCACACATTACTCCAAAGCCACCTTCTCCATGAGGCCTCTTCTGACATCCTGTCTAAAATGGCATCCCTCTTCACCAACACTTCATGTCTTCCTTCTTTGCCCCCAAACATGCCCACATCCTAATCCCTGAAACCTATAACTATGTTATCTTACATGGCAAAGGGGCTTTGCAGATGCAATAAAGTCAATGATGTTGAGATGATTATCCTCGACTCTCTGGGTGGGTCCAATGTAATCACAAGGGGTCTTATAAGAAGGGAGACATCAGGGTCAGAGTCAGAGAAGGAGCTATGAGGATAGATGCAGGGATGAGAGGGGGAGAGAGAAGTTGAAAGATGCTACACTGCTGGCTTTGAAGATAGAAGGATGGGACAATGAGCCAAAGAGAATAGGTGGCCTTTAGAAGCTGGAAAAGGCAAGAAAATGGATTCTCTCTCAAAGGTTACAGAAGGAATCCAGTCCTATCAACTCATTTCTGACTTGTGACCTCCAGAACTATAAGATAATAAGTTTGTGTTGTTTACACCACTATGTTTGTGCTAATTTGTTACAACAACAATAGGAACTTAATACACTTGCTTAAATGTTTTCTTAGCACTCATCCCCATCTGATACAGTACGTACTTTACTTAGTTACCTTGGGTGTGTTCTGTGTCCCAACCAGAATATAAACTCTATGAGAGCCAGGATTTCCATCTGCTTTATTCCTTGTTCTAGCTCCAGCACCTATAAGTGCCTGACACGTAGTAGGTGCCCAATAAATGCTTATCAAATTAATGGCTTCTCCCATTAAATTGTAATTTCCATGAAGACAAGGACCATCTCTCTTCTGCACAGTCCTTGGTCACTGTAGGGGCAATGAATATTCAACAAGTTAACTGATGAAAAATAGTAAATATCTCTCCTAAGGTAAGGGCTCCCCTCCCATCATACCAGGCACATAGTAGGTGTTCAATAAATATTAGCTGAATTGAAATGAAAGTTAGTTTTTCTAGTGACATGAGACCCAGTGGCATTTACAAGGAGGTTACTGGAGATTCATCTTTTGTGAATACAGCCAAGAATTCGGGCCTATTTTGATATGATAGTCCTTCCAAGGACTTTAATTTGTGAGTGAAATCTTTACTATGAGAGCAAGCTGGCTCTCAAAGTAGTGAATTGCTCCTGTCACCAGAAGTATCAAGGAAAAGCCTGATAACCATCCCATTCATTCATTTGTTCATTCTCTCATTTATTCATTCAACAGATCTTCTTTGATCACCTACTCTGTCCTAGACAGGGTGCTACATTCTAGAAGTAGAAAGACAGAAAAGATGATGCCTGCCCTTAGAGAGCCTCCATTCCAGGGGACTATCTGTAGAAGAGGCATTGCTTTTGGGGTTCAATTTCTGAATCCAACACAGAGATTGTGAACAGAGAGTGAGAATAGTTATAAATGAAGGTGGCCATGAACACCCCCCTGCCCAACACACACACGCATATGAACACAGGGTTTACACACTCAAACATTCAGTGACTGAGTTACAGTTGGATGAATGATTCTGGTCATGTCTAAGTAAACGTGTAAATCTAGGGCACTTCTGCTAGTGCCTAGCCATATACCTCTACGTTCTCCTGAAATGAAGCAGTGTGAGTTGTGTCCTCCAGAGGAAAAACTTTATTGTCATAACTTTAAACATCAAAATTCTCCCCATCCCCCAAAGTGCACAGGTGCCCTTACACATAGCTACATAGCTATTCCACCTAAATTATCTCTAAGAAGTGATTTAGAAAATTTATAAAACATTCTGTGTCTCTGGATTCTTAGGTAATTTACCTGAGCTGGAATTGATTTCATTAGGTTACTTTGCACGCTTGATTGGGGAGCTCTGAGATTTTTATTTGACATGTGTGTAGACTGTAATGCGACAGAGGTTGCTTCATCTCACAGGGTCATCTGCAGAGAGCAGAGGGTCGTTGTGGGGAACTAGCGTCTCACAAAGGCTTTGGGCTCCAGATGGAGGTGGGGAGGGGCCACATAGGGCAGGAGAGGAGAGCAGAGACCAGAAAGAGGCATAATTCAGAAAAGGGCCAAGATAAAATTTCCTTATCTTGCATTTTGCTCTCTGAGGCAATGACTCTGGGGTGAGGACGAGAACACACACAAATTGTGTTGGCATTTTTGCAGTTTGAGCTCTAGGCTGATTCAGACTGGGCTCTGTGGGGCCCCGCCTCTCTGCTCCATGTAGCTCTCATTCTCCTCCGGGCACTGCAGGACTTCAGGAGCCATGTGCGTCTCTCAGTGATTGGGAAAGTTCAGGAGAACAAGCCCCATTGGGCAAGCTCATTTCAAACCTCTGCACTCTTCACATTTGCTGACATCCCCATGGCCAAAGCAGGTTACAGGACTGTGCCCAGAAGCAGGGGAGGGAAGAACACCCCACCCACCATGAGAGGACCCTGCAGAGTTATGTGGCAAAGGTGTGGCTGTATAATCCTACTGTTGGAAGAGCTGGTTATCAGTCCAGTGGGGCATGCCATCCTTGGCCAGGTAATCGAGCCCTTTAGCTGAAATTGTGTCCTTCATTCGGTTGTTTGGCCCAGGGAAGAAAGCAGTGACATCTCACAGGGCAGTTGTGAGCATCTGAATAAGGTATGTGGGCAAACGCTTTGTCACCTGCAGGTATTATCCCAGCAGTGGAACAGGAGTTCTATAAGCCTCAGTTTACTTTTCTGTAAAAGATAGATTATAACACCTAAAACATTGGATTATTATTGCTATCAGAGCTATAGTCAACTTTCCCAAGTTCACAAGGCCGTAGTAAGCAAATAATCCAGATCTGATTTACTCCACTTCTCTAAGGGAAGAAATAGAGGGGCAGCTTCCACCTTTTCTGTACGTGCAACTTTCCCAGCCATCGAGTGCAGCAGAAGCAGGGATGCAGGACTTCTGAGGATGGTTCATATAAAGCAGTATACCTCCTACTGGTCTTATCTTTCTCACCCCTCCTCCACTCTTTTCACTGGCCCTTGGCCACCATGTTGTGAGGAAGCCCAAGCCACAGGGAGAGGCTACAAGATGGTGTGAATACAAGATCCTTCAGATGATTCCAGCTCCCAAGCTTCAAGTCTTCCAGCTGAGGCCCATGTAAGGTAGCGTGAGACAACCTGTTCTCTCCGTGCCTTGTCTGAATTCTGGACTCATCGAAACTCTGAGAGATAATAAACGATTATCGTTTTCAGCCTCTAAATTTGAGAGTGACTTGTTCTACAGGAATAGACGCTAATGGAGAGGGGATCCTTGAACCTGTGAAAATGTATGAGAGAATCATGATATGTATGTGAGAATATATGACATGTGAGAATATATGACATTTTTGTTTCTGGGTTCATTATTTTTTGACATTTGCCCTGAATAAGGGCCCCCTTGAGAGAGAATCCAGTTCCCACATCAGCTCTGCTTGTCTTCTCCAGGCAGCCCTTCTCTGGTGCCCATGGCTCACTTTCTGAAACAGAGTCATTGGTTTTCTATTGCTGCCACCAACACAAATGTGTTATCCTGTAGTTCTATAGGTCAGAAATCTGACACGGGTCTCATCAGGCTAAAATCGAGGCACCAACATAACGGTCCTTTCTGTAAGCTCTGCATAGCATCTGTCTCCTTGTCTTTTCCAGCTTCTTGAGGCTGCCTGCACTCCCTGGCCTGCGGCCCCCTCCTCCATCAATTTCACAGCCAGCAAAGGTGAGTTGAGTTGTTCTCACGTCACATCACTCTGACCCCCTCCTTTGCCTCCTCCCGCTTGTCAGAACCTTTGTGATTATATTGATCCCACCTGATAATCCAGGCTCATTTCCCCATTTCAAGATCATATGATTACTAACTTTAATTCCATCTGCAACCTTAATTCCCCTTTGCCACATAAGGTAACATATCCACAGGTTCCAGGCATTAGGACCTAGACATCTTTCGGGTGTGTGGGGGGGCATTATTCTGCCTATAACGCATTAACAGATGCTGCCAGTGTTCAGTATGTGCTTGTTGTTTACTATTTGGGGGTGTCAAGTGTCATAGTAGTTGCATTTGAACCTACCTATGCGTAACTAGAAGGGTTTTCGAAAGAAATGTTGGGTTTCCAGAATCAGCCTTGGACCCACCCACACTCATACCCCTCAGTACAAGGTAGCCTTTGAAACTCATGAGATTTGTGTAACCTGATAAGTCACCTACTACTAACAGGCTCAGAATCTCCCCATAGGCCGCCACAGCTCCTGAGGCAAAGGGATGGAAAGCAGAAACACAGATGAACACAGTCTTTAAAGGCTTCACTTCTTTTGCACTTACATTTTTAGGTCTGTCAGTGCTCATTTGCAGGGTTAAAAGAATATCTTCCTAATATGCAGAGTAAACAAAATGAGCAGTAGCACTATTTAGCTCAAGGTCATTTAAAAAAGATTTTCATGGGACTTCCCTGGTGGCACAGTGGTTAAGAATCCGCCTGCCAATGCAGGGGACACGGGTTTGAGCCCTGGTCCGGGAAGATCCCACATGCCGTGGAGCAGCTAAGCCTGTGCACCACAACTACTAAGCCTGCACTCTAGAGCCCTCGAGCCACAACTACTGAGCCCACGTGCTGCAACTACTGAAGCCCACACGCCTAGAGCCCGTGCTCCACAACAAGAAAAGCTACCACAATGAGAAACCCGCGCACCGCAAGGAAGAGTAGCCCCCGCTCGCCACAACTAGAGAAAGCCTGCACACAGTAACGAAGACCCAACGTAGCCAAAAATAAATAAATAAATTTATTTTAAAAAAAAGATTTCCATGTTTATGGGCTATCCTTAAAATTAATAATGGATGCTATATGATTTTATCAAGATTTTCAAAATCCCACTGAAAATGCAAAATGTTTCCTGTATGAAATCCAAGTTTTATTTCTCCAACTGTCACTAAAATGGGAGTACGGTTCTTGAGGACTCTTACAAAGCTTGGAGCAGCAGAAAGTGGGACGGGGTAAGTCAGAGTTTAGGGTAGATGGGAGCAAATTGCAGCTGAACCCTGAATGTTACTTTTCTGGAAAGTGTCTTTGTTCTGCCATGTGGAGCTCTCACTCCTGACCTTTCTCCTCGAACCCCGCTTTCTCTGGAGGCCAGTTGCTCCTCTCTTCACAGTCCCAGTTGTCCTGAATCACCAGGAAGGAATTCACCCCAAACCACGACACTTTATGAGACTGACTTTACTCCTTTGGATAAAGGTCTGGGGACACACACACACACACAGTCACCATATTTTCCTAAATTAAGGAGAAATTGTTATTCAGACATGCACTCTATGGCTCATGATTCTTCAAGAGGTTGCGAAACCAATCTTATCAGCAAATAGAATAGAATAGAACAGAATAGAACAAATAGAATAGAATATCAGTGCATCATAGGTAGTGGGGGTGAGTGCTATCTAAAGGTAGCAGTTGTTCTGTGAAACTTTTGTTGTTTTGTGAAGACAGCAAGGAAGTACTACTTCTCAAAGGACAAACATATAAGCAAACCTCTCACCCCCCCCACCCCCGCCTTCTCTTTGGGTGTCTTTGCTAAGCATAACTCTTCCACAGTTGCCATGTTGTATCTGATTCCCATGGCTCCTGCAACAAATTACCACAAACTTACTGGCTGAAAACAACACCTATTTATTATCTCAGTTCTGGAAGACAGAAGCCTGAAATGGGTCTCATGCGGCTAAAATCAAGGCGTCCACAGGCCTGCACTCCTTTCGGAGGCTCCAGGGGAGAATCTGTTTGCGTGGCTTTTCTAGCATCTGGAGGCTGCCTACAATCCTCGGTGCGTGGCCACCTCTTCCATCTTCAAAGCCAGCATCATAGCATCTTCAAATTTCTCTCCCACCCTCCTGCCTCCCTCTTTAAAGGACCTTGTGATTACTTTGAGTCCACTGATGATCCAGGACAATCTCCCCATCTCAAGATCCTTATTTTAATCACATCTGCAAAATCCCTTTTGCCATGTAAGGTAGCGTTTTCACAGATTCCAGCTTTAGGACACAGACATCTTTGGGGGCCTTGATTCTGCCTTCCACTGACACTGACAGTACAGTGGAAATAGACACGGGCTTTGCATATTTCAGTGAAATGTATCATGGGCTGTCCCTCAGATATATCCACATCAACACATGCTTAGTGACCAGGCTCCCAAAAAAACAAAAACAAAGAACCCAGCCTCCCTGTGGAAAATTAAAGCACTGTGAGCTCTTCTCATTTTTATCTAAAATTTAATTTAATATTCTAAAAGTCATTCAATGAAATACATAGGACTTTGAAGGAAACCAGTTATACTGAATTAGAATTATCAAGATATCTAACAGTTTATGATCTAGGAATATATGTGCTTGTTTATTAACATATCAATTAACAAGATGTAGCAGCCAGTCTACTAATAGAACTTTGAACTGCTGGTAAACCTAAACAATATTTTAAGGAATTTATAACATCTGTGATAGTGACAAAGTCTCAGACACTGCTGATACTTCTGTGATCTATTATTTACATCTATAGTGGAAGGAAATACCACATTTTAATTAAAGCTTAGTGAAATTAAAGATGTAAACGCTTCCTCATCCAAGTTCACAGACCCCTCTGTTTAAGGCCAGGACAAAGTAGGCAAGACAAGGTCCCCAGCCCAGGCGGAGGCTTGGGGTCTCCTAGGGCAAGTCTTTTTTTTTTTCATTGTGGTAAAATACATAGAACATAAAATGTACCTTAGTACCAATTTTAAGTACACAATTCAGTAGTGCTAAGCATATTCACATTGTTACGTTGTTACTATTCACTCTCCAGAACCCTTTGCGAATTGCTAAACTGAAACAATATACCCATTTAACGACAACTTCCCCTCCCCCCTTCCCCCCAGCCTCTGACAACTACCATTCTACCCTTTGTCTCTGTGAATCTGACTATTGTAGGTGTGTCTCCTATAAGTGGGATGGTGCAGTTTTTTATCTTTTTGAGACTGGCTTATTGCCCTTAGCATAATGTTTTCAAAGTTTATCCATGTTGCAACATGTGTCAGAATTTCCTTTTTAAGGCAGAATGATATGCATGTATGTGTGTATGTGTGTATATATGTGTATGTGTGTGTATATATATATGAATGTATATCACATTTTCTTTATCCATTCATCCACTGACTGACATTTGGATTGCTTCCATCTTTTGGTTATTGTGGATAGTGTTGTTATGAACATGGGTGTGCAAATATCTCTTGCAGACCCTGCTTTCCATTCTTCGGGGTATATACCCAGACGTGGGATTGTTGGACAGGGCAAGTCCTCGTGATGGCTGTCAGAGGGAAACAACTCTACCAGGATCAGTCTTCTTCCAGACCAGGGTTCCCGCTCTAAGATTTGTGCTGGAGAAAAGTAGTTAGAAATCTGGTCTCAGATTGTCACAGAATCAACACTACGGAAGAGACCTCAGAGTCCCTTTCGTGTACCAGCGAAAAAACTGAGGCCCCTGTGGGTGAAGTTACTTCCTGCACTACCTGTTAAAAACGAACTCAGGAGTGGAACTGGCCCTGTGAAAGTTTCCAATTCCTGAGCCCACACAGGGTGGGTATCAGCATGGCTAAGACCCAGGCAGCCAGAGCAGAGGGAGGTGCTGGCTCTGGTGCAGAAATTCCACTGCTTTAGTGGAAATGCCCTTCCCCTTGCCTGATAGGAATACAGCCACACAAGAACTGTTTCCCTAGAATTTTCCCATGAAGCCAGCCACTGTTTTTCTCTTTTCCAAATGAGGACAAAAGGCAAAGATGCCTTATTCTCCTAGCAACCCGCTCAAGCCCTCTTCTGCGTGTGCCATGAAAACTCTGTTCCGAATTCACATCAGCTCCTGGGGGTGTGAAAATGCAGCACACCAACCTTGGATTTGCAGCAGTTTTTAAAGTGGATGTTTATAGAGACACAAGCTAACACAATTCTGTAAATCATTCCTCCTTGTATCAAGTGCAAAATGCATAATAATTCTGAATGTAAGAATTCTTCTCTCATATAATGGAAGATTAATTTTCTTCTACACATTCTGTGAGCTGATTAAAAAGCTGGTTTTATACATATAGTTTTGGCTGATGAACAAATTAGACACTGAGAAATCAGATGCAAATGAGTAGTTTACAGACACTTTTGAAATTATATAATCTTCTCGCAGATCATATGAAAACCAAGTAACTGAGTTAGAAAGGATCTGTTGAGGTGTCTGAAAGGAGGGTTTCTGTGATGTTTACCAACTATTTTTTTCTAATCACAATTGCCATATACATATATATATATATATATATATTTTTTTTTTTTTTTTTTTTTTCGGTACGCGGGCCTCTCACTGCTGTGGCCTCTCCTGTTGCGGAGCACAGGCTCCGGACGCGCAGGCTCAGCGGCCATGGCTCACGGGCCCAGCCGTTCCGCGCCATGTGGGATCTTCCCGGAGCAGGGCACGAACCCGTGTCCCCGGCATCGGCAGGCGGACTCTCAACCACTGCGCCACCAGGGAAGCCCTGCCATATATTTTTGCAAACATCTTTGCACTTGTACTTTGTATCTGTTTGTTTCATAGATTATTTGTTACAAAACTTTCGGGGGGGCGGGTTGTTAAACTTTAGGATTTAATACCTTCGGTAAACATCCTTTTGCTGCACCCTCTGAAAGTACACTAAACAACAGCCCCCCAAAAGGACTGCTTTTCTGTTCTTCAATTTTCACTTGGTGTCCAAATACAGATTCAATTTAAATATTTATCGAAAGGTCGCTAAGTCCTGGGCTGGGCACCTGTTGACATCATCTTATTTAACCCTCTATGACATCACAGGGCAGCTAATGCTGTGCACCTAAGAGGCCCGAGGGTCAGGGAGGAGGTGACGGGCCCAAGGCTACAGCCAGACTCGACACACCCGGAGGGTAAAGCCCGGTTTTCTGAGTGTGAGCACACCTGTTTCCCTTCTAACCACAGTGAATCTCTAATTTTAAAAACACAAGGGAGGAATTCCCTGGCGGTCCAGTGGTTAGGGCTCCACGCTTTCACTGACGAGGGCCTGTGTTCGATCCTTGATCGGGGAACTAAGATCCCACAAGCCGTGCGGTGCGGCCAAATTAACAAACAAAAACAAACAAACAAAACCCACACGGGAATGTGTGATCACAGAGACATTTTCTGTGATGTGGAAGATGAGCCTATAACCAAACAGATCTAGATCAGCGTGCATGGTTTCTGTGGAATGGAAGAGCATTTTCCCTGCCTTAACTCCAGTCTCTCCCGTTCTCACCAGGCTCTGTGTTTTGACTGTCATTCGATGCTCTGCTAAGCTGTGACCCACATGTTGCCTGACAATAATCCCTTCCTGTGTGTCACACTCTGCCCGGGGTGTGAGTCTGCCCTGTAGAGGAGGCCCTGGCATGTGCCCGGCTGGGATCCACGGCACACTTGGCTTCCAGCATGCTGGCCAGCTTTCTGCGTGTATCCCAGGAACGTAAGACTGCCTTTGGAAAAGGAACAGCAGTGGTGTTAGGACTTGCCTCCTCTTCGTAGGACAGTGGTCATCCGATTGTGCTCCTGGGGGCCCCCTAAGGAAGCCGGCTCGCTGTGGGGTTGGGATGTGAGCGCATGGGGTTCTCCCTCACCCCCAACACTGGCTCCCTTTACATAAAGCTTCACTTTTATCTTGTTAACATGCAAGTTCCCCCATTAGATTCACTTTGGGGCAGGGGTGTTATTTAAGAAGCAAGACACATCAGTACAAGATGTCAAGAAACTTTCTAGGTACTTAAAGACTTCCTAGACCCATGACATTTCTGCATGATCATCTGTAGGCCTTATCTACTTGGGGTGGTTTTGTTCTACAGGACATGGAAGATGGGGCACAGGGATGATGTGGGCAGAGGGGAAATTTGCTTTCCTTCCCAACGCCTCCCTCCAGTTCTATTATATTCTCCTTCCCTCCTCCCCTCCACTGAGTGGAGAGCGGGTGACAGAACACCAGGTTAGGGCTTGGCAAAAGAGAGCCAGCAGGCCAGATGGCCTATGAGGTAAGAATCATTGTCACGTTCTATTTAAAAAGTCAAAAGGAGACTATTTTTATAACATTTGGAAGTAAATAAAATTCAAATTTGGGTGTCTAAATAAAGTTTTATTAGAACACATGCATGCCCATACGTTTGCACATTGTGACTGGCTGCTTTCACACCACAGAGCTGAGTAGTTAGGACAGAGACCTGAGGTCTGCAAAGCCTAAAACACTTACTGTTGGGCCCGTTGCAGAGTTTGCTGACTGCTGCGCAAGTTTTAGAGGGTCCAGCCTGGTTTTAGAGGGGCTTCTGAAAGGTGTTGCCTTAACAGCAGACATTTTTTTTTTCCTAATCGAAAAAACATTTTAATCATCTTATCTCATTGACCTTTCTCATGCTTGAAGAAAATCTGAAAAAATGTTGTTTGCACAACTACCTTCTAACCTACGCAAATGAGTCAACAGCAGACCTCTAGTTGTAACAGAGCAGGGGAAATCCTGGGGAAAAGTCAGAGTCCTTAATCTGGACTCCCTTGTAGCTACAGCTATTCTGTGGGCGACCTCTGAATACATAATGAAGGAGTAGCACAGTGAATACAGAGCCTTTATTTTGACGCCCATGGGACTGAGTGCATAGGAACTTTACGAATATGCAAACAGTACACACCAAGCTTTGGAAACTCTTTTCTCAATTTCACTGGTTATGTTTTACCAACCAAGTCTTTGAAGCAGTTATGAAACCAAGACATACCTTACTGAGTATCACACAATGCTGGACAGAGCTTGGTGGGTGGCCTGGAAGGAGAATAATTTGGTGCCTATCAAAACAATATTCACTGAGTATCTAATGTACATAGATGTGAAGCTAGGCTGTTCCAGGAATGTAAAGAGAAAGGTGTCTTGGGGTAGCTCAAGCCAGCCCTAGTCCCCATTCTCCACGGCAGTTCAGCTCTGCCCCAAACCTGCATCACTCATTCACAGAACCAAAGTTCTGGAGGAAACCACCTTCCCTACAGTGCAGCGTGGTGATCATCTTTGGGCTTCTCATCTCAGTCCAGTTGGATTGCTTCAGAAGCAGACTCTGAGAGGATTCAAGGGCAAGGAGCTGATCTGGGAGGTGATCCCAGGAATCCCCAGAAGGGGTGCTGGGAAGTAAGATAAGGAAAGGGAGGAAGCCAGCTTAGGGTGGGCTCCTGAGAAGGGTGTTGCTGTAGGGCAATGGGGGCTCCTTTTCCAGGTCCTCTAGAAGACTGCATGGGGTCACCCCAAAGTGGCCCTTGTGCCCCATAGGTGAGGAAGCTAAGGTATTTACCCACCGATTCATTCATGAAGAGCTGTCTTCTGAGGCATCAGTTCCCTGACATTTCAAACCTAGCACATTCTGCGGTCAAAGAGATCTCAGGTTCCCACAGGGAAAATCCACGTGTGGGTTTGGGAGGCAAGCCTCGGGCATAGGGAAAGGTACCAGCCGTGGTCCCCACATCCTTCTCCACACACCGTGCACTCCCTGAGAGCATTCTGGGAGGCGTGCATCCTCCAGCTCCCTTCTCTTGCAGGGGTGATTTGTGTCCCTGGCTGTGTGCTGTTCTAAGGGGCCACACAGCTGGCCCATCCTCCACCCATCTCTGGGGCAAGGGGATGGAGAAGAGAGTCTCATAACTGGGGGGGCGGGGGGGCGGGGGGTGCTGGGGCAGAGGAAGGAGTAGGGATGAGCCTCCACTGGGCATGGGGGCTGTGGGGCTTCCCTGTCACAGCCCCCCACCTTCCTGTCCCCTGGAGTAAAAGACTTCCTCTCCTGGGCTTCCACTTCCTTGCTTGAAAAATATCACATGGACCAGAGGACCTGTAGGCCAGCACTTCTCAAACTTTAATATACGCACAAATCACCTGGGGTCTTATTAACACTGCAGGTCCTGATTCAGCAGATCTTAGGTAGGGCCTGAGATTCTGCACTTACAAGTTCCAGGTGGAGCCATTGGTCTCATCTGCTGGTCTCATAAGGTCTAGTCAGGATGTAGTATACCTGGTCCATCAAAAATCTCTGGTTAACCAGGATGGTATGGGAATGGGGTCTTACAACTTCATAGCTGTTAATGGAAACATTTTTTGTGGTTGCTCTTCTGATCCTGGCTATTAAACTTCTCTCTAAAATATTTTAGATCACAGACCTGTTTAAGGAAGCCCATACTATCTGTAAAAACCAAGCAGTTTCTAGAAGTTTCTTAGAAATGAATGCAATCCCTTTGTATTTCCCTCAAAAAGCTAATTTCTCTGGGACTCCAAAGGGCCTGCTCGTGCCGTTATCCCACTTATCACCCGCTTGGTTATTAGAAGCACAAAGTCACTGCCAGGTATATAGGATGAAATTTCCTAAGTGGGGTGAGGTGGGTGTTCTGTCCAATTCTTCCCCCCAGACCTGGAGTAGAATCTCACAGTCCTTGGCTTCTGGCAGCAATTCTGGCCCTGGGCAATTCACCCACCTGTGCCTCGCCAGCAGTCTGGACCACGTGCGGGCTCACTCTCTGTCAAACCACTTTTCCTGGCAGTGATGGTCAGCCTTGTGCTTGTGATGTCACCATGCCAGAACCGGGCACAGCACCTCCAGATGGCTCTTCATTATGGATGAGAAAACAGAGGCTTAAAGCTAGTCTCAGGTCACCCAGAAAACAATGGCAGATGTAGCAGTAGGAGAAAATATCTGGTCCAGAGCCCTCTCTCGGAACCACTCAATCTAACCGCATACACCAGTCCACTTAATTCAAATTCTGGCTACTGTTAACTGAATGACTTGGGTGAATTCATTACCATCTTTGGGCCTTGGTTTTCTCATCTATAAAATGGAGCCACTAAAACACCTACTGCATACGGTATTATGATTATGTTTCTGGAAATCTTATTAGTAACACCCGCAATCTTATTGGTAACATCAGTTACTAATTTAATTTACACACATGCAATTATAATGTTTAATGCCCTTTTACATTTCTTCTCAAACTCAAAGTATGTCTACCTGAGTTAGGTTAAATGTGCCCTCTAAAATTTTATTTTATTTTTTAAAATATATGCATGCATAGGCTATATTGGGGTTAGCATAAAATGGGACCAGTCAACCAGCCAATAAATGTTTACAGAGCACCTACTCTGTGCAAGGCGGTCAGCGTAATGGAGATTTGGGACACGATGGTAAATAAAAGAGACTCACTTCCTTCTCAGAGCTGTCAGTGTAGATGGAGGTAAGCAAATACTTTCTCATCACTAATTAACTAATTCCAAGTGTGTGCTCCAGCGGACTTGAGGTGAGCTGCTCTTTACATCAGCTTCAGTGCCTTCTTCAGCCCAAGTATCTAGGCCAGATTTCCGTTTTCTTTTGCCTCAAGTTTATGTGTTGATTACCCTGTAGCACCTGAACTTCCCTTTGACCTTGACCTTCATGGGAAAGATGACCTGAAGATCTAGTCTTGAGGAGCAGAATCTGCTCCAGTTTTGGTGAATGACTGGGCTGTTTGTTTTGAAGAAAGGAAGTAAATGTTTGCAGAAGAATAGAGTTGAAAAGCCTTGGACAATAGAGGGTGATTTCAAGGCTCTGTGGGAAGAGATGGGGAGAGTGGAGGCTCAGCAATAGGTGCTCTGGTCTAAAACCTAGAGAGAAAATTAAATGGCTAATGCGGAAACTGCATTAAGTTTCACTATATGACATGCATTTTCTTACCCTATATGGCATTCTTTCCTTTCCATGGAAATCAGTAAATTCTGCATTACTTGCACATGTGTTGGATCCAGATGTGGATTTCTTTTTGGATGGAGGGGGTGTTGAGACTGGGTGGGGGAGCATGCAGCATCACTCAGTGTTCTCCCACAGGTACAGGTGTGTGTGAGGGGGTAGGAGCAAGGGTCCTAGTGTTGCACTGAAATTAGCTCATACAGCTTCATGCAGCAGTTCTGCGTTGGGGGACAGAAGAACCCCTATGGCCAAAATGTTGATCTCCAAGGGGTTGTCCAGGGCTGACTGGCCAGGAGGTATGGAGGGTCCTGCAGAGGACAATATGAGGCAAAGGGCACGTTTGCAGCACACTTTTCCATCTTGCCTGGAAAGGAACAGCCCAGCTTGTGTGATATGTTTTATCGTGGTGATGGAGGGGACGGGATGGGGACTGAACTGGGCGGAGTCTGGAAAAGCTGATGCAACATGAACTAATCTTTGTGAAGCTGACTCCTTTGAGTTCAGCCTGAGCTCTTGTATCACCTGTCTCCAAGATGCTGGAGCTGTCTGGGGGCCAAAAATGCTTTTAGAGATCCTCTAACCAAAAAACCTGTCTTCATGATGCTGTCCCAGGATCCCATGGAAGCCGGGAAGGTCCTGGTGGTGGTATCAGATCAACCTAAAGTCCGAAAAGATTGGAGATGGGAGAACCTGAGAACGGATTGCTGAGTGTCAGGTTCAGTCTGGAATGTAGAAACCTCATTCCCAATTCGCTTCAGCTGAGCTCATATCCAATGCTCATCTATCACAAACAAAGCAGGTTGGAATCAGTTTCCAGGTTTCAGTATGGAAATCTAGCCTTCCCTGTCCCTCTGTTTTGTGGACTGTCCCCAAAACTCTGTTAAAGGTGCAGAGCTCTTGTTTCCTTGTCACACATGACACTCAGGATTTTCTCCAGAGAAAGGGTTGGTGTGGTCAGGTATCCTCAGGTGGAGCTGGGCTCAAATGGTCCAGGAATTTCCCTAGTGGGCAAGGCTGATGCTACAGACCGAATTGTGTCACCCAAAATTCATGTGTTGAAGCCCTAACCCCCAGTGTGACTGTATTTGTAGATAGGATTTTTAGAGGCTTAAGGTTAAATGAAGTCATAAGGGTGGGATTGGTGGCCTTATAAGAAGAGGGAGGGAGCTCTGTGTCTCCACTATGTGAGGACAGAAAAAAGGTAGCCATCAACAAACCAAGAAAAGAGCTCTCGCTGGAACTCAATTGTGCTGCCACTCTGATCTTGGACTTCCAGCCTCTAAAACTGTGAGAAATGAGTTTCTATTTTTTAGGCCACCCAGACTATGGTGTTTTGTTATAGGGGCCCCAGCTGACTAAGACAGCTACTGTGTTCCTGGCTTTGTGGCTCCATCCCTGTCTAGCAACTTATAGGCACTGAATACTGTTATATCCCATCTGGAAAGCAATGTGGCAACACGTTGCAAAGTGTTATGTCTTTGGTCTTATAATTTCAGTCCTGAGTATTTTTAGGAAGTAATTTAACAGGAGGAGAAAACTGTATACCTTGAAGAGGTTCATTGGAGTAGTGTCTTTCAGGTTTTATCAAATCAAAAGTATCCCACAGGGCTTCCCTGGTGGCGCAGTGGTTGAGAGTCCGCGTGCCGATGCAGGGCACACAGGTTCGTGCCCCGGTCTGGGAAGATCCCACATGCCGCGGAGCGGCTGGGCCCGTGAGCCACGGCTGCTGAGCCTGCATGTCCGGAGCCTGTGCTCCGCAACGGGAGAGGCCACAACAGTGAGAGGTTAAAAAAAAAAAAAAAAAAAAAAAAAACCTAACAACAACAACAAAAAAAAAGTATCCCACAATGTGGACTAGGCAACAGTAGAACAGGATGTCAACTTGGGCAACATAGATACATTTTATATTATATGGTTTAAAAAGGAAAAATGATACATTTTGTGTAGGTTTTAATTAGAAATGTGAAACATATGTGTCTATGTGAAGGAAGAGAGAAAGGGAATATGTCAACATCCAATGAGTTAATTTAGGGCAGTGGGATGTTAGGGAATTTGAAAAATGTAGACATTTTCCCTTATTGACGTTTCATTTTTGCTACAGAGAACAAAACAAGACTTATACTTGTCAGCTTCCACCCTCGGCAGTGCCTCCCCCCAGCCTGCCTGTCCCCTCGGGGCTGAGTTTTCAGAACCACAGGAGGCCTTCCATGCCATCCCCAGGGCTCTGTTTTATAATAGAACACCCACTTGTCACAGGAACTGTGTCCTCCTCTCTGTGTAAACTGTCACCGCAGTCCCCAACAGCCTCCTTTGCATCTTGCCATTAACCTCACACCTGGGCGCACCTCTGGTTATTAGAAAAACCTCCGTGAAGCCAGAAGCCAAGACCAACTTCACTTTTCCACAGGTTTACAATGGCCGGCCGTTTCTCTCACTGGGATGTCACATGATTTGCTCTTGATGACAAAATCCCCTGGAACCAGATCCTTCTCTGAGTCAGAGCTGATCCTCTTGCTGAGTATCTGGTAGCTTGAGTCAGGCGATACCTAGCCTGGCGTTTTGCCACTGAGCCCTCAGGACCGGGTACTCCTGCTTTCAATGTGCGCTGGGCCTGAGTTTCATCTCGCAGCCCCCAAACTCGCCCGAGTCCCTTTGTCTACATGACTTGGGTAAATACGGTCCTTTTGGAATTGAATTTAGGTAGGAAGTGATGAGTATTTTCCACTTATACAGAACCTTTATCAATTTTTGAAACTATTTCCTTTCTAATGTAAACAAATGGATGCAAATGGTAAAACAAAACAAACATCCACAAAAAGGTCAAAAGAGAAAAATGAAACTATGCTGCATCCACTAGCTCCACTCATTGGGAGTAATTATTAGCAGATTCTTGTGTACCCTTACATCTATGCATATCTGCATCTATGCAGCATCTATACGTATATTCTGCACATCTTAAAACAAAACAAAACAAAATCAGGATGGTACCATGCACTGTCCTAGTGTCACATTTTCACTTAATTATATAAACATATCTTGGGATCTTTATTAGCACATTTAATAGGCCATTTGATAGATATTGCGGTTGTTTGTTTTGCTGTAATAACGCTGCAAGTGACCATTTTGTGCACATACCTTTGTGCACATTTGCAATCTTAGTTCCCTGACTGGGGATTGAACCCTTGCCCCCTACATTGGAAACGCGGAGACTTAACCACTGGACTGCCAGGGAATTTCCTGATTTCAAGATTATAAAACTTGTGTTTATTTTTCTTCTAGTGCTTGGTAGGTTTACATTTAAACACTTGAACCATTTAGAGCAGACTTGTTCAACAGAACTTTCTAGATGATGAATATGGTCTGTGTTGTCCAATGGTAGTCACTAACCACATAGGGTTCTTGAGCACTTGGAATGTGGCTAATATGATCGAATAAATGAGTATTTACTCTTATTTAATTTTAATTAACTTATATTTAAATAGCCACACATGGCCAGTGGCTACTGTATTGCAAACCACATACCCAGAATTTATTTTGGTGTTAAGATTGCAGGAAGGATCGCTTCCCCTCTCCTCCTGAATGTCTA
The DNA here is from genome assembly GCF_964270905.1 of Leucopleurus acutus. Lineage (NCBI taxonomy): Eukaryota > Metazoa > Chordata > Mammalia > Artiodactyla > Delphinidae > Leucopleurus > Leucopleurus acutus. Next base: position 113,815,385 of record NC_139149.1, on the reverse strand, counting down.
ACCAGGTGTCCCAATGTCATCTGCTGAACCTATCTTTTCCCCTTGATTTAAAATGTCACCATTACCATATGCTCAACTCCTGTGTGCACTTGCATCTATTTTTGGACACTCTGCTTGGCTCCATTGATTACACAGAACCTTTATATCTGCAAAGAGCTTTTAGAAAGCTTCTCTAGTTACCGTATCTCAGAGCATCAGGATTACTTAACAGAAACATCTCTTCGTTAGCCTTTGCATAGAGGATGGCAATTCACTCCCACATTTTTCTGTCCCATTCTATTTTTGACGATAATACTTAACATTTAATGTCTAAACCAACAGTGATGGTGGAGAACAGGGGAAAAATAGTTAAAGGATTGACATGTGAGATTTTAAAAACTAAAATGCACATGCACACGAACACACACACTCACACACACACAGATTTTCCAAAGATTTTTGGGGAGCCAGCTCAAGGCAAATGAGGATGTAGGTGAGCGTTGGCCTCAGCACCTTTAGCTATACATTTCTGGGCCCTCTCATCCCAAACAGTAGTTATCCCTTGTCCATCCTGAGTCTCTCACAAAGCTCTTGGTCATGACAGTTGTCCAAACATCGGCTCTTTTGTCGCATTCGAGGTATCAGCTCTTTGGACGGACTGTTCCCTGACTGACTTATTGCAAGTTTCCTCAGCTCCTTCCCCAGGGGTCCACCCCACAGCCTCTTACAGTCAAGGTTCCCTTGGCCTTGAAGGTCACCCTCTTGAGTGGGTTCCCATAAAGTCAGTTCTAGCAGGCTATCTTTTCAGCATCCCCTTGGCCCAGAGGAAACTCATGCATTTGTACCACATCCGTGTTGGGGTCTGTGCTATTGTATGACTGCCCTGTCTCCCAGGGGATCCAGTCAAGTCTCCACCCTTGGAGCCTCCAGTGGGGAGCGGGCTCCAGTGTTCCCAAGCGCTCCCCTCCCTCTAAGCTTCAGCTCAGGCAGCAAGATGGCAGTGAGTTGCTGCATCTCAGCTGCCATTCAGGTGGGAGAAAGACACGGGCACCAACAGTCTCTAAGGAGGGGTCTCTTGGAGCCTTTGGGGGTTGGAGGGGAGTCATGGGAAACACCTTAGCCCCTCCCCCACCCCACGGGCTGGTTCTGCTCTGTTGCCACCCATGATCTCCGATAAGCTCGAGTCTGTGCTGAGATAGCCTGCCAGTAGGTTTGAGGATTACGGGCCTGCTTGGTCAACTCAGGATGAGTCCCGTGCGGATGTGTCTTGAGGGTCTATATTAGAACCTGAAGTTATTTACTGCCTACTGCCCTCAGGAATGGGACCTTCCCTGAAATTCTAAGACAGCGCAGAAAGAAACATCATATGTATGGCGCGTAGCCCCTCTTGCCACTGCTTTGAACTTTCTCTAATTTCCTTTCCCCTCTCCCTCTCAACCTTTTAACACACCCTCGTTCTTTTCTCAGAGCTCCTAAGATTATTTTATTTTTAATTAAAAAAATGTTAATACAATTTTTAAAGGTTGCTTTCCATTTTCAGTTATTACAAAATATTGGCTATATTCCCCATGTTGTGCAATACATCCTTGAGCCCAACTTACACCCAATAGTTTGTACCTCCCACTCCCCCATCCCTATATTCCCCCCCCCAAATGGTAACCACTAGATTGTTCTCTATATTGGTGAGTCTGTTTCTTTTTTGTTGCATTCACTAGTTTGTTGTGGCTTTTAGATTCCACATATAAGTGATATCATACAGTATTTGTCTTAAGATTATTTTAGAACAAAGTACCAGGACAATGGTAAAATAAAAAGAGAAATTAAAAAGGGTTGGGGACTTTCCTGGTGACCCAGTGGTTAGGAATTTGCCTGCCAATGCAGGGGACATGGGCTTGAGCCCTGGTCTGGGAAGGTCCCACATGCTACGGAGCAAATAAGCCTGCGAGCCACAGCTACTGAGCCTGAGTGCCACAACTACTGAAGCCTGCATGCCTAGAGCCCGTGCTCCACAACAAGAGAAGCCACTGCAACAAGAAGCCCGCGCACCACAACGAAGAGTAGCCCCCGCTCTCTGCAACTAGAGAAAGCCCGCGTGAAGCAACAAAGACCCAATGCAGGCAGAAATACATACATACATACATACATACATACATATTAAAAAAATAAAAAGAGTTGGCAGGCACTAATATCCATTATAAAGTCCTTTTGCTTAGTATGATAATCTCTAGCTGCATCCATGTTGCTGCAAATGGCATTTTTTTTTTTTTACAGCTGAGTAGTAGTCCATTGTATATATGTACCACATCTTTATCCATTCATCGGTTGATGGACATTTAGGTTGTTTCCACGTCTTGGCTATTGTGAATAGTGCTGCCGTGAACATAGAGGTGCATGTATCTTTTTGAATTAGAGTTTTGTCTGGATATATACCCAGGAGTGGGATTGCTGGATCATATGGTAATTCCATTTTTAGTTTTCTAAGAACCCTCCCATACTGTTTTCCATAGTGGCTATACCAACTTACATTCCCACCAACACTTTGCTGTACAGCAGAAATTAACACGACATTGTAAATCTTACTTCACTTAAAAAATAAATAAATAAAGTTCTTTCATTTTTTGGTGCTACTGGGGAGCCTTTCTCCCTCTCTGGCGGAATTATCCTCCATGCCAGTTCCCTAGTGAGCACATGACAGCAGGCATCCTACCAGGCTGGAGCTGCAGCTGGGTGGGGGCCAACCCAGGGAATCAGGTACAGCAGAGGTACCCAGCAGCACTTAGCACAGCTACAGGGGCTCCTCATGGGAACAGGCAGAAATTATGCTGTGTTCAGATAAGAGGACTCTAATTAATAAAAAATTTAAAGAAGACCAATTTGTGCTCCACGGTGCACAGATTCTGCAGACCCGTGGCTGTTTAGGGACCACACAGCCATAATGGGCCTAATTGTCCTTTATTGAAGAACAGCAGAGCACAGTTAAGAGGCAGAAAAGGGGCTTTGGGAAACAGGTATCATCTGGTTCCACATTCATCTTCTTCAATTGCTTCTGAGCAGAGAGATTTTCCTCACCAATGAAAAGCAAAGGCTTATTTTCCTCTGTGCCAATACTGAAGTTTGGAAATCAGGTCGGAGGGCTTTTGGTCTTGGGTTTAAGTACCAGTCATCTATAGCCAAGGACTGATGGCTTTGTCAATGCTGGAACACCAGAGCGTGGCTGCATTTGTATTCAATTCTCTAAATCCATGTGTTTCAGGATTTTCTCTCAAGTGGAGCAATTGTTTTGTACTGATAACAATCTCCCAGATGAGCAGAGGCAGGAGAAGGGAAGCAGGTCAGGAGGCGTGGATTCTAATCCTGGCTCTGGGTGCACCTCGGAGCCCCTTCGTGTTAGTTCCCTGGGGCTCTGGAACATGGCACCGCACGCTGGGTGGCTTGAGGCAACAGAAATTCATTCTCTCATAGCTCTGGAGGTAGAAGTCCCAAATCAAAGGTTTCAGCCGCGTCGGTCCCTCCTGGAGGCTCAGAGGTCAGCTCTGTGCCTCTTTCTTAGCTCCGCCAGCATCCGTGGCATTGCTTGTTTTGTGGAGGTGTCACTCCATCTCTGCCTCAGTTGACACGTGGCCTTCTCCTTGTGTGTGTGTCCGTGTCTCTTGCCCGCTTCTTATGAGGACACCAGTCATATCGGATTAAGGGTCTCCCCTACTCTAGGATAACCTCAACTAAGCTTCCAACTTAATTACATCTGCAAAGACCCTATTTCCAAATAGAGTCACATTCATGGGTACCTGGGGTTAGGACTTCAGCCTATTTTTTGAGAGGGCACAATTAAACCCACAACACCCCCTAACCCCAGCTTCCACTGTTTGAATATTTGCTTCCTCTGCCATGAGGCAGATCACTGGTGCTAGGTGTGGCTCAGCCATCTTTCCTGGTCACAAACAGCTAGGCTGTGCCCAACTACGTCTTCCCCAGGGCTCCTGAAGGGCATTCCTGGCCCCCCCCAGGGATTGTGATCAGGGCTATTCACTTGGTTGCAAAAACCCCAAGCTGATGCACACAAAACAAATGCAGAATGTCCCAATTAGTAACTGAAACTAGTAACATCTTTTTTTAATCTCTTCTCCACAAATCCCAAATTCTTTCCCGCCGCTGCCCTCTGGTCCAGTGGAGTTATGGTACTTGTTCCCTTGACGCGTTTCTTTCCTTCTGAGATCTGCGGTGAATTTCCCTGAAAGCACACGCTTGCCAGGTTTCTTCTGCGTTCTCGCCCCTTTCATTCTAGGGCTTTGTCACCAACACCTGCTGTTTCCGGTGCTAACAGGCCAACGGTTTTGCTCTTATCTTCGCTCCCCCGGCAGCGCGTCTCTCTCTGGGCTGTGTCCCTAGATACGGTGTAATTTTCACCAGTGTTTATGGAACATTCCGTCTATCCTGTCTCCTCTGTCTGGCTTTCATCGTGTTCAGTTTTGGGAACTTCAGATTGGCCACTGTTTGTGGTCAGGGCGGCAGATGTGACCCGAGAGCCACACAAAGGCCAATAGCTTGTCCTCCACGGTCACTTCTTCACTCCTTTTGCGAAACTGGATCCCACTCTACTGACCTTGTCAATTTCTTCCGCTGGCTGGGCTGTGTATATAGCTGGGAATTCCTGATGTTGATATTCTCGTTGGCCTTTTCCAGAGGAGATGCTGCTGCCAGCATCCTGCCTGGAGTTGTTGGAAGAAAGGGGTCTCAGCATTCGTGAGGCAAACGCACGTTCAACCTCCCTGTCTTTGGTGGAGGGCCCTGCCCTCGATGGAGCCTGGGCGCCCTGTCCAGAGGCCATGGCTTCCCTCTCTCCAGAGGGTCTACTTCCAGGCTCGGCAGGGGGTGGGAAGGGGCATTTCTTCTGCTGAGAGGAGGGGTTACCTGAACGCTCACTCAGCCCCGCCTGGTTTACCTCTACGCCACCCCTCACTCACCCCAATTCCTAGACTTTTGGGGGACTCTGCTCCTTGGTTCTCAGCATCTCATTGTCTGCTTAAGGTTCTTAGCTGTCAGGTTAGTTTTACTCTTTGCTCTGCTTCCCAAATTTCAGACCTTATTGCTGTTGTTTACGCTTCCATTTTTCTTATTTGTATGTCTTTAAAAAAAGCCATTTACTGTTATATGACTCTATTGTAATATACCTAATTAGTCAACGATTGTTTTGGAAATTCATATCGTTTCCATTTTCTGTTATTATAAAGAAGCTGCGTTGAACAGCCTTGTCCATATCTGTTTACACAGCACTTATAATACATTCTTATAAGAGAAATTGCTGGGTACATACACACATACACACACATTGACTATATATGGCACATACGTACCAAGACTTGTGAGTATACATACTCATATACATCATACTCACATGTATATACTCACACCCATATATACACTCATGAACTTATCTGTGAATGTATGTTTGTATATACTCATGCATACCTTATGGGTTTTTCATGTTCATATGTATTTTATATGTATAATATATTGTCAACATGGTTCTGGTATTGTCCACATGTGCTTTTCATTTATATATATATGTATTTATTTTATTTTTTATTGAAGTATAGTTGATTCACGATGTGGTGTTAGTTTCAGGTGTACAGCAAAGTGATTCTTTTCAGATTCTTTTCCACTACAGGTTATTATAAGATACTGAATACAGTTCCCTGTGCTGTACAGTAAGTCCTTGTTGTTTATCTATTTTATATGCAGTAATATGTATCTGTTAATCTCATACTCCTATTTTATCCCTCCCCCGACCTTTTTCCTTTGGTAACAATAAGTCACATTTGCTTTTCTTTCATTGACTTGAGAGTTTTGGGGTCAAATTGCTTGGGCTCAAGTCTCATCTCTCCTGTTGCTGGTCAGCCTCTCTGTGCCTCTGTGTGTGGAGATAGAGCGTCTCCTCCCTGAGGCTGTAGTGAACACTCAGTACAACAATACTGAACATTCCTGTAATGTCCTGGCGCAGAGCCCGGTGCCCAGCCAGCCCTCAGGAAGGGTCAGCAATGTTTGCTTTCAGGGTCAACAAGTGGCACTCCCCTCCCACCCGATTTTGGAATAATAATAAACTAAGACAAAACAATCAGCAGATAGAGACCTCGATAGCACCTTTGTCTCTTAGGAGACCAGGTTCAGGAATGGTCTGCTGGCTCCTTGCCTGCAGGGAGCAAATGTGCAGCTGACAGGCCTAGCCCTGTCCCGCCTCGGGCTGGGCTGGGTGGGGGGATGGGAAGACAGACTCTCACGGGCATAGATGACGTCAGGCAAGTTGCTTCAGGGTGGCTCCTGGCGCTGAGGGCTGGTGCATCGCCGGCAGGCCTTGCTCCCCTGCTGGGTGTGTGGGGCGGTGGGAGGGCTGGAGGGTTCTGGGAAAGCCCCTCCCCTGGAGAGCCAGAGGGGTTCTCCCAGGTGACTGTGTTCTTCAGCTGCCCAGCTCACCTGTTGGGCCAATGGATGACCCAGGCCAAGCCCCATCTCAGGGGAGGGGACCAGCAGTCCGTCAGGGCAGGTCAGCTCCCACCCTCGCAGGACGCTCCGCCTACACCAGGCACTGGTCTTTTATGGATACTCTTAGGAGCTTAGATGGCAGTACAGACTCCGCCCCCGAATAGCTCAGAAATCAGCTGAGTTAGATCAACTCAAGGTCACTTTTCTCCCAAGGCCACACACTCAGATCTAGCCTTGTGTTCAACACGCCTATCAGAGGTCCTGCACTGGGACCTAAAGATAATCCAGGGGCTTCACTGGTGGCCAGTGGTTGAGAGCCCGCCTGCCAATGCAGGGGACACGGGTTCGTGCCCCGGTCCGGGAAGATCCCACATGCCGCGGAGCGGCTGGGCCCGTGAGCCATGGCCGCTGAGCCTGCGCCTCTGGAGCCTGTGCTCCGCAACGGGAGAGGCCACAGCAGTGAGAGGCCCGCGTACCGCAAAAAAAAAAAAAAAAAAAAAAAGATACTCCAAAAGTTAACAGGTGGTAATAAGTTACCCCCTATGTAAATATAGGCCCTCTCTTCATTAAGAAGTTCCTGGGGATAAAATAAAGCCAGAAGATTAAATCCTCTTACAAGCTAAACTTCAAAGAAGTAGAAGTCCAATGGAATCAAAGTTGGAATTAAATATTTCGCCCTTGTGAGTTAAAAGTCAAAGACATTAAAGACCAAAAATCAAGCTCCCAGCTTCTAATTCCTCTCTTCTCAGCCAGGGACATTCTTGCCGGGATGATGGGCAGACCCCCAGACGGGCAGCTGGGGGTCTCTTCCATTGGAAAGGCCGGTGTTGCCAGCCTGGCCACATAGCATGGTCAGCTGGTGCATTCATTTCCTGGGCCTGCTGTAACCAAGTGCCACAAATTGAGGGCCTTAAAACAGCAGGCCTTTATTCCCTCACAGCTTTGGTGGCTGGAAGCTCGAAATCAAGGTGCTGTCAGGGTTGGTTCCTTCCGGAGGCTCTGAGGGAGAAACCATCCCATGCTTTCTGCCGGCTTCTGGTGGTTGCTGGAAATCCTTGTCATTCCTCTGCTGTGGGTTCATCCCTCCAACCTCTCCTCCTGTCTTCACAGCGACTTCTCTGTGTTCCTATGTGCCCTTTCTGTCTCTTATACAAAGACACTCTCATTGGATGTAACGGCCCCCGACCCCATGCAATCCGGTGTGCTCCCATCTTGACTGCAAACTAATTACATCTGCAAAGACCCTAGTTCCAGATGAGGCCAATGCTGAGGTTCTGGCTAGACCTGTAGAGTGTGTACAACCCACAGCACCCAGGCCGAATCCCACAGCTGTTAACTCAGGGGCTCTGGGGTAGAGCCAGGCGCCAGTCCTTCGTCAAGGCTCCCCAGGTCATTCTGATGTGTAGCCAGGGCTGAGAAACTCACTGAGGTCTAAAGAGGTAGAGGGAGTCTCTTTTAAAGAGGCCAAGTGTTAAGGGGAAGGAATAAGAGAGCACGCATGTCACACTCACCACCGTAGCGAGGCAGGCCAGTGCTTAGCCTTGCAGGGACCTGGGGGACATGAACAAAGGGTGGGGATGGAGAGAGCCTTGCTCTCACTGCACCCCTCACCCAGGCTGCCCGTCGGTCTGTGAGGATCGGTTCAAGTCCTTGGCCTCTGAGTTACACTCAACCGAAAGAAATCTGCCGTCGAGACATTATTTATTTATTATTTGTTTGAAGTCCAGTTGATTTACAGTGTTGTGTTAGTTTCTGGCGTGCAGCAAAGTGATTCAATTATACATATATATATTATCTGCAGAATTTTTGATGATGACCATTCTGACAGGTGTGAGGTGATACCTCATTGTAGTTTTTTGTTTTTTTTTTTTTGCGGTACGTGGGCCTCTTACCATGGTGGCCTCTCCCATTGCGGAGCACAGGCTCCGGACGTGCAGGGCCAGCGGCCATGGCTCACGGGCCCAGCGGCTCCGCGGCATGTGGGATCTTCCCGGTCCGGGGCACGAACCCGTGTCCCCTGCATCGGCAGGCGGACTCTCAACCACTGCGCCACCAGAGAAGCCCCTGGGATGGCCCCCCAGTGGGTTTCCCTCTGCGGTCCTCTTCCTCCTGAGGCCCCCTTTGAGTTTCCAGCAGCTGAAGCTACTTTCTGAACGGCTCCCTCTCCTGTCCCACACACCTTTGGTTAGAACCATATCCCCATCTGAGTGCCTTCTCTCCTAATTCCTCGTGGCTTTTGTTCTAAGATATTTGTCCACCCTCTGCCTTGTGAGACTACCGAGTGAGCCAAAGGAAATAAGAAGGTTCTAGGTCTGCGACAACTATCCACTGTTCAAAGAGTTCTCATCTCCTTACGACTCCGTTCCTGAGTGGGTCATTCCACCAGGAGGGCACCCCTCCCTGAGGACGAGTATTTCAGCCAGGCTGGACTTGCTCTAATTACTGTCCTGGCTCAGGGCATCTTGGCTGTACCTTTTCATAGAGCACTCTTGTTCCTGAGCCTGTTCTCACAGGGCAGGAAGTACTGGTCCCACCTCGACTGTGTCACGTTGAAATGCATCTAAGGAGGCTTCTTCGAGTGTTTCATGCTGGTCTGGGTGACCTTCTCTAGAATCTGTTCAGATTTTCTGTAACCACTTGGAATATCCATCCAACATTAATGGTAGTTTGCCGTTGCTCTCACCACAGACACTGACGCTCTGGACGCCTTCTCCTCGCAGAAGGAGGTCCTCCCAGCAGAAGTCCTGAGATGGCAGAGTTGTTAGATTTTATTGGACTCCACTGTTTCTGACCTGTTAACAACCAAGATCACATTAACAACATCCCCCTATTTCCCTGTTAGACCTGGGGTGCGTCTCCTTTCCTGTTTATATTGTCTTTCCTGGCCCTGAGATCTCAGTTATTCCTCCTGTACTGTTTTGGGTGTTGCTAAAATCCCACCCTTTCTCCTATCTCTTAAAGAAATCTCTCTCTCTCCAGTTGAATCCTCCCGGTCTGCCTTATTTTATTTTCACTTTTCCTGTTCTGACTGTAAACCTAAAACATTTTTGTTGGTTTGTTTATCGTCACTCTGATTTCGCCTCGATTTTCTGAGCAAATGTGATTCTTAGAGGCATGGGTCTTTCTAGCTTTTGGATTTGCAACAATTTCACTGAGTTGATTCTCTGCCTTCACCCAAAATGACAGCATTTGTTTCAGAAGAGACCCTTGTTTCTTTTTATTTACTACTGAAAAATCTACCACCTCCTGAAGGTGAGTCAGTTTGGTTCTCTGAAGTCAAAAGCCAGGGTCAGAACTTACATAATGAACGTGTCTACAGCCAGCTCGAGAGCCTATGGGGAACCCTGTGATTAAAGCTTAGTTCCTCCAGCCTTTTCCTTGGCCATGTGTGCAGAGCGAAATCTGGTGGCCAGTCTATTGCTGTCTGTCTCCCCAGGTTTAGCACCCACATTCTAGAGGTACAACTAACTCTCTGCAAAAAATGCAGAACTCAGCTGCCTTCCAGTTTAAAAGCAGACCATGTTCTGCCCACCAAGGTCAAGGTCAAGGTCAAGGTCAAGCAGGGTCTCCTCCAGCCTCAGCCTCACCTGGGGTACTGGTGTGCATATTTAAATGTCAGCTGTGTCTGCACAGGTCAAGGTCAAGCCGTGGCAGCTGGTGCGCCACGGCCACCCACGCAGCTCATATCTGGCTAAAGTATCTGCTTGGTTCCCAGCAGCACACGCCTTCGCTAAGGCCTGGGCTCTGTGTCCTCCATTTACTGCCCAGGATTGCTATGGCTGTCACAGGCTGGGAGCATCTGCTAAGTTGTGGGTGGCCTGGGCTGGGTCAAGGTCAGGGCTGCTGCCCTTCCTTTTGAAAAACAAAACTGTCCAAAGCTGCAGTGGCTCAGCAAGGTCAAATCTCACTTGAAACAGTCTTAAATCTGCTTGAAATTGTCAATATCCAAAAAATACTCGAGTCCCATCTTCACAAAAGCTTCATCTATCCTGTGTCTTGGAAAACCTCCTCAGGTGTGATTCTGGACTGGGAAAGCTTGGGGCCGGGAGGAGTAAACCAGAACGTCTGCTCTCGGATGGCATGAGGAGTATGGGCTGGCCGAACACGCCTGCTCTCTTTCCCTGACTGTCCAATCAGGTCACTGACCCCAGCTCCCTCGGGAAAAGTAAGAGATTGGACAAGGAACCAGAGTGTTTATGGAAAATTCCTCTCGTGGAAATCAGCGTAAATGCTATTATTATTCTATTATTAAGTAGGAGGAGCTTCCTACCTTTTGGAGTATTAGCACTATTTGGGTGTTATCACCAAGAAGTCTTTGGTTAGCTTGCATAATACAGTAGGCCTCACATCACATGACCATGTAAACCCTGGGATTTCAGTCACTCTTATTGAAGTGTTTTCTCAAATTATATGCGACTCTTCCATCTGAAATGCAATTAGTTGCTGTGGACTAGTACAGCTCCAAAGTCAATAAGTGTAATTTTAGAAATAAAATTCAGCATAATACATGCATCTTAATTTATCTGAATCTTGGCCAGTCGTAACATTTGGAGGACTGACAATTGTAATTCGATCACTTTAATTCTCTTTCGTACCCTTGCCTTTATGATCAAAACACATGACAAAGGTGATTTTCTTATTCCCATTGGACCCTGAGGCCCTACATCTATTTTAAGTTATGGCACTAGAGGAGAAGCTTAAATGATATGAACCCCTGAGGGGTGTCCATGAGACCCCAGGGCTACAGGATGGACCAGAGATTTCTGGAGGATTGGTTTTGCTTTCATTTCCATGACACAGGTAGCCTTGCCCATGTTTTTACCTAGAAAAGGCTAAAATGAACCCTGTGGTGTTGAATTGGGATCAGAGGTATCAGTATAAACTCATGATTTTATAGAGACAGAGAAATACCGATGTGTGTATCAGATGGGTTACTAGACATTTACATATACATACATGTCTTAGCTCTGTCTCTGAGAGAGCCTAGAAGCAATGATACCCCAGTTAACAACGAGCACACCTGCTGCCCAGATCCTGGTCTCTAAACAGCATTCTCCAGAAATAGGAATCAGGGAAAACTGGTTGATCCAGTGCTGGGGCAGGAAAAATGCAAGATGAAACTTGTGGTGACAAAATAAAAAATAAGGAAATGCTCAAGTAAAGATGGCAGCTTATCAAAGCAACACAAGAGTCAACATGAAGGAAGCCCACGTGGCCAAAGCTGAAACATTTGATCAACAAAATAGATGATGATAGTGTTGAATTTTAACATATAGCATAAAATTAAAAGCCATCATGAGTTCATACTGGTCTAAATAAATAACTGAATAAACAAGTAAGTAATAGGGGAGAAGAGACAGCTCCTTCTCAAAATAGAATTTCAATTGCTAAGTAAACACAAAAAGAGGGAAATAGAGAATAACCATTAAGCAAACACCTCAGTAATAATTGTTGCAGACTAGATCCACCAATGCTAAAATTAGTGGGAGAGAGTTTGAGAAGTAGGGTTTGCATAGTCTCAAAGTATCTGTCTCAAGTTTCTTATCCACTACTGAGAAAAGAAAGCATGACTTTACAATGGAGAAACCCAGCAGACACCAACTTAACCAAATTATTGAGGTAAGTGTCACAGTTAACAACACATCTTGGCATCATGAACCCCTCGATAAGAAAGGATATGACATCATTTTTGCCATATTTTGTTTTGCCATATTCATGTTCCAATCATGAAGAAACATTGGCCAGACCTTAACTGAGGAACATCCTACAAAATAACCCATCAGTGTTCTCCCAAGCGTCAAGGTCATGAAAGATGGGGAAAGACTAAGGATCTGTCATAGACTGGAAGAAACTAGTGAGACCCAACAACGAAATGCAATGTGGGATCCTGGACAAGAGTTGGGAACAGAAAAAGGACATTCGAGGAAAAATCGTCAGATTCTGATAAGGTTTGCAGTTCAGTTAATAATATCATGGCAATGTTAATTTCCTGTTCTTGATTAAACTGTGGTTGTGTTTCCATGAGCTAGAAGCAGGGTATACTACTTCTACAACATTTTTTATGTCTAACGTTAATTCAAAATACAGAGTTTAAAGAGAGACGTTTTCTTGCCCCATGATTTTACGCAGGGACAGATCCAGATTTTGTGGATCTGAAGCTTGTACAATTTGTGCCTGAAGCTTGTACAATTTTGGAGGGCCTCACGAGGAAGAATACAAAATTATGAATATAAAATTAGGCACAAAATTAGTATTTATTTATAAAGAGTAAAGAAAGTGCAGTAGGTTTTTTGATTACACATAATTTGGTAATGGAGTTGCTCTCATGCTACAAATTACAGAAAAATATTGTTTTTGATGAGAACCTGGTTGGCCTAGGCCGCTTTACTGATACATGGCAATTTTGCATGTTGTTTCATCTAGAACCATCCGACTTTGTAAGGACAATAGGTGTCAGGTATGGGAACACGATCCAAAATTTGGGGTGGGTGAAATATGTATTCTTATACACAGAAATGCTTACCGTTTGTATTACTGCTGCAGGTTATGACAACTTCCATAGAAATTCTAAGTTCTATTTACACAATTCCCATGGATAAAGAGAAAAATATGGTCCATTTATAGCTGTATGCGCAGGATTATAGGTATATTCCTGTTGGGAGAGAACTTCTGCTTTAGCTGGGCATCGATAAGAACTGAATCCTCAGCTTATCATTTTGTATATGTAATGATTGGAAGGATTTCCCACAGTCTAGATACTGGCTTCTTACTTTTAACTTAGTTTTGCTCCTCTCTGCACATACTTGTGATGCTGGGAACTGAGGGATACCTTCACGTCACAGAGAGGCCAGCAACACATCAGAGAGTCCTGGAGCGGGTGATAGCGTTATCACTGGCAGCCATTCCTACGCTGAGTTGGCTGGAAATACCATAAACTATGTACAGATAAATATATCCATTAAGCCCCCACTGAATGTTATCACCAAGGCAACTTCCTCTCAGTCAGATCCCCAAACTTCCCAGTCCACTCCAGTGCCACGGATGTGAGAAGCTGACAGAGAGGAACAAGAGTGGAGAAGAAACTGCTGTTAAAACATTTACTTTTGCAGTTTTCAAAAACATATATGACTGTGTCAATGCATTACGCGGCCCCTCCCCGCATCTTGGAAGGGTCCTTGTGAGCCAATGGCCCCAAAGTGTAGAGCTCACTGGCTTTACACTGAGTCAGCCTCTGGCTACCCCTCTCAGGGGAAAACGGAACATTTCCTGAAGCTATGGCTTTCTCCCACTTTCTGTTACGGATTTCCAAACTAGCCCCTTTCAGACATTTGTCCAGTAGTCCTTTCCTGTCTCTGTTTCCCATGTTTCTCCTTTCTAGTCCCACGTAATGGGGTCACCTTTGACTTTTTCACTTCCTGTTCTTCTCTTTAAGATGCCACAAACAAGAATTCCTTCCTGGAGGAAGCTGGAGAGATGGGGAAGATGGGCACGATCCTGCGCTATGATCACTTGTCTCTGTTTTGCACTGATAGTTGGGTTTCTATTATAACCATCATTTATTAATGGCGGCTAGGTTGTATGCAGTACCAGCTGATTCCTGTGCATTATCTCACAAGACTTCATGACTCCAGGAGATGGGCAAGAGTCCACTGGGGTGACTGGGCAGTTTGGGGATCTGACGGAGAGGAAGTTGCCTTGGTGATAACATTCAGTGGGGGCTTAATGGATATATTTATCTGTACAGAGTTTACGGTATTTCCAGCCAACTCAGCATAGGAATGGCAGCCAGGGATAATGCTATCACCCGCTCCAGGACTCTCTGATGTGTTGCTGGCCCCTCTGTGACATGAAGGTATCCCTCGGTTCCCAGCATCACACGTATGTGCAGAGAGGAGCAAGATACTCCAATTATTCAGCTGTGGTAGGGCACGAACAATGATCATCAAAAGTGGACTTGGGGGCTTCCCTGGTGGCTTAGTGGTTGAGAGTCCACCTGCCGATGCAGGGGACATGGGTTCGTGCCCCGGTCCGGGAAGATCCCACATGCCGTGGAGCGGCTGGGCCCGTAAGCCATGGCCGCTGAGCCTGCACGTCCGGAGCCTGTGCTCCGCAACGGGAGAGGCCACAACGGTGAGAGGCCCGCGTACCGCAAAAAAAAAAAAAAAAAAAAAAAAAAAAAAAAGTGGACTTGGCAACAGTGATAAAGCAGGGTCCCAGAGGCATAAACCCTTTAGTTGAGGGGGAATTGGGGGAGAGTCCTGGGGGAGGGGTGGGAAGAGTTGACATGGAGAGGGTTCAGGCAAAGAGATGAGGACAGTGGCTATTCACCAGCTGGTACGGGACTAGGTCAGCATTTTATGGTCCTCCTGGTGCCAGTAGCTGAATATCAGCCCTGGAGGTAGGAAAGGATATTGTCCTTATTTTGCTGAGGAGAGAAAGAGGCTGAGAGAGGTTGAGTAACCTGCCCAGGCTCACACAGTGGTAGCTGGTGGAGGAAGGAGTCCATACCTGTCTCTTAACCAATGGCTTCCGAGCCTCTAAATGAAAGGTCTCCACCCTCTGGTCACTGTCGTTTAGTCTATCGCTTCATGTTGCTGTATGTGGACCTATGTGCAGCCGGAATGGTAAGTCCACATCTTAAAGGAGCTGAAAGACACTGAGAGTCTCCCACTGGGAACCACCTGGGCCCAGGAGCCGGCCTGTGGCACCTGGGAGGGCCTTTCTCACCGGAGGGATGCTACCCACAGCCCCTCAACCTCTGGGTCACTGAAGCCCAAACTGGACTCTGCAAAATTGGTAAAAAAACAAAACAAGAAACAGGGCTTCCCTTGTGGCACAGTGGTTAAGAATCTGCCTGCAAATGCAGGGGACGCGGGGTTCGAGCCCTGGTCCGGGAAGATCCCACATGCCGCGGAGCAACTAAGCCCGTGCGCCACAGCTACTGAGCCTGCGCTCTAGAGCCCACGAGCCACAACTACTGAGCCCACATGCCGCAGCTACTGAAGCCCGCGCGCGTAGAGCCTGTGCTCCGCTACAAGAGAAGCCACAGAAACAAGAAGCCCACACACTGCAATGAAGTGTAACCCCTGCTCGCCGCAACTAGAGAAAGCCCGCGCACAGCAACAAAGACCCAACACAGCCAGTAAATAAATAAATAAATAAATTTATTAAAAAAAAAACAAGAAACACACTATAGATATGTCAAGAACAGCCTGACAAAATTAGCAAGGGAGCCTCTTACACATGCTGCCACTTAGTATGAGAACGTCTTCCCCCAAAGCCTCATCAACACTGGTGATCTTCTAGCCATTCAGTCTCTGGAGATCAGGGCAGTGGGAGATGGAACCGCGCTGTTGTTGTTGTTTTTTCCTGCAATGTTGTTTTGAGTTGCATTTGTTTGTGAGTGAGGTGGAACACTTTTAGAGTAAATGTTTAGGAAGACAATTTGTTTATCAAAACTCTAAATGTCTGTACTCTTTTACACATGAATTTTACTTACAGAAATGTATTGTTTATTCTTGCAAAGGTTTCTAATAATAATATTCAATAATTACTGAGTGTTTATAGTATGCCAGGCACCGTTCTAACTGCTTTCCATTATTATCTCTTTTCACCATCACAACAACCTCTTGGGAGGTAGAATTTTTATTCCCATTATACAAATGAAAAGATTGAGATAGAGTTGAATAAACCTGCCCACAAGACACAAAGTTAATTTTTTTTTTTTTGGGGGGGGTGAAGTAGAAAAGAGTAGCTTTATTGCTTTGCTGGCCAAAGGGAACCAGAGCGGACTAATGCCCTCAGAACTGTATGTCACAACCCAGCGGGGTGGGGTTGCCTGTGAGGAGTCTTGTCGTCCAGGGGTGGATTGCTGATAAGGATTGGGGTGCCCTGCAGGGCCCGCATCACTTCAGTCCAGAGATCATCTGGCATCAGGTGATGATGGGCGAACTGTGACCTTCCCTGGAATGAAGAGCGCTTCATCAAGTAGTTAACGTCTTCCATTCGGTGGGGTTTTAGTTCTGGTTTCCGGACTTAATGAAGCTCAGGCTCTTGATGTCTTATCGCAGAGAGAACTCAGTGAGAGACACAGTGATAGGGAAGAAGTGGATTTATTCAGAGAGAAACACACTCCACAGACAGAGTGTGGGCCGTCTCAGAAGGTGAGAAAAGGCTCACAAAGCTAACTTTTCACAACACTGTATGTAATTGTAACGTCTAGAAATAACTTATATAGCTATCAATTTGGGACCCAGCTACATAAATTGTAGAACAGCCATTCAATGGAATACTGAACAGCTGCTTGGAAGAATACCATAGATGCTTACTTCTTTACTGATAAGGGAAGATGTCTAAGATCTATGTCTATATCTACATCTATCTATATATACGGTAAAAAATCAAGTGGAAAATAGTATCAGCCCACTTAGATAGAAAAAAGTATCTATTATAAACGTATCCATGTATGGGTTTGCTTCTCTACGTACAGACGTTATCTGGAAGGATATGTAAGAAACCTCTACAAGATAAATAACCTACTTATGGTTTCTTATGGAGCCTAAGTGCTGGGAGGGAGGGTGGAAGGGAAGCCTTATTTTTAACTTTATACATTTCTATAGAGTTTGATTTAAAAAAGCAAAAACCATGAGTGTGCATTACTTTAGAAATTTAAAAAAACAATAAAATTATGTTTTCAATGGATATAGTGGGCTTTCCCTCATAGTGCTGTTTTAAGAATGAAATAGGATGACAGTGGAAGAGCCTAGCTGAGCCAGCTTAAAGGTGGGGCTCGGTGAACATTAATTCTGAATCTAATCCAACACGGGGCACAGGGCACATGGGACGTCATTCTTGCCTGGAGAGTGGGGGTCACAGGCCAGCCTTGAATGGAAAGGCTCAGTACTGTGCTTTGAGCAAGGACGCGGATTGCTTGAAACCTGTTTCTTCTTAGTGACAATAACATGAGAAGAGTAACATCTGGCTGGTAGAAGTCAGGACTGTTACAAGGATAAGCGTGTTACAGAGAAAATAACCACGGGAACCACGAGAGCTGGGTGAGGATCTTAGCTCTGCCCCTCACAGGTGTGAGCCTGTGCAGACTGCGGGAGTCTCGGGTTGCCGTGAAGATCAATTAGAAAGGCATCAAGGGAAAGGCTTTTATAAATTGTAAAACACTATTCATACACTTTGTTTCATGGATGAAAAAGTAGTGTGAGAAGCAAACCCTTCAACCCCCAAACGTTAGTCATCAAGGACAAAACAAAATGAAATACATTCAGAGGGAGCCCACAGAACGCATTCAATTTAATCCTTGAAAAACCTCTGGGCTCCCCTGGTGGCGCAGTGGTTGAGAGTCCGCCTGCCGATGCGGGGGACGCGGGTTCGTGCCCCGGTCCGGGAGGATCCCACATGCCGCGGAGCGGCTGGGCCCGTGAGCCATGGCCGCTGAGCCTGCGCGTCCGGAGCCTGTGCTCCGCAGCGGGAGAGGCCGCGATAGTGAGAGGCCCGCGTACCGCAAAAACAAAACAAAACAAAACAAAACAAAACACCTCTTTAGGGCTTCCCTGGTGGCGCAGTGGTTGAGAGTCCGCCTGCCGATGCAGGGGACACGGGTTCGTGCCCTGGTCTGGGAGGATCCCACATGCCGCGGAGCGGCTGAGCCCGTGAGCCATGGCCGCTGAGCCTGCGCGTCTGGACCCTGTGCTCCGCAACGGGAGAGGCCGCGACAGTGAGAGGCCCGCGTACCGCGATGAAGAGCGGCCCCCGCTCGCCGCAACTACAGAAAGCCCTCACACGAAACAAAGACCCAACACAGCAAAAATAAATAAATAAATAATCCTTCCTTCTACTTAAAAAAAAAAACCAAAAAAACCCACCTCTTTATTCTTTTCAAAAAAGGAATAAAGGTGGGGGGAGGTCCAGGTTCTGTTTACGATGTAGAAAGGTGGGAAGAGCTGTGCTCCCCGCAGCAAGAAAGAAGAACATTCAGCCTGAAGTCTAGGGAAAGACACGGGGCTCCAGGAAGGCACGGGACAAGAGCACCTGTTCCGGTCCGAGCAGGGAGAGGATGCGCCGACACACAGCAGGTGGGGAGACGGCAGCCCAGTTTCACCTCATTGTCAAAGACTCAACGTGGGCTCTTCTGAGCGTGGAATCCGGGAGCTGCGGACACAAGGGGAACCACACCTGTTCATGGTCTTTCTGCATGGACCTGGCTGATGGGAAAGATGGGAGGGGGCGGGAGGGAGGAGAAACCTCCGCAGGTGTCGGGGAGGGGCAGCCCGCCAGGACCTTCTCACACAGGAAGCCGGAGCCCAAACTTTTTGGGGAAACAAACCCCGTTGCCCTGCAGGGCTCAGGTCAACACCTATATATATATATATATATATATATATATATATATATATATATATATTTTTTTTTTTTTTTTTTTTTTTTGCGGTACGCGGGCCTCTCGCTGTTGCGGCCTCTCCCGTTGCGGAGCACAGGCTCCGGACGCGCAGGCTCAGCGGCCATGGCTCACGGGCCTAGCTGCTCCGCGGCATGTGGGATCTTCCCGGACCGGGGCACGAACCCGTGTCCCCTGCATCGGCAGGCAGACTCTCAACCACTGCGCCACCAGGGAAGCCCAACACCTATCTTGTTGGAGGAAGGGAACAGAAAAGAAACCATCCTGGACCCAGAACATAAGAGATCTTCTCCAGGGAGAGACAGGGAGGATGAGAACGCAGGGAGCTAGACCTGGCCGAGACTGAGGATGGACCGGGACACCCGAGGACACGCCTCTCGCTCCCAGGCTCGAAAGCGTGATGAACAAAGAACAGGGTCTCCACTGGCGGGTGGGGCTCGGGGCACTGGAAAAAGCAGAGATCTTTTCAACTCGTTTTTAAAATACAGGTGTAGGTGCTACGTTTATATCTGCCCGTTTAAATTCCGTCCTCTTTCGCTTCTAGAATTCTGGTGTGGTAAATCATGGTTTCCTTTGAATTAAGCATTGGTAATGGAGTATCTGGTCCTAGTAGGAAATCATTCCTCATCTGTAACGTGCTCCAAATGCAGCTTCCTTTTCCAGAGACCTTGATGCAGAATAAAGTGTTTCATCATTAGGTGTAAAAACAAACAAACAAACAAAAACCCTCTCGGTTGGCAGGAAAAGCTCAATGTTGAGATTAGAACAGGAACCCAGAAAGACACTCTGGCGACCCAGGGTTTGGGGTCTGGGAGGAGGGGTGGAGGAAAGCAACCTGGGTCTTTGCTTATCTGGTGCTGCTGTGCTCCAGCCTGGGCGTCCATGTGCATCCTCCTGCCGGCTCTCCCAGGCACAGGTGAGTGTTTGGCTGGAGGCCACTCGCTGCTCAGTTCTCAAGGCTCCCGCTTGCCCTCTTCCAGCCCCAATTCTGCCCTGGGCCACACGCTCACAGCCTCCTCTGTGGGGCCTCCTCTCCAGACGGGCAGCCCTCTCCAGTGGGACCCTTGCTGCCAGACAGGATGAATAGAAATAATTTAACTGAACTTTTTTTTTTTTTTAACATCTTTACTGGGGTATAATTGCTTTACAATGGTGTGTGAACTTTTAAGTATTTTTAGAATATTACTTTATTCTTACAGGAATGTTTGTGTCTCCCAATTTTTCATAAAACCGATTTGCTTTTCTCCCTAGATGTGAAAGCAATCTATGTACATTGTCAGAAATGTGGAAAGTCTGGAAAGGAGAGAAGGGGAAATTTCAGACCCAAACTTCTTAGCCTAAGAGCTAATGTCTAGTGTTTTGGCTTCAGTCTGCATTTCCCACTTTCTGTTGCTGCCTCTGCAACCAGCCAGGGGCTGCCTTCTGCGTCAAACACACCTCTGTGCCCGTGCTGAGGCTAAGCCCTCCCTACCAAAGGGCTTTAAACTTGCCACTAAGATACAGCAAGCATTCTGGTTTACACTTTCTTCAAACTCTAACGTCTGTCTCTTTCTACATATATATGCTTATGTAACTCGAATGTACTATTTTGACTAAAGCTTTTGATAGAAAAGCTCAGCCAGGCAACCCTTTCCCAACAGGAACAGAGGCGACAGACTTTGATATTTCAAACCCCTCCGGGAAGAAACAGGATGGCGGTACCAGCATCAAACCGCACGCCGGAAGTGAAACAGCTTCCTGCAAACAGAATTTCTCTGTGGAAATTAGACCGGGGTCCAACGACTTTGAACCTTAGTTTCTTTCTTTCTTTCTTCCTTCCTTCCATTCTTCCAATATTTATTTATGTATTTATTTTGGCTGCACCGGGTCTTAGTAGTGGCACAAGAGATCTTCCTTGTGGCATGTGGGATCTTTTTTTAGTTGCGGCATGGGAGATCTAGTTCCCCGACCAGGGATCGACCTGGGGCCCCTGCATTGGGAGCGAGGAATCCTACCCACTGGACCACCAGGGAAGTCCCCCTTTTTTTTTTAAATGACAAGCTGGAAGGGAAAAGACCTTTGCTAGGCTTCTTTCCTCTTTTTTACCTTCTGCCATCATTATGTCACTCAGGGCTTGGCCACCTGTGCCAAGGGGGCCACATGGTATGAAAGGTGACTCTAGTGGGCTCTGAGGATGGGCACAGATGGGTTTGAAGCACAGCCCGGGCTACTGGGCACGAAGCTCGTTCTCCACCTTAGCTGCTGCATGAGCCTGAAAGAAAGAGAGAGAACGAGATTTCCCAACAGGTCAGACATGCTCTACCTTCAAAGGAGACAGATTTTTTTTCTCCCTCCTGCTTGTTCGTACCTGGGGGGTCAGACTTTCTTTCCTCTCTTCATTTTCCCCTTACCTTGAAACCTACTTTAAAAAGTTTACTGTTATTATTATTTAAATAACACTGGATCCTTCCTGACCACCTAACAGAGGTCATGAACAGCTCTTATTGTTTTTTCTTTACTTTTACACGTCAGTTCTTTTCAAAAAGAAAAGTTAACATAGAGTTTTCAAGGTAATAGGGCTACAAGGAAATAGGTGTCAGTGCTAATTTCTAACCTATACATTGAAACATTTCCCAAATTCTGTTCTATGGAACACTGGCCGGTGTTCATGACTATTCCATGGTCAGAGCATCCTGTGATTTAAAATATTTGCTAAAAGGATTTATGAATATTGGTGATTCACGTAGAATAGATATTAGCATTTTAAAGGCTTCTTTAAGTTTTGCCATAAAGAAGTCTGTTTAAAATTGCTAAACCTAGAGTTTTTAAGCTTATTTGACTCTGGAAAAATTTTCTTTAAGAATTCTCGATCAATTTGAAAAAATCTGAATTGTACTGAATAAATAAAAATAATACTGGACTTCCTTGGTGGCGCATTGGTTAAGAATCTGCCTGCCAATGCAGGGGACACAGGTTCGAGCCCTGGTCCGGGAAGATCCCACATGCCGCGGAGCAACTAAGCGTGTGAGCCACAACTACTGAGCCTGTGCTCTAGAGCCCATGAGCCACAACTACTGAAGCCCACGCGCCTAGAGCTCGTGCTCTGCAACAAGAGAAGCCACTGCAATGAGAAGCCCGTGCACTGCAACGAAAAGTAGCCCCCGCTTGCTGCAACGGGAAAAAAGCACCTGTGCAACAACGAAGACCCAATGCAGCCAAAAATAAATAAATAAATAAATAGAAATAATATTGTTTTTAACGGGGCCTCCTGCTTCACAAGCAGTATAAATGTAAACTTGAGTTCTTGCTGCAAGAAGAAATTCCGAGCTTCTATTCAAAATCTTCCTAATGGCTTCCCTCTTCTAATGTGCCATTTGTCCTTTGGACCCTAGATAGCTTGTTTCTTTGTTCATCCATCCATTCATTCATTCATTCATCAATGTGTTTGTACTTAGGGAATCCAAAATGTTTTCCCTTAGGGTCTCTGCTTTTATGAACCTATAATCTAGAGATGAAGGACATGACCAATGGCTCCACTGAAGGGCAGAGTAATATGAATAATATTGATTAATCAATTAATTAACCTAATAATTAAATAGATATTTACTGAGTGCCTACAATGGACACTCAACACACAGATGGAGGCACTGGAGAAACATCTGGGAACAAATAAAATCCCTGCTCGGGGAACTAGTACTCTCTTTGGGGAGACACACAGTAAACAAATGCTGGTGTGTCAGATGGTGACAGGTGTTGCAGAGAAAAGTAAGGTAGGCAAGGGACAGGGAGTCCCAGGTGGGGAGGGTGTGAGGTTTGTGGTGGTCAGAAAAGGCCTCACTGAGAGGTGACATTTTGATCAAAGATGCAAAAGGAGGTGAGGAAGGAGTGTTTTGCTTTCCTGGGGAAGAACATTGCAGGCAAAGGAAAGAGCTGGTGCAATGGTGGGGCAGACGAAGACCTGGGTAGACAATTTCTTTTCATTGGTTAGAATTCTGTTTTTAAGAATAGTCCTGCAAGTGTTTAAAGAGAGTTATTCTGTCCTTTCCTGGTTCCTTACAAGTTCTCACAGTCATTTTCCATTCGAATGAGGCTTCACCCATCCCAGATTATACTTCCCTAAGAAACACTCCTGGTTTCTTTCAATGTCTCCTTTCAAACATCTTTCCTAGAACTGGGACGGATGTGGTCTGACCACACCAAACACCGTTACCTGCCTTGATATGACACAGTACTCCAGTCTTTACAGCCCAAGATGATACTTGGATACAAGGCAGCCATGTCCTTGAGTTTGTGGTCAACTTTTCCAACGTGAGTTGCTAAATCATATTCATCCATCTTCTACTCATGAAGATGACTTTAAAATTCACAGCTGGACATAGCTGATGACACAGATCCGAGAAGGATAATTTGGTTGAGTGATTAGAGATTCAACATTATCCCAATAAGCTAGAATAATGGGTGAAACTAACAGAGGTAAATCTAAGAGAGATTAAAATCCCATGTTAAGGTCAAAGCAGATCTTCTGGTTCCTGATTAAAACACTGTGTTCAATGAGTCGATTTATTCTACTTGGACGTCTTGAATCTTCTGTTCTAATTGCATGTGCTGCCTAAAGAAAATGCCATAGCACTAGGTCTTTGGTTAAGGATTGTTTCCCTTCCTACCATGGCAAAAATAGTGATTGACAGTGGGCTTTGCACATGTATTTGTGTGTGTGTGTGTGTGTGTGTGTGTGTTTGTAGACTAAGGCGTCTTTTATCAGGGCTTTTCCATTCCTAATGTTCCAATGGAAAGACTCAACAGAAGGACAGTAACTTCACCAGATTCCAGCTGTCAGTGCCTCATGTTGGCCAGGAGTGCATATTAGTTATCAACTGCTTCATAACAAATTATCACAAACTGAGTGGCTTAAAACAACCCACATTTATTAACTCACAGTTTCTGTGGGTCAGGAATCTGGCATGACTTGGGAAGGGGGTTCTCTGCTTAGGTTCTCACAGGCTGCAATCAACATGTCAGCTGGGCTGTGTTTTCATCTGAAGGCTTGACTGGTGAAGAACCCACTTCCAAGTTCATTCGAGTTGCTAGCATAATTCATTTCTTGTGGTTGTAGGACTGAGGGCCCTGGCTTTTTGCTGTCAGCTTGAGGCTGTACTCAACTCCTAGAGACCACATGAAGTTCCCTACAATGTGGGTTTTTGCAGTGTGGCCAACCCCTAATCAGAGCCTCTAGCTCTGGTTTGCTTATGGAGTCTTATATAATGTAATATAATCATGGGGTAACATCCCATCACTTTTATCGCATCCTGTTGGTTAGAAGTAGGTCATGGGTCCTACCCACAGTCAATCAGAAGAAGCTACATGAAGGTGTCACACCAGGAAGCTGAGGTCATGGAGGTCCTCTTAGGGTCAGTCCACCACAGGGCATATCCCCCGGAGGCCAGCTCACACGGGATATTGAGAAACTCATGTCTCTGAAACAGCCCACCCAAGTATATGGAGAATCTCTCTCCTATAAACTTACTGAGAACAGGGACCCATGCTCTATACACTTCTGTATCTCCAAGTTTCAGCTTAGCACCAGATGTGTAGTTTGTACTCAATAAAATGTTTATGGAAGTGAATTATACAGAATAAAGTTGACTTGCATTGCAGAGTATTGAAATAACTGGCAAAGGTGAACTGCTCTGACAAACCCTGGCAGTGATGATGAAAATCAGGTGTGTGCCTGAGGACCCAAGAGGGTACAAAATAACATTTGAAATGGAAAGAGAAGCGATATATGATTATAGAAAATGTAGCGTGCTTCCTGAAAAATGTGAGATCGTATTAAAGGGTTATTTGTGAGGCAGTCATTAGCAACCAGCAGACATCCACTTCACAGGTCATGGTGTTCTCACAACAAGCCTTTTGCTGGTAGGGGGATTGGAGGAGCAGATGAGCGGGTCATGGAATCCAGGGTCATCCCCGGGAGGTTCCTAAAATCTTCATAATATCACTGGGGTGAGAAGCTCACGATGTGTTCTGGATTATGGTTCATACATATAGCTGCTGAAAAACTATACCCACAGAATGTTGATGAATTGACCAATGTCAGCATAAAGAATGGTTTCCTATAAGTGCTTCACCTCGTCCGGGTCAACAGTTAAAAAGCCCGAAGCCCCTTACTCATTTGCAGCGACCTACTCCTCTTTGGGGACTTTTGTCCTAGACACAGTCCTTAGCTCAGATTAACCATGGAACTGGCTTTGCATACTGTTCGCTTCTTGGCCATCATGAATGCCAAGGTGGCCTGTCTCCCAAGTTGCATCATGTCCACAGCACTCATGGGCTCTTCCTTGTTGCTCAGCCTGTTATAGCCAGTTCTTCTCATAACCTTGGCTGCCTTCTTAGTAATGAACTTGTTATTAAAGCTAGCTAAGGTGTTTTCCAATCCCACTCTGGGCATATATCCAGACAAATCTATAATTCGAAAAGATATATGCACCCCTACGTTCATAGCAGCACTATTCACAATAGCCAAGACGTGGAAAGAACCTAAATGTCCATCGACAGATTAATCAATAAAGAAGACACAATAAATATCTATATCTATATATATGTATCTACATACACACACACACAGACACGCATGCATGTGTGCACACAATGGAATATTACTCAGCCATAAAAAAGAATGAAATAATGCCATTTGCAGCAACATGGATGGATCTAGAGATTAACGTACTAAGTGAAGTAAGTCAGAAAGAGAAAGACAAATACCATATGATATCACTTATATGTGGAGTCTAAAATATGACACAAATGAACTTATGTATGAAGCAGAAACAGACTCACAGACATAGAAAAGAGACTTGTGGTTGCCAAGGGGGAGAGGGAGTTGGGGAGGGATAGACTGGGAGCTTGGGGTTAGCAGATGCAAATTATTATATCTAGAATGGATAAACAACAAGGACCTACTGGGTAGCACAGGGAACTATATTCAATACCTTGTAATAACCTATAATGGAAAAGAATCGGAAAAAGAATTTATATATGTATATGTATAACTGAATCACTTTGCTGTACAGCAGAAATTAACACAACTTTGTAAATCAACCATACTTCAATAAAATAAATTTAAAAATAGCTAAGATGTTTTCGGAGACTCTGCTTTTAGCCATCCAGTGGACACCAAAGTCTTCCATATGTTTCACACCACAGTTTGCTTTCATAACAGATTCTTTGATGTGGGATGATTTAGGTGTAGGGTGGAATCACATACCTCCTCTGAAAGGCTACACTTCCTCTCAATTAGGATGGTTCCTGGGGGTGTTTCTGCTGCCTGGGTCAGTCTTCTTCTCCTTCACTCCTTCCTTCCCCAGATTAGTTTCCCCTCCTCTATCGGTACATCTAAGGGGTCTCAATTCTGCCTAATTTAGCCAACAGGGTTTAATGAAGGCTCAGCTCCCCTTGGGATGGAAAATGAGAATTCTTAATTAAATCTTGGAATATTGAGGTCTGAACCTCAACCTTTTTTGACAATTCCAAAATTATTTCCCCTGGAACATTTAAACCTGCAAAAAGGTCATGAATGTACAAGGAAGCATTTTAAAGTCACACTGACGATTCTGAGCCATGATTTAGATTTTCGTTTAAAAATAAATTTATTTATTTGTTTATTTCTGGCTGCGTTGGGTCTTCGTTGCTGCGTGCGGGCTTTCTCTAGTTGCGGCCAGCGGGGGCTCCTCCTCCTTGCGGTGCGCGGGCTTCTCATTGCGGTGGCTTCTCTTGTTGCAGAACATGGGCTCTAGGCATGCAGGCTTCAGTAACTGTGGCACGTGGGCTCAGTAGTTGTGGCACACGGGCTTCGGTAGTTGTGGCTCACAGGCTCTAGAGCCCAGGCTCAGTAGTTGTGGTGCTCGGGTTTAGATCCACGGCATGTGGGATCTTCCCAGACCAGGGCTCCAACCCGTGTCCCCTGCATTGGCAGGTGGATTCTTAACTACAGCACCCACCACCAGGGAAGTCCCATGATTTGGATTTTAATTAGGAGTAGGATACACAGTTGAGGTAATGTCCCTTCTAACTTTGGAAGTTATTTTTATATGTCTTAGGAAAGTCTTTGGGAGTGGTGGGCAGGTTGTACTTTTCTCAATTGTGTTCTCTACCAGGGGAGAGAGCCTGCCTCTTTGGGTCCAGCCCCATCCTGTGAAGTCGGAGTGTTTTTCTTAGCAAAGACCAGCTTCTGTGCCCCTAACCACGTGGTCTTTCCCTTGGGCCCCCTCCAACAGGATGGAGTGGGCACACGGTGCCAAAAGACCCAGAAACAGGCAGCAAGCTGAGTGCAGAGTGGAAAACTACCTTACATCCTGACATCCACCAGACCGCTGCACTCCGCGCAGTGGGCCTGAGCAGCGCACAGGAAGAAAACCTGCTCACATTCCCATCACGGAACAGGGTGGGTTCATTCTCACACTTGCATTGTCTATATTTAGGCTTTTCCTTCATTGAGGGAAACACCTGCAGGTCACCCACACTCTATCTCAAGGTGCTGATCATTTTTCCTCCAAAAATCAACATGTCTAGGGGTTGATATGCTACAATGACAAAAATAGTCCAACGCTTGCAACCACTGAAATATGTTAAAGGACCCTGGAGGAGTCGTGCTTGGGAGTTGCCAGGTGAGCACATTATTTCTTACTGAATAAAAGCTTGCTTTGAAAATTTTGTATTTATCATATAAGTAATATATGTTCACTGCTGAGCTATCAGAAGATACAGATACACCAGGTGAGAAAGTGAGAAAAATACTTGTAACCCCAGAGGTAACCACACTTAAGGATTTGTTTGCACCCTTTCAGAACGTTCTCTATGTTTAGTATGAATCAATCATACATACTATTTTATAACCTGCTTTTTTGCTTATTATACAACATGAATAACTTTCCATGTTGATGAATTAATTTCTGCAACTACAGTTCTGGTTTCAGTTCCAGTGTGTGGGTTCCCCCCCTCCCCCCATACATCCAAGCAATTCTGGGATATGGGGTGGAGGGTCCTACAGTTTAACTCAATTCTGACTATTTAGCTTGAGATAATGTCAGATCTCATAGGTTGAGGGCTCCATCCCACAAGCCTGCTCCCCTCCCCCTACTTCAGATGCCAATCATAAGTCCAGGTTGATAGTTACCTGTGCTTCTGACCTGCTGGCTATAGCTCAGAGGTTCAATTAATTTGCAGGAGCAGCTCTCAGAATTCAGGGTAACATTCTACTTACTAGATGACTGGTTTATTATAAAAGGATATAACTCAGGAACAGCCAGATGGAAGAGGTGCATAGGACAAGGTATGGGGAAAGGACACAGAGCTTCTGTGCTTTCTGAATAAGCCACTCTCCCCCAGAATCCATGTGTTTACCAACACGGAAGCTCTCTGAACCTGTCTGTTGGTTTTTTGTGACAGCTTCCATTACACAGGCATGATGGATTAAATCATTGGCTATTGGTGACTGAACTCAATCTCAAAGCCCTCCCTCCCTGTCCTGGAGGTTAGGAAGTGGAGCTGAAAGTTCCAACCCTCTAATCACATGGTTAGCTACCCTGGCAACCAGCCCCCATCCTTAGGAGACTTAGGGGTTTTCTCAAAGTCACTCATTAACATAACACAAAAAGCACCTTTAATACTCTCCTTACAGGAAATTCCAAGAGTTTCAGGTGCTCTGTGCCAGGAAAAGGACCCAAGTCCAGATATATATATTTCTTATTATAAATCACAATATCACACTACAGTATAATTTTTAATGGTTGCGTATTACTTTAGCAAATGAATATACCATAATTTTTTGATTGGTCCCTTAATTCTTTAATAGCTAAGTAGCTTCTAGTCTCTCACAACTATTCCTGTAACAAAAGCTGTGTACGTTCATCATTTTTAGTTTGTTTTGTATCTTGGTGCACAGAACTGGATTGTGCATTACCTCCAGCTCAGGACACTTTATCTTCATTCATCCACAAAAATATTTCATATTATTTTATTTTCTTCTTCACCCAAATCTCACTCCATTTTTTTCCCTTATAGATTCTACTTTTGAATATTTTATGTGTGTCCTTCTGATCTATTTTCTAGACTTCGATTTATACATATATGTAATTTGGTGAAGCATTTATTGCTTTATGTGCTTTAAAGTTGACACTTCTTAATTTTCATTCAGCATATTACATATTGAGCTTTTCTTTCTTTGATGTATGTAGCTTCTGTTCCTCCCTTTCCCAGGTAGAGAGCACTCAGTCATGGGCATCCACTGTTATGTATCTGTTCATCCCTGATGCTGGACTTTTAGGTTATTCCCAACTCTATGCTGTTATAAACAACACTGCATGGAACATCCTCATGTGTGTCTTTTTTTTCTTTTTTTTTGCGGTACTCGGGCCTCTCACTGTTGTGGCCTCTCCCGTTGCGGAGCGCAGGCTCCGGACGCGCAGGCTCAGCGGCCATGGCTCACGGGCCTAGCCGCTCCATGGCATGTGGGATCTTCCCGGACTGGGGCACGAACCCGTGTCCCCTGCATTGGCAGGCAGACTCCCAACCACTGCACCACCAGGGAAGCCCTCATGTGTGTCTTTTAGTGAAAGTTTCTCTCAAGTATATGTCCTGCAGTGGGACTTCTGGTGTGATATCATATGCAGAGTAATTTTCACTAAATATTTTCAACTTATTCTGCCAAAGAGCTTTGCCAGTTTATATTTCTACTAATGGTGTGTGAGGATTCTCATCTCCCCCAGTATTATCTCCTTTTGAAATTTGGGCCAGTCTGGTAGATGCAAATGACAATTTTTATTGATTGAATTATGATTATTAACAAGGCTATTTCAGTCTATGTTTTTTAGCTATTTGATTTTTTTCCCCAATATGAGAATAAACTATTCATAGCATTTTCCTATTTTCTATTTTTCTGTATATATATATTTCCATACATATATTTCCTTATATATAAAAACTTAAGAGTTTTTTTGGATTATATATGCTGAAATATCATCTTCCAGTCAGTTATTTGCTGATTAACTTTATCTCTGAATTGAAATCTTTGCCTTTCAATTGGCTTTAAACCATTAATTTTCTCTTTCATGGCTTTATGTTTCAGAATCTCATGTAAGAAATCATTTCTTACCTCAACATAACAAAGAAATCATTTCTCACCCCTTCTTAATTAACTATTTCCTTAGGGTATATTATTTAGAAATGGTATTTTTGGGATAATGAGTGTACATCAAACCTCTTTGGTTATAAGTGAAAGAAATTTAGCTCAAATCAGCACAATGCAAAAAAAAAAAAAAAAGGAAATAAATTGGCTCATTTAACTGAGAAGTCAAAGTTGTGGGGGTGGTTTCAGGAACAGCTGGATCCAGGGGTTCAACTAATATAATCAGGGCACTGACTTTGGCTCTTTTTATTGTTGCCCTGCTTTGCCCTGTCTGGGCTTGATTTTCAAGTGAGAATTCCCAATGTGGTGTCAAAAAGGAATAGTGTCCACTCTTGGCTAATAATGTCCATAGAGATCTCAATTGTGTCTTCCCTGATAGCCCTGGGAAAAGTCCTGAGGGAGTCTTTGCACTGTGGCTTGAGTCTCATACCATCCTTGGGAGTGAGGAGAAATGACTCTTTGATTTGAAGTCCCATGAAAGTCCCCCAGAGAAGAACAGTGGTTTCCCGGAAAAGGACCTGCTGGACAGCTAAACATGTGTTCATATTTTTAATTTTTATATTTTGATAGTACTGATTCCAGAGTGGTTGCCGCTTCCCCCAGCAGATAAGCCGGCCCCACCGCGGAGTCCCCTCAGCCTCAGGCAACTGCACGTATCCTCCCGGCTCCCTCCATTTGTCTGGGTCAGTCTTCCTGGGCATCAGGGTCCATCGGGGGAGGTCCATCTCCCCTGTCTTTGCAGGAGATTCACAGTGGTGGCTGCTCTTTCTTGCACCGGCAGCTTCTCCCTTCCACACACCCTGCCCCTCTGCGTCACACAGAGAAAGGGGGGCTGCTTTTGTGCCATGTCGGCTGCCCCCAATCACCTAAGGTGGTGTCTAGGCAGCCGGGCTCCCCAGACCACTGTGCTCTCCCCCGGTCCAGCCCTCTTTGCTCAGGAATCCCTTGGAACTAACAGAAATCCAGACATGGTGGAGGAGAGTACCTCCACCCAGGGTCCTGGGGGAGCTGGACAGGACCAGTCATCACCCAGGAGCTCTGGGCTCAGCCCTGCTGATCTGTGCTGTGACTTAGGGTTGGTTTAGCTTCCGGGTCATACGGCCAATTCTGGGGGAGTAAGCTGAAGGTTCTGGGGGCAAAGGAGGGGGGCCAGACTGTAAACATAGCTTGATGAATCACTTGTAAGTATTTAGGCCTGTGGTTTGGGGCCCTCCATGTCCACATGTGCATTCACTCCTGGGTACAAGAGATGCCTGATTTTCCACCTCCCCCCTAATCCCCTGTCTCTGTCTGACTGAACAGACTTGGGACACCAGCTCCAGCCTTCATTGTGATCTGTAGGTTATCACGTGCAAAGAGAGAAAACATGGGCAGGGGCCAGCCCTGTGGGTGTCTGAGGGCCCGGACTGTAACTTCCTGGTGGAGAAACAGGGAAGAGCTGCCTGGGGGAGAGCACCCGCTGGAGACCTGGTCCATCCTCCTCCTTGGGGCAGACAAGATGGCCTTCAGGGGAGACAGAAAATGGGCGCCCACCAGGTTACCTAAGGTCAGGTCACAAGCTGGGTGATGCGTATCTGGAATGGACTTGAGATGCCAGAAGAGACCTCACAGAAAACCATTTGCTTGCTCTGCTGGGTGGGAGACAGGCGAGGCACAGGGAGAGATCAAGGTTTGCCACCATCGCGGAGGCGGACCAGATGCGAGTCCTCTGTGTGGTCCTGATGTGGAAGGAAGCGTGGGCACCACAGTGATTCTCAGAGGATGCTCTGTGAACCCTGGCTGCTGAGGTCCCCTACTGGGCCTCACATGGATGCCCAGGGCAGGTTACTTTTTCTATCTTGTGGACTGAGGCGCACCATAACCAAGGACTTGCATGTTACTTCTGACCCAGGGCTGTTACTAATAGTTATCAACAGCTTCTAAAATGGAGTACTTCATAAACCACAATTGATGAGTTACTTCTGACCCAGGGCTGTTACTAATAGTTATCAACAGCTAAAATGGAGTACTTCATAAACCACAATTGATGTGTTACTAGCATGTCCAAGATTCATGTAGCTGGCTTCTGGGAAAACTGCCTGCTGTGGGGAGTTAGACATTTCTACCAAGCCTGCGTACATGTGCATTATCAAGATTCTTACTTGGGGGCAGGTTGTTTCATTTTTTTTTCCTTTTTATCAGTACGTTTTTCATGTTATCCTCAATTTAGTGTAGCGATTAATCTTAGCGATTAAAAGTCGACTTTATTAAGGTGTAATTTACATACAACAAAATGCATCCATTTTCAGCGTGCAAGTTGATGAATTTTGACATGTGTGACCCACAAAACCACCATCCCAACCAACATATAGACTATTTCCGGCACTCCAGAAAGTTCCATCATACCCTTTGCATTCATTATGCACCCTCACCCCTCCAGGTAACTGCTCATCTGATGTCCATCACCACTGATTAGTTTTAGCTGCTCTAGATTTCAGAAAAATGGAACCAGCCAGTGTGTATTCTGAGGTATCCGGCTTTCTCTCAGCACACCTGTGACATGATTTGTGTTGCTTGTTAGAATCTTATCCCTTCTCATTGCAGTTATAACTCTTCTCACTTTCTAATCATACATTCCAGCTATTTGACCTTTCTCCTAATACGTTTAGAAAGTGGTGGGCTGTTCGGCCGTTCGGGTATTGCTTCTGTGTAGTGGTATATATTTCCTCAGGAATTCTTTTTCAGCCTGGAAGCGGTTCAGTAATTTTAAACAGGCATGCATTCTAATACATGGGAATTAACCCTAGCCCCATTGCTAAGCGGGATGCGGTAATATACGGTGCGTATTCACGAATTCGTGATGTTTCAATACTTTGCAACTTACTCACGAGGTGTGTGCGCTAAAATCTCTCGGCTGGTTTTCGTTCCTAGACCATTATTTTATAATGGACAGTCATGCGTAGAAGCACGTCTTCTTCTCTTGTTTGTTAACAATAGTGACTCCCTCTCCTCTTTCACTTTCCCTATATAGGTGGAAACCCTGGAGGAATAGCTGTCACTCTCGGTTTGAGAACTGTACCCTTTCGGAGCCGTCAAAAGCCTACACATGGTGAGAGCTGAGTGTGGCCTGAGCCCCCATCACACCAACGTCCCCCCAACCTTCCCCTCCCTCTGGCCTCTAATCGTTTGTTCTCTTACCTCAGAAGGCACCTGATACCTAGAGGTGTGGTTTTCATATTAAGGGTCATGACCCTCTGGGAGTCATGCGATGAATTTGAAGGGTTATAATCTGCATTTAAAAAAAATGAGATAGAATAGAGAAAATTACATAGTGCATTGTACTAAGTAAGAGCAACATTTTATGAAACTCTTGTTTCATTTGTGTATTTTCATGTGTGTGTTTGCGTGTACATAGGTGTGTGAGTGTGTGTGTGTATGTGTGAATGTGTGTACATAATGGGTCACCATGGAAAATGTATTTTTTATTGCATGGACAAAAATGATGTTTGAGAAGCTCTTGTCTGGAAGAGACCCAGAATCTCTGTCTTCCTCCTGTGCTGAGGTGACTGTGGCTGCAGAGGTGGGTGTCCATGTGTCTGCAGGAGAGCCCCCTGAGGTCACCCTGCCCCTCCTTTGGGATGTTCTGGCTGCCCCTCCCCGCTCCTCAGGACAGTGGCAGGCAGGCTGGTTGCCACCTATCCTGCTCTGGTGGGTCCAGTCCGTTTTAAGCCTGCTGCACCCACTTTGACCCAGACCCCTTCACCACTGCCCTTCCCCCAAGGATACAGCCACAGCTCTTCTTCCAAGACGCTGTGGTCTCCACTCCTGGTTGGCGGCTGCCACAGCTTCTCTCGTTCGGCTCCAGCTGGCCACTCTGGGTTGCTGCTGATTCTGGTGAGCTCAGTCCAGCTGAGCATTTTTAGAGGTTGGGGACCCTGGGGCCTGGACCAGATTGGGTGAGAGCTACGCAGTGGTGGCCCAGGTGGTGCCCCTGCAGGGAACACTGACTGAGGAGGGAAGGCACCAGGTGTGGGATTAGGCAGGGAGGGGGCAAGGCTCAGACCAGGTTGGTGTTGGGAGGGTTTAGTGTAAGTTTGGTGTGACAGCAAGTCAGCTCAGGACTGACAAAGATGGAGTCTGTGAATGGGCGGGGGGTGTCAGGGGACAGCCCCAGGGATCAGGTAAGCTGACCGCTGCCTTGAATCCTCCACTCAAAGTCAGTCTGTTTGTTTCTCCAAGTGTCCTACCCAGGCCTTGCTGGGAAGTGCCAGTCTCCTGCTGGTTGTTCAGACTTGGAGTATTTTTTTTCTTTTCCATTATGGTTTATCACGGAATACTGCATATATTTCCCTGTGCTATACAGTAGGACCTTGTTGTTTATCCAGCCTGTATATAATAGTTTGCATCTGCTGACCCCAAACTCCCAATCCATCCCTCCCCCGCCCCCCTCCCCCTTGGCAACCACAAGTCTGTTCTCTATGTCTGTGAGTCTGTTTCTGTTTTGTAGATAGGCTCATTTGTGTCATATTTTAGATTCCACATATAAGTGATATCATATAATATTTGTCTTTTTCTAACTTCACTTAGTATGGTAATCTCTAGGTCCATCCATGCTGCTGCAACTGGCATTATTTCATTCTTTTTTATGGCTGAGTAATATTCCATTGTATATATGTACCACATCTTTATCCATTCATCTGTCAATGGACATTTAGGTTGTTTCCATGTCTTGGCTATTGTGAATATTGCTGCAATGAAAATAGGAATGCATGTATCTTTTTTCTTTCTTTCTTTCTTTCTTTCTTTCTTTCTTTCTTTCTTTCTTTCTTTCTTTCTTTCTTTCTTTCTTTCTTTCGTGATTGGTAGAGGTGTCTCTTAAGTCCCTTTTAATCTATAGGATCCTCCTCCATATTTTTTTCTCTTTCTTCTTTATTGTGGTAAAATTCACATAACATCAAATTTACTATTTTAAACATTTTAAAGTGTAGAATTCAGAGAGGCATTTAATACATTCAAAAAGTTGTGCAACCATCACCACTAAAAAGTTCCAGAACGTTTCATCACCCCCAAAGGAAGCCCTTACCCATTAAGCAGTCACTCCTATCCCCCTACTCCCCAGGTCTTGGCAAACACTAATCTGTTTTGTGTCTTTCTGAAGTTGCCTTTTCTGGATATTTCATATTAATGAAATCAAACAACATGTGGTCTTTTGTGTCTGGCTGTATCTTTTTGAATTATAGTTCTGTCCAGCTATGTGCCCAGGAGTGGGACTGCTGGATCATATGACAACTCTGTTTTTAGTTTTTGAGGAACCTCCATACTGTTTTCCAGAGTGGCTGTACCAATTTACATTCCCACCAACAGCGTAGGAGGGTTCCCCTTTCAGACTTGGAGTATCTTAACCTAATTACAGGTGTTAAATCAAATTAATGCAGACGTTAAATTTAACTGGAGCTCCAAATCCTTCTTGAAGACCCTCTGCATGCAATTTAGGGCTCCCTATGCAAATGTGGTTTCAGGACATCCCAGAGTCCCCAGATCGGACCCCAAAGGAGAGCCCCAACTTTTACCCAAGCCATGACTGAGCATTCAGTGGGAGACCCTGCACACAGGCCAGCACTGGTGCACCGATTTTGTGTTCCAGGGGTTCAGGGCCCCATCCTGCTCTGCAGACCTGGAACTCCATCCTGCAGATGAAACATGGGCTGTGCCACGGGTCTGCAGGAGAATCCCTCCTGCCTTCCATTAATAAATGCACTTGATTTGGATACATGCTTTCTTCCTCTTCAAAACCATACGCCCTTTTGAGGCTAGAGATAACATATCTTCATCTTTTATTGCTCATCACAGCCGGGGACTTGCACACAGTAGGTGCTGGTTGAGTACTTGTTCACTGGAGCTGGAAAGCCCAAGTAAAATGTTTTCCCTTCCCACAAAGGACTGACTGTTCCTTTCTCTTTATAAATCTCCATCAGGAGCTACACTATACTCTTCCCCACGAAGCACGAGTCTGTGTCAGCTCTGGATCTTCTGATGCAGCAAAAGCATTCTCTCTCTCTCTCTCTTTTTTTTTTTAAATAACTGCACCTCCTGTTCTGATACTTGCCTTCTTAATGGGAAATAGCTCCCATGTGTACATGAATTCCTTGCTGGAGAGGTGGGTGTGGATATTGGGTGGAGCAGGGGGAGGGATGAGGTGTTCAAACACCACGTGGTCGAGAAAAATGGTACAGAGGAACCGGTTTGCAGGGTAGAAATAGAGACACAGATGTAGAGAACAAACGTATGGACACCAAGGGGGGGAAGTGCGGGGGTAGTGGTGGTGGGACGAATTGGGAGATTGGGATGGACATATACACACTAACATAAATAAAATAGATAGCTAACAAGAACCTACTGTATAAAAAAAATAAATTAAATTAAATTAAAAAAAACACAAACACCATAGAAACAGGATGTATTGAAATAATTGAAGGGCAAGGGTGGCAGCTGTGTCTTCCCATTTAATTAAGTGACTAGGACACTTATTGGCTAAAC
Source organism: Leucopleurus acutus (assembly GCF_964270905.1). Classification (NCBI taxonomy): domain Eukaryota; kingdom Metazoa; phylum Chordata; class Mammalia; order Artiodactyla; family Delphinidae; genus Leucopleurus; species Leucopleurus acutus. The sequence goes on along the minus strand of NC_139149.1, from coordinate 113,778,843 downwards.
ACAGCTTCATGCAGTGGATGCCCCAGCTGGGCCAGCTACAGTCGAAAGTACAAGAAGCATGAGCGCTGGAACGCTGAGGGCAGCCTGGCTGTGCCTGACCACTGCCACTCTCCTGTGCCCTGCGATGCAGGGGACGGTGCAAGTGGCCAGGAGGCCGCTGGGGGTGGGGGAAGGGCAGTAGCCTGGAATTCAGGACACCAGGTGGTACCCCTCGCCCCAGCTCAGCCTCTAACTTGCTCAATGACCTCGGCAGGTCACGTCACATCTTTGCAATTCAACATCCTCACCTATAAATGGGTTGAATGAGTGACCCCAGAGGTTCATCTCCTCGCTGACATTTTGGGTCTGTGATTTCCTTTGGGCTCTAGCTTTCTCTGGTTGAGAGGGCAGAGCAGTGAAGGAACAACACAGACTCTGAAGTTAGGCACGGTTGGTGGAGGCTTGGGCGTGACTGAGGTCAGCGGGCATTAGTGACACTGTCTTGACACAGCACGTACATGCAAGTGCAGGTCTGGCCGGTCCCCCAGTGCTCTAAAATTCTCAAGCCATCAAGGTGCTTAATTACATAATTTTTCCAGTTTTCCACTAACGTAGCTATTGAGAACGTTTATGAAAATCTCCTCCTGTGCGAGTAATTAGGCCAAAGACTTTTCTATTGAGGTTCAGTATTGCACATCTCACATACAAGCACCTCTCCTAAAAGCAACTGCACCTTGGAAAAGTCACATGTAAACTCTGTGTGGCCTGGGGAAGTTGCTTGCTATCAAAGTGGAGCCGAACAATAATGTAGGTTCAATGTAGGCAAATAATGTCATTCACACTCAGACAATAATGTAGGGCCCGTAGGAAAAGATTTTGCATCTATAGCTTCAAAGAGGACGCTTAGATCCACCATCCTTTTTCCCACCTGATGTTCAAATTTTCTCTACAAGGCGTGGTCTAAGCTGGTGTTCAGCTCAACATTTCTTGGATTTGCTGGGCAGCAAACAGACTCACCAGGGAAACATTTCTTTAAGACACTCAAAAAATTATACTGCTTGGAAAAATACACGTCCCCAATTAGAAAATCATATAATATTTTTAAAAATAAATTTATTTATTTATTTTTGGCTGTGTTGTGTCTTCGTTGCTGTGCGCGGACTTTCTCCAGTTGCAGCGAGCTGGGGCTACTCTTCGTTGTGGTGCACGGGCTTCTCACTGTGGTGGCTTGTCTCATTGCAGAGCACAGGCTGTAGGCGAGCGGGCTTCAGTAGTTGTGGCATGTGGGCTCAGTAGTTGTGGCTTCCCGGCTGTAGAGCACAGGCTCAGTAGGTGTTGGGTTTGGTTGCTCTGCGACATGTGGGATCTTCCCGGACCGGGGATCAAACCCACGTCCCCTGCATTGGCAGGTGGATTCTTAACCACTGTGCCACCAGGGAAGTCCCCAAAATCAATCTAATATTTTGGATGTTAGTTTGAAGTTGAAAAACAACAAAAGGAAAACTACTGAATGTTGCAGTATTCTTCCATGTAAATAAGGACAAGCACAGTGCTTCACACAGAATAAGAGCTTGAAAACGTGTTAGAAGGCATGTGTTTTCTCTAGAAAGTTAGAGGACCTGGGAGTCTCTAGAAGCAAGGAGTTAATTGTGAAAATGTGAAATTAATTCACTGAGGACTGCGGTCGCAGAAGTCTCTACCATACGGTACATGGGTTTCTTCGAAAACAACTGATAAAAGCTGATAAACTATTTATAAAGAGAAATAGGTTGGTTTTTTTTTTTTTTTTACACAACTGCAATGACTTTCTTCAAGAGTAATGCCAAGAAGCAAATATTTTTGTGTATTTATTGTCTTAGCCTGGGCTACCATCACAGAATACCATAGACTGAGTGGTTTTAAACAACAGAAATGTTTTTTCTTACAGTTCTGGAGGCTGGAAGTCCGAGGTCAAGGCGCCAACAAGGTAAGTTTCCAAATACCATCCCGTTGCAGGGAGGGGGTTAGGACTTCAACATATGAATTCGGGAGGGGGACCCAAGCATTCAGTTTATAACACTTATTATATATATGTACTCTTGTATACTTATTTACTCAAAAGATATACTCCTTTTAGACTGTTGCCCTGAGGGCCAGCAGCTGGGAAAGTCAGGGATACCCAGCCAGCGCCGGGGCTGCCCAAGAGGAGGTGAGTGGCACCAAAGGGACACAGAGCCCGGCAGGGAGCCTGCCCTGGCTCAGGAGTGGGTATTTGTGGCACTGCTTCATGACCAGCTCTGCGGGGACCCAGCCTTACCCCCCAGCCCTGCAGCACACCTGGGGTGGGAGGGCGGGTCGGTGGTATTGGTTAGAAAGTGCTCTTTCCGTGTGTCCATGAGTTGACTGCAGATGAGAAAAGTCACACAAACCGTGAGAGAGTCGTGGGGAAGGCTGGTGCAGCCGTCTAGGAGGTCTCTGACAATCACATTTAACCAAACAAAGCCACAGATGGTGGAGTAGCAGGAATTCCGAGAGGCTGTTTCTCACCACTGGATATCCTGTTCCTTTCCATGATGCATTTGCTAAGTTTTACTCGCCTCCCAGCCCCCAGATACTTGGCAAGCTTAGGCCCGGCTCACGTGTCAATTCCTCTTTGGGGGAAAGTGATCCCCACCCCATCCCCACCTTTAACCATCCGAACCTCCATCCTTGGCTCAGGGACCAACTTCTCCATGACCACACAGCACACAGTCTCTGTACCGTCTGAAACGTCTTGCAGATTCCTCGGGTATCAACACAGAGATTTTGAGGTCACTAAGGTCAGGGGAAAATACAATCAGATCCTTCTTTGAACTTGCCCAGCTGCTGAGAACCAGGCTAGGAGGAGGTGCAGGAATGTTTGCTGATTGCATCAGGCCCTCAGATCTTAGCTCTTGCCAAAAAACAGAGAAAAGGCAGTTGGAAAGTTCTTCCCTAGACCTAGGGGGCATTCTGTCATTGTTATGAAACATTATCAGTTATGAAATTCATGACGACGTGCAACTGCGAAACTGTCCCCAGTTAAGTATCAGGAGAAAGAGAAAGGAACCAAAATTTATTAAGTGACCACCGAGTGACAGCAGATTCTTTTTTTTTTTTTTGGCTGCATTGGGTCTCTGCTGCTGTGCGCAGGCTTTCTCTAGTTGTGGCGAGCGGGGGCTACTCTGCATTGCAGTACACGGGCCTCTTATTGCAGTGGCTTCTCTTGTTGTGGAGCATGGGCTCTAGGCGTGCGGGCTTCAGTAGCTGTGGCTAGCAGGCTCAGTAGTTGTGGCACACGGGCCCAGTTGCTCTGTGGCATGTGGGATCTTCCTGGACCAGGGATTGAACCTGTGTCCCCTGCATTGGCAGGTGGACGCTTATCCACTGCGCCACCAGGGAAGTCCCAGATTCTTTTCACATTATTTAATTTAATTTTCACAATAAGCCTATGAATTAGGTATTTGTGTTCCAGTAGTACAGATGAGGAAGCTGAGCCTTGTGGAGATTATGTAATCTGCCCAAAGCCACACAATTAACAAGTGATAGCATAGGGAATAAAATTTGGGTTTGTCTGATTTCTAAGTCTATGCTTTTTCCTATATCAAGGAACCTTCCAAAGCATTGTGCATATATAAGTATATTGGTCGTGGTAAATTTCAGATGAAAATATGCTCTTTAATATCAGGGATTAGGGACTTCCCTGGCAGTCCAGTGGTTATGACTCCGTGCTTCCACTGCAGGGGTCACGGGTTCTATCCCTAGTAGGGGAACCTTAGTTCCCTGCATGCTGCACTGTGCGGCCAAAAAAAAATCAGGGGTTAAATACATTCATGGGTCCTCAGAGCTTCTCCCTTTGACAATGTGGGGGGTCTTTGCCCAGCTCGACAGCTGTGACCAACACCTATGTCCTTTCTGAGTCTGGCAATATTTTATCTGTTTACCTGAATCTGAAGTGATGTCCCTCACCTCCTTCATGTCCCTTCTTAGGTCAGGAAGTCAGGCATTTATTGAGCTGTGAGGAGGAATTTTAAAAAAGAAAGAAAGAGCACATGAAATGATGCTCACTGTCATAAATCATCAGGGAAGTAAAAAACCCCCACAATGAGATAGCACTTCATACTCGGTAGAATAGCTATAATCAAAGACAGGAAATAGTGCGGGCAAATACATGGAGAAATTAGAACCATATATTCTATGGTTGGTGGGAATGTAAAATAGTGCATCCACTCTGGAAAGTAGTCAGGCAGTTTCTGAAAATGTTAAACAAGAGGAACTGTATGACCCAGCAATTCATAGATATATACCCAAGAGAAATAAAAACATATGTCCACAGCAACACTTGTATGTGAGTGTTCATAGAAATACTATTCATAATAGCCCCAAAGTGAAAATAACCTAAATGTCCATCAATGGATGAATGGATAAACAAGTGTGGTTTATTCATACAGTGGAATATCATTTAACATAAGGAGGAATGAAGTACAGCTTCAGGCTACAACATGGGTGAACTTGGAAAACATTATGCTAAGTGGAACAAGCTAGTCATAAGAGACCACATATTGTATAATATTATTTATACGAAAAGTCCAACATAGGCAAACAGGCAGGCAGTAGATTAGTGGTTTCCAGGGACTGCAAACAGGCAGGCAGTAGATTAGTGGTTTTAGGGACTGGGGAGGAGAGGGAGAGACTGCTAGTGAATACAGAATTTCTTCTTGAGGTGACGGAATATTTAAAAATTACATAATGGAGATGGTTGTCAACATTGTGAATGTACTAAAAACCATTGAATTGTACACTTAAATAGGTGAATTATATGGTATGTGGATTATATTTCAATAAATATGTTATTAAACAAACAAGAAGGATGGAAGGAAGAAAGAAAGAAAGAGAAAGAAAGAAAGAAAAAGAGAGAGAGAGAGAAAGGTATTTACTTCCTGTCCTTATAGGACGTGGGGTCTGGTTTGTTCAGGGACCCTGCCTCCTCGAAGTGTTTTGAGTCCTTCAAGGGCCTTCCTGACAGCATGCCTTTATTCCTCCTTCTCCCCTTCCTGGAATGCCCCTTCCTCTCCTGTCTGCTGGGCAGACTTACTATTTCACCATCAGGGCCCACTTCCCCACACGCACTCTTCCCTGGGGTTTTCGCAGATCACCTGGCAGCTTGCCTTGCCCTTTTCTCTGTGCCCAAAGACTGTGCTCCTTTTGGGCATGTCACGTGGTATCGTGGTTCCTGGCTACCCGTCCATCTTCCTGGTGACCCTGATGACCCTCCTGGGGGGCCAAGACACTGTCCTATCTCTCTCTGAGTCCCCAGCAGCTGGCACAGGGCCTGGCAGACAGCAGGGGTGAGGTGGATGCTTGCGGAGTGAAGGGCACATGCCCACACAAACACCTTCCAGAAACACGCATCCCTGGGGAAAAGCCAAGGCAAAGTTCACTGAATTTCTCTTCAGCCAATTTCCTCCTTCCTGTTAAATTTCAGGCAAGTGATCAGGTATACCCTGTTCTCACTGTGGTTAAGAAAACAACAAGCCAGGTTTGAAATTTAGGAAACTGGAGGCTCGGCTACTCGGGGCTGAGAAAGGCCGGCAGATTCTCTAGAATTTCAGAGTCAAAGGCCAAAAAGTCAGAGGCAATTACCTTAAAAATAGCAACTTACTTTGTGCTACCAACATATTTTGCCGTGTATACAAGAAACCAAATTGATTTAATTTAATAATGTGCTTGCCAATTCTGAGAAAGCTTGGTCAGAAGAGTAAATAATTTCAAGGAAGGTAAATAATCGCTGCTTAGCTGCCAGATGAATCTGTTCAAAATTTAGATGAATTCCTTATAGGTTCTTGACAATATTGATGGAAAGTTCTGATTCCTAACTGATCAATGCTGGTCTTCCTCAATCACAGCTTGTATCACTTAGGAATTTTGGTTGCAAAGCCCAGAAAGTCATGTGAGCTGCTTAAATAAGAAGGGAAATTCATCTTAAAGGCACAGGGAGCCTCTGTGAACCCAAAGCCTGGAGGCTACTGAGTTTCAGGATGGAATGGAACCAGGCCTGAGAGCTCATTGGGACCCTCAGGGAGACCACTCCCAAGGGCTCTGTTTTCTTTGTCCCTTGGTTTCTTTGAAGGGCCATCTCAGCGTCCTATCCAACACAGGTCAAAATGACGCCCCCAACAGCCCCATGTTGGCCTTGACTCCGCTCAAGACAAGAGTCAGGCTGACCTGGAAAGTCTCCCTTCCAAATTACATATACATTAGATGTAATCTCGGTAAATTTCAGATTAAAAGCATCCCCTTTCATACCAGGAGTTCAGTACGCTAATGGGTTCTCGGAGTCTTCTCCCCACAGTACGCTAATGGGTTCTCGGAGTCTTCTCCCCACAGTACACTAATGGGTTCTCGGAGTCTTCTCCCCACACAAAGAGCTCTTTCTTGGCTCGGGTCAGCTTCCCAGCGTCCTGAGGTATGAACCTGGATGCTCCCGGGGGGCCATGCAGGTGGGCAAAGTCGGGGGAAGCTGGTCCCAGCAGAGGAAGGGGCTGCTGAGCGAACGGTAGGGTCCTCAGCACAGCCCACAACCACACTGGAATTTGCCTAAATTTTGCCCTTTTCACTCAGTTCTGTTTCCTTAAAAATGCCATTTAGTTTCCCTAGCACTTTGTAAATCTTTTGCATTGCAATACGGATTATTTTATAGGCAACCCTTGGAAAAGTTGTTTCCATGAAGGTAATTTGGAGGCACGGGGCTCTTCCTAGTAGTGGGAAACAGTGGGCGGGCTCAGGGAATGAGGCAGGGGTGTTAGACCTCAGACCTCCTGACAACATCCAAAGTCGGCCTGCATTCCGCACAGTGGATTGAGGTTGGAATCCGAAGTCTGGTGGGATATCTGGTCAACAAGACAGGAGGAGACGGAAGAGCTTTGACTGCTTCCGTGCATGTCTAGGGCTGGTTCCCTGCAACCCGGGGCTTAAGCGGTGATGAGACACAGACCACATCCGTGAGGGATCACGAGCCCTGTTGTCCTGCTGGGCTGAGCCTGAGGGAGGTAAGACTTTGCTACCTAGAGATTGAGGATGGAAGACTGATGGGTCAGGGAGTCCAGGGCCCCGGCCTTCAGCCGGTCCAGAAATGACAGTCATGGCGGGATGGGGGGCTGGATGGTGGGGGTTGCAGGAGAGGAGCCGACTGACAAATCTTTACAGCCTTTTAGGCCCCGAAGCCAATGGGATCCCGAGATCGGCCTGGGACTCAGCAGAGAACTTGCCTCTGAATCAGGACAGCTGGGTGAGTTTCTGCTTAGTCATGGCTGAAGCGGGTGGGCAGGGGTACCCTGAGAGAGTAAAGAACAGCCCTGGTCCCTTCGCACTGGTAGAGCTGAGGCTCTTTTTTTCCCTACCAGGATTGGCTCGGAGCTGGGGGTGTGCGGTGGGGCTGGGCCGGCAGTGACGAGGTGATTGGGGGACGGGGTCCCACTTGCAGTGGCAGGAACACTCAGATCCAGGGTCTGAAGACCTGGGGTCTCACGAGAGCTCTTTCCTCGGCAGCCGCTGATCTCGAGGAGTTACCCGCCTCTGAGCATGCGCCCTCGCCTTTAAAATGGGAAGAATGGCAACTCCCTGTGAGACTTCCATAAGATCACATACCTCGAACCCCTGGCACCTAGCACTTGGCATGTGGTACAAGCTTAATCAGCATGGATGCCCTGCCCTTTGGCTTCTTTGTGATGCTGAGCAAACTACCCATCTCCTTGTCTCATAAAAGGGGATGACAACATCTTCCCTTTTACTTCACTGGGACAGTAGCCGGTACGCATTCGGGTCCCCGGGCTGCGACTGTTAGTGATTATCCAACATTCCTCTTCTCTACCATTCCCGGTCCCCCTTGAAGTTAGGTTGTGACTGGGTTCCAGCTCACAGCACGTGGATGGAAGTTGTGTGAGCCACTTCCAAGCCTGACTGTAAGGATATCCTTCCAGATTCTCCAGTTCTCTCTTCCCCTGCCACAATGACCTTGGAAGCCAGAGAAGTAAGTGGGCTTCCCAATCTACACTGTGAGAAATCAACCTTGATTGAGGGCTTCTTTGTTCTTGCAGCATAGCTGAGATTATCCTGACAAATTCAGGCACTGTGGAATTCCTCAAGTTTTATCTACCGCTACCCCCACCCAACCCCCTTCCCCCCAAATAAGACATTATCTACAAAAAAATGAAGACTTTAAACCCTTCGTATAACATTTCATTGACATGACCTTGAAGGGCTGGTGGCCAATATCAAAAGGGTCAGTTTTCATTGTACGGTCAGCTTGGCCTTCAGACAATGCTGAAGTGGCTTCTTGCTTTCAGAGTAAACGTGTCATGTACACTTGTGCAGCACCTTAACTTTCAGTGGGTATGTTTTCTACAATTTAATGTTCCAGGCTAGAGAGTTGCTTTATACTACTCTTTATATCATAAAATTAATACCTGCTTATAGTAAAAAAAGAAATTCAGAGCACAGACAGGCATCACCTGAAAAGTAGAAGTCACTTTCCCCTCTTAAACACAGTCCTGTCCCAGAGCTAGTTTTTCTCACAGGACTTCTCTTTAAGTATAAGCACTTAAAAACAATCACAATCAGAATCCTCCTATATATATTCTTCAACAATTTGCCTTTTAAGGTTGAAAGTAGACTTTGAACATCTTTACATGAAGCTCTATTTTAATAAATGACAACATAATATTCCATCATGTGAATATACTGTAATTTATTTGAACATTGATATGGTTTCCAGAATATTTCACTTGCAAATCATGCATCCATGTTTACATTTGTGCACGTTTGTGGGACTTTCTCTGCAGGATAAATTTCTGGAAGGAGAATTTCTGAGTCAAAGGGTATGTGCTTTAGAAATGCTAAGAGATTTTGCTGAATTGTGCTTCTCCAATGCAACACCAATTTACACTCCCAAGAAGGGTACATCAATGCAATTTTTGTATTCATTCATGCGTGCATGCACTCAATCAATCAACCAATTAATCAATCACTCAGTCAACAAAATATTGAGTTGTCTTTTACGTGTCAGGTGGTCTGTGGGTACCATGTTGAGGGAAACAGAGGCGACCCCTGCTCTAATGGGAGTGACAGTGTCATGGGGAGATAGAAGTAAATTATTTTATTTGCTTTGATAAATGTGATAAGAATAAGGTGTGGGGACCGTGAAAGCACAGAGAAGCTGGTAACCTCTATTTTGTGGGCGTCAACCTACACTGCTTGCAAGAATGACCATCTGGCGCGTGATATTTAAACCTCTCAAAAGCTAACAGAAAAACCTCTCTGTGGTCTGTGTTTCTTCCTTTTTTGCTGTGGTTCGTATTATTTCCCTCTGTTCTGTAGCACTAGGCAACATTTAGCCTTCCATTTTTCTATATATCTTTTATTAGATAGGACTAACTGTTGATAAATTGTGTTCCCTTTTGTTGTAAATCATTGTGCCTTTATCTTTGTGTAATGTTTAGACTTTGGCTTTTTCTCAAAAGATTTAACAGATTTTAATCGTAGTAAAACGTACAGAATATTAAATGTACCATCTGAAACATTTTTAAGTATACAGTTCAGTAATGTTAAATATACTCACATAGATTTCCAGAACCCTTTCATCTTCCCAAACTGAAACTCTGTACGCATTAAACAGCAACACTCCACTCCCTTTCCCCCAGCTCCTGGCACGGGCCGTTCTACGTTCTGTCTTTGAATTTAACTCCTCTATGTGCCTCATGTAAGTGGAATCATACAGTATTGTTTTTTGTGACTGTCTTATACCACTTAGCATAATGTACTCAAGGTTCATCCATGTTGTAGCCTGTGACAGGGTTTCCGTACTCTTCAAGGCTGCATAATATTCCGTTGTATTGATACACTACATCTTGTTTACCTATTCATTGTTAGTGGACCCTGGGTTGTTTCTACCTTCTGGCTATTGTGAATAATGCTGTTGTGAACATGGGTGTACAAATATCACTCAGAGACCCTGCTTTCAGTTCTTTTGGGTGTATACCCAGAATTGGGTTTGCTGGATCATACAGTAAATTCTGTTAATTTTTTGAGGAAACACCATACTCTTTTCCACAGTGGCTGCACCATTTTACATTCCCACCAACAGAGCACAAGGGTTCCAATTTCACCACAACCTCACCAGCAGTTGCTCTTTTCTGTTTTTCTTTGATAGTAGCCATCCTAATGGGTGCGAGCTGGTAGCTCACTGTGGCTTTGATTTGCATTTCCCTACTGACTGGTGATGTTCGGCCTCTTTTCACGTGTTTCTTGGCCATTAGTATACCTTCTTTGGAGAAAGGTCTATTCAAGACTTTTATCCATTTAAGAAACTGCGTTGTCTTTTGTTTTTCTTCCATTTTACGTACGATAAGAACATGCAAAAGTGAGTAAGGTGACTTTTGAAAGATGCCTTTGAAGCTTTTATTCTGAAATGACAGTCTCAACTCCTGGCCCGGGGCAACATTCTCAAACTAACAACAGTCATTTCTTCTCTTCAAAGTTCCAGGAGTTCAACGCCCACAGAGTTGTTTGCAGAGCACTGGCCTTAGGCCAAAAGGGCATCGTGTTTCTCCAAGAACTACATGGATGACACCTCCTGCACTGTCTCTTCCTGGTGGGGAGGGGACTCCTGACAAAAAGCTCTCCAATATTGGGTCTCAACAGAGCCCCTCACAACCTGGTTCCCAGGTCACCTGGTGGCCTCTGATGGACCTTGACCTGCACCTACTCTTCTCCACATTCCGTTTCCTGTTTTTCTTCCCCTCCGTCTCTCCACAGCTGTGTTTTGTCCTCGTGGGTCCTTGGAGGAGACTTCAGGTCCTTCAGATTCTATAGACTGAAATATTTGCAAGGCAAACAACCTTTCTTCATATAGATATTGGTCGACTGTCAGAGCATAACTTCAAGTCAGTGAGTTAGAGGCCAACAAGGTTTCTGTTGTTAAGAAAGTGGTCTTTGCAGTGTTAAAAAGCCAAATCCAGCTGAGTAAATTTGAAGGTCTAATCGGCCTTATTGGGCGATTCATGAATCAGCCAGCTTCCCATCTAGCAACTGCTGTAGAAGGGCACTTCCAGGGGTGGTATAAAATGGCAGGTTTTTCTAGGAAGAAGGATGGGACAAGGGAGCATTAGCAAAGAAAAGAAAGGACTGGTTTTAGGCCAGGATGTCTTCTTTTTGGGGGGAAAGGAACGCAAGGGTTTTATCATGCAGATTGCCTCTTCTTCCTGGGGGTGAGGGCGGGGTTGGGGTGGGGTGTGGAGAGTGAAAGAGAGGGCCCAAGTGACAGGTGGCTTCTTTGGTGCTGAGCAGAAAACTCCAGCCTGGTTGATTAAGATCCCATTTCTGATGACCTTCCAATTTACTTGGTTGGACATTTTTTTTTTAATCACTGGAATAGATTAGGTATTAAATCTATGTTTGATATCATGGGCTTTAGCACAAGGGATGCCATTTTAGGCCTGTGCTTTTTCTCTTTCATACCAGGAAGGCGGGTTGGGACGGAAGAAGGCATAGGGGCTCCCACATAAGATTTCATTTAAAGGAAGAGCTCCACTGGTTTCAAAAAGGAAGGAAGGAAGAGAAAGAAAGAGAGCGAGAGAGGAAGAAAGGGAGGGAAGGACAGACACAATAAGAAGGGATGTTTGAAAACCATCCCTCTAGGTCAGTATCAGGGGTCCAGCTAGGAGAGTGGTGACTCAGGAGCACTTGTGGGGGGGCTAGTGCTTGCTGCATTTGGGAGCACTGCTTTTTCCTTCTGGAGACTGGGATAAATTATTTGTGCAAGGTTTCAAGTCTCTCATCTAGGCTCTTCCTTCTTGGGAGTGATGAGCTCTGCGTGTTTAGGAGTCCAACACTGGTGTCCACACAGTTTCAGCAGAAACACACTGTTGCGTTTAGGGCCCAGGGAGGATACACTAGCCGCCCCAGCTCTGCCCCCCCAGAGAGTAATGAGTCACCAGCCCATCCTGCTACTGGTCACATGAACCCTCCCATGTGCATGGCGGACCGTGGCTCCGTCTCACGCTTCCATGACTTGCATAAAAGGCAACAAAACCCAGAGAGTTTGTGCGAAGTTGTGTGTGATTTCATATCCACACTTCAGCCCCCTTGAACATGAGGGCTGTTAGAAGAGACTTTTTAGCAGGCCCCTCAGATAAGGAATTCTGCATATTACTTAAAAATTTTTAGAGTTGGTAATAAACATCTGGTTATTAAGAGTCATAAGATAATTTGGGGCGGGTAAGAGGTGAGAACTGGGAAAGATTTCTATTTTTGGTTAATATCTATCTGTATTCTTTACTACCTGAAATTTTTATAATAAGCATATACAGCATATTTCTTTTTTAATATGAAACCGCGTGTGAATAAAGGCTTAAACAAGATACAGGTATTAGGAAGATTATTTTCATCTAGAGAAGGAATCTACAATTTCAGGACTGTAATGCACGTTGGAAGCAGTGAAATTGAATGTCTTAAGTCATGAGTTGATAACCCGTTCTGGCTGTGCTGGGGGCAGGCTGCAGAGTAAATACTGTTTCCTCTCTGCTCTTCTCATAATAATACATTATATTTAAACTGTGCTTTCGAGACTCACCGGACTTAATATACTTCAAACGAACCCTGTGACTTCGGGAGGAACAGATTTCTTCCCCTCATTTTATAGGTGAGGAAACTGAGGTCCAAAGAGATCGAGTGACTTGTGAGCCCCAAGATATAAAGTGGATGCCAGAGTCAGGAGCTGGGATTTAAAAATGCTATTTATCCCCTTCCATTCCAGGGATTGGCAAACTCTTCCACCTGCTCCAGCAAGAGCAGGCCTACTTTTATTAACTTTGTATATTAGAATCTGTACTTTGTCTAAACATTTTGTTTCTCAGGCCGCTTCTTTGCCTCTGCTCTTCCCCTGGGGCCCTTCATAGTATTGAACTCTGGGCAAATGGTACCCTAAGTGTGCAGTTTATCTTTATTTTAAAGGCAAAGTTATTTTATTTTATTTTATTTTAGGCTGCATTGGGTCTTTGTTGCTGCGCACAGGCTTTCTCTAGTTGCAGCAAGCAGGGGCTACTCTTTGTTCCAGTGCGCGAATTTCTCATTGTGGTGGCTTCTCTCGTTGTGGAGCATGGGCTCTAGGCACGTGGGCTTCAGTAGTTGTGGCATGCGGGCTCAGTAGTTGTGGCGCACGGGCTTAGTTGCTCTGCGGCATGTGGGATCTTCCGGAGCAGGGCTCGAACCTGTGTTCCCTGCATTGGCAGGTGGGTTGCTGACCACTGTGCCACCAGGGAAGCCTGAGTGTGCAGTTTACAATCACAGGACTGCCTCTCCCGCAGGGCATTTGCACTGAGGAGAGTTTCGATATAGTTAGCAATACACCCTATCGTATATTTAAAATTGTCTAAGGGGGTAGATCTTATGCTAAGTGTCTAATAATAACTAATAACACTAATAATAATAGTGTCCCCTCCCCCACAATTAATGTCCACTGGAACCTGTGAATGTGACCTTACTTGGAAGTAGGGTCTTGTAGATGTGATCAAGCTAAAATGAGGTTACCTTGGATTAGGGTGGACCCCAAATCCACTATGACTGTTATCCTTATAAGAAGAGGAAAATTTGGACACAGAGACAAATAGGAGAGAAAGCCACGTAAAGACAGAGACTGGAGTGACACAGCTGCAGGCCAAGAAACAGAAGAGGCAAGGAAGGATTCTCCCCAAGAGCCTTTGGAGAGAGCCCGGCCCTGCTGACACCTTGATCTTGGACTTCCATCCTCCAGAGCTGTGAGTGAATACATTTCTGTTGTTAAGTCACTTGGTTTGTGGTAATTTGTTACAGCAGGCACAGGAAACTAATTTACAAACTGTCTTTTTTCTTTTAATGAAAACTTGCTAAGTGGGTAATTTGAAGTGGGACTTGTAGCTGTTCCTAATGACAAAATGCTCCTTGATGTTTTTGAGATTGGTACATTCTTTTAGTATATTTTATATTTATATATTTATATATATATTTTTAATATATATATATTTCGTATATTTTATATTTATATATATACTTATATATATAAGTATATATACTTATATATTTATATATATAATATATTTCATATTTATATATTATATTTATATATATTTATATATATTTTATATTTATATATATATATATTTTTATATATAAATATTTTATATTTATATGTATACCCACCACCCTTGCAAATGCTCTCAGGGACCACAGCATGCATTTCATGTTGTGTAATATTATTTGCTTACTTGTCCCTTCTTCTTAATCTTGGAATCTTCAAAGTCTAGCAAAGAGTCTGATCAAGAATTTTTTCTTTTTTCTTTTTTTTTTCTTTTAGCAAGATCCATGTTTTATGAACACATTACTCTCACACGTCTGGGTGACAAGTTTGACACAAGAATTCATTCTTAATAACATTTCTTGAATGAATGAATGAATGAATATAGGAATGCAGCCTTTTTCTTTCTTGTGAGAAATCTCTGATAATTTATGCATTATGTCAATCGGGTCTATATCAATATAGGATAAATAACCTCTAATACTGACTAATTTCAGATATGGAGAATGGCAGTTAGGACGCTTAGCTTTTCTAAAGATAGAGACCAGACCCCAAAACATATACACTTCCCCAGTGCTAATTAATATGACATTCTGCCAGCTCAGACCTCTCCCAGTTAGCAAGAGAACAGCTCTGGAGTGTTTTAGGGTGTACCTGGGGTCGATATAACTTATTTTTCTTTCCAACTTTAATTACATATGGTTAGACCCTCACTCAGGTTTGAAAAGCAGCTTTGCTGTGTTCAGGTATAGAAGATTCCAGCTCATCTTTTTTTGTGAGAGTAACCACATTATCTTTGTCCTTTACATTAATTCATTTCAGCCTTTAGACCTGACACTATCACACAGTTTATTGGATCGGGCAAACTTCTTGAGATTCTTTCAACCTAGTCTATGCTTTCCTGAGTCTCATTCTGACCTATTCTCACTGAATAAAATTTCTAGTGGATAGAAAGTTGAAATTCAGGGGAAAGGGAATGTTTATTGCATAGGAAAGAAAGGAGAACAACTACAAACCAACCTAGAGTGCAGGCATTCTGGTAGCAAGTACCTTACTTAAACATAAGGGAAGTCATTTTCTAGTTTTGACACCGAAAAATACTTTTGTTACTTATAGTTTCTGAAAGTAACTTAAACTCTATTTAAAAACAGCAGGGGGCTTCCCTGGTGGCGCAGTGGTTGAGAATCCGCCTGCCGATGCAGGGGACACGGGTTCGTGCCCCGGTCCGGGAAGATCCCACATGCCGCGAAGCGGCTGGGCCCGTGAGCCATGGCCGCTGAGCCTGCGCGTCCGGAGCCTGTGCTCCGCAACGGGAGAGGCCACAACAGTGAGAGGCCCGCGTACCACAAAAAAACCCCCAAAAAACAAAAAACCCCAGCAAGAACAACAACAACAGGCCAACCTTGTTTAATAACATTTGTTGGGAGATTTTCCTGGGAGGGGGTGGGTTGGGGCCTGGGGAGTCGTGCCAGCTGGGAATTTTTATTTTCATACCTGTATATTGCTTGAGTTTTCTAAAGCAAGTTTGTATTACTTTTGTGATCAGAAAAAGCAATAAAGAGAAATTATTTCCTTGAGGGTAGAAATGTTGGGAAGGAATGAGGGCTTTAAAAAACAATTTGTGGAAAGCCTTATACGTTTCAGGTGAGCTTCGTTGCTAGGGAGTTGCTAAGGAACGCCAAGACTCTAATGGAAATCTACTAGCCGTGCTGAATGGGAGAAAGGAAATGCCGTATTCCTCTGATGGGTAGGAGAGCATTCTTTTCTGCTGATTAGAAGAGATCCAGGCTCCGTTCATTGTCACCGTACCAGGAGAGAATGTCTACTTTGCCTTCTGGAGAGCCAGTGAGAGGGGTTAGTGCTGATGGAGATGGGAAGTAAGCCAGGAGCCACATGGGGACACCTGTGACGCAGAACTTGGCCCGATACAGACACTCAGGTAGTAAGTCTCACCACCAAAATGGAAAAACTGTTGGGCGATGACTTTCGATAAAAATGGCAAAGGAGGGCTTCCCTGGTGGCGCAGTGGTTGAGAGTCCGCCTGCCGATGCAGGAGACACGGGTTCGTGCGCCGGTCCGGGAAGATCCCACATGCCACGGAGTGGCTGGGCCCGTGAGCCATGGCTGCTGAGCCTGCGTGTCTGGAGCCTGTGATCTGCAATGGGAGAGGCCACAACAGTGAGAGGCCCGCGTACCGCAAAAAAAAAAAAAAAAAAAAAATGGCAAAGGAGAACAGTTGCAGAAATGAACTGAAATTTTCATACTCAGCAAGAACTAGCTTATTGTTGTTAATCAGTTCTGATGTCACAAAGCCAGGTTTAGCCTTGGAGCATCGAATTCAAGAAAGGATTAACTGTTGTAAACTACAGAGATAGATTTCGATCCATGTCTCTGCATGATACAGTTAGAATTGGTTCACAGCAGTTTAGAAATACTGATGAACGGACCAAATTATAATCAGACATTTTTATAATTGTAACCATTACTGGAGAAGGAGAAAAGGAGTGGACTGTTTGGAATTGGGGGAAATTTTTCTCCATTACTTCTGATGGCTCAGGAACTGAGGTAGTGGCTAGTACCTGGGTCAGAGCCCACTGGTGAATCCAAATGCCCGTTTTATGGGAGAGCTAGGCTGGCATGACTGGGGGTACCCATCAAGTGTCTGAGGACAGGGAATTGTATTGGGTAGGGGGAAGATTCTCACTCGAGGCAACTCTGGGGAAAGCCGAGATTCAGGAGATTGGGTGGTCAAGGACTTAAACTCCAGGCATAAATGGTGAGGGACAGCACTGAAATCAGGATAGTGACATCAAGAGTGTAGACTTCAGCATGAGATCAGGGTCATAAGAAAGTCAGGGTGAGTGCCACGGTCATCTTAGCGTGCCCACAGCTTTCCTCTTTTGACTGGTGCCTACTGCCTGTTGAGATGAGCAGATTTAATAGGAAAGTACAGGCAGGACATGCTTCCAGTGGTCCTTAATCTGGACTCTTCGACTGGCTTCATGGAAAGACTCCGTGGGAACCTCCTAAAATTGTTTGCAATATTTTGTGTATGTATCCATCGTATTTTTTTCCTGTTCTCCTCTGGCCTCCACCTCCTGGCTGCTACTCCCATGAGATCTTGTACATGCCAAGGCAGTAGCCTCCAGATGCCTCAAAGCTAAGTTTCTTCGTGTGTCAAGAGTGGAACTGCGTTCAAGACAAAGGTGAGAAGAAGGGCCTTACCTCCAGTTCAGTGCCAGGCTTTGTCACGTGGTCCCTCAATGCTCTATTGTGTCCAGAGGCTCATGTGTTTCTTTTATAAAAGCAATTCCACTAGTTCCCAGCCCAAGCTCTCTAAATATAGAGCCTCCAACCTAGTTCACGGCACAGGGGTTGCAGAAGGGAACAGAACACTATTATTCTTCCTTCTCTTTTATCCACTCTGTTGACCCTTCTCCCCAAACCAAAGGCTTCCCAATTACCATATAGAGATAACGCTGTGGATCAGCTTCCTATTGCTGCTGTAACAAATGATCACAAACTCAGTGGCTTAAAGCAACATACAATTTTTTATCTTACAGTTCTAGAGGTCAGAGGTCCAAAGTGGGTTTCACTGGGGGACTTCCCTGGTGGTCCACTGGTTAAGACTTTGCCTTCCAATGCAGGGGGTGTGGCTTCCATACCTGGTCAGGGAGCTAAGATCCCACATGCCTTGTAGCTAAAAAACCAAAACACAAAACAGAAGCAATATTGTAACAAATTCAATAAAGACTTTAAAAATGGTCCACATCAAAAAACAAAAATCAAAAAACCCCCCAAACTCTCAAAATGGGTCTCACGGGCTAAAGTCAAAGTGTTGGCAGGACTGTGCTCCTTCTGAAGGTTCTAGGGGAAAATCTGTTTTCTTGCCTTGTGTCCTCTTCCGTACTCAAAGCCAGTGATGTCCAACTGCATACTTCTCACTTCACATCACTTCACATCACATCACTCCGACCCTGACTCTCCGGCCTCCCTCTTTCACAGTTAAGGGTCCTTGTGATTACCTTGGACCTACTCAGACAACCCAGGGTAATCTCCCTACTCGACGGTCAGCTGAAGAACAATCTTAACTCACCTTCGCCAGGTAGCATACAGTATTCCCAGATTCCTCGGGAGCTGTTATTCTGCACAAGTCTAGCTGCAAGTAATTCAGGTGGAATGCCCTATTGTCTACACTAGGAATTTGGTCTCCCCTTAGCCGATGTTCCCTGTTATGGTCATAGCTGTTCCTGTTATTATTACATAACATGTACGCTTGTAGGGGACACCTATCACTTTGTCCATCTACCTCTCTCCGGGTGACAGCACTTCCCTTCCAGCGTTGGGTGGGGCTCAGTCTCTAGAGCCAGAGGTCAGGGCCAAGAGCTAATGAGCACTGACCCGAAGGCTGAGTCTCGTATGAGAGCCCGACCCAAGCCAGGCCATTCAGCATCCCTCCCTAGACTCTTCTCTCCACACCCAAGGAAATCTGTCTCTGATAGTGGGAGACCCAAGATGTCAAACCCGATAGGTGCTGGCCACCACCTTTCCAGCCTGAGGGGTGGGAATGAGGCTGGGAGGCAGAGAGGGACTGAGATGAGAGAAGAGTGGGAAAGACAGGCAGCGTCTGAGTCCTGTTTCCGTGGTTTCAGCTGCACCCCGACTTTTCCAGGCTTGGGTTGGCCAACCCCTCCTGCCATTACACGAGCTATCAGTCTTCCCGTATTTCTCCCTTTTGCCTAAGCTAGTAGGTTTTTGTAGCTAACAAGTAAAATAATCTTCAGTAATACCATTTATATGTAAAAATAAAGACTAAGTGTGTAAAAAGAACTATAGTTGATAAATAAGATGTCTGTTAAAGGGAGGAGGAAGAAAACTGCAATGGAAAAGACATTTTTTGTGTGTGAAAAAACAAAAGAATAAGGAAGACATGAAGAATCCAAGCAGAGGCAGTGCTTGATGGGGAAGTGAGTGCCTGCCTTTCCAGGTCTTTGAGCAGAGGCTCAGGGAGAGACCATTTGTACCCCTGGCAAAGTGGGAGTATGATGTTTCAGGTCATTTGTGTATCTGAGATTCTGACAAAGATACTCCAATAATGTAGTTTTCTGTCTCTCTCTACTACGACTTTCACCCTCCAGCTTGCAATTTATGTTAGATGGATTCCAAACCTAGATGACTTCAGAAAATCCTTATTCTGGGACCTGTCCCCCAAATTGAGAAAGGTTTTTGGAAGATGAAGCTGTCCCATGTGAGAGTAGATACCAAGAGTTTTGGTATCTCAATGGCCGTCTTCAGAATCGTACAGCTGGAGAGGAGAGGGTTGAAGTCCCCAAAGGAGAGAAATCAAGTGATTCATTGAACAGCAGGGTAGGATGGGGGTTGGGTGTAGGCGAGCTTAGTGGAGGCTCAGAGTTTTTATTACAGGGACTGGAAGAGAGGAGAGGAGGCTGGTGACCACAGGAAGGATGGACTCAGGTGTTTTACCCCAGCTTGAAGCAGGGCTGGTAGAGATGGGGTAGGAGGGGATCCCTTCCAGGTTTTGCATTCACTTGGTCCTCTAGCTAGTGGAGTTTATTGGCCAAGACTTTGTGGAAGTCTTCAACACCTTATCAAGTGGCCTTCAGGTTCCCCTGCAAAGAATGGACTTTCCCTAATTACTGGTTAGTGTCTGACCTCACAAGGGTGCTTTGTGGTGGGAAGGGGTGGGAGTGGAGGTTGGGTTGGTGGGTGAGGCAGTGTTCTAGGTGACAGTGTGACAGGACAAAGTGGTGTGAAGATCTGGCTGAGGGACAGGGTAGCAAACCATATAGCCATAAACAACTTGCCTGAAAGCAGTCTGGCAGAGAACAAATTGATCAACATGACCACTGGGTTGAGACAACAGTTTTGTCAAATGCAAGTCCACAATAGTTTGAGTGTTGGTAGTTTTGGGGCACCACAAAGATGATTTTGCAGGTTTTTGGTCAATTTTTTCCCCAGATTTCTTTCATCATTCTGTTGACTTAACATTTCGAATTTACTTCCAGAAGATTTTTCTTAACCAGGTTAACTGGAGTTGAGGAACACAGGTGCCCTAGACCTTTTGCTTCAGGGAGTGGTCGCTTCTGAAACCAGGGAGAGGATGTGGTCAAATTCCAGAGTTAGGACAGGAGTTGGAGTCTGAGAGCTAGAAAAAGAGGATGGAGTGAGGATGTTGGAACGGGAGTGGACACAGAGGGGGCCATCAGAACCTGAAACTAATGACCAAGAGAAACCTCAGAGCAGAGGCCATCACAGACTTGGTCCAAAGGTTATAGGGTCATGGTGGAATATTTCCAAAACCATGGCTTTTGGAGGCCATAAATTCCTTCCCACGCGGGTGTCCCTGAGTAATAAGATGGTGGAGAGAGTGCCTGACAATATCTAAATCCCGGGCTGGTGCAGGCTCCCAGAGGTGGCGTCTGCCCTCTTTCCACTTCTTGGAAGAAAGTCAGGGGCTGATGGGAGGCCTTGAAACCAAAGGGAATCTACCAGCAGAAATGTCATGCAGATAGGAGGAGCTGGCAGTGGCCATGCTGCCCATAATGACATCCTCTCCTGCAAGAGAAACATCCATCCTCCTGCTTAACTAACGGCTTGCAGGACCTTCCACTCTGGAGGTCAGCTACTGCTATAGCCTAAGCCACTGAGAGCCTGTCGGCGTACTTGGAGACGGCCCTTCTTCAGATGTTTTATAGCCTTTTGATTTTATTTATTTATTTTATTGATTTATTTGATTCTATGAATTCTAAGTAAACTCATTCATCACACCTTCCCTGGGTTTTGTGATCTGTGCAAGCACATCACAGATCCTCTGCAAATACCTTCTCATTGAAACCTGAGGACCAGAGCTTGTAGAATATTTGAACGTCTCACAAGAGTGTTTTTTTTTTTTTTTTTTGGCTGTGTTGGGTCTTTGTTGCTGCGCGCGGGCTTTCTCTAGTCGCGGCGAGCGGTGGCTACTCTTCGTTGTGGTGCATGGGCTTCTCATTGCGGTGGCTTCTCTTGTTGTGGAGCACGGGCTCTAGGCACATGAGCTTCAGTAGTTGTGGCACATGGGCTCAATAGTTGTGGCACGCAGGCTTAGTTGCTCCGTGGCATGTGGGATCTTCCCGGACCAGGGCTTGAACCCATGTCCCCTGCATTGTCAGGCAGATTCTTAACCACTGAGCCACCAGGGAAACCCACAAGAGTGTTTTTTAATTAAAAAAGTAATACACACACATCACAAATGTAGACAGTGCTAAAGGGTAGATAACAAAGACAAAATTCTTCATCCTACCCCAGGAGTTCAATTTTCCTTCCCAGCAGGGCTCCTATCATTTCCCAGGGGGATACACCATTGCATTCCAGAAATTTCCATGCATGTATCCACTTTTGAATCAACGGCCAACCTTTTTGTTTTTTTAACATCTTTACTGGAGTATAATTGCTTTGCAATTGTGTGTTAGTTTCTGCTGTATAACAAAGTGAATCAGCTATACATATACATATAGCCCCATATCTCCTCCCTCTTGCGTCTCCCTCCCACCCTCCCTATCCCACGTCTCTAGGTGGTCACAAAGCACTGAGCTGATCTCCCTGTGCTATGCAGCTGCTTCCCACTAGCTATCTATTTTACATTTGGTAGTATATATAAGTCCAAGCCAC
The DNA here is from genome assembly GCF_964270905.1 of Leucopleurus acutus. Taxonomy (NCBI): domain Eukaryota; kingdom Metazoa; phylum Chordata; class Mammalia; order Artiodactyla; family Delphinidae; genus Leucopleurus; species Leucopleurus acutus. Next base: position 113,757,092 of record NC_139149.1, on the reverse strand, counting down.
TCTCTGACTTGGTCCCAGCTTACCCTTCCCCCTCCCCGTGTCCTCAAGTCCATTCTCTACATCTGCATCTTTATTCCTGTCCTGCCCCTAGGTTCTTCAGAACCATTTTTTTTTTTTAGATTCCATATATATGTGTTAGCATACGGTATTTGTTTTTCTCTTTCTGACTTACTTCACTCTGTATGACATACTCTAGGTCCATCCACCTTGCTACAAATATCTCAATTTCGTTTCTTTTTATGGCTGAGTAATATTCCATCGTATATATGTGCCACATCTTCTTTATCCATTCATCTGTTGATGGACAGTTAGGTTCAACGGCCAACATTTTTCAATCAGTTATTATTATTTTTCTCCAGTGACTCGACCTCGGAACCTGGCCGTGGCACAAGGGGAGGGGTGAAGACCTCCCTGCTCAGTGACAAGGGAGGAAATGTCCCAGTGGCATGAGTCCAGAAGGTGACCACTAGCCAGGGCGGCAGCTCTGAGCCAAGGGCCCAGGGGTTCACAACTGAGAACGTCATCCAACAGTGGAAAGCTGGCTTCGGTGACGCTCTCCAAATGCATCACTGTATTTGCCTTTGTTGCCGATGGCTGTGTCTTTCTGTTCAAAGGTATTATTAGATTATCCTCCAGATTGAAATAGTGTTATGCTGGGGACTGTCGGATTCCGCCACTGCCATCTCTGGGACACGACCAGGGCGGCTTCGTTTCATAACCTTCCACCTGCGAGGCACGGGGGATATACTAACCCCGTCCTTATTCTTTGCAAACCTCCTCCTCTAGTGCACATTGGTAACTGTCTCATCAGTGAATTTGTAGATTGTAAGGAGAGAAGGCTTTCATGAGGGCACAGTTTACTTCACGAAGCTTCACTATTTTTATGACAGCTGTCCATGGAAAGATGAAAATTGAGGACGTTTGGACAGTCGTACCCCGTCACCAACCCATCAAAGAAATCAGGCCAGACCAAATGCTACAATGTGCTCTGATCTGGTGATTTTCCTCTTAACTCTGGATATCCACTTTGAATTATGTGTACCAAGGGAAACCCAGTTGATGTATTTACACTTAGGGGTGCCTAGAAAGCCTCATCTTCACAGTAGTTCATATATTTACAGAAAACAAACATGTGGCGTGGTGGTGTGTTGGATATAAATTATATATATATATATATTTCTATTTTTTATGTCTATATCTCAAACCATAGCTGATTAAAGTTGAAATAGATGATAGAGATCATCCTTTAACTCATAGATTTCAGTTCTATGGTTCACTTTAAGGTGAGAAAAACAAAGACATGGAGAAAGTAAATGTCTTGCTCAAAGAAGCAGAGCTATTTGGTGACAGAGCCAGGCCAGAAACAGGAAGGCTGGTTAGCCTTGGTTCCCTGCCCTGCCCCCACCCTAGCAGGGTCCATTCTCTGCTTTTCTCTTCTCTCTTTGTCCCTGGAGACTAACCCCCGTAGTTGCATTTCCTGAGCTCCCTTCCCAGCTGGCTTCTGTTTGGATTTGACCATTGGGCGACATTGGCATTAGATGAGGGGGCAGAAAGAGAGAGAAGCTGGAGTATTCCTCCCACCCGCTCCCTGTTTGACATCTTGTCTCTGGTTGTAGCTCTGACCCATCACAATGGCAGCTCCCTCCTGTACGGTTCCAGCTGTCACCTGTGTGCAGTCACCCCTTTGGCCCCAGGGATGGCAGACTGTCCTCTGTGGCAAGTCTCTGGCTTCCCCAGCATCGCTTGTGTGGTCCCCCAGCCCTGCCCACACCAGAGTCTTTCCATTTGAACTGTGTTTCCTGCCAGGTCCCTGATGGACACACCAGGTGTCCTGGACCCCCATCCAGGTTTTTCTTACTTCCCCATGTCGACTTGTGTGGGCATCTCTGCAATAAACCCCTATTACAGTGCTTGGCACACTAGTGTTGGCAAACATTTGTGGGATGGCTGAACGGATGCACGCACACACTCTAATCAATGCCTGCGAAAAAATTAGAAATTCTGACAGATGGAATGTTGTCTAATATTTGAGCAAAATGTATTCATTTTGAAGTTTCCCTAAAACTGGAAACTAATGTTGATGAGCAAAAGCGTTGACACATGCGTGAGCCAAGAAAGCACAAATGTCGTCCAAGGAAAAACACTATGACTTAAGAAAGATGTAACCTGATTGGGGCACTAAGTTAGGGAAGCACGGCCGGCAGGTGATGTGTATACGTGAAGCAGATCAGAAACTGCCGTCTGAGCAGGGCTTCCCATAAGCCACAGCGGGAGGTAGTCCATGAGGGTTTTACAAATCTTCTCAGGCAGATCCCAGAACTGGAAAACGCAAGGAAGCGGATTCTTTCGTAAAGACTCCAGAAGGATCGCCGCCCCGCTGAGCCCTTGATTTTAGCCTTGGCCCTCCAGAACTGCGAGATAGTAAATGTGTGTTGCCTAAAGCCACCGAGTTTGTAGTAACTTGTTACAACAGTGCTGTGGACCAAATGGCATCCCCACCCAAATTCACATCTTGAAGCCCTAACCCCCAGTGTGACTGTGTTTGGAGACAGAATCTTTGGGAGGTAATTTAGGTTAAATGAGGTCACAAGGGTGGGGCCCTTGTCCAGTAGGATGTGCCATTATGAGAAAAGGCACCAGACTGTGCACGCTTTCTCTCTCTCCTTGCACCCTCAGAAGAAAGGCTTTTTGAAGAACATGGCCATGTGCAAATCAGGAAGAGGGCTCTCATCAGGAACCCAACCCTGCTGGACCTTAATCTGGGATTTCCAGCCTCTAGAACTACAAGAAATATATTTCTGTTATTTAAGCCACTCAACCTGTTGTATTTTGTTACAGCAGCCCTAGCAAACTAATGCAGGTATACAGTATAGGTCAGAAAAGCTGAGGTCTTTCCCAAGTTCTGTGGGTCACTCATGGGCTGTGGGATCATGGGTGAGCACAAGTCCCCTCTGCACCTCAGCTTGTTCACTTTTAGGTGTGTGTGTGTGTGTGTGTGCGCGCGCGCGTGTGTGTTTTTAATTAAAAAAAATTTTTTTTGGCTGCGCCGTGCGGCTTACAGGATCTTAGTTCCCCGACCAGGGATTGAACCTGCACCCTCAGCAGTGAGAGCATGGAGTCCTAACCACTGGGCCACCAGGAAATTCCTTCTCCACCTTTAAAATGGAGTCAACAGTATGGAGACTTGAACACTTCATCAGAAAGTTCTAAGGTTCTAATGCAATAAGTAAGCACTCTTTTAAAATTGTACAGTGTTAGATAGCTGTAGAGGGCAATATTTTTATAAGCTAGAGGCTTGAGAGGTGGTGTGTTATACTGAACATGGGGACACCCAGGACCCCAGGTGGATGGAGGGCATGGATGTTTGTGATGATGAAACCAGAGCTGCCGTCTCTAGACACCGATCCTTAAAGTCATGCTTTACAGAAGTCCCTAAAAAATGACTTTGGAACCTGGCTATCTGAAGGGAGATTTGGCTTTTTAAGACAATTAGTGCAGTCAAAGGACCCTGATTAGGAGAGCATTAAGCATAAATCACAGTAGTTTTCCTTGCTTATGGGGTAACTAGAAAATTGGAGGGCAACACAATGGTCAAAGTCCTACAGGAGCTCCAAAGCAGGTAATGATAGAGGCACAGGTCAAGAAGAGAAGAAGCTTTCCAGGGGATTGCACCTTCAAGGTTGAGAGTCTTCTATGAGGATGGGGCCCTAGGACCTTCACAAGTGGCCTGGCTGGTTCAAACAGTGTGGAATTGGTGTGAAAACAGACAAATAGACTAAAGGAACAGAATGGACTGAAGGAAAGAAATAAAGAGCTCAGAGACAGGTGTAGGTATATGTGCAAACCTAATATATGATAAAGGTGGCATCATAAATCACTGGGGAAGGACGGGCTGCTTTGTAAATGATGTTGGGAAAACTGGCCAACTACATGGAGAAAAATGAAATCAGATTACCACCCAGCAGCATCACACACAAAGGTGGAAACCACTTGGACCTAAATGTGAAAGGCAAATTAAGATGTTAATTGAGTGGTGTGTGTGTGTGTGTCCATCCTTGTGACTCAGGGAGGGGAAGGACTTCTTAAACAAACTTCTTCTATATCACAAACCGTAAGGCAAAACAAAACAAAGCAAACTTGATGTGATTATATCAAAGTAAGGATTTTATCTTTCATTGTTCAGAAAGTACATTGAACTCTTACCACTCGATAATAAAAATAATTAGCCTAATTGAAAAATGGACAAAGGATCTGAATAGACATTTCTTCAGAGAAGATATACAAGTGACTGATAAGCACATGAAAAGATGCCCAACATCATTAGCCATTAAGGAAATGCAAATCAAATCACAATGAGCTACCACTCCATCCCCCTGAGGATGGCTGTAATCAAGATGGTTGTAACAAGTGCGGGTGAGAATGTGGGGAAACTGGAATCATCATGTGTTGCTGGTGGGAATGTAAAATGGTGCAGCCCCTGTGGAAAACAGTTAAATGTTTTCCTGAAAATGTGAAGCATAGAATTACCATATGACCCCACTCTTAGGTATATTCCCAAGAGAAATAAAAATACACGTCCACTCAAAAATTGGTATACATCAATGTTTGTAGTAGCCAATAAGTAAAAACAACCCAAATGTCCATCACCCAATGAATGGATAAACGAAATATGGTATATCCACACCACAGAATGCTACTCTGTAGTAAAGGGTGAATCACGAATACGTACTGCAACACAAATGAACCTTGAAAACATTAGGCCAAGTGGAAGAAGCCAGTCCCTGAAGACCACGTAGTGTATGACTCCACTTACATGACGTGTCCAGCAGAGGCAGATCTACTCAGACAGAAAGATATCAGTGCTTGCTTAGAGCTGGTGTGCTTGGAGGGGTAGGTAGTGAGGAGTGACTGCCTGCAGGTGGGTATGTGGCTTCTTTGGGGGACAACAGAAATGTTATTAAATTGACTGTGGTGGGACTTCCCCGGTGGCGCAGTGGTTAAAAATCCACCTGCCAATTCAGGGGACATGGGTTTGAGCCCTGGTCCAGGAAGATCCCACATGCCGCGGAGCAACTAAGCCCATGCGCCACAGCTACTGAGCCTGCTCTCTAGAGCCCATGAGCCACAACTACTGGGCCAAGTGCCACAACTACTGAGGCCCACGCACCTAGAGCCCGTGCTCTGCAACAAGAGAAGCCACCGCAATGAGAAGCCCACGCACCACAACGAAGAGCAGCCCCCGCTCAACACAACTAGAGAGAAAGCCCACATGCAGCAATGAAGACCCAACGCGGCCAAAAAGAAAATAAATTATTAAAAAAAAATTGACTGTAGTGATGGATGCTCGACTGTGTGAATGTCCTGAAAACCAGTGAACTGTGCACCTTAACTGGTGAATTGCACCGTCTATGATTTATATCTCAATAAAGTTGTTTTAAAAGTATACCATCAAGTTAATAAAAATATATAAATGTGAAAGAAGACACATCTGTAATAACTAAAACTGAATAGGAAATGATATTTGGGATAAATGAGGAAATACTGCAAATCTATAAGAAGAAGATATGAATGGGCAATTTACAGAAGAGGAAACTCAAAGAGTAACCATCATACGAAGAGACACTCGGACTCTTTCGTAAAAAGAGAAATTCAGGGTTTCACTGGTGGTGCAGTGGTTGAGTCCGCCTGCCGATGCAGGGGACGCGGGTTCGTGCCCCGGTCCGGGAAGATCCCACGTGCCATGGAGCGGCTGGGCCCGTGAGCCATGGCCGCTGAGCCTGCGCGTCCGGAGCCTGTGCTCCGCAACGGGAGAGGCCACAACAGTGAGAAGCCCACGTAACGCAAAAAAAAAAAAAAAAAAAGAGAAAAATGCAAATTAAAACCACAGCGAGACCTTGCTTTAAGTCTATTAGGCAACAATCAGAATATTAGAAGCTGGCCATTGCTAGTGCTGGGAGGGATAGGGGATGTGGGAACTCTTGGGCACTGGTGGAGGGAGTGGAGATGGGTACGTCCATTGGCGGAGCCATCTGGCAGAGGTCAACTGATGAACACTACGGTCTTCATCAATCACTGCTTCTGGGTACCACTCCCCACACCCCTTGGCTATGCCCTTATGGACAAGCAGGAGATCAGTGGCAGTGCGTGTGGGGCAGGGAGAGATGAAGCCAACTGCAGTGCGCATCACTGGGGGTGGAGAGGCAGAATGTGGCACACACACGCCATGGAGGTCTGTGCAGGATTTAAAAATGATGGAGGAGATGCTCGCTCAGCAGCGTGGATGCATCTTAAGTACAGTGAAAAATGTAAGAAGCAGCTATGCAAGGCAACCTTATTTACAGAAGTCAAAAATACAGGCACACACCAAGAAATAGGCTGTTTTTTAAAGGATCCATCTAAATTAAACAATGTCTACACCTACCCATTGGCATGGGAGCCTTATGGGGGTGGTTGAAACAGGAGTGTAAAATGCGCCAAAATCAATAAATGAGAGGAGGGAGATAAGCTTAAAAATAATTTATGAGATTCTGTTCTCCCCACTTCCCAGAAGAAGCAACCTGCGAACTTGTTCCGACCCTGTTGAGACTCTAATTTTAATGGACTCAAGCGGCCCCTCTGGAACTCTTCACAGTGCAGGTTCCTGGGCCAGAGCTTCAGGGCTTCTTTCTTGATTGGTTTGGGGTGGGAATCAGGATTCTGAACGAACAGCCTCACTCTGTGCTTCTGACAGAGGTGGCCTGTGTCCGCTTGAGGAACCGAGCAGGATAGATCTCACCTTCCCTGCTCCGATGATTCCTCTCCTTGCCAAGTGCTGTGGGGCTTGGTCTCCGTTTGGCCCGTGGATTCTCAGTCACCCGTGCCCCACTGGCATCTGTCATCTGCTCTGTGCTGATCATACAGCTGGCCTGGCCCTCGCTCTGGCTTTGCCCAGTGGATGTGGTTCTGGCCCCCGACTGATTGCCTCCTGGGCTTTCATGATGGCTATCACCCCAGCTTAGTAGCCACAGCTCCTGTGGCCCCATCCCCAGGAGCCAAGACAGGGTGACACTTCTGGTCTCCACTGCAGGTGAGGGCACGTCATCTGGGCCTGGCGTGAGAGCCACCACGGGCCCAGAGAGCTCCAGGAGCCCCTCTGCCCACAGCGGACACTGTGCGGTTTGCATGGCCAGTGGGGGAAAGTACAGATGGGGGCTCTTCCGTCCGGGTGGCACATACCATCCTGGCAGAAAAGCAACGACCATCATGTGGTCGGACAGTCACAGAGCCATTAAGAGGGCAGAAGGGAACTCACAGAGCAGAAATGAAATGTTCCTTCTCAGAGCTGCCAGGCCAGATGACGTGCCCTTAACAGGCACCACTTCCTTTTTAAGGATCAGAGCTGCATCATCACGTCCCGGAACCCAGCCCCATCACCCACAGAAACAGAGGCCTTTTCTTTCACAGGCTGGTGACTTCATTACACATTCCAGGACTGCGCGGGGCACGGGAAGGCTCTCTTCCGCCAGGCCTGGGACAAAGGCTGGGAAAGCAGGGGAAGGCGCACGGGGCTGGCTCCGGCTGAGATGAGACAAGGAGAGCGGGTGGGAGAGGGTGAGCCCGCGTCCAGAGCCCTGACGGCCACACAAAACCCCCTCTGTGTGTGGGTATCAGCAGAGCGGGGGTTGGTTTCCTCTCACACCTCCGTAGGGAGGGGGTGGAGCCAGCAAAGGGCAGGTAGTGCGGGGTGAGAGCAGAGCAGGGGCCCAGGAGTCCGCAGTGCTGGGTGTGCCCTGGTGGGGGCCGGGGTGTATATGGATGCGTTCCCGAAGCTCCCGGGGACGCTTCTACTGTAACTGGAGACCGCGATGTTCACCTCCTAGGACGACTATAGGATCCAATTATAAAGTAAAAGCTAGGAGTCAGCAAACTCTTCCAGAACACTCTACCATGGGTCAGACAACTAGATCTTTAAAAAAAAAATTTTATTCAAGTAGAGTTGATTTACAATGTTCTGTTAATTTCTGCCGTACAGCAAAGTGATTCAGTTATGCATATATATTCTTTTTCATATTCTTTTCTATTGTGGTTTATCACAGGATAGTGAATATAGTTCCCTGTGCTCTACAGTAGGATTTTGTTGTTTATCCATCCTGTATATAAGAGTTTGCATGCGCTAATCCCAAACTCCCAGTGCTTCCTTTCCTGCCCGCTCCCCCTCCCCTGGCAACCACAGGTCTCTTCTCTATGCCTGGGACAGACAATTAGATCCTAACATCGGTGAATACAGTGCCACAACAGTTTACACAGCAAGGGTTCAGATTTCATTCTGACAACCATGATGTGGGTACCATCAGCCCATTTTACAGATGAAGAAATCGAAACCTGCATAGTTCAGGTAACGTGTTCACAAAGTCGCATTACTTGGCAGATCCTTTATCTCCAAATTTAATGATTCTTCCCCTGCGTCAACAATGACCCTCCTCTGTTCTATGTCCCACCTGCTTACCCAGCTGGAAATTCTGCCCCTTCCGGAGAACTCCATCTAGCCCCGGCCCCAACATGAAAGCGATTCCTTCTCAGATCACTGTCTGGTGACAGCCCAGCCCTCAGCCTGGCCTGGCCTCCTCCTCCCTCCCTCTCCCCGGTGCAGACAGTCACCTTTCTTCCTGGCTGTGGCTCCTCTTTGTGACCTGTCACTCCGCAGAGGGCCTGATTTGAAATGGTGTGAATGTCCTATGCTGTAGACCCAGCGCCAGCCCGGCCATGTTCAGCAGGTGTCCAACCCTGGCTGTGGGATTCAACCAGCAGCTGTGCCTTCGTGCAGCCTGCATCCTCAGAGGACAAATGCTAGCCTGTCCTCACCCTGGGGGCGCCTCAGGGACTTTCCCTGGCACGTGGCAGGATGTGGGTTTCGGGACAGCAACTCTGGGCTGCTGGCCTTCTTTCTGACTTTAACAGGATGTGTCTTGCAGAGATCCAAGTGGTAGAGTTCCAGCCCCTCATCAAGAGTTGGGGACCTTTTCTTTATTAACTAAATAGCTGAGTGTGTATGTTGGTCACTGTGGAACAGGGATTGACCGACAGAAGGACATCACAGACACAGTCAATAGAAGAGGACACAGGAGCCAGGTATCGACATAAGACAGGAGATAACCTGGTATGTGTTTTCCAGAAGCCCAGAGTTGCATGCACTGGGCTGGGCACGGGGCTGACCCCACCCACGAGGAGTGAGGGTCCTGCCAGGTGTGAGAAGCCACCGGCACCTGGAGCACATCAGAGCAACTCCACGTGTGGGGTAGCTTTTGCCATTAAAGAACTTTACATTCTCTCCCTGGGTCTGTTGGCACTTTTAGCCCATCATCTTCAGTCATCATCTTACATCAGTCATTGGCCACAGCAAGGTAAATGAGGGGACGAGGGAGTGACAGCAGCATGGCGTGGTAACCAAGCACGGAGGTGGAGTCCATGATGTATCAGAGGAGATCTGGTGAATCCTGGTCCTGAAACATCTGGTGTGAACTTTGTCCAGTTCACTTTGTTGCTCTAGACGACAGATCTCTTTTTTGTGAATGAGTGTATTCACTTCCTATTGCTCCTTGTATCAGTCAGGGTTCTCCAGATACACAGATCAAGAGGTGTATGTTGTGTATGTGTATGCGTGCATGTGTGTGTGTATGCACGTGTGCATGCATGTATTGTATGTATAAACATATGCAAAGAGATTTATCATAAGAAATTGGCTCACATGATTGAGGAGGCTGACAAGTCCCCACATCTGCCGTGGGTAGGCTGGAGACCCAGAGCCGATAGTATGGTTCTACTCCCAAGCCTGGCATTCTTGAGACCCATGAAAAGCCAGTGTTTCAGTTTGAGTTCAAAGGCAGGAAGAAAACCCAGTGTCCCATCTCAAAGGCAGTCAGGCAGCAGGAATCTCCCCTCACTCATGGAGGGGTCAGACTTTTCGCTCTGTTCAGACCTGTAACTGATTGCATGGGATTCACCCACATTAAAGACGGCAATTGCTTTACTCAGTTTAGTGATTCAAATGTTAATCTCATCCAGAAACACAGACACACTCAGAATGCTTGACCAGATGTCTGGGCCCTTTGGCACATCACAGTGACTTTACCTAAGAAATGTGCTTTATGCTGCAATTACACTCATCAGCTTTTTAGCAAGTTATGATGAATGTCACACAAAAGCCAAAGACTGAAACACTAGGTTTGTTTTTGGTCCTAAGGTAACTCAGTACAGGTTTCTAGAACAGATAGATTTGAGAAAATATTTGACTCCAGAGTGCTTCTTCTGTGTTAACCATCCAAGACCTTATTATGATGTGAAAGTTAAGGGTGGGACGGATACTGAAAACTCCAAGTTTCTAATGTGGAGAGCAGGAGCCAAATGGGAGAAAATGGGGAGAAATTCTGCCCATAGTTATAAGAAAACAAACATTGTAGTCAACCAAACAACATGCCAACCAACCAACCACCTACCAACCACCAACCAATCAACTAGCCACCTACCAACCAACCACCAACCAACCAACTAACCACCTATCAACCACCACCGATCAACCAACCACTGGCCAACCAACCAACCAACCAACCAATCAACTGCCAGCCAACCAACCACCCACCAACCACTAACCAATCAACAAGCCACCTACCAACCAACCACCAACCAACCAACTAACGACCTATCAATCACCACCAATCAACCAACCACTGGCCAATCAACCAACCAACCACCCACCAACCACTAACCAATCAACCAGTCACCTACCAACCAACCAACTTACCACCTATCAACCACCACCAATCAACCAACCAGTGGCCAACCAACCAACCAACCAACCAACTGCCAACCAACCAACCACCTGCCAACCACTAACCAATCAACAAGCCACCTACCAACCAACCACCAACCAACCAACTAACCACCTATCAACCACCACCAATCAACCAAACACTAGCCAACCAACCAACCAACCAACCAATCAACTGCCAACCAACCAACCACCCACCAACCACTAACCAATCAACCAGCCACCTACCAACCAACCACCAACCAACCAACTTACCACCTATCAACCACCACCAATCAACCAACCACTGGCCAACCAACCAACCAACCAATCGCCAACCAACCAACCACCCACCAACCACTAACCAATCAACCAGTCACCTACCAACCAACCACCAACCAACCAACTTACCACCTATCAACCACCACCAATCAACCAACAACTGGCCAACCAACCAACCAACTGCCAACCAACCAACCACCCACCAACCACTAACCAATCAACCAGCCACCTACCAACCAACCACCAACCAACCAACATACCACCTATCAACCACCACCGATCAACCAAGCACTGGCCAACCAACCAACCAACCAACTGCCAACCAATCAACCAACCAACCAACAAACCAGCATAACCAAAGCTGTTGCTTGATCCCCTAATCAGTAATTTTTAAAATTATTTTTCAGATTGTGTTCTACAGACTATATAAATCTCAAGCATTTGGGAAGTTTGCTAAAGACAAAGAATGCTCAGCCCCACCTCATCCCTGTTGAATCAAAATTGCTGAGTGTGGTGCCTAGGAATTTGGATTTTTAGTAAGTTTCCCAAGTGATTCTGATGAATGCTAGCTTGAGAACTCTTGCCTAGTGTATGCTGAGTATAACTAGAGCTTTGATGTACTACAGGTATGAGGAGATTTGTTTTGGATCTTGACCTTCACATTTTGAAATTAGTAGATTCACTTTTATATCACAAAGAAAAGACTTAGTCCTCCCTTCCCACTTCATTATTCACTAACTCAAAGAGGAAACTGGGACAAAAATAGATGCATTTGAGTGGCTGCCATGATTTCTCCCAAGAACATGCTGGCAGGTGTAAAATTCCAGAATGAATCAATCCTACATGTGGGTTGTATCTCTGGCTAGTTTTGATTAACTACATGTCTGAGTGCTGCTCTATTTAGACTCTTCAACATTCTGGTTATATTTTATTCCTTAGAATCAAGATGCTGTCAAGATATTGATGTGGGTATTTGGGGGACATAAGCTTTATTTTATGTTGTCAAGGACCCCAACCCCTGGGTGACGGAAGAATATTATGAAAATACTTATTCTTTCACATACTTTAAAATCTTCTTATTTATTTTGAAAACAATTTGAAAAATTTAAAAATATTCACTCATTTTTGTACCACCTAGAATTGACAACTGTTAATATTTTGACACAACTTTTCCCCTGAGTTTTAATTTAAAAATGAAACCATTACAGATGTAGCTAATGTCCTTGAACCTGTCAGGTTGGTCCTCTTGCCACTTTAATTCCATATCCTTCTCATTTTCCCCAAAGCCAACTCCTCTCATGAGCTCGGTACATATTCCTGTGTTCCATTTAAGAATAATGTAAATACATATGTGTATATAAATAGTGTAAATACACATGTGTCTATATGTTTGTGTGTTTAAAACACTTTACACATAAATGGCACAGCTTATCATTCTGTATCTTGTCTTTTTCACTCGATTTTAAGTTTTTGAATCTATGCACATTGCCATATATGAGTTCAGTGCATCTCTTTTAACAGCTGAAACTTATAGGGCTACATTTATTTTATTTGCCCAATTCCCCTACTGGTGGGTGTTGGCTTCCAGTTTCTTCTGTTGCAGGTAATGCTACAGTGAACACTTTGACGTGTCTCTTCGTGTACAGAGTTTCCCCAGGATACAGATATAAAAGTTCAACTGCTGCATTGTGGGGAGTGCACATTTTCCATTATAATAGGTGTTACAAAATGCTCTCCAAAAGGCTGAGCTCATTTATTTTTCCCACCAGCAGTGTGTGAGATGGCCAACTGCCCTTCTCCCATTTTCACTAATGCTATGTATAAATTTACCTAATTTTAGCCAGTCTGATTGATAAAAATGATACCATGCTCTTTTAATTTTTAGGTTGCACTAATAATTATTGAGGCTGAGCATATCTTATAGGGTTTTTTTAAAAATAAATTTATTTTATTTTATTTATTTATTTTTGGCTGTGTTGGGTCTTCATTGCTGCACAAGGGCTTTCTCCAGTTGCAGAGAGCGGGGGCTAGTCCTCGTTGTGGTGTGCATGCTTCTCATGGTGGTGGCTTCTCTTCTTGTGGAGCACAGGTCCCAGGTGTGCAGGCTTCAGTAGTTGTGGCACGTGGGCTCAGTAGTTGAGGCTCCCGGCCCTAGTTGCTCCGCAGCATGTGGGATCTTCCCAGACCAGGGCTCAAACCTGTGTCCCTTGCATTGGCAGGCGGATTCTTAACCACTGCACCACCAGGGAAGTCCCTATGTTTTAGGTTTTTTTTTTTTTTTTGTGGTACATGGGCCTCTCCCGTTGTGGGGCACAGGCTGCGGACGCGTAGGCTCAGCGGCCATGGCTCACGGGCCCAGCCGCTCCGCGGCATGTAGGATCCTCCCGGACCGGGGCACGAACCCATGTTCCCTGCCTCGGCAGGCAGACTCTCAACCACTGCACCACCAGGGAAGCCCTTTTAGGTTTTTATAATACTTTTTGATGAGTAACTCAAAGCCCATGCTTATAGATTAGAGACAATTTATAAGATGAATAGTTTAGACTTGTTAAGGGAGTATTTCGGTATAAAGTGATGGGTCCTCACCAGTAAAAATATTAAAACTCTACAGATTGGGATGAAGTAAAAAGTAAAAACCTCCCTGCTCTTCAACCCATCCCTATAGCTCATGGACCATGTGTTTTATCATCTCTAAAGGGACACTCAAGAGAGGGAAAGCATCACATCTCGGGATAAGTGCTAGGAGCCACTGCCCCGGGGCAGCTGCTGGGAATAGAGTGTGGGATATGTGCATTATCCCAGGCTTCTTCTGTGTCGAGTTCATAACTGTGTTCTGAAACTTAACAACATATTAAGGACATCTTTCCATGCCAGCATACAATGATTTACTTCATTTTTTCTTCATTATTTTATACTTCGAAAAATTTCAAGCTTACAGAAAAATGATAAAAATAAGGCAATGCATTTCTATATTCCCAATACACAGTTTGCCAATATTTTGTTAACATTTTGCCATATTTGCTCTGTCTCTGTATCTCTCCCTATGTATGTAATGATTGGTATTACTGCAGAGACATTTGGGAGTGAGCAGGGGTCATCATCATCTTTACCACTAAATTCTTCAGGTGTATCTCTGGAGACCAAGGACATTCCCTTACCCATGTAATGTACACATCATTCTCAGGGAATTTAACATCCATATAATACCACTGTCTAATATGCAGTCCGTATTCAAATTCCACCAGTTGCCCTCATCATGTCCTTAATTGCAGTTTATTTTTTTCTGATCCAGGATCCTACAGAGGGTCACACATTTCGTTTGCTTGTCACGTCTCTAAATTTTTAAACCTGCGACTGTAGCTCATCCTTCTCCGTGTTTCATGACACTGAGATGAAACATATGGGCCGGTTGTTTTGTAGAATGTCCCTCAATTTGAGTTTGTCTGATCGTTCCCTCATTATTACGGTCAGGTCATTCACTTTGGAAGAAACACTGGGAAAGTGATGCTGTGTTCTACTCTGTGCAACCCACTAGGAAGCTCCTTATGTTAGCTTCTTTCAGCCTCATTCCTTTTAACGACTGCATGATAATTACATTCCATCCTGTAGATGGAATGTAATTACTCCAACCCTGCCTCTATGGATGAGCTTTTAGTTTGTTCTGGTGTTTGGCTAATGAAAGGAATGCTGCAAAGAATGTGACAAGGAATGTTTTAAATGTTAGAATAATTAGAGTGAATGTGATCAAGAAGATAAGAGAGAGAAGAAAGAAAAATGGAGGATGGTGTTTTTTTTCTTTCTTTTTTTACATCTTTATTGGAGTATAATTGCTCTATAATCGTGTGCTAGTTTCTGCTTTATAACAAAGTGAATCAGTTATACATATACATATGTTCCCATATCTCTTCCCTCTTGCATCTCCCTCCCACCCTCCCTAACCCACCCCTCCAGGCGGTCACAAAGCACCGAGCTGATCTCCCTGTGCTATGCGGCTTCTTCCCACTAGCTATCTACCTTACGTTTGGTAGTGTATATATGTCCATGCCTCTCTCTCACTTTGTCACAGCTTACCCTTCCCCCTCCCCATATCCTCAAGTCCATTCTCTAGTAGGTCTGTGTCTTTATTCCTGTCTTACCCCTAGGTTCTTCATGACATTTTTTTCCTTAAATTCCATATATACGTGTTAACATACAGTATTTGTCTTTCTCTTTCTGACTTACTTCACTCTCTATGACAGACTCTAGGTCCATCCACCTCATTACAAATAGCTCAATTTCGTTTCTTTTTATGGCTGAGTAATATTCCATTGCATATATGTGCCACATCTTCTTTATCCATTCATCCAATGATGGACACTTAGGTTGTTTCCATCTCCTGGCTATTGTAAATAGAGCTGCAGTAAACATTTTGGTACATGACTCTTTTTGAATTATGGTTTTCTCAGGATATATGCCCAGTAGCGGGATTGCTGGGTCATATGGTAGTTCTATTTGTAGTTTTTTAATGCTCAACATCATTAATCATTAGAGAAATGCAAACCAAAACTACAATGAGGTATCATCTCACACCAGTCAGAATGGCCATCATCAAAATATCTAGAAACAATAAATGCTGGAGAGGGTGTGGAGAAGAGGACGGTGTTTTAATTTGAGTAAATCTAGGTGTGAAGCTTGAAGGAAGGATGGTTTGGCTCATGTAGGGAGCGGGATGTGATGGTAAAAGACAAGGTCACTTTGGCTGCAGGAGAGAGAGGATGTGTTGGAGGGGCAGGGTGATAGCTTCAGAGTCTGTTCAAATAGCCGGGGGAAGAGAGAAGAAAAGCCTGAAGTTGAGCAGTGCTGGTAAGCAGATGGAAAGGAAGAGAACAATTAATTTTAGATGTACTGACACACACTGCAACTAGGATGAACCTTGAAAACCCTACCCTCAGTGAAAGAAGCCAGTCACTGAAGTCCCCAGGTTGCATAATTCTATTTTTTTTCTTTTGACAACACCATACAGCTTGTGGGATCTTAGTTCCCTGACATGGAACCCCTGTCCCCTGCAATGGAAGCATGAAGCCCTAACCACTGGGCAACCAAGGAATACCCTGCATGATCCTTCTTATATGATATCTCCAGAATAGGCAACTCCAAGGAGACAGAAAGCTGATTAGTGGTTACCAGGGGATGGGAGGAGGGGGAAATCAGTAGAGGGAGTTTTTCTGGTGTGATGAAGAAACTTAGAAGCTAGAGAGAGGTGGTGGTCGCACAACGTTGTGGATGCGCTGAATGCCACTGAATTGCACACCTCAAAATGGTTAACTGTATGTGAATTTCATCTCAATTAAAAATAATAGGAGGTAAAAAATCTTCAGGACACAGGATTCAATGGACACTGTGAAGTGGCGGGGAAGAGGGAGAACTGGCTGTCTTTCAGATTTCTGGTTCAGGCACCTGGGTGGAAGGTGATACCCTTAACTGAAATAAGGTTTTCAAGAAAAGGAACAGCTGAGAATGGGAGAAAATGATGTGTTCAGATTTTAAGAGAGCTATTTATATGGTAAAATATCAAATATATACAAAAGTCACAGTGTAGGATAATGAACCCCAATGTACCCATTACCCAACTACAACAATGACCAGTTATGGCCAATATAGCATCATCTGTAACCCCATCCACCTCCCATTCCCATATTATTTTGAAATAAATCCCAGGCATCATACCCCATCATCCATTAGTAGTTCAGGAGGCCTCTCTATAAGATAAAGAATTTTAAAAATTCAACATACCATTATTACAACAAAAAAATTAACAAGGATTTCTTAATATGATCAGACAGCCAGTGATCAAATTTCTAATTGTCTCCTAATTTTTTCTTCTTGTTTCTTAGAATCAGGATCCACATAAGATCCAATTATTGTGATTGAATACTGGGTCTCTCAGATCTGTTTTTGTTTATATATTCTCTCTCTGTCCTTTCTAATTTGCATGTTGGAAACTTAGGTTTTGTCACATAGTCTCCTGTGGTCTGGACTGTGCTGACTCTTCCTTATGGTATCTTTCACATGTTCTTCTATCCTCTGTATTTCCCATAAATTAATTGGTAGTTGGGTCAAGATTTTATCAAATCTGAGTTCAATTTTTTTGGCAAGAATACTTTATAGGTGATGGTGTGGTCTTCCATCAGGAGACATATAATGCCGCAATTGACTTGGTGTGTGTGTGTGTGTGTGTGTGTGTGTGTGTGTGATGTTAATAGCTGTTACTGATCAATGTCTAGTTAACCCAGACAACCTGCTCCCAAATTCCTGACCCTCTGAAACTATGTGAGAACATACATGTTCGTCGTTATTCTAAGCCATTCAGTTTTGGGAGGATTTGTTATGCAGCGACAGAAAACAAATACAGAAATGTTGGATCACTATTAGGAGACCCATTAATATAATTCATCATACGAATAGAGATAAGGATAAAGACTTAAAAAGTCATCTCCAAAGATACAAAAAAACCAGAAAGAAAGCATTTGTCAAAAGGCAATACTGGGCTTCCCTGGTGGCACAGTGGTTGAGAGTCCGCCTGCCGATGCAGGGGACACGTGTTCGTGGGCCATGGCCCCTGAGCCTGCGCGTCCGGAGCCTGTGCTCCGCAACGGGAGAGGCCACAACAGTGAGAGGCCCGCGTACTGCAAAACAAACAAACAAACAAAAGGCAATACTCACTCAATAAAATAAGATTTGATGAATACTTTCTTATTATGCTAATTTATATATATATACACATATATATACAGACATATATATTTTATGCCTCCAAACTAGCACTTTACTTAATCAGAAAACACTTGAGGATTTCCCATTAGATGGAGCAAGTATGCCCACTATTTTCACTATGATTTAACAACGTGTTGGAATTATGAACCCCTGCCTTTGACAAGGGAACGCAATAAAAGGCATTAGTACTGGAAGGAAAAACTAAAACTGTCTTAATTTGTCAATGATATGCTCATGTATCTGGAAAACCCAAGTAAATGATGAAAAAGCTATTAAAAAATAGAACTTAGAGAAGTTTCCAGTTATGAAGTTAATGTATAAAAGAAAGGGAAATAACAAAATAGCTAGAATAAACTCAAGAAATGTCTTACACCTGCTTAAAGAAAGCTATGAAACCCTCTTGAGAAACACAGAAGTAGAACTTAAATACATGGAAAGACGTATATGTGTTTGGATAGAAAACTCAACAACTTAAAGACGAAGATTTTACATATTAATTTACATATGTAATGTAATCCTAATAAAAACATCCACACATTTCCCACCTGGAATTAGACTAGTTGATTATAAAGTTCATTGGGAAGAACAATCAAGCAAAACTAGTTAAGAAAACCCTGCGCATGATGACTTTCATCTTAGTGATCTTCTTCTTAAGTGTCTGTGGATTTGAGAAGCCAGGTAGACATGTGCAGCTGGGAGTTTGATATGCAAGGCTGAGCCCAGAAGTCCCCAATGACCTGTATGGGTAGGATAAAACCAGGAGGGCGCCTGGCCTTTCCCTGGAGAGAGTGGATGGGCTTTTCCAGGAAGGGCATATGGAGTGGGATGAGGACCCAGGAAAACTAGAATCTGAGGCAGCTGTAGGTGAGTGGGCCAGTGATGAGGGCGAGGTCGGGGAGAGGGAGAGTGAAGCAAAGGAGGAAACACCAGGGATGAAGGAAGAGGACCAAGGAAGAAGATGCCACAGAAATCAAGAGTGTGCAGAGTTCCCACAAGGAGGCAATAAGGCCAAGCAGCTGAGATCCTGGAAACAACTGAACATTCCATCTGGGTCTGACAGGTAGGAATCCATGCGTGACTGGTATGCACCAAGTGGTGACACCCTAACAGTTCAATATTTGAGTTCTAAAGAAATGCTGTTTTGGGCTTCCCTGGTGGCGCAGTGGTTGAGAGTCCGCCTGCCGATGCAGGGCACACGGGTTCCTGCCCCAGTCCGGGAAGATCCCACATGCCGCGGAGCGGCTGGGTCCGTGAACCATAGCCGCTGAGCCTGCGCGTCTGGAGCCTGTGCTCCGCAACGGGAGAGGCCACAACAGTGAGAGGCCCGCGTACCGCAAAAAAAAAAAAAAAAAAAAGAAGTGAAGGAGAAGCTGCTCTCATAACCGGGGGCATGAGGGCATGAGGTTAGATATGAAACGAGAACTCTTTCTATATTTCATTATATTTTCTTGGTTACTGCTTTGACCTGAATGGTAACTAAACTTTTGCAAGACGTCATTACAGAAGGAAAAAAAGATGTCTGCTGCACGCTGATTGATGTAAGCATGTGTTCTTTAACGGTAATTGTTGTAGCTGTTACAGGGGACATTTGATTTGAACCTATCCGTAAAGTAGGAGAAAGTTTCTCGTACTTGTAGGATGATTCCTGTGAGCAACTATTGCTTCTGACATAGTGACAAAAAATTTACTGCACTAAGAATGGCTCTTCAAGAGTAGATTCAATCAGTATTTAATTACGATACACACTGATAGAACATAAAATATAGGACAACATAGCAGAAGCTGTTAGATACACATCAGTTTAAAATATAATTTAGTCATGAGATACTGTCATCCAAAGCAGAAATCGTAAAGCAAAATATTGGTAGCTTTTACTATGCAAAAGAAGACGTTAGAATCCCCAAACACGTCACCCTGAAAAATAAAAGCTGAACAACAATTAAAAGAATTTAAAATATGTATTGCATATATGTAATGAAAAGTCAGTATCTTTGGAATATTAAAATTATTTGAAATCAGTTTCTTTTACAAACACTGTAATAGACAAATGATCAAAAGACAAGAAAAATTTTCAAATGAAAAATTGCCAATAAATATTTTAAAAAGGACCTCTTCATTAATATTCTTAGGAATAGAAACGAAAGCAATAATCAAATTTTCACCTTTCAAAAGGACACAGATTAAGAAAAGAAAATGTTAAAACCCAGTATTCTCACTGGGCAGTTGTATGTTGTGGAATTTTCCTGAGCAGAATATTATTTTTAATTCTGCAAGATTGCAATATGTTTAGAACAGGAAAAACTCAGGCACAACCGAAATGTGTAATAATAGGAGGTGGATTTTATAACTTATGGAGTAGACCGTAACCCTGAAAAATGATGCTATAGGAGAAAATCACTTGGCTTGGTAAGTGACCCCACTCTTTATCTGTTGGTTTAGTTTGTCCGGGACGCAGCTCTGCAGGACGTGTGGCAGCCCCCTTGGACTTCCAGGCAGGTAGCCTCTCCTTTGCTGAGCTCTGATGGAACTTTGATGATCATTTCAATGGAGACCTGTTCACTGTGTACGGCAATGATTTATGCATATTTCTGTCATTTATAATTGACAATGAGCTCTTCCATTGCAAGGACTGGGTCTTAGCAATTTCTCATTAATTCCCTCCCTCACTCCCACGGCGCCGAGCACAGCACCCTGCCCACGGAAAGTACTCAGGACATGCTGAAGAAATGAGGACAGAGGTGATACTGCAGTTTTCTAGCAAGGCCAGAGGGCACAGAGCAGGGAAGCCAGGATCCGTAGGAGGGCCAGTGTTCAGACTTGACTGAGGTCAGAATCAGCTGGGATGCTTCCAAAAGAAATGATTCCCTGGTTTCAAGTCGTGCAACGTATGAGTTTGGAAATCAGCATTTTAAACTCCTTCGCAGGTGAGAACACCGCTGCTGCACCAGTTCAGGGTCCGGAGCTGCCTCTGGGAAGCCCTGGGCGGAGCAGGGGCTGCGTGGAGCTGGCTTGAGATGGAGGAGGCCAAAGGAAGAATGTGCAGGTGTGTTGGGTGCAGGAGGGGGTGCAGGTGAGCTGCTTGATCCCTGTGACTCTGGGAAGAGGGATTTGAGAGAGGCAGGAGTGTGGAAGCCAGATTGGATTTCTGCTAGAGCCGAGAAGTTGAGGGGGCATCTATCCATCCTGGTGGGGAAGTGTGGGTGAGACAGAGGAAACTCCTTCGTCAACAAGTTTGGAAGCGACAGGACACAGAGTTGGGGCCACAGACGGGGTGTGCAGGGCCAGGAGGACCTGCCTGGTGGCACTGACATCACACCCACGTCTCATACCTCCTGGAGACCAGCTGTCCCTACCGTGCCATGCTCTGGGGCTGCTTTTTGCCTCTGGGTTTCACGTAAGTGCCAATTATAAGGATAGCAATTGCATACTTACTGCCGTTGCAACAGAATCTCTGAATAATTATTTTTACTTTACTTGATTATGTTGATCCAGTACCACAGGCACGTCGAATATAATCTAACAATTTGCTGTTGTGGAAGGTGAGTCACTTACGGTGGTATCGGTCCCCGTTCCAGGGGCGGTGCCGCCTTGCAGGACATCTGTGGCTGGGGCACCCGCTTTTGCGGAAGTGCAGTGACTGGGGAGGGTGAGGGCCCGTAGCTTTCACTGCGTCTGAGGGATTTGTTGAACTCTTAAAATATGGTGTGTTTACAGTCTTGGGAGGAGAGAGGCCATTTCTGTTCATTTTGACTCATGTCAAAGAAACAGCCCGGTGCCCCTGGGCTGGCGTCAGGCTGAGCCCAGAGTGTGGCAAGGACACCCATGCCAGAAGGTGGGTTTTTCTGGCGTCCTGGGGTCTCCCTCTCTGGGGAGACCAGCACCGTGACACTCAGACAGCAGTCTCCAGCAGGACAAGGTCTTTTGACTCTGAAGCAAGTTCAAGTTCTACAGTGCGCCATTAACATTTTCTCTGCTCTGGTGCGAGTTTGCTCTAGGCGCCCTCCTTTCCTCCTTGTTCTGCTCCTGGCTCCTTGTAGGAGCCAGGCCAGACAACCGCTGCTCCCTGACTGTGCTCTTCCTCCCCGACTCTATCCTGCCCACCCAGCTCCTCCTTATTTCCGACATTCACGGTCCTTCACCGCCCAAGCCAGATGTCATCATCTCCTTCAAGTCACCTTCCTGCGTCCCAGTCACTGAATGGAACCTTTGCTTCCCTTCCTCCGAGCCCCATTGCATCCTGTCTGTTCCTCTTTCACATCTCACCCCGTTCTGCCAGGAGTAGTGGGGCTGCCCTGCCTTTGCTCCTGGTTTGGGGTGACCTCTCCTGCCATAGGGACGTTACCTTCCTCTGTGGGGGCAGCACCTCTTCTACAGTGGCTGGTGCATACAGTAGGGGCCTGTGGATGTTTGCCCAAGACCTGATGGGAAAAGACACTGCCATCGCAAGATGCCAGCATGGGGCAATGAAGAGGAAGGAGGAGATGTGGCCTTGGGGAAGACTGTCTTCTCTAAAGGAAAGTTTGGGAAAGCTTCCTATTTTTACCAGGCTAATTACGAGCCCTCATGGACTTGGCTCCAGGTCTCCCGCCCTTGAGCACTGCCTACTTGTGAAAGGAGCTAGATTTAATTTCCCTTTTTAATTTAAACTTTAGTACAAAGGCAAATAATTCATTTTAAACGATTCACACTTATATCAGCCTCCCTCTGCTTCCCAGTGGTGATGACTCTTGAAAATGTGATAATTTGTTTTGCTTGGAGCCCACATTTTGAGCTCGAGGTGTGTTTGAACCATGATTTTGGTGCCCTTCACGGTAACACTGTCTTCCTTGCTGGGGAAATGAGCAAGGGCTTATGTTGGTGAAATTCGTTCTCTCTTGCTTCAGTGCAAATGCTTACAGATTGAGTTTGCTGCTCCTTTTCTTTGCAAAAACTGAAACCTACAGCTGATGATGAAGCCTTAAAAATAAACCGACTACAGAGCTTCGAAAATTGATGCAGTGCTTGCCGATTTACCCGTGGCTATTGACAGATGTTCTCCTCGCGGTGCTAGCTAGCTTTTTTCCCGAGGTGTTTTCTCTGACGTGCGATAAGCATGATTTCCTCATTGACTCTCCTTACTCCAAGTCACTTCATAAACGGTAAATGCATAAGAATCCCAGCCCATTATCAACACAACAGCCCCCTTGGCCCACCTCACTTTCCGGCAGAGGTACAAAGAGGAGAGTGGTCCCCAGGGGACCTGCTTCTTTCCTCTCTGACCACATCCTTGCTGAGACACCTCGGTGGCTTTTATGACAACAGCCAGCACCCACGTGCCTCCACGCTCGTTGTGGTCCTGTTACCAGCACTTGAAGCTGAGACGCAGACGTCTTTAGGTCCCTCTGTAATCTCCTCCTCTGCCCGCTTCCCCCCACACTGTGGGAGGATCAGAACGTAGGCATGGGACGCTAAACTTCAGCGTTTTCAGAGCTAACATAGGCCAAAGTCTTTTTGTAGGTGAGGAGACTCAAATGGGATGCTTTGGAGCATCAAAGTACGTGATCTAGTTTAAGTTGGAAAGAGACTGCAGGGGACGGAGCAGAGAGAGAGCACTGCCGGGCGTGTGCTGGCCTGGGGGAGGTAACGGAGCTGTGGGCTGGTATGCTGGCGGTAGGGATGAGGGTTGTTGTATCCTGGATGTATTCTGAAGGTGGAACCAGCACGATTTGCCGATGGATTGAATGAGAAGAGTGAGAGAAGGGAGGCGAGTCAAGAAGGAGGTCATTGCTTTGGCCTGGCCTGTACTGGATGGGTTTGCCCCTCACTGCTTGGGGCCGTGTTGATGGGGGAATGGGCTCTGTGGGAACAGAGCCCAAAGAAAAGTTCTGCTCGCACGCTTCTGTCTGAGGTGGCGACCATGACTGGGTGGATTTGATGGAATGGAGTGAGGGGTGGATGGAGGATGAGGGCCTGAAGGTGCCTGTACGGACAAGTCTTTTCAAGAGCTTTGCTACCAAGAGCAATGAGGTAATTGGGCGCGTTTGCACAATTTTCGAGATCTTGGTTTCCGCCCCTGCCTGGCTGGCTGCCCGTTTCCTCCGGTGACCCATATGGCACAGGCCCACGGAAACCCGACCTAGGGCAGGTGTTAATGTGCATCCTTGGACTTAAATGAGTGCCTCGTTAAAGCGGACACAGCGGCGGTAATGATGCCTCGTGTCACGATTCAAAACCCCTGACTAAAAATAACAACGCTGCGAGCCCTTACCCAGCACTTTGCCGGCTAATTAGCTCATCCGTGCCCCTTACCGTTTGATTTATGTATCTCCTCCCTCAGCGAGGCAAGATCCCAGGTGAGGAAACGCTGGGATGCTGCTGAAGTGCACAGGGCCTGCAGAGCCCTGGGTCTGCGGAGCCAGGTCCAGCCCTCCGCCCCCTACCTGCTGTCCCTGTTCTGTTCCTGGCTGGGTGGTCGGGAAGCTGCCCTTACGGGGGGAGAAAGAAGGTGCCCGGACAGGAGCGAGGGTGTAGCTGGAGCAGAGGAGGCGTGCGGAAGGCCGGCTTGGGGGAGGCCAGGCGGATGTCTGCGTGGGAGCGTGCGTGCCTCCCCCAGCCCCGCCCCTGGTCCTTCCCCACGCCAGCCATCACTCTCCAGTGAGACCAAACGGTCTCCCACATTCGTGCCCTCAGTGTCTCTCCCATCCTGTTCCAAAACAAGGTGTTCTGAAGGACGTTTTGGGTGGATCCTCCAGTACCGGGCTGGGAAGGGGGCAGCTGTGAATGCTGGGTGCACCGGAGGGGAGGTGGTGGTGACCTCAAGTGCTTAGGGTCAACCTCCGCTGGAGCAGCCTGGCCAATTCCCCGACCACCAAGTCCCACCCGACTTCATCCTCCCTGGTAGCTCGGCCCACGGGGCTGTGATTTAAGAGGAAAATGCTGCTGCTTCCGTTTAGCCAAGACCCTACTGCTCTCACCGGACAGGTCGATGGCCGATGGACAGCAAGGAAAGAGGACATTTGTGGAAGGAAGTGGCCATGGTCCCACCCTTCTGCAGGAACTCTTCCCTGAGTTAGAGAGAACTTCACTATTATTATCTGCCCAGGTAGGTAATTAACACTAAATAATTATAGTCCTACTGGCCTTGAAGATAAAGTTGAGAAATCCTCCTGTTGCAAGGGAAGACGGACCTCTGCCTCTCCTTGTGTTGTTCAAGAGTCTTGGGGTTCCTTTGCTGAGCAGCCAGCTCTGCTTTGAAAGCTCCTTGGAGAGGGAAGTGGGCGAATCTCAGCTCTCCGAGCCGACCCTGGCTTTGGCTGCCGGCGCTGGACCTGGTGTCACAGACCCCTGCCCAGTTCGTAGGTCCAGCGTGCTTTACTTTACCCTCCGGGGCTCCGACTCGGGCTGGGGTGGGGCATCTCCCAGCATCGCTCTTCCCTGCCAGGCGACCTTCCCTCCTGGACCCCTTCCCCACAGTGACACCCCCCTTGCCAGTCCCTTGGATCCTTTTCCCGCCCGTGAGCCTCAGGTGGTACTAACGGAGGCCCTTAGGAGACCCCTGGAGTGTACGATTTCACCTTCCGCTGGGACAGACGAGCCTAACAGATCAGGAACACTGCTCTTGAGCAAAGTAATGTCAAGCCTGCTGCGCTTTTTCAGACTATGTGCTGTAGATCCTAACCGAGGTCAGATAAGTACATCCCAGAAATAGGTGCTTCAAGGAGGAAAATTTATTTAGACATCCTGCTTTCCTCCCTCTCCGCCTCCCCTCCCCCACTGCCTTTCTTTTTTCTTTTTATATGGATGTCTCCATGCACAGGTTATGAAGAAACTTATCTTTTGCATCCCGAAGAGGGAAGAAGGAAGTGAAAACTGGACTTTTTTTTTTTGGCGGTACACGGGCCTCTCACCGTTGTGGCCTCTCCCAGTGCGGAACACAGGCTCCGGACGCGCAGGCTCAGCGGCCACGGCTCACGGGCCTAGCCGCTCCGTGGCATGTGGGATCTTCCCAGACCGGGGCACGGACCCGCGTCCCCTGCATCGGCAGGCGGACTCTCAACCACTGCGCCACCAGGGAAGGCCCCGAAAACTGGACTTTTACTATGGTTTTGTGACTCCTGTTCCAGGATGTGGATAGAGAACTTCAGAACCTCCTCCGCCCGTGGGCTGGAAGGGACCCTCGTGATCCCCGCAGGCCTCCCTGAGTGGTGACCCCTGTGGCTCTCTGGGACATCCTCTGGGTCTCAGGCCACTCCAGCGTTGAAGGTCTCCATCTTCAGGGAGAGGTCAGGGTGGTGTGGCAGCTTCTGGACAGAGCGTGAAGTTGCACTTGACAGGAGACGGCGGGCAGAGAAAATCCTTTACGTGGCTTCTGTCTGTGGTGTCCAAAAGGTCCGTTTCACTGAAATCAGAACCGTCAATGTGACTGGGGCTCCAGAGAGGGGGCAGCTCCTGGTCGGGCAGCTGCTGTGATAGGCGACTGTCCAATGTGTCAGGGAGAAAAGGCTCAGGTCTCAGGACCTTTCAAACCACCAGAGAGGGTCCTGCCGCCCCTTGCTTGCCCAAGGCCCTGGCTAGTTAATGACATTATTTCCATGGTATAAGTGATTCTTCCCAAGACAATGAAGTCACTTCTGGGTGGCCCAGGTGGCTGCTGTCCCCAGGTCAGAGAAGCAGCTGGTGGTGCTAACGGCAGACCACTTGCCAGTCATTGTAACATCCCCTCCCCCAACCAACCCCCCACCCCCCAAGAAAGAAAGACAGTGGAGAGCGGAATGCTGTTAGATCCTGCAGCTGGCTGACGATGTGGCAGAGACAAACCATTCAAATGGCAGATCCTTGGCCTCTGAAGACACATAGTTTTTTAGTAAATAATGGAAATACAATTGCAAGCCCCGTGACCGCACAGGTGGGTGTTTTCAACGTGTAGTATTCAATGCTTCATATACTTTCTCGCTCCCAAGGTAATTTTCTTGCCCGTGAAAAACAGTCTGTGATTAAGATACGAAGGTGATTCGGTCGGTGACTGATGAGATCGCTCCCCGCCCTGCTCTCGTCTACCCTTCCCCAGACATTAACTCCGATCTTGAGGGTTACTGACCCGGAAAGGGAGGCGGCCTTCTCCTCCGCTGCTTCCCACGCCTTGGAAATTCTGCACGTGGCTTTCACGCTGCATCTTGGCTGCTAAGTGATTGTGTTCTCTGTATGTTGGCAAAGCACTTCTCAACGTAGGTCTTGTGGAACACTGGTTCTGTAGGTGTTCATGAAGAGAATGGAAAAATACTATTGTTTGGGAAATGCTGGGTTAGACAGGTCTTCTCATTACATGACCAGGGTCCTTAACTATGTGTAAATGTGTGTCTTCGAAGGAGGGAGGACGCTTATTTGACTAAGGAACTCTTTTGGTGGAGAACAGCCCCCGGGACTCATATGCTTAGGAACATATTTGGGGAAATTGTGCCATAAAAGGAATTATTGACACTTAGCTAATCCTCCAGACCAGTGTTGTCCAATGGCCTGGAATATGAGCCACGTTTGTCATTTTCATTTTCCAGTAGCCACATTAAAAACTAAAAGTAAACAGGCAGGGACTTCCCTTGTGGTACAGTAGTTAAGAATCTGCCTGCCAATGCAGGGGACACGGGTTCGAGCCCTGGTCCGGGAAGATCCCACACGCCGCAGAGCAACTAAGCCCATGTGCCACAACTACTGAGCCCATGCGCCACAACTACTGAAGCCCACATGCTTAGAGCCCGTGCTCCACAACAAGAGAAGCCACCGCAATGAGAAGCCCACACACCTCAATGAAGAGTAGCCCCCGCTCGCCACAACTAGAGAAAGCCCCCGTGCAGCAACGGAGACCCAACGCAGCCAAAATAAAATAAATAAATGTATATTTTAAAAAAAGTAAACAGGCGACATTCTGCTAGTGATTCCTTCCAGTGTATTTTTCATTTCGGTTACTGTGTTGTTCATCTCTGCTTGTTTGTTCTTTAGTGCTTCTAGGTCTTTGTTAAACATTTCGTGTATCTTCTCGATCTGTGCCTCTATTTCTTTTTCTGAGATCTTGGATCCTCTTTACCATCATTAATCTGATTTCTTTTTCAGGGAGATTAAACAGGGGAAATTAATTTTAATACTGTATTACATAAATTATATTAAGTAGTATATTCTATTAAGTATTATAAAATATATGTAATACACATACAATTATATGTTACATATGTAACTTGTATCAAAAATATGATTATTTCAAAGGTGATCAATATAAGAATATAAATACTTACATTCTTTTTTTCCTACCAAGTCATTGAAATCTGGTATATATTAGACTCTTGCAGCACGCCTCAGAGTAGCCACCCACGGGGTTAGTGGCTGCCATATAGGACAGAGCATCTCCAGCCCAACCCTTGCCCTGTGCACCCCATTCAACAGCCTATCAAAGGCCATGCAGACTTGGTGAGACCCCTTCAGAGGTACAGGGATGGGGATTCGTTGCCAGTAGGGGCTTATGTTCTGTTGGTTTTAGGCACGTTCCTCACCCGTCTGCCGAATGCCCCACTAGGATCTGGGAAATCTGCCATGAAGAAACATTTTTCTTTTTCGTTTTTTAGAGCAGGTTTCTGCTCAGAGTCTGATCTCCTGTCCCAGCTGGGGAGGGCGATCAGATAAGCCAGAAGGAAACCTCAGTATAAATGTCCCCTTGACATTGGGGTCTGGGGCTTCCAACCCTCGGTGACATTCCCCCTTAGCCGCTCGTTCCCTGCATCTCCCTCCAGAGACAAGGCCCCCAGAGTCTCAGCCCCTCCCTCCTCACCTGTTGAGTCCATCATGAGAGAAGGGTAAGGTCGTCATGACCCAGGCCCTTCAGCTACCAGGAGGCCTTAGCCTGGCTCTGTGATCCTGCAAGTGTGGCTCCCTCTGACGTCACCTGAACCTTCCACTTCCGTGTCTGCTTTTGATGTTCTCAGTGCCAGACAAGCCTCTCTGAGGAGGTTGGAACAGAACTTGGGGTCCCCGTGTGTTACTTGTAGGACACCTCCTTCTACCTTTCAGAGCTTACTGAACCCAAGTTGCCTCTTGGTGGATACCTTGCCTCTCTTCACCGTGTCTCAGGTGCCCGATAGCATGCTAAGCGCCCAACAGGAATTAATTTAATTTAGTCTACCACAAAGTTTGGAGGTAAATACTTCTGCTCCTCTCGAGTTACGGATAAAGTCACTAAGGCTTAGAGGGAGGCCGAGGACGTGGGCCAGGCCGCCAGCTGGGCAGTGGGGGAGGGGTGCAGTCCCGTTGTCTGACTCCAGATGCCGGGCTGAATCCACTCTCCCCTCTAACTGCTCCCAGCATCTCTTTATCTTATCTCAGCCTCAGGGGCACATGGGCTGGGGCTCAGGCCTCTTGCAAAAGGCAAGCATTCGAGTGTTTGAAATCCACCAACAGGCTTTTCCTCTCCTGCACAGTAGTTTTCACCTCTTTATTTGGAGAGAGGAAAGTAACACAAAGAGCAGACTGTGGACAACCGATTTCCCCTGCCCATAATTTCTTTAAAACTGACAACTATAGCCACCGTGTCTAGAACCTCGTTCTACACAGAAGCCCTTTCCTTTCCATGCTGCGGTGAGCACTTCCCTCGCTTCTGGCCCCAAGGCAGCCGTGGTGTCCCCTGGATGGAAGTGTGTGGTCTTGAGCAGGTGCCCAGGCAAGCGGCTGGCGCTGTACACTGATTCTCTGATCGAGGTGACTGGGGACTCATTACTCTCAAGGGCACAAATGTCTTGACCCAAGATGCAGGGGAATAGCCATCTTGTCTCCACGAAGAGTCTTGTACTGGAGCTAGAGTCAAGAGTTCTCCAAATAACTCCTGTGCTGGCCAAGAACAACTCCCAAAGGGCAGCAGAAGGGGTCGCCTGTGTTCCCAGCCACGGGGTCCTGGGTCAGGCAGCTGCATCAGCAGACCTGTCCTTCTGACCCCCTTGTCCAAGCAGCTGAGGCTTTGGGAGAACAGGAATCTCATCTCACTTAAAACAATGGTAGCAAATGCACCTGGTTTTACATAATCATTTTTCCTCATCATTACCTTTGACATGTCCCTAAAGCAGCAGTTCTGAATATGTCCCTGGACCGGTACCATCAGCATCGCCTGGGAGCTGGATAGATATTCAGGTTCTCAGGCCCCACCCCAGACCCACCAAACCAGAAACCCTGGGGGTGGGACCAGTGACCGTGTCTGAATGAGCCTTCAACAATGGCACTGTCCCACGTGGCAGCCTCTTGTGTCACAGCGTCCATCGAACACTTCAGATGTGGCTGGTAAGATGCACTTTGATTTTGCAACCTGATATGAGAAAAGCAGTATGCCGAATACTGCATTAATTTTTTTATATTAATGGCTTATTGAAATTATAATATTTTGGATATGAGTTAACTAAAATACATTATGGAAATTAATCTCACCTACTTCCTTTTCCTTTTTTTTAGTGTCATCCTAAAAAATTTAAAATCACCTAAGTGGGTGGCTCTGATGCACACTGAAGTAGGAGAACGGTCGTCCTCAAGCTTAGGGCTTAGAGGAACTTTAGAGATACCAGATATCGTTCATAGCAGAGGAGAGACACGTGCCACAGGCCAGGGAAATGAAATGGACTCTGTTACCTATTAGGAATAGTGGTAGATGGGTTGGGAACCTGAACTTTTTTGTTTGTTTGTTTTTGCCGTACACAGGCCTCTCACTGCTGTGGCCCCTCCCGTTGCGGAGCACAGGCTCCGGACGCGCAGGCTCAGTGGCCATGGCTCACGGGCCCAGCCACTATGCGGCATGTGGGATCTTCCCGGACTGGGGCACGAACCCGTGTCCCCTGCATCGGCAGGCGGAATCTCAACCACTGCGCCACCAGGGAAGCCCGGGAACCTGAACTTTGACTTTATATCCTTTGGTATTTGCTTTTTGTTTTTATACTCTTATAAAACGAAACAAAACTAACCCAAACTAAACAAATATCCACCTCCTCAACACCAAATAAACAAACAAACAAAATGCCCCCAAAACCTAGTTAACAAAAAACCCAAGAAGAATTGAGGCAAAGGATTGGAGATGTGGGGACGGGGATTTGCAGTATTTTATTGAAAGCGGGGAGGAGGGAAAGAAACCTAGACTTATCACCGCTGATGCAAAGGGCGGATGCTATAGATTCCACAGACGCACATACCTGCAGATGCAAATATCACGCTCAGCTATGCAAATTGGTCCTATTTCTTAACATAAACGTCTTTGGTCCCTACATGAAAACAAGGCAACTTTGGATGGTCTGATCCTTCCTTTCAAGCACAGTAGACCTGAGCATCTTCATTGCAGAATCTTATAAAACGGCTTCCTCAGGGAGCAGAAGTTAGGATGAGTAGGAGAGGAAGGGTCTGGTAGGTTTTCGGGCTGCAGACTCGTGGCATTCGGTTGTCATTTCAGCTGAGCTCACGCCAGGGGATGACTATTAAATGAAAAGCCGTGGCAGAGCTGAGCGGCCTGGTTGACTGTGTTGACGGCAGAGCATGTGGTGAAGGTCTTGTGCTGTCCCTGCATCTCCAGGGTCCGTGGTCAACAAAGCAGGTTCAGATCGTAGGAACGGGAGGGTCACAGGAAGGAGCTCTCTGTTACAAAGCTTAAAAGAAGTTTTTATTGTATTGTGCTTTTAAACTTTTTTGCGGTTTTGCTTGAAGCGAAAGAGAAGGAGGGTTAACTGAGTGCATGCACCCTTAAGGGCAGAAAGTACTGTCAGGCACGATTTGGGAATAAGGAAATGGGTGGGATCCTGAAGCAGAAGGAAGCAGTACATAACTGAGGTGGTCTTTCCACCTCTAGCTGATTTTCTCTTTCAGAGCCACAGATTTCAAGAGCAAGCCCTTTAAGCTTTGGAAGGAAAAACTCCAGACCTTTCATATCCTGAACGTGCTTGGTGTACACCTCCACCCAAGTTCTGAATGGAGATGCTGAAGACCACCCAGCCCAGGGACAGCCTGTTTTTCTCTTGACCGCTCCCTTTTAGAATTCATTTTTAAAAAACCTACGGCAATATTATGTTTTCAAAGAAGAGCAACTAACACTCACACAACATTGTAAAGCAATTATACTCCAATAAAGATGTTAAAATAAAAAAGAAAAGCAGATGGGCTGAAACAGTAACGGTAAGTCAGATCCTTTTAGGTTTGAGGTTTTGTCTCTCTTAAGCCTGGTAGTGGGACAGCTAAGCTGAGCCTGTAATACTGAAGGGTCTTCTGTGTTTGTGCTGTCCAAAACCATATGTATTAGTCAGGGTTTTCCAGAAGAGCAGAAGCCATAGGATGTGTACATACAGAGAGAATTATTTTAAGGAACTGACTCATGGATTATGGAGGCAAAGTCCAAAATCTACAGGGCGGGCCATCAGGTTAAAGACCCAGCAGAGAGCTGACGCTGTAGTTCAAGTTCAGAGGTCGTCTGCTGCAGAATTCTCTCTTGCTCCAGAGAGATTGGTCTTTTTGTTCTATTCAGGCCTTCAACTGATTGGACGAGGCCCACCCACATGGGGACAGCAATCTGTGCTACTCAAAATCCACCAGTTTAAATGTAAATATCACCCCCAAACCCCTTATAGAAATATCCACGTATCTGGGCACCCCACGGCCCAGCCAAGTTGACACGTAGAATCAACCGTCACATCATATAACCTGATCTGTCACAAGAGGGGCTTTTCACACAGTGTCTTATTTAATCCCTTTATGTTTGAGGAAAGGGAGTCTTGGAACATTTAAGTCATTTGCCCAAGTGCCCTCAGCCTGGACCCCCCAAGGCCAGTGCCCTCTCCACCTGGGGCGGTGGCCTCTCGTGCCTACCCCAGTTCTCCTAGCAGATGTGGCACGTCTGTGGAAGAGGTTCCCAGCTTTGCTCCTGAGCAGAGCTGAGGGCTTGCACTGCAGAAGGAAACTCCTGGGACTCTTCTCCCCCTTTTCAGAAAGCGTGACATCAACGGATCGTGCTTTTCCAGCTGTAGCCTTTTTATACGTTAGGTTAGTTAAAGCTTGGTGCCCGCCTCTGCTTTTCCGTGGGTGGGTGCTAACGGGCGGTGTATCCCATCCCACAGAAGTGAGCCTGCCATGGCAGCAGATGGAACCAGTAAGCCTCCTCTGCTGGAGCTGGACAGAACCCCCGTCCACTGCCTCCTGGGCAAGTACCTCATTCTCCTAATCCCGAAAAATCCCCCCTTCAGAGGGCTGTCGGGAAGAGTCCGTGCCTCACTCTGCATGTTCCCAGCTTGGTCTGGGTCCCATCCACGTCCACACCTGCCTTGCTTTCTGGCCTGGGGGCCCGCACTGGCTAACGGTTGGGAGCCCGGTGATAAGAAGCTCCTGCAGCGACCACTCATCCTGGTTCCTCGTGCTGTGGCAGGCAGGACCTGACACTCCTCTCCTCGTGTCCATGCCACCCGCTGCTGGCCTCCCAGCCCTGGGCTCTCCTGTGGCCACCGAGGTGCAAGACCCCACAGGACTTGAGATATGCCCAGGCCGGCACGACCTGGCAAAGGCCTAGAGCCGAGGAATGGGGCAGAAATTTGCCGGAGGTGGGGGTATTAGGATGGATTTGCCACCTAGGATCTGAGCATGGAGGTGACTCAGAGAGAATCCTTCAGAGCTGGCTTCTAGCAGGAACGGAGTCCTGGGCACTTAACCAGCAGAGATGAGTGAAGGTAAACTCAGCGATGGCTATTGTGGTCAGTGGGAGGCGCTGAGGCTCGGGGATCTGTTGACGATGACTAGACGGATGATGGTTTTCTCGGGGGAGAATGAGCTGGACAGCCAACTAGGGCGTTGCTTGATTTCTATGATCAAGAGCTGTGGGTCGACATGTGTCCCCCAGAAAGCTACACGGAAATCCCTGTGTGGTCATCTTTGAAAGTGATCTTCTTGGAAATAGGGTCTTTGCACAGATAATCCAGTTAAGATGAATCTGTACGGGATCAGGGTGGACCCTAAATGCAATGACTGGTGTCCTATAAGAAGAGGAGATTTAGACACAGGGGAGACGTGCTCACGGGGAAGAAGCCCATCTCACAACAGAGCCAGAGATTGGAGGGATGCAGCCACAGGTCAAGGCCCACCAACAGCTCCCAGAAGCTGGGCCGAAGCAGGAAGGGCTCTCCCTTAGGGCCTGCGGAGGGACCGTGGCCCCGCTGATACCTTGATTTTGAACTTCATAGCTTTAAGAGAACACGTTTCTGTTGTTTTGAGCCACCTGGCTTGTGGGGATGGTCCCAGCAGACCTGGGAGCTGATATGAAACGGAAGAACCAGTGAGCAGTAGGCTGCTGTCTGCAGCCACGGAGGAAAAGTGGGCCCCTTGTGTAGCTTCCAAATCTGGGTGAGCTCGTGGCGAGCCCACCCTGGTGTTGTTTCCCCATCTCTGGTGCATAACAGGGCTTTGGAGCCGGCAGACCTCACGCCCAGTTCCTAGACGTGGAGTAAAAGTCATGGCAGGAGAAAGGGTCTCGGGGAAGCAGCCGGGAGTCAGCTGATGTGCCCCTGCAGCGTGGCCCAGCTGCAGTCCTGGGGGGAGGTCGCTGCCAGCCTGGCCGAGGGGCCTGCTGGGGTGGCCGTTTCGGTCCATCGTGCCACTGGCAGGTAAGACTCCACAGCGCTTGCCTTTTCCCTACATCAGTGGCCTCTTCTCCTTCTCCCGCGTTGTGGCCACGTGCACGATGCCACAGGCCACTCAACCCCACGCGTGTGCAACGGGATGTGCGGGGGAGGGGCTGCCCCGGGCAAATCCCTCCATGGGAGGAGGGATCAGTAGAGACGCTGTCCTCTCATCCCCAACCTGGACAGGCGTCGTTTTGGGAAAGACTCAAACCACACGGAATGAACTCGGGCAAGGCCTTGGCCTGAGGCAGCCTGGGGTCAGCTCCCTTCCCCACTGCATCCTTGCTTTGACTCTGTGCAGGTTGCCTGACCCCTCTGGGTCTCATGACTGTAATTTCCTGACAGTGCCACCCCACAGGGTGGTAGAGGGGACCATCTGGGAGGCTTACAAGGTCTGCACATATGGGCACAAACGCGATTCTTTTTCTTTTCCCTCAGGATTCCCCAGTCTACCAAACAGGAAATGTTGAGTCCCCTTGTCACTTCCCTTGCTGACATATTATTAGCCCTTTAAGGCAATACCACAGAAAAATATTACATTAAAATAAATGTGTCCCATGTATCTGGAATTAGGACTCTTATCAGCAAAGTTTCAGTCTTTTAAACACCCCTCTGTACCACCTGTGACCAGTGAGAGAGCCCTGGGCAATCTTTTTACCATCTTGTTGTCCTGCTGTTTTCCTGGGTCTGCATCAGACCTGCCTCATATAAGGTGCAGTGGAAAGGGGTCAATGACTCACTGAGTCAGAGATACAAGTCTGAATGAAGAAGCTTCTGGTAGCTGACTGCATGATCTCAGTGGGCTGGATCTCTCCAGCATATACTCTCCCACTTTTCATCTCGGGTGGTGTTGCAAACACCTGAATGACGTTGAACGGGACTCTACAGGTAGGACCTTGCTACAGCTTCTCTGTAAGAGAGATCCTAACTTTTGGAAGACAAATGTCATGGAAGATAAGTTTCTTTTACTTTAACCTTTGTATTCTGTGTTGCCTGTAGCCTGAAATATACAGGAGAGCCCATTCACAAGGCTCTGACCTTTAAGGGTATAACACTCTTCCATTCATAGAGACATGAAAGTTGCAGAACAGAGAATAACATTTGTCTTGGAGGTTTACAGGAACAATGTGACCTGACCTGCGTGGACAGCTGCAAGAACAAAGGATGCCGACACCAAGCGGTTCGCAACAACCAACAATGCCCATCCCTCACCTTGAATTTAAAAACACTTTGCTGAAACCCTTTGGGGAGTTCGGGGTATTCTGGGGCATGAGTCACCCTTTCTCCTTGCATGGCCCTGCAATAAACCTTTCTCTGCTCCAAACTGCAGCATTTCTGTTTGTTTGGCCTCACTGTGAGTCGGGCATACCAACTTGTATTCGGTAACAAATTCATTATATAAAGCTTACTGGAGACGTGGCACTCTACCAAAAACACCAAAGGAAATCATTTCCTTTTGTGTCTCTACTCATGTGATTTTCTATGGCTGGCAAAATCAAGAGACGAAAACCTAACACACACAACCCACAAACCTTTAAAAAGGTCCTCAAACCACCAGCCTGCGGCGCAACCCTTAGTGTCTAAACCATGGGCCTGAGCTGCTGAAAGGGCAGCAAGAGGAACAGAGCAGGAATAATTTCCACAATCAAAGGCTCTCTTAATGTTTTACTCATTATTTACAGCTTGGGAAGACAGGAGCCTTCACAAAGAGCTACCCTTCGACCATATAAGGCAGTTTTAATGTAAAAATCAACTCTGACTTTATATCTCTTTTAATTTAGATTTCCATTTATTAAGGAAGAAATAACACACTCCAAAAATTAAGCTTGGCATCTGATTAAAATGTCCAACCAATTTCTCTGCCCATTAGTCTGTGTAAGATGTGAGTCTAAATTTTTAGGAATCCTTTAAAGAATTTCGTTGGCCAGCTCTCATTACCTTTTTCCCTTCAATACCCTCCAGGTACCAATCTCAGAAAGTGTTTGTGTTCTGGTAGCAGGATCGTTTCTAGTTCCAACACTAGATGAGATGATGAGGAAGTCGATGAAGTAGAAGTTCGGTATAAAAATTTCGTGCAGTCGTGAGGCTAGGTGAAAAAACCTGCCTAAGGTTGGCCAGCCTCTCATATTCCCCCACAGTAACCTCTGCTTTTCCAACGTCATAGCATCAGGATAGAAGGAAGCAAATACATGTAAGCAGTGCTGCTGACTACACCTTCAGCAAATACAGTATTTGTTTGAATTCTTCCCCAGGGATAGCGAGAGATTCCCTTGATCTCTCCGTACATCCGGCTTCATCTCTTTGGACCAAAGTTTCTTACCTTCAGCACTATTGACATTTTGCTTCTTTGCTGGAGGGCTGTCCCATGCATTGCGGGAGGTTTAGTGACATCCCTGGCCTCCACCCACCCACTAGATGCACCCACTAGTAGCACTGCCTAGGCCCAGTGGAGATAATAGAAAATGTCTCCAGACATTGCCACGTGTGTCAAATGTTCTTAGCGGGGCCAGGGGAATTCAGACCTCATACTTTGTCTGTAAGGCTTGCAGTGCTCTTGGAGGACACCCTCCCTTACTTTTCCCTGAGAGTGAGTAGGTTTCGAGGTCAATTAGGCCAACCCAATAGTGCCATTTTTGCAGGACTTACAACAGAGAAGTGCGGGGAAGAAGGAACAAGGACAAAAGGAGGGTGTACATAATTCCCCTTTCTCCTGCATTGGAAGGGGTAATATGGGATTGGTGGAACTCTTCTCGGAGAAGCTGTCCTCAGTCTTCCCGGGCTAAAAGGTCAGAGTGAAGCCAGGGGTGGAGAGGGAGTTGGGGGGAAGAAGAAAAAGGAGGCTGTGTTTTATCTCATGTCTGTAGCCCTCACACAGTGCCTGGCACTCGGTGGGTACACAGAGATTGGTCCATCCACAGAGCCTGAGCATAAATTCCATCCCGAGCTCTGCACACTCAGCAGCAGTGGTGTCTGTCCTGACCACTCATAGTGGTGTCCATCCTCATTCACAAGCAGAGAGACTCAAGAATTTCCAGTCCTGGGCAAAAACCACCCAGCGAGTATCATGTGTTTTTGTATCACTTGATAGGTATGTTCCATTTTTACCACATTCCTTCCCACTACTGACATTTTTGTAATTCTTTTTAGTATTAATCACTAACTGGCCGATAGATTTCTTCTGAAGTTATCTTTTGTGGTGTCAATAATTGGCTGGCTGGCTAAAATTGTAATAAGAAAGAACAAATCTGACTTCATATTGGATCTGTTTCTTTTACTTTAACCTTCGTATTCTATTGCTTTTTCTACAAGTTAAGAATGTTGCCTAGAGACAGAAATATACAGAACAGTCCATTCTCAAGGCTCTGACCTTTAAGGGTATAACACTTTTCCATTCATATAGAGATAAACAGCAGAACAGAGAATAACATTTGTCTTGTTGGAGGTTTATAGGAACATCATGACCTGACATATGTGGACAGCTGTAAGAACAAAGGATTCCGACACCAAGAAGTTTGCAATAACCAACCAGACTCCTCCCCTTTTAGTATAAAAGAAGCCTGAATTC
The DNA here is from genome assembly GCF_964270905.1 of Leucopleurus acutus. NCBI lineage: Eukaryota > Metazoa > Chordata > Mammalia > Artiodactyla > Delphinidae > Leucopleurus > Leucopleurus acutus. The sequence goes on along the minus strand of NC_139149.1, from coordinate 113,719,069 downwards.
TAACTTGGGTGAGAGTTTCTTTGGGACAGTGGTCCACCATCTTCTCTGTTTGCCGGCTTTCTGAATAAAGGCGCTCTTCCTTGCCCCAGCAACTCGTCTCTGGATTTATTGGCCTGTCATGCGGTGAGCAGTACGAGCTTGGATTCTGTAACAAAACAAAGAACTTGTTTGTCCGTCGCCAGGGCCTTATTGAGTACAGACTGGGCACTTTTCCTTGTGGTACCACAGCTCTGGATATCGATTGGACATGAAAATTTAGGTGAGTAGATTGTAGCGACCACTTCTGTAGTGAGGTGATGCTCTGAGCATTTAAAACATTTGACATAGTGCATAATTGTTCTTTGTACGTATGTGGCAATACCCGATTCAAAGAGGATGAAATTCCCAGAGCACAACATGTTCGAATGTACTATGTTGTGATTAAATAGACTATATCCACATAACAGGGCTCAGAATGCAGCTTCCCGATCTAGGCCAGCTGTGAGTGTGTTGAGGTTTATGCTGAAGCTGAGAGTCTTGAATTTACATCTTCAGTTCTGACCTCTCTCTGGAATTCCAGACTTCCAACTTGACTTTCCCACTTGGATGCCCAACGGAGTTTCCAACCTATTATGTTTAAAACTGACTTCCTGATGCATGAAGTCCCCTGACCTGCCTGCCAGCATCCTTCCGTCTCTGGTGATGGCAACTTCAGACTTCCAGTAACTCCTGCCAAAAAATGTGGAAACCTTCATTCCTCTCTTTCTGTCTCTCCCCACATCAAAACCACAAAGAAGTCTTATTAGCACTGGACTGGCTTTGGAATTTATCCAGAGACTGATCACCTACCAGCACCCCTTCGCTACAGCCCTGTTTTACATTACTGTTATCTTTCTCCTGTTACTGAACTGGCCTCCCTGTTCCCATTCCTGTGCCCTGCCTCCTCTCTGACCCCGATCTTTTCTCAACACAGAGTGATCCTTTTAAAATTAAATTAAATCAGGTCACTCCTCTGCTTAAAAATAATCTCACAGAGATGTTTCCCCTTCTCATGATAATAGAAGCCATAACTCTCACAATGGCCTCTAAGGCCAACATATGTGCCCCCCCTCCTGCTTTCCATTACCCCCTGGCCTCGTCAGCCACCATTGTCCCGAACACTCACGGCCACCTGGGGTGCCTTGCCATTCCTCAGCCATGCCGGGTCCTTTCATCCCAGGGCTCTGTGCTTGTTTCCTCTGCCTGGGATGCTCACACCCAAATAACCCCATGCTAGGACCCTCCCTGCCATTCTTTGCTCTAATAGCATCTTTTCAGTTTGGTCCGCTCTGGCCACCCTATTGACACCTGAACCTTCCCCCCTCATCCCGAGACCTCCAATCCCTTACCTGCCTCACTTTCCCTTTTTCTGTAGAACTCAGCCCCCATCTCCTCACCCGCCGTAGCCTCGGTTCACGGTCTGCTGCTCCAGCTGGAAAGTGATCTTTCTCTCTTTTGCTCCCTGATGCATATTATAGCACCCGGCACAGGGTCTGGTACCCAACAGGCTCTCAAAGAGTACTGGTTACATGAATGTACATGATGGAATGAATCTCTCATTTCTTCAGTTCCCATGTTATCTTTTTCTTTATAGTTTTGGAAGCAGTCTCCCATCTGCTCTATTGGGCTACTGTTTGCTTTTTGCAATTTACAATCTACTGTTTACTGTCACTGGTAAGTGAAAATCTTCTGACCGTGATTCAAGGTGGCTCATTTTTCAAGACAGCTTTGATTTTAAGGGTGTAAAGTCTTTTCAAATCACACTGAGAACATAGTAGAGTTTTAAAAAATTTGTTCTTCTTGCAGCAACTCTTTTACTGGACTTAACCTTGATTGACTTGATCGTCCCTTTGGAACTGGCCAGTCTCTTAATATGCTCAGTGATTGTTTTCTCTCTATTGACACTTTTTGGGGATTACTGGCTGAGACGGGCTCCGTCAGAAATTGTTCAGGTCACTGCTCTCCTCTTTTAGCCACTGTCAAGAGGGAAAGGGAAACCTTTAGACCAATTGTATTTCACCTTGACTGTTTAAACAACCCATCATTTATTCTAAGGGAAGGGCAGAGCTGCAGCAGAGCACGGCAGCCCTACTGCTGGGAGTCTGCCCTCCCAGCCGGCTGAGGCTTGCCTCACCTAGCAGCGCTTGGTGGGGTCCCCTCTGCCGTGTCTCTGCTCTCTTCCGAGGGTCATCCCTACCTCCTGCAGCCCGGGGAGCGGGCTCTCGGGTTAGCTATGGGGCTGAATCAATGTGTCCTCCGTTTGCCATCTTTTCACCTTCAACCGTCCATCCATCCTTATTCCTTCCTACTCAGGTCCAAATGATTTGTGTGGTTTTATTTTTTTTGCGGTACGCAGGCCTCTCACTGCTGTGGCCTCTCCCGTTGCGCAGCACAGGCTCCGGACGCGCAGGCTCAGCGGCCATGGCTCACGGGCCCAGCCGCTCCGCGGCATGTGGGATCCTCCCGGGCCGGGGCACGAACCCGCGTCCCCTGCATAGGCAGGCGGACTCTCAAACACTGCGCCACCAGGGAAGCCCGATTTGTGTGGTTTTCTAGGATAACCGTGTGTGTGTGTGTGTGTGTGTGTGTGTGTGTGTGTGTGTGTGTGTGTGTGAGATTTCCTGCAGGCTCCCTCACCCCACGTTTTGCACAAAGGCAGGTGAGTGCCCTCCCCCTCCCCCACCCATCCCCCACCCCCCTCGCCCTTCCTCATTCACTCTCAGGTGTGCTGTGAGCCGCACGATCTTCTCGACTTTCCAGGGAAGCATCTGCGAGCCCTTTCCATTTCCAGCAGTGTGTTGGTTTGTCTTCTGTTATGCTGGTGGTGGGAGAATATAAGTGAGAGGGTGATGACTTCTTGATCCTGCATCTCACGTTGCTCAGTGACTACCGTGCGTAAGTTGCGTGACATGCATTGCAGGGTGGCCAGGAGAGTGACACTGTCCTACGCTCAGAAACCTCGATCTGGTTGGCACAGAAGGTAGGTCTCACTGCAGCTGTCAGCCGTGGCCAGGTCCCATCCTCTCAGCTCCTTCCCTAGCACTTCACTGAGTTTCCTGGCCGCTCTTCTTGACATCATCCCTTCCCGTTGCCCCTGTGACAATGTGTAGCCTTGTCATCTCCAACTTCTTGGACTATCGCATGCTTCCTAAGCATTTGTGTCCCCATAGTCCCATCCTTAATCCTCTGTGCTCTCTCTTTATTCCCCTCCCTGGACCTTTCGTTCACCTTTGTGTTTCTACCATCACTGGAGTCCACGTCCATCACTGGATTCCGTGTGGAGGGGAACGGTTGTTCTATCTTCTTATTCTACAATTCCCTCTGCGTGGTGCCCTTCCACCCCAAATCTTTAAAGCCTAATGGGCTCAGCTCATCCCCCTTCTACCTCGCTTCCATTTCCCTTTAGTTCCATGTCCTCTCAAATCCCTTTCCATTGGTACATCCTTCCCTCCTTTCTGATCTCCCTGCTGTGGCTGTGGTTTAGATTCTCAGTGCTTCTCTCCTGGGCAGTTGCATCTTCCTTTAACCCCCCTAACTGCCCCTGCTCTGGCCACCCTCCACTGTAACCTACACACCAAGGCTTCAGTTTGATCTCCCTAAATCACAGCTCAGATCATGTCATTTTCTCTGCTTAAAAATTTCTTGCTGGGAAAATGAAATTCACGTTTCCTAGCTCAGTAGGGATCCCCTGAGGGTTTGTCCTTCCACGCTCACTCAGGGTGTCCTGCTCCGCACACGTTGTCTCCTGACAAACTGGGAGTTAGCGGTTCATGGCTGTGTTCTGCACATCCCCACACTTCTCAGCATCCCCTCCGTCTGGGATGCCTGATGCCCTAACTTTGCATGTCTCCATCCTGTCTCCCCATACCTGTACCCGAATGGCCCGGCTGCAGTGGTCTCTACCACTTCTCAATTCACCTAGGGCTTCTTAACACTTACCCCACACTTCCTTTGTTCCAGGTATTTATATACACGCCTTTCTGCCCCAACGCCTGCTTCTTCACTGGTTGTGTTTATGTACAAAGTGCATTACACAGTGCAGGACGCAAAGAAATATTTATCCGATGAACAATGGTCAAGTAACTGCTGTGGAGTGTCCCCCCTTGACATGCGTGGGGATTGTGTCTTGAGACCTTCGAGTGGTTAAGAGCTGTAGTTAAGAGCACGGAGTTTATAGTGAGACAGGTTTGGGTTTAGGTACCAGCTGCGTCACTAGCTATGTGATGCTGCAAGAGTTACTTAATCTCTCAGAGTCAGCTCCCTAAAAGTAACAACCCACAAAGACCTTTTGAGAGATGAGGTGTGCAGGCCCTCAGCCCAGCATTTGGCATGTAACAAGTGCTCAATAAATGCTAACTGTCAATATTACTGTCTTTTGCTTCTATCCAAACACAACACCAGTAAAAGGCAGGTGACCCTTCAGACCTGCCTCCAGTGATGGGCAGAGAAAGAGGTGGAGTTGAGAGGTCAGTGCTGGGCAGGTGGCCAAGTTTCCACACATGCTTTTCAGGGTGTCCCTGTCCTCCCCTGTATGACCAATTACTCACAAGCCCTGGACTTTTGGAGCCCCACAGGAGTATCTGAAATTGGGTAGAAATTAAGTCCAGGCTGTGCATGAATGGAAGTGTCTCCCTGGGGAGCAAACCAACTCAGCACCCATTCTTCTTTTTTTAAAAAATTTTTATTGAAGTATAGTTGATTGACAATTTTGTGTTAATTTCTGCTTATAGCAAAGTGACTCAGTTATACATATATATATATTCTTTTCCATTATGGTTTATCCCAGGATATTGGATATAGTTCCCTGTGCTATACAGTAACACCTGGTTTATTCATTCTATATATAATAGTTTGCATCTGCTAACCCCAAACTCCCAATCCATCCCTCCCTACCTCCTTGGCAACCACAAGTCTGTTCTCTATGTCTGTGAGTCTATTGCTGTTTCGTAGATAGGTTCGTTTGTTTCATATTTTAGACTCCACATATGAGGGGTATCATATGGTATTTGTCTTTCTCCTTCTGACTTACTTCACTTAGTGTGATCATCTCTAGGTCCATCCATGTTCTTAGCACCCATGCTGACCTCCCTGAGAGCCCTGCCAGGCTGGAGCTGCTTACACATGCCACATGACCTCAAGCTCACGTCTAACTTGTTTCATTTAGCGGTCTTCTGATGACCTACACTAGATCACTGGGGGCCGAGGCCAGCTCTGTAGACTTCTTTCTCTTCTGCATTTATCTACCATACGACAGTCTCTTCGTAGGTGTCACCCTTCTAAGAAAAAGGAGAAACATTGCTCTCCTAGGACGAGGCATTGTTTTATCAATAATATCACAATAAATCAGAGTAGGCTTCAGTCATGGCACTAAAGCAAGAAACGTGCACTCTTTTATCTTATTTTTAGATGCTCATAAATGCAGCTCCATCCCTAATAAAAAGAGAGGCATTTCCTTTAAATCAAGTTCATAATGACTGTTTAGAATCAGTAAAACACTGTTAGCTGAAATGACCGATCTCTTTCTCAAACCCTAACGCATCTCCTTTCCTGTTCTTGGGCAAGCCATGCAGAGTCCGTTGATGAGATCGATTGTTTTCTTATTTGTGTGTCACACAGTGTTTTAGCTGGTCCTTTGGAAGCTGAATGACAGTCACCGTGGAGCTCCCTGGCTGGGGTCTCTGAGCCACAGAACCTGGTCAGGTAGGAAGGAGAGGGGACTCGTTACCCTCAAGGACACAACATGTATCAGGTTTTTGAAAAATCAGTGGAAGGGTGAGGATTTGTCGGAGAGAGACTGAAACGTGGCGACAAAGTCTAGGGTTAGGGAGACTGCTAGAAGGTTGGGGGCTGGCCTTAAGTTCCGAGGGGACACTTCAACGTTGGTCACCGTCCTGTAGGTTACTTGTGAAGAGTTCTGTGTGAGCGTGGAAGTGCTGTGGTTGGGAAGCTGCAGTGCAGATGCAGAAATATCGCTGTTCCTGGTCCAGCTGGTGGCCCTGGGGATGACAAACACCCTGGAGAGGGTTACCAGTAAAACCATGTCCTTGATGGGGAGCCAGGAGGTGGGAGGAGTATTCTGAGAGGGTATGGAGAGGTTGGGGTATAGGTTTTCAAAAGAATGAAGGTTCCAGAAGACAGAGCAGAAAGGTCCCGCAGGAGGAGGATGGCTGGGGGAGCGACAGCAGAGAAGAAAGGGAGTGGGGCAGAGCCGGCTGGAGATGCTGGCATTGGGATGGGAGCAGCCAATGTGAGAGGTGTTGTGTGACAAGTTGCCTTGAGGATTAACAGGGTACAGGCATGAATTGGTTCATTGAGCATGTTTTTCCTGAAGCTTGGATGAATTGAAAATTTAAAGGTGGGGAAATGAAAGAGGCAGTGTTGTACGACCTGGGTGTATCCGTTGGTCCTGACAAGACAGAGATGGTGAATGCAGGTTGGGTCGTTCGAGGAGACTTTGATGAGGGGCTATTTGCAAAGGTGAGAGAAGATGTAGGGAAAGTGCCAGGGGCAGTGCACCATCCTGGCGCTAGTGCCAGTCGGGTGTTCTCTCTCCCACGCCTGAGGGACAGAGGACAGCAGCGGGCCTGGACTGCTTCTCTAAGCTCCAGTCTTGGGTCATTGAAGGTAGGCAGCCCGCCAATGGTGATTCCATCCAAGGGAGCAGGGGCAATGCCCTAACCTCACTCTGTTCCTCCTCCCACTTCCTGCCTGGGCTCCCCCTGGCCCAGCCCACCAGAGTCCAGAAGCCAGTGGCCCTGGTTGAGGGGGTCCACACTGGCCAGCCTCCCGGGGCAGAGGGTGGCTCAAGGAAAGGTGGAGAATGGATCGCGGGGAGCAAACTGGGGCTGAGGCGGTCGAGGTAGATGCTGGGCTATTTTGGGATGACCATCACGGACCATCCTGGGCCACTTCCTTGGATATTTTGCCCAGGGACAGCTCTGCTTTTTCTTTCTTGGAGGAGCCCCAGATAGACAGGCGGCCATCAACCCTGCTTACACTTGCGTCCCCTCCATCGCTCTGCCCGGCGGGGAAGCTGGCGTGACATGACACTCAAAGTGAAGCGTGATGCCCCCCCGCCCCCCCGTCCCATGGCGCCGCCTTGCACCCTCTGCTGTCAGCAGAGTTAGCAAAGGGCCTGCTGCGCCCAGGATGTGGAGCGCATCCATTTCTCCATTCCTGGACTTTCCCTCACAAAGGTATTCTGAACGTGGGCCCCAGGAGACACACCCGACAGGAAAACCAAAGTTTGTTTGGAAAAGAGAAATTCTGCACCTGCTCTTTGACCCACAGGAAGGTCCGTGGGAAGAGAACGTCTGATGTTCTCAGCTGCCTCGACGTGGCCCAGTTGGGAGATTCCTCCCTGGAAGGGAGAGGAGCTTCTCACTGGGAAGAGAGCTCTTCTGACATTTCAAAAGCTCGTGCATTTGTAGAAATTGATGGGAAATTTTGAACTTTAATCTGCCCTTAATTGCATTCGCTGATATCGCTCAGAAGTGTATTGATTGGATAATTTCTATTTTTTCCAGAAAAGAAAAACTCACCTTTGAGTTAGGTCTGAGCTGTGAAAATGACATTCAGAAGGAATACTTGATAAAAATGGGAAAACCTGGCCGACGTGGTGTTAGGGAGACATTTCCTTCTCAGCCATTGCTCTGCTTCCCTGGATGCTGCTGTCTTCGTGTGTAACACACACAACACGAACACACAACCACACACACACACACCACCACTAGCACTCCACGTACAACACACCCACAGTACACCACATACGTACATACCATCTACCTCACACACAACCCACAACGCATACATCCAGGTCACACACACACATCGCACAGCGCACAGCACAGCACGTACAACCACCACCTCCCCCCGCCTCCCTCTTCTCCCTGAAATCAGGCTGCCTGACAGGAAATTAGATTTTCAACAGAGAGTCGAATGATTTTCTCTTCTGGAGAAAAGATGATGGCGGAGGACGCCGTCTGAGCCGCCACAGATCATAAACTCACAGTCGCTTTCTGCTGCCCTAACGAGACGCTCTGTTTTGACGGCTCACGTATGAATCAGTCCTGCATATGCTGAAGTTCGGGGGTGCCTCTGACCTTCACGTCTTCCTCGGGTTCCGCAGCTGAGTGTGTGTCGGCGTGTGAGTGTGAGTTTGTGAGCGAAAGGGTGTGAATGTGTGGGCACGAGAGGGTGTGCACGCCTGCTTGTGTGAGTGTGTGTGTTTGTGTGAGTGTGTGGCGGGATGAAGGGGGTGGCAGAAACAGGAATCATGTGTGGGAACACAGCTGAATACAGTCAGCTTCATGAATGATTTAGGTAAACTCTGGTTTCCAGGAATATGATTGAGTCAATTGCCGCAATCCACTTTCCCTTTGACAGTCTGGGTTTAAAAGCTCAGAAGCACTGTGATATCAAATTTCCAGATTTAGAATCTCCCTGCACCCTCCAGCCCAAACCAAGCTCTTTCCTGTACAGACTCTTCGTTGCTGTATCCTGCGAGTGGGAGCCACAAAACCCCAGCTATAAATCGTCTGGTAGATACGGGTATCTGGCAACTCTGGAAACTTCCAGGCACTGAGGCTGGGAACTTTCAGTGGGAAGAGCAGGGGGGTTACTCTCCACTCCCCCCCACGGCCCCCCAGGAGGCTCTTTCTTCCCCTGGTGTGATGGGCTTAAGAGATGGCTCCTCCAGGCATCCTGGCTCATAGGAGCAGGGTGGTACCCAGGAGAAACATAGAGGAGGCATCTTATCAGTGATTCCCAAACTGGGTTAGCTTTAGCATCATCTGAGAGCTTACTTACAAAGCACATTGCCTGAGCCGCTTCCAAGATGTGCTAACTCAGGATTTCCAGAAGTGGTCCCCAGCAAGGGTATTTCCAAACAGCTCCCCAAGGGAGAGTGAGACAAACACTAATCTCTCTTGAGTGTTCTCTGTGGTCTAACCCAGCTTACCAGGAAAGGAAAGCAGGGGTTTGGGAGCAGGCACTCCATCTTGAAAGATGGGTTTTGCCTGCTTATGCCTTGTTACACCGTTTTTGGTGTGAGATGCTTCCTTCCACTCTTTGTCTAGTCACTCTTACCCATTCCTTAGTTCTCAGTTTTTACTTTGCCACCTTCTCTCATCCCACAACCTGCATCAGGTGTCCCTTCTGTTTGGTCCCATGGCAGTCTGACTTTTTTTTTTTTTTAATCATAGTTCCTAACCCTCTGAATTGTTATTTCTTGTTAAGTTGTCCATGGCTGTCATCAGACAATAAGAGGGTAAGGATAATATTTTGTTTGCATTATTTGTCTAGACCTGGCAGAGAGGTGCTCAATGAAGATTTTCTTGGGGGGTAAATTTCCAAACACAGAGCACTAGAAAGGAGGTGGATGCATAGACACAAGGCAGGACAGGAAACATGACTGACACCTGAAAGGCTTCCCTCATTTCCAGGCTTTGACCCACAACAGCATCATTGCAACCTGTATCAGTCAGCTATTTCCATAATAATGCTGTGTAATAAACCATCCAGAACCCACAGGCTTAGAGCAATAACCATTTACCTTCACTCTCAAGGGTTCACTGCAATGCGGCTGGGCTTCTTTTCAAGCTGAACTCAGGTCATGGGGCATGTTCTTCTCCTGGCAGAGATCAGAAGATTCCAGAGACCAAGCCAGACTATGGAAGGATGTTCACAACTTCTGCTTGCATCACATCCACTAAAATTTCACTGGCCAAAGGAAATCACATGACCAAGCTCAATATCAATGAGGCAGGGCCGTATGTTCTATCCGCAGCATGAAGGGAAAGAATGAACATTTTCTGAACAACAATTCAAACTATCAAATAACTTAATTCTGCTATCTCAGATTTTGATCATTTCTTGCTAAGGAGGGATAACAATAACAATATTTAACATGTTTTGAATCCTTATTAAATGTCAGCCATAGTTCTGTAGACTCTGTAGACATTTTCTCATTTAATGCCCATAAAAATCCCACATGATACGTACAATGTGTGTGTGACCTGCCTGAATCACACAGCTGGAAGGAGCAGGGTATGAACTATAGGCACTTCTGGTGCCCAACTCATGACACTACTTGACTCTTCCTCCTCTTTCATTTTCAAGCCTGAGTTTGGGTAAATGTTTAATTTGTTGCCAGTGTTTTAACCTTGGTGCAAATAATCTAAGCGAGATTATGGAGGGAAAGATGGAGAAAGAGGTTCTGAGGTGGAAGCTGGGGGAGTCGCAGAAGCACAGACAAAGCTCAAAGCCAAAGCCAAGCTCTCCCCGTTTCATTACCTGGTCTTGAGCTAACCCAGAATTAACATGCATGTTTTCAAAACAACTGGTGGCCAATTACCAAGAACGTAGGATGTGACAGATGGCAGGTACCAGGATGTTTATTCCAACCTCCTCGTTTTACAGACGAGGAATTGGAGCCTGAGGGAGGGGAAGTAACTTGCCCAGGACATATGGCTCGTAAATGACAGATCTAGATAAAAACTAGATTTGTGATTCCAAGTGGAGAGCTCTGTTTTCCTGCTTGTTTTGTGGGAGCCATGAAGGTGGTGCTGGGTACCACTGGCCTGGGTGGGTTTTCTGATTAACTGATCCTGACAGAACATACAATTGATTCTAAGGAAGCAGTCAAAGCATTTGCATAGTGAAGTCCAGCAAAGCAAATAGACTGAAGTTTTCAATGTACAGCTACTCGCTTGGCATCCTGTAGGCACCGCCTGGATGAGTTTTACTCAACAGACAGCCACCCGGCACTTGTGCATTCTCACAAATGATTTAGTGGCAGTGATGTAAGTATTAACTGTCAGTTGATGTGTTTTATTTAACAGTAAAGAAATGCAAAGCCAATTGAATGATAGGTTTAGAGAGGCAAAATTGCCTAGAAATTGGGTTTACTGTCAATATTTTTACATATTTAATATTTGTTCTTCTCAATCGCCAGCTATCTAAGAGTGAGATTGCTGGGTTGGCTGTAGTTGTGGTTAATAATGGCAATGGGGGATCAGGGCAAATAAAGGGAAGAAGCATGCAAAGTTTTACACACTTGTACCATTCACTTCCGTACCTCAGGAGTAGAGGGTTTTTATTTTGACCCTCTTCTAGCCCTCAGTGGTTCTTCGCTTGTGCTCTGTAGGAGATAGGGCTTACTGTCCTTCTCCTAGAGGTTCAAGACTTTTGTTCCCAGTGGCAAAGGGTCCAAGTGGGGCTACGCGTCTTTCCTGCATCTGTACCTGCTCCCTTCCTCCAGGCCTGTACCACTGAGGAAGCTATTTTCTGTCTCCTCCCCAACCCTTGACCATTCTTGTAAGCATTTGCAGAAGTCTGTGGAAAAGAGCCTGCAAGTGGGTGCAAACTCCCCTGGTGTCTGCTGAGGTTCTACACTCTTGTGCAAGCCCATTTTCCAACATTTTGTAGTTCCTTAGAATTGTAGCTGAATTCTTCTTGCCTACTTATATGGTCTCAGCATCTCCTCCTCTCATGCTGTGCTACAGGTGAGCAGATGTCTGCACCTTGCTTCGGAGCTACCTTCATTTCTTTGGACTTCAGGATACCTTGTTGCCCTGCAACCTCAGATCGCTGATAGATCAAAATATGTTATGATTTTGTAATTTATCCGCTTTCTCTCATCATTTTGGTAGGAATAATGTTTATTCCAGCTTTCTACCTCCCAGATGAAAGCGGAACACCACATTTCCCCCCTGGTTCAACTTTAGCCTTCCTTTGGGATTTTCTTCTAAATATTTCTGGAAAAAAAAGTCTTGATTTCTTCCCAAATTTGATGCTGGCATTTATGGAGCTGCCAGAAGCAGCTTCTGTTTTGCAGGTCCTCTGAGCCTCTGTGCTGAAGAGAAGGCTTAGTAATTGGATTTAATTTTAATTTTTAAATTTATAGCACATTCAACCTTGTAATTAAAGGCTTTAGAATGATCCTAAATTTCTTTGAAGCCCATCGACTCGACCTATTTTATTGCCTCGTTGTGATGAGGTCTGTTTAACAAGCGTCTGAAATTGTCCTCCTCCGGGCCATTCCCCATATCATCCAGAACAGCCCTTCTTTTCTTTTCTAAATATGTTCCGGAAATACAGATATTCAGGGAAACCTAGACCAAAATGAACTGCCCAGAAATCTCCATCCAGTGAGGCCTCGTCGACCTAGCTGTTCCTGAATTCCAAAGCTACGGCTCACGTTCTTTAAGAGGAAATTGCTCCTCCTTGCAATTTTCTCTGTGTGATGTTTTCTCTGTTGTTACAGCACAGGTTACTTCACTGCATCTTCAAGCTGGCTGTCAAGAGGGCAACAGTGCCCGGCTGCTCTCGTGTGCTCACGGCAGGCTCACATCCTCTGACCCTCTCATTGACAGAACCTTCTATGCGCCTCAATAAAGTCTCAGCTGAATGGCCACAGGAGTCATTTCCAGAACTGACTCTTCAGGGTGGCAATTAATTTATGGTTAATTAACTTTGGTGTTAAGCTTAGTCTTGGCAACGATGCTTGAAGTTTAAAGAGGGAAAGAAAGGGAGAGAAGGAGGGCCAGCTCGGGCCAATAACAATAGAGCTGGAGAACCCACAAAGGTAAATAAGAATTGATGCAGGTGTATTTTGTCTCGCGACTTCTTCGTGAGGATGCTTCATTTGGATTAATGCCCACAGTTAGAATAAAGTGGCAAAACAAGCTTCTTTTGTTTGACTAAGGCTATCGGCTTTAATTAGCAGTTTTTTAAGAGCCAAGCAGAGCTCTTCATCAGGGAGGGAGACTCATTAATAACACCATTCATTATCCTAGGGTTTCCTCCCCGAGGGTGGTGGTGGGCTTTGCCGTATAAGAATTCTCATTGGAATGGCTGACTCGTGAAGACCCCACAATGGCCTGGTAGTTCTAGACCTGGGATGCGGTCCAGGGCACAGGGGGGAATCTGCAGATCTCACCTCCAGCTCTAGAAGGGTGCAGAGGGAAAGAAGCCAGCCCGAGGAGTTGATAGATGACAGCTAAGCCAATTAAGACTTGGAAGCCCCCAGACTGCAATGTCCCTTCACTCCCTCATCTGACATTAGTGGTAAGTGAGGAGCTCACAGTATGAATGTCTTAGGTATAGGTTGGAAAACTATAGCCAGGGGCCAAATCTGGCCCACCACCAGATTTTATAAATAAAGTTTTATTGGAACACAGCTATGCCCATTTGCTTAGTGTTGTTTACAGCTACTTTCATGCTGTGATGGCAGAGTTGAGTTATCATGACAGAGACTGTACAGCCTGCAAAGAGAAAGTCTGCCAGTTCCTGTCCTCTGTCACTGAAGTGCCAAAACATGGTGATGCTTTGAGGTGGAGATCCACCCAGAATGCACTGCACATGTTACCTTTGTCTTTAAGATGAGAATACAAGGACAATAATTTGACTTTGCAATAAAATGGCAGCCACTGGCAATTCAGTGTAGGGAAGCATCTTCACCCCACCTGGAGTCCAGAGGATATCATTGTGTGCTGTTTCCAATGGTAATCTTAAGCCCACAAGAGAATGATTTTGTCTTTTTTTGCCTTGTTTTAATATTTTTTTTCTTACTGTCAGCTATGAGCATTGATTCTCATAGCTGTCATTTACACCTGCCTCTAAATGTCCTAACCTTTCTGTTGGGTGGTTAATCTGATGCTTCTGACCACAGAGGTTGAAAAAAATAAAGAAAATGAGCCTATGGGAATCGTGTCCAAAGTAGTGGGAAGAGGCTGCTTCTACTTCATTTATTCCGGGGTCCCCAGGGAGGGCTGATCTGCCAGTTCTCTCACTGGCCGGTATTGATGGAGGGAGACTCTGCTTTTGTCTCTGTTCTCACTGTCTAGTGGGGGAGCTGGTCACTTACCTGTCCCCCAGAAGAGTGTTTGCCTGCAGACTCTGGAGCAGGCTCTGACAGAGCGGGGCCCGGGTCCTACCTGAGCACGTGACTGGGGCGCCTGACCTCACCAGGAAGGCTTCCGTGGGGAAGGAGGAAGTGCCCAGAGGAGGGGGCTGGGGTCGACCTGGGGAGACACCTGCGAGGCCCTGAGGGGGAGAGGGCGTGGCAGCCGGCCGCATGGCTGGGACTGCAGTGAGAGCCCCAGGAGGTGAGGGGGGGCCCTGTAGACCGTGGAGGGGAGTTGGAAACCCTTGAATGGTCTTGGGGTGAGTCTCAATGGGGATGGTGGGCAGGGAGAATGATAGGATTCAATTTGCCTTTCTCCAGGAAGGGCCAGAGGTAGGAAGGAGCCCAGATAGGACCCCGATGTTTCGGAGAGAACACTTAGATTCTCGAAGGCCCTGAGACCAGGTGTGTGGCAGGGGAGGCACCTCCCTGGTCACGTGACCTTTCTCGCCAGCACCCAGAGGCCAGAGAAGCCGCTGGGAAAGTATTGAGCCTCCATTCTGGTCTCAAATGGGTAAAACAAACAAGTACCAAATGTCTGAGACACACCCCCGCCCCTCCCCGCCATCCCCATCCCCAGAACTCCTTTGACTAGGAGACTCTCAGGCTGGACCAGTTATGTGCAGCGCTAGGCAGGACTCGAGTAGGGGCCCAGGTGTCCAGACAGACCTAATTCCTCCCGGTCCACAGGCATAGCCCCTCCCCATCAGCTTCCTTCAGGCCCGACAGAATTTTTAAATTGTTTCTGCTTTTGAAAAGCAAACGGTCAACATCTCTAGATTGCATTAGTTTTGTTGCCTTTCCAAGAACATAGGCGATAAGATAGCAGAGTACTTGAGCGTCGCCGTCTGGCCACCTGGACGGCCCCATAAACGGCCCAATCTTGGCTCATTCACTAACATCCTGGGTCTGGCTTTCAATTTTGCATCGTCACAAACTCTATTTTGTCAGTGTCCCGAGGCTGAAGTTTCCCTTAGGCTGCAGATCTGCCCGTCTCCGCAAGGCTGGTGCCCGGGTCTACCTGGAGCTGTAGTCACTGGGCACAGATGTTTGTAGGTGTGCTCGCTGATGTGATGTACACACGCATGGAACATGTCTGCCGGATTTCAGAGAAATGTGCCTGTGAGGTAAATGCTGGAGCCAGCTTGACCTCAAGAAAAGTCACGGAAAATGTAGTTTCCTGGGAGCCCAGAGTCAGTACAAAGGAAGCTGTTTGATCTCAGGAAGGTGGCCTGAGTCACTGCCACTCAGAGGTGGCCTTGCCAGATGAGTTGTTACGGTCTGAGCTAGTGCAAGCTTAGCCTCTGCAGTGATAGTGTTCTGCTCAGTCTGCTGTAAAAAAATGTACTACAGATCCAGGGGATCACACAACCAACATGTATTTTCTCACAATTCTGGAGGCTGGAAGTCCAAGATAAAGGTATCAGCAGGGTTGGTTTCTTCTGAGGTCTCTCTCCTTGGCTTGTAGATGGCCGTCTTCTCCCTGTGTTTTCACATGGCCTTTCTTTTGTGCATGTCTGTGTCCTAATCTCCTCTTCTTAGAAGGGCGCCAGTCATCTTGGACTAGGTCCCACCCTAATGACCTCATTTTTAACTTAATTTCCTCCTTAAAGACCCCATCTCCATATACTCATTCTGAGATACTGGGGGTTAGGACTTCAACGTAGGAATTTTGAGGGGACAAAATTTAGCCCGTGACATGGTCAAATCTAGGACACCAACAAAGTTGGCTTCTAAGAGTCTCTATTGTTAAAAAAATGTTGACGGCCATGACTGACCCACCGTCACAGGCTATGATACACTTGAGCATATTTCTGCTCATGACATGTCAATTACAACGCCTCCCTGCCCTCCTGGGGTTTCTCTTGGTTGGTCTTTTGGATGTCCTCAGACTTTGCTGTCCCACATTATCCACCTGGCAGTTGGTTCCCACAGATGGCTACTCACACCCATTAGGTGAGAGCTTTACTCCTCAAGCTGGGAGAGAGGCTTTAAGTGCAGGTTCTCTGGGGGTAACTTTCTGTCGCCTCCCGTAGACACCTGCCACACACTGCTAACAGGTGTGACTGTATTACCAGTAAATAAGACAAAAAATGTAAAGAATGATTGGACTAGGGCCATGGAAACCACAGGGAGAGAAGTCTGAACAAAGAAAACATCTCCTTCTGTGGATGACACAATGTTGGAAGAAATCCAGACATATCTTGACAGCCTGGAGCAATGCACTGACTCTAACGAGATGAAGTCTCAGTTGGAATAATTGTGCGGTCTGGTACTTGCATTAAGACAATTCAGCTATAGCACGTAAGGTGGAGGAGAGGTAGCATCACATCAGGGACATGATGCAGAAACTTTGGCTGGCAGTGAGCTTGCTCTGTGCCTCAGCTCCCAGAGCCGGTGTGAGCTTAGCCCCTGTGACGATTGTGTTTTGTTTCAATGAGGGAGGAAATAGTCTCATCTTTCTTGGAAGAGGTCAGACTACTCCATGGTCCATTCTTTCAGATGTGGCCACCACGTTTTAAAGGGGTGACAGCAAAATAGAATGATGGTTCTTGAAACTGAGTCCTGGGGAAAAGGTGAGGAGACAGAGGGTGTTAAGGAGAGAGGACTTGGGGCAGGACGAGCATGCTGGGTAGATTAGAGTATTTGCAATGCGGCCAGATCCAAGATAGATGGGACTCACTCTGTGTGGATTCAACATGAAGACCACTGGGTAGAAATTCACGGGGAATTTTGTTATTTACCAGTATAGTATCTAACAGATACATCAGAGCTTGGAGATGTTTAAGCAGAAGCTGGGCTTGGAGAGAAACTTGGAAGAGATGTGGTAGAAGAGATTCAATTATTGAGAATAAAAGCAAAAGCATAGTTAAAAAATAGAAAACAATGTGGACAAAATAAATCCAAATATGTCGATAATTACAACAAACATGAATGCGTGAGTGCAACCATTAGAAGATGTATAATCCAAACTGTATCTTGTTTACAGGAGTACAACATAAGCTGACACAAAAATTTTGAAATTAAAGAGGTAGAAAAAGATACACCAGATAAAATTAACGGAAAGAAAGCTAGTTGCTTGCAGCTAGAAAGTAGCAATATTAATATAAACAAATATATACAGTTCAAGGTTACATTTACTTCTCTATTTAAATTCTCTTTATGGCCCTTATCATTACCTGATATTTTCTCCCCCCCTCTACTCCAGGCTAGACTGTAAATTCCATGAGAACAGGGACCGTGTTTATTCTGTTCATTGCATCTTGAACATTTCTTGGACCACGGAAAATACTCAATACAGATTTGTCGAATGAAATAATGACTCCAAAGATGTTCTCTTTTTCTCTTTCGAGTACTGACATTCCAGGATGGAGGGCATGTGAACTGGCCTTTGTTCTGTCTGGTTAGCTATTGCTGCAACCAAACTACCTCAACACTTAGTGGCTTAAAACACCAACTTATTATCTACCGTGGTTCTGTGGATTGGTTGGGCTTACCTGGGCAGTTCTTTTTTTTTTTTGTGGTACGTGGGCCTCTCACTGCTGTGGCCTCTCCCGTTGCGGAGCACAGGCTCCGGACGCGCAGGCTCAGCGGCCATGGCTCACGGGCCCAGCCGCTCCGCAGCATGTGGGATCTTCCCGGACCGGGGCACGAACCCGCGTTCCCTGAATCGGCAGGCGGACTCTCAACCACTGCGCCACCAGGGAAGCCCGCCTGAGCAGTTCTTGTATGGGCTCTTTCACGCAGCTGTGGTCTGCATGGCTGGGGATGGAATTATTTCAAGGCTCAGCTTATATCAGACGCCCAAGATGGTGCACTTTCATGCCTGGTGGTTGACGCAGGTTGTCAGCTGGGAGTTCAGGTGGGGCTGTTGACCAGAGCCTCCATGTATGGCCTCTTCATGTGGCTTGGGCTTCTCACAGCCAGGTGGCTGGAATCCATCAGCAAGTGTTGTAAGAGACGGGAAGCGGAAGATGCCAGTCTCTTAAGGCCTGAGCCCAGAGAATGACACAGTGCCACTTTGTCACAATCTATTGGGCAAAGAGTCATGGAGCCCACTTAGATGTAAAGGTGGGGACGTAGATCTCCTTTTCATTCCCCTTGTCAATGGGAGAAATGTCCAAAATTTTGTGGTCATCTGTAATCTACCACAGACCTTCGAATGAGGGAAACTGTTCCATCTCTACTAATGGCAGGACTTAGCAGATATGATTTGCTGAGTCTGAGGCATCTCTCTTCCCAGGGAAGGAAAATTCCATCATGGAAAGAAAAGAGTCCTGTTCTGGAATCTCTGCAGCATGTGTGGGTTGGATGAGATATCCCCTAAGACCCTTTTCCAGTGCCAACATTCTTGGATGGAAACCTCAGTGACAGACCAGGGGGAAGTCATCGTGATTCAGTTAAACCTCAGAGGGTTGTGGGTTTCACGGAGGGAAAGAAATTGAGGTCTGCCACTAAGAATTACTCACTTCCTCCTTTCTCACTTCACACCAGCTAAGCACTTTCGTCTAGAGCTGTGCATCTGGAACTAGAGGCCAGGAGCAGTGCTCTGAGCAACACAACACCTGTCTTGGGGACTGTAATACCTCAGAGAGGTGTGGATGCGTTGTGTGAACACTGACACTGATTTGGTAACATGTAACAATGGGCTTTCAATGCTTCTGTTTATGATTCATGTTTAGATATTGGACCCATTTTAGAAATTGCTGGTCAATTTCTCTTGCTTTCTTACCTCCCCTCGAATTATTAGCAATGAGTCCTTAGGCAAGTTACTTGACATCTCTGTGCCTTATTCTGTCATCTGAAAAGAAAAGACTAATGCTAGTGTATACTTCGTAGGGTCGTTGTGGGGATTAAATGAGCTGATACAACATGCTGGGCTCTCCTTTAAGACTTTACAAGGCAGGGCTCAATGAATTCTAACTATTGTAATTTTTCTTTTATCACAAAATTTAATGACTGCATAATAATCCCCTTTACGAATGTTCTATAAATTATTTTACCCGTCTATGAATTTTGTGTTTGTTTCTTTGCCACTGTAAAAATGACATTATGAATATCTTTATGGGTAAATCTTTGTGCCTACCACTTAGACAACATTCCTAGAAGTGGAATTTTTGAAGCACATTTTTTTTAACTGCATAATGCAGCAAAATAAAGTTCAAATAGTCAAGTGAGTGGGTGTTTGAGTTCTATAGGATTGGCATCTCAGTGTTCGCAGAACAATATATTCATCACTATCAACAAAACAGAACCGTACTGTGATTCCCAGTGATACCCAGATCCGCCCTGGACACCCACGGCCCCTCTAACTCTGCAGGGAATCATCAGACTTTCTCATTTCCTATTTTCCAAAATAAGTTTTTTTTTCTTCTGTATTCAGTTCCTTTTCCAAGCAGCCCTTTACTCCATTCATCCACAACGTAGCCTGGCATTGAAATGACACCAAATTAATTGATTGATCAACCGAACACAATGTTAGTATTTTTAAATGGTCTTTATATGTAACAAATTTTTCATTCTGATGGGAAAGAAGAGCTGTTTGTATCAGTTATAAATGGGAGAAGAGTACATGCTCTTCACAGAATCAATCCCTACGACGTCTCACATAATCAGTGTCTGTAAGATTTCACATAGATCTCCTTTATTTCACATTTGTTGAGCAGTTTCCATGATCTGGTCCCGGAAGTAGTCTGGCCCCTTACGTGATCTCCTCCCACCTAAAGCAATAGTACTTGCCTCTTTATCCATCTATAAGGATTTCCTTTCTCTACCTGGAGGTCTCTCCTCCTCATGGTCTTTTTTAAAGAATTAATTGTTTTACTTTTTATTTTTTGGCTGTGTAGGGTCTTCGTTGCTGTGTGTGGGCGCTCTCTAGTTGTGACGAGAGGGGGCTACTCTTCATTGCAGTATGTGGGCTTCTAATTGCGGTGGGTTCTCTTGTTGTGGAGCACGGGCTCTAGGGTGTATGGGCTTCAGTAGTTGTGGCACACGGGCTCAGTAGTTGTGGCGCATGGGCCCAGTTCCATGACATGTGGGATCTTCCTGGACCAGGGCTCGAACCTGTATCCCCTGCATTGGCAGGCAGATTCTTAACCACTGTGCCACCAAGGAAGTCCTCCTCATGACCTTTTCATTCACTACTTTCTCTGCCTGGAATGGGCTCTCTAGTTTTTCCATACTCAGCTCATTCTCATCTTTCTGGGTTCAGCCCAAATGTCACCTCTTTAGTGAGGCCCTCCCTGACTACCCACTATATCAGCCCCTCCACAGCCCCTGTGGGGTCACTCTGCTTCTCATAAAGTATATGTAGGAAATAATCTGAAACTATCTTGTTTTATGTCATCTTCTCCAATAGGTTGTAGGCTCACAATGGCAGGGATGCGTCTGTCTTTTTCATGGCTGTCTCCCATGGCAATGAGCATTGATGGAGTGAATGGATGTGTACAGGTGAGTTGCTGTGGAACATGGTGCTGTAAAGATGCCTATGCTAGTTTCCTATCGCTGCTGTAACAAGTTACAGCAACCAGCGCGGCTTCAAACAACACAAATTTATTATTCTATAGCGCTGGAGATCAGGAGTCTGAAAACGGGTCTTATGGCAGAGCTGTGTTCCGCCTGGGGGCCAAGGATAGAATCCTCTCCTTTTCCAGCTCATGGCCCGCTTCCAGCAGGGGCGTCCCTGGACCTGCGTCTGTTGTCAGCCTAACATGAAATCCCCAATATGGTTCTTTCACGTCTATCGCACTTCCTTCCCCACTTCTCATCCTAATCAGGCTTTTCCTTCTGTGGGGAGCGGGGAGAGGCTGGGTTATTGTGCAGAAATGTCAGTGCTCTCTATGAAGTCCCCGCTGTCCCCAGCGACTATTCTCTGCGGACTTCCCACAATGCCAAATACATTTTCCCTGGAAGCCAGCTAGCTGTGGATTTTCCTTTCCAGAGATCCAGGGGTCCTCTCAGCAGTGGAGCAGCCATCTGGGCTTTCAATCAGTTTTCAGGCTTCGTTGATGCTGCTACTTGCCTGGGATTGTTGATCAATGGGAACCCCAGGGAAAGGCTAAGCAGTGGGGTTACCTGGCCGGGCTGATGGAGTTCCTTCTTGTCCACTGCCTTACCTCAGGAGGGCTGTCCCAGGCTGAGCTGCCCATCTTTATGTGCATGATTTAAACAGCAACAAGAAAGAAAGATTACCATATGCCTACGTTACAGTTTATGTCACAGATGACAAAATATATCATTGATAGCTTTGAGGACATGAAGCCCAACAAGAAAAGCAGTAGAAAAATGTGCTTGTTTATGGAAACTTTACAATAACAAAGAGTTGGTAATGGTTGCCTTGCCAAGTACAGCGGGTTGAAGGGCCAATATTTCTATTTCTTTTCTTTATAAACTTTACCACTTTCAACATCCAATGTAATCTACTTCTTTTTCTTCTTCCCCTCCCCCTCCCCCTCCCCTTCCCCTTCCCCTTCCCCTTCCTCTCCTTCTCCTTCTATTATTATAAATGCAAGCTCCCTAAAGCCAGGGATTTTTCCCTCAAGGATTTATCCCAAGCACTTAGAAGAGTAGATGGTATATGGCGGATACTCAGTAAATATTTGTGGAATGAATAAATGTTGGTGGGTGAGTTTCTCAGAAACCATCACGTGACATTGATTCAAAGGCAATGAAGCCCTTACAGCCTTTCTGATCCTATAAAGGTGTGGTTTGTCCCAGAAAGAAGTGAGACAGGAATACAAGGAAATAAATCTGCAGAGGAGCCCTCATTAAGAAATTACATCAAACACAACTTTATACAATTAGTTACTCTATTGCACGGATTAACTGATCCATCTTCTTATAAAGAAGGTCTTGTACTGTGCAGTGGGCAATATGCAATCTATAGTTCCTCAGATTTGGCATTAGGGCTCATTTCTGCAGAGTTATCATTGTTCTCATAGGAAGAATCCTTTAGTGACTGTAATATTATTTCAATGATAAAATCAGACAGCACCTAACTTTGACTTCTTATAATGGGCTCGGAAGTGAAACTCTTCTGCTGGATCTAATCTTAACTCTTCCGTGGAGTTTTGACTTTCAATAACAATAGGTTAAAATTCTGCTAGTTGATTTCTCTTTTCAAACCTACCCTTTTTTATTTCTAGAGTCTTTTGCTCTTTTCCTATGATTTCGACTCCTCTTGCTGTTTGTAGGTTTTGTTGTCTGGTGTGGGATACTTAATGCTCATCTCCTGAGCTTCCATCAAAGTCTAGTGCTTTATTATTTTTTTGATTTCAAGTTCATTTCCAGTGTTTTTTCTTTTTTTTTTTCTCTCAGTTGAATCGTGGGATTTTCTGTTTAACTCTACCACTGCCTCAGCTGTGTTATTGCCCCTGTAGGATATTTTTTGTTTTTTCCCACTATCTTCTCAGCTTGGAGGTTCCTCTAACTAGGGAATGAAATGGCAAACCCGCAGGAAGCAAAGGAAGGTGTTTTTCCCCACCCAGAGTCCAGCGAGTCATCGACTTCTTGTCTTTTCCTTGGGCTGGCTGGCACATTTTTTTCCAGCCATCACATTAAGAGCTGTGACTTTATACGTGGATCTCAGTCTCCTGAGATTTTAGTCCTGCAAATCTTGTCCTTTGCTTCCTGGTTTGTGTTACCCCACACTCTGGCTCCTGTGTGGGGCAGCCCACACGCCCACATGGCTTCTAGCTTATGCATCATCATTTTTCATTTTAGTTATATTTCCTCATATTTCTAGTGGAAGGGTTTTCACATTTGTTTTGTCATCAGTCTTACAAGAAACTAAAATCTCTTTAGTTTACTTCCCACCACCACCTCTCTCTCTGAACGCAGTAAAACCAGGTAAGGTGAGGTGTGGGTCTTAACGGAATCTTTTTTCTTATTGTTGATGCTGGTGTAGTGTCTGAAGCCTTGACCTTCTTGTCTTGTGGTCACATACTCTTTCCTACAGCAGTGATCCTCAGCTGGGGCTTCTTTTGCCCCTCTCCTGCAGGGGACAATTGGCAATGTCTGCAGACCTTTTTCGTACCATGACTGGAGGCTTCTCCTGACATCTAGTGAGTAGAGTCCGGGGATGCTGCTAAACATCGTATGATGCCCAGGACCGCTCTCATAACAAAGAGGGATCTGGCCCCAAATGCTAACAGTGTCGTGGTGCAGAACCCCTGTCCTACAGGGACGGCGCTTTCTTAATTAAATATCAGTGGTCACTGCGTGGTTATTCTCTGCTCCATCCCTCCCTGCCCATTCTACAACCTTCTCTGCTCTGTGACCAGGAAGCTTGCTCCTCGAGTCTGCACTGTCTGTCTCCCTTGTCCGCTGGCTTCCCACTGGCTTTGGCGTTTGGGAAGCAGTAGCTGACAGTTGGAGCAGAGAGAGGGACGTGGGTAGATCTTTGCCACTCCTGCCCTACTCTGGGCTGCCTTTCTCTGTCAGCGGCTGTATCCCTGCGTGATTCCTCTTCCTTGCAGGCAGCCGTCTCCATGGCCGTCACCCTTACTGGGATCTTGTTGGGCCATTTCCACACCTTTGACCTTGGGTGGTGATGGCAATGGCAATGCCCACCCCTGCTGGGCTCTGGGAGCTCCAGCATCCTCTGTGTGTCTGCTTACCCTGCCCACAGCTCTTCATTCATTACTCTTAAATCATTCATTTGTTATAACATTTGTGTTATAACGCCTATAAGTGATATCATAGTATATGTCTTTTGCTTTCTGACTTACCTCATGTTCTGTGATTATCTCTAGACTCATCTCAAATAACTGAATTTTGTTTCCTTTTATGGCTGAGTAATATTCCATTGCATATATGTGCCACATCTTCTTTACCCATTCATCTGTTGATGGACACTCAGGTTGCTTCCACGTCCTGGCTATTGTAAATAGAGCTGCAATGAACATTGTGGTACATGACTCCTTTTGAATTATGGTTTTCTCAGGGTATATGCTCAGTAGTTGGATTGCTGGGTCATATGGTAGTTCTATTTTTAGTTTTTTAAGGAACCTCCATACTGTTCTCCATAGTGGCTGTATCAATTCACATTCCCACCAACAGTGCAAGAGGATTCCCTTTTCTCCACACCCTCTCCAGCATTTATTGTTTCTAGATTTTTTGATGATGGCCATTCTGACTGGTGTGAGACTAGTTGAGAAGATAAACTAGAATGAAATGAATGAATGAAATTAGAACACTCCCTAACACCATACACAAAAATAAACTCAACTAGTCTCATAGCGTTGTGGTCAGAAAAAATACTTGATATGATTTCAATTTTCTTAAATTTACCAAGGCTTGATCTGTGACCCAAGATATGATCTATCCTGGAGAATGTTCCATGAGCACTTGAAAAGAAAGTGTATTCTGTTGTTTTTGGATGGAATGTCCTATAAATATCAATTAAGTCCATCTTGTTTAATGTATCATTTAAAGCTTGTGTTTCCTTATTTTTTTCATTTTGGATGACCTGTCCATTGGTGAAAGTGGGGTGTTAAAGTCCCCTACTATGAATGTGTTACTGTCGATTTCCCCTTTTATCACTGTTAGTATTTGCCTTATGTATTGAGGTGCTCCTATGTTGGGTGCATAAATATTTACAATTGTTATATGTTCTTCTAGGATCGATCCCTTGATCATTATGTAGTGTCCTTTTTGTCTCTTGTAATAGTCTTCATTTTAAGGTCTCTTTTGTCTGATATGAGAATTGCTACTCCAGCTTTCTTTTGATTTCCATTTGCGTGGAATATCTTCTTCCATCCCCTCACTTTCAGTTTGTATGTGTCCCTAGGTCTGAAGTGGGTCTCTTGTAGACAGCATATGTACGGGTCTTGTTTTTGTATCCATTCATCCAGTCTATGTCTTTTGGTGGGAGCATTGAATCTATTTACATTTAAGGTAGTTATTGATATGTATGTTCCTATTACCATTTTCTTAATTGTTTTGGGTTCGTATTGTAGGTCTTTTCCTCCTCTTGTTTTCCCTGCCTAGAGAAGTTCCTTTAGCATTTGTTGTAAAGCTGGTGTGGTGGTGCTGAATTCACTTAGCTTTTGCTTGTCTGTAAAGGTTTTAATTTCTCCATCGAATCTGAATGAGATCCTTGCTGGGTAGAGTAATTTTGGTTGTAGGTTTTTCCCTTTCATCACTTTAAATATGTTCTGCCACTTCCTCCTGGCTTGCAGAGTTTCTGCTGAAAGATCAGCTGTTAACCTTATGGGGATTCTCTTGTGTGTTATTTGTTTTTCTCTTGTTGCTTTTAATATTTTTTCTTTGTGTTTAATTTTTGATAGTTTGATTAATATATGTCTTGGCATGTTTCTCCTTGAATTTATCCTGTATGGGACTCTCTGTGCTGCCTGGACTTGATTGACTATTTCCTTTCCCATATTAGGGAAGTTTTCAACTATAATCTCTTCAAAAATTTTCTCAGTCCCTTTCTGTTTCTCTTCTTCTTCTGGGACCCCTATAATTTGAATGTTGGTGCATTTAATGTTGTCCCAGAGGTCTCTGAGACTGTCCTTAATTCTTTTCATTCTTTTTTCTTTATTCCGCTCTGCAGTAGTTATTTCTACTATTTTATCTTCCAGGTCACTTATCCATTCTTCTGCCTCAGTTATTGTGCTATTGACTCCTTCTAGAGAATGTTTAATTTCATTTCTTGTGTTGTTCATCATTGTCTGTTTGCTCTTTAGTTCTTCTAGGTCCTTGTTAAATGTTTCTTGCATTTTCTCTATTCTATTTCCAAGATTTTGGATCATCTTTACTATCATTATTCTGAATTCTTTTTCAGGTAGACTGCCTATTTCCTCTTCATTTGTTAGGTCTGGTGGGTTTTTACCTTGCTCCTTCAACTGCTGTGTGTTTTTCTGTCTTCTCATTTTGCTTAACTTACTGTGTTTGGGGCCTCCTTTTCCCAGGCTGGAGGTTTGTAGTTCCTGTTGTTTTTGGTGTCTGTCCCCTGTGGCTAAGGTTGGTTCAGTGGGTTGTCTTGGTGGAGGGGACTTGTGCCTGTGTTCTGGTGGATGAGGCTGGATCTTGTCTTTCTGGTGGTCAGGACCGCATCTGGTTGTGTGTTTTGGGGTGTCTGGGACCTTATTTTGATTTTAGGTGGCCTCTCTGCTAATGAGTGGGGTTGTGTTCCTGTCTTTCCAGTTGTTTGGCATAGGGTGTCCCACACTGTAGCTTGCTGGTCGTTGAGCAGAGCTGGGTCTTAACGTTGAGATGGAGATCCCTGGGAGAGCTTTTGCCATTTGATATTACGTGTGGCAGGAGGTCTCTGGTTGACCAGTGTCCTGAACTCGGCTCTCCCACCTCAGAGGCATGGGTCTGACACCTGGCCGGAGCACCAAGACTGTGTCAGCCACATGGCTCAGAAGAAAAGGGAGAAAGGGGGAAAGAAAGAAAGAAAGAAAGAAAAGAAAAGAGAAGAAAAGAAAGTTTATTAAAAAATTATTAAAAATTAAAACGTAATAAAGAAAGAGAAAGAAAGAAAGAAAGAGAGCAACAAAACCAAAAACAAATCCACCAATGATAACTAGCACTAAAAAGTATGCTGGAAAAAAGAAACGGACCGACAGAACCCTAGGACAAATGGCAAAAGCAAAGCTATACAGACAAAATCACACACAGAAGCACACACATGCACACTCACACAAAGAGAAAAAGGAAAAAAATATATGTATATATAGATTTAAAAAAAGGGAGAGCAACCAAGTCAATAAACAAATCTACCAGTGATGATAAGCTCTAAGTACTAAACTAAGATAGACAAGTTAGATGCACTACCAGTGATGATAAGCTCTAAGTACTAAACTAAGATAGACAAGTTAGATGCACTACCAGTGATGATAAGCTCTAAGTACTAAACTAAGATAGACAAGTTAGATGCAGAAGGCACACCCCAAGTCTACAGTTGCTCCCAAAGCCCACCGCCTCAATTTTGGACTGATTCATCGTCTCTTCAGGTATTCCACAGATGTAGGGCACATCACGTTGATTGTGGAGATTTAATCCGCTGCCCCAGAGGCTGCTGGGAGGGTTTTCCCTTTCTCTTCTTTGTTCGCACAGCTCCCGGGGTTCAGCTTTGTATTTGGCCCTGCCTCTGCGTGTAGGTCGCCGGAGGGCGTCTGTTCTTCGCTCAGACAGGACGGGGTTAAAGGAGCAGCTGCTTCGGGGGCTCTGGCTCACTCAGGCCGGGGGGGTGGGGGGAGGGAGGGGCACGGAGTGCGGGGCGAGCCTGAGGTGGCAGAGGCCGGCGTGACGTAGTACCAGCCTGGGGCATGATGTGTGTTCTCCCGGGGAAGTTGTCCCTGGATCATGGGACCCTGGCAGCGGCGGGCTGTACAGGCTCCCGTGAGGGGAGGTGTGGAGAGTGACCTGTGGTCGCACACAGGCTTCTTGGTGGCGGCAGCAGCAGCCTTAGCGTTTCATGCCCGTCTCTGGTGTCCACACTGATTGCCGTGGCTCACGCCCATCTCTGGAGCTTGTTTAGGCGGTGCTCTGAATCCCCTCTCCTCACGTACCCTTTCGGGAAGTCTGAGGTCTTCTGCCAGCGTTCAGTAGGTGTTCTGTAGGAGTTGTTCCACATGTAGATGTATTTCTGATGTATTTGTGGGGAGGAAGGTGATCTCCACATCTTACTCCTCCGTCATCTTGAAGGTCTCCTCCATGCTGATTTTTAAAGAGCTCTGGGCAAGGAGCCCAGTGCATTTGCAGGAGAGGCTGAGGTCCTCTCTGGGTGCGACCTGGAGACGTTGCAGAGCGGCTCCTCCACTTCCTCTGCAACAGGCACCCTGCCCGTCCTGATATTTACAAAGAGGAGCCACGGAACAATGACATAAGAACCAGGAGGAGAGGAGCACTTTCCAGGCACCCCTCCATTATAGGCAGGTGCTGAGCAAGTACAGTGGACCCCCAGAGAAGCTTAGGACCTGAGCATCTGGGTGGAGAGGGAATGAGCATCTCTGCTCACTTTCATGTGTTTTAGGCCCCCATAGTGACTGCTTTAGCCACAGGGTTTGAACAATATTCCATCATTATTCCACTAGAGAAAAATAGAGCCAATACCTGGAGGTGCTGGGGATTGAACCCAGGGCCTCATACATGCCAAGCATGTGCTCTATCACTGAGCTACACCCCCTCCTAACTAGCCACCGTGAACTAAAGGCTTGTGGACGTGCATTGTCCTGTCCTACCCCATGGAGACTAATCAAGTTTTGCTCATTTGGAGGTTTCTGGGCCACCTTATGTCTCTTCTCCACAGCTGTCTATGGAGGGTGTGGGCTGATTCTCCTGGGAGTCAGGGTTAGGCTGTGGTTGACAACAGTTTTGTGTCCAAGGGATCCCAGTTCCTACAGGAGAACTGTGATGCCTGGGCAGGCAGTGTGTAGGGCAGACTGCACCTGGTAGGTGCCTTAAGAGACATGGACTTGGGCTGAGGGCAGCTACAAGAGGACGGCAGGACTCCTGGGTCCTCCCCACGCAGCGGGGGAACCACTGCTCCGTGCAGGGCACAGATGTGCCAACTCCTTGGTGCTGGGGGGACTGGACAGCTCCCCCACCTCCAGCAGAAGACAGAACCCCTGGACTATGGGTGGAGGCTGGGGTGAGTGTAGCCTGGGAAAAAGCTGCACTTCTGAAAGCTTACAGGGATTTTTTTTTTTAATTTGTTGGTGATATTTCAAACACTTTACTTCCAAGTAAGCAAACTTCTTTGCATAGAAGAAACAAAATAATAGAAGCCAACAGATGAACAGAGAGATGAGGTGGTAGGTTATGCTTAGAGAATATTTGTTTTCTAAGGTTAGCTCAGATTAATCCATGAACTATTTTATGTATTGTCACCAAAGAGAAGGAATAATACAAGAAGCTTACAATGACCTGCAACCAGCAGTATTTCTGCATCTCCATTTCATTGAGGCCTCTTGGTTATCAACTAATGAGACGTTTTCTCTCATGAAACTCGGCATATTCCTATTAATCGCTTCCTATGTCCAGGTACTAAGAGATAGGTTTCTTTTTTTTTTTAATTTTTATTGGGGTGTAATTGATTTACAATGTTGTGTTAGTTTCAAGTGTACAGCAAAGTGAATCTTTATACAAATACATACTTGGAAGGCTCTTTAAGGCACTGGCTCCCTGGACATAAGTCTGCACCTGTGGGTAGTGATCTACCTGAAAGTGAAGGGCCAGCGATTCGGGAGACAGTGTCCTTCTGGTCCTCACTAGCCACTAGCCCCTGAGGCTGAGGGCCGGCGCACCCTGTAAGGCACCCACCTTTCCTCAAAGCTTCATCTGTTTCCCTTAGTTTCTTGGAATCTCAGGTTTCAATGACCTTAGTCTTAAATTGCCTCTGTGGTGTGTTGTGTTATTTCATTGAAATTTAATGATTTTCATTATATGGTCCTGCTTATTTCACTTAACTTCTATTTGTTTTTATTAAGAAGTTTTAGAGGGGGGGAGATGCAAGAGGGAAGAGATATGGGAACATATGTATATGTATAACTGATTCACTTTGTTATAAAGCAGAAACTAAGACACCATTGTAAAGTAATTATACTCTAATAAAGATGTTAAAAAAAGTTTTAGAATTTCTGTTCTTTTCTGTAAAATGGTTCTACTTTTAATTTTTAATAATTTCTTTTGTTTTATAATTTTTAACATCAATTTTTGTTTTAAAAATTAATTTCTAAAATGTTTAAAAATAATTTTTAACTTTTAAAATTGCCTTTTAGTAATCATTTCATGATCTACATAAATCAAATCATTATGCTGTACACCTTAAACTTACACAGTGTTGCATGCCCATTATATCTCAAGAAACCTAGAAGACAAAAATTGCCTTTTAGTTTGCTACATTAACCTTTAGAAGGTTTCCTTTTGATTCTTATCACATGGTAGATTTACTATTTTTACATTGGCCAGTAAAATATTTACATTGCATTTTACTCCCTTGCCCTTTAATACTTAATGACAAAACTTTTCATCTTCTTTTATACTTTTACTTTTTAAATCAGTTTTTATTTTTGTTCTTTTTAGTGTCCTTTTACATCTTTTCAAAGTATTAGATGTTGTAGATAACCCTCAAAAATGTCATGTTTTTGAGCAGACCGGCTTCATCCTTTGTAAAAATTCCTGGTCTACAAGTTTGCAGGCACGTGTGTTGCTACAAAAGAGCAGGGACGTGTGTTGAAGAGTGACAGAAAAGCCACGCCATAAACAGCAGGCTGTGCTGACTTTTGCTGCATGGCAATGAACTTACCACAGACCTAACAGCTTAAAACAGCACTCAGTTATCAGCTCCTAGTTCTGTAGATCAGAGGTCTGGGAGAGGCATGGCTGGGTCCTTGGCTCAGGGTCTTGTAAGGCTGGAATCAAGATGCCCCTGGGGCTGTGTTCCTCTCTGGACGTCCTGGAGAAGAATCCACCTCTAGGATCACTCAGGTTGTTGGCTGAATTTAGTTCCTTGTGGTTGTAGGACTGAGGTTCCCATTTCCTTGATGTTCGATTTCTGCTCCTGGAAGCTGCCTCCATCCCTCCTCAGATGTCTCCTCTCTATCTTCAAAGCCAGCCACAAATCTCTCTCATGAAAGAAACCCCATAGCTCATTATCAGTCACTCCCCATTTCGCCTCAGTTCCAACTAATCAACTCTCTGCTTCTACAGATTTGCCTATTCTTGACTTTTCATACAAATGGAATTATTCAAGATGTGGCCTTTTGTGATTGGTTTCTTTCAGTTAGCATAACAAGGTTCACTCACACTGTAGCATGTGTCAGTACTTCATTCCTTTTTGTGACTGAATAATATTCCATTGTATGGATATACCACATTTTGTTAATCCATTCATTAGTTGACGGACATTTGCGTTGTTTCTACTTTGTGGCTATTATAAGTAATGCTGCTATGAACAACTGTGTACAAGTTTTTGTGTGGACATATGTTTGCATTTCTCTTAGGTATACACTTAGGAATGGAATTGATGAATCAAATGATAACTCTACGTTGAACTTTATGAGAAATTGCCAACTATTTTCACGGCAGCTGCACCATTTTATATTCTTTTCAACAACGTACGAGGGTTTCAATTTCTCCACGTCTTTACCAATAGTTGTTATTATCTGTTTTTTGATTATAGCCTTTAGTGGATGTGAAGTGATATCTCATTTTTGATATGCTTTTTCTTAATGATTAATGGTATTTTTCATGTGCTTATTGGTCATTTGTATATCTTCTGCAGAGAATTGTCTATTCAAATTCTTTGTCCACTTAAAAAATTGAGTTTTCTTTTTATTGAGCTGTAAGAGTTCTTTATATATTTTGGATACTAGACCCTTATCAGGTATTTGATTTGCAGATATTTTCTCCTAGTCTGTGGGCTGTCTTTTCTCTTTCTTGAGAGTGTCCTTTGAAGCATGCAAATTTTAAATTTTGATGAAGTCCAACTTATCTGTTTTTATTTTCCTTTGGTTTCTTTTGCTTTTGGTGTTCTATCTAAGAAGACTCAGCCTAACTGAAAGTCACACAGATTTACTCTAATACTTTCTTCTATGAATTTTATAGTTTTAGCTCTTACCTTTAAGTCTGTGATTCATTTTGAGTTCATTTTTGTATGTGTTATGAGATAGGAGTCTGAATTCATTTTTTGCATGTAGATATCCAGTGGTCCTAGCACCATTTGTAGAAAAGATCACTCTTTACCTGTTGCGTTGTCTTGGCACCCTTGTCAAAAATCAATGGACCATAGATGTATGAAACTTTTCTGGATTCTCATTTCTAATCCATTAATCTTTATGTCTATCTTTATGCCAATACTAGCTTGATTACTATCACTTTGCAGTAAGTTTTGAAAGTGGGATGTGTGAGTCCTCCAACTTTGTCCTTATTTTAAAAAATTGTTTTGGCTCTTCTGGATCCTTACATTTCCTTATGAATTTTAGGATCCGTTTGTTTATTTCTGTGAGAAATAAAGTTGGGATTTTGATAAGGATTGCACTGAATCTGTAGGTCATTTGGGGGCGTATTGCCATCTAAACAGCATTAAGTCTTCCAATCCATGAAGACAAGATGTCTTTCTATTTAATTTCTTGAGTGATGTTTTATAGTTTTCAGTACTCAAGTCTTGCTCTTCTTTTCCTGAGCATTTTATTATTTTTTTGATGCTATTGTAAAGGGGATTGCTTCCATAACATCATTTTGGAATTGTTAGTGTAGAGAAAAATAATTGATTTTTTAAATATCAATCTTGTATCCTGAAACTTTGTGAGCTCATTTATTAGTTCTCAAAGTTCCTTAGGATTTTCTGTATATAAGATCATGTCATCTACAAAAAAAAAGATAATTTTACTTCTTCTTTTTCAATCAGTATAAATTTTATTTCTTTTTCTTGCCTAGTTGCCCTGGCTAGAAGCTCCAGTACAATGCTGAATAGAAGTTGTGAGAGGGTCATCCTTGTCTTGTTCCTGATGTTAGGGAGGAATTTTTCTTTCCTTCATTATTTAGTGTGATGTTAGTAATATATTTTAGAAAATGCTCTTATGTTATTTTTTATGAGACTTTGAAATATTTACAGATGAAGTGAGGTGATACTTTGGATTTACTTTAAAATAATCCAGCAAAAAAAGAATGGAGGGTATAAATGCTTTTAAAGGGGAATAGACACATGTTGATAATTATTGAAGCTAGGTGATGAGAGCAAAAGGGTTCATTATATTGTCAGCTCTAATCTTGTGCGCTTGAAAATTTACATAATAAAGCTTTAAAAAAAGTCCTCATTTTTACTCAGTCCTCAGATCCCTGTAGATCATTGGTTGAGGGCTCTAGGATGGGATAGAGCCTCAGTTGGGTTTAATTACAAGCAACATGATGTAACACGTGTCCAGCTCTAGGTCAGATGCAGGAAGAACATCTTTGGCTAGAATATGCTGTCACTGTGTATCAGCACAGGTCTGGCTTCTTTTGGAGACCAGGGTGCATGTATGATTGGGCCCTGGATGAGTGAAGCGTCAGTGAAAGGGACCGTCTTAGTCATTTTCCCTGGATGCAGGCTCTGGGTGGGGCAAAGTTTCCAGCCCCAGTAGTTACTTGGGTGGTAATCCTAGGGAACCTAGTGGAAAATGGAGAAGAGAGATGGGGAAGGGAGGAAACCCAACAAAGAATGCCTTATGAAGCCAATTACCACCTGTGACACTGGACCTTAAACTGCTAAGGAACTTTAGGTGAAAACACAGAACAGGCGTCAGACTCCTCCCAAACTAGGCGCAGGGGAATTTTCACACTGGCTCTGCCTTTTGTTGAGAGTTGCTCCCTGGGATCTTTAATTTTCCAGCATAAAGCCCTCCGACAAGGAGAGGCAGCTGCTGGGGTTGAAAGTGGGGTGGGCAGACCTTCACTACAATGATGAGGCTCAAGGGCATGGTGGGCAGGGTGGTGGAGGGGGGTGGGCAGTGACGGCACCTGCCACAGTGAAATTTCTACCTGACGGTATAGTTACCTTCAATGTGCTTTCACCATTGTTCTGTCCTGCAATTAACCTTGGATGTCACTTAAGCATTCACCCAGAAATCCACCTCTTTCCCAGGAAATGGACTACAGAGTCGTCTTATTAGCCACGTAATTCAACCTCACCTTTTCATTCAAGGTCATCCCATAGATTCCCAGAGAAGTGATATTGAAAATGAAAGAAAACTGAGATGCAGTTCTCTGCATCTCTGAGCTGAGCTGTCTGAGCTGTCTCAGACATTTATTATGCAATTTGAGTCAGCGAAAGGCAACAGTAGTGACTCACGTTTTCAAGGCTAAGTGGAAGAATGTCTCTGATACAACCTCTGGCTTCAGCCATACTACCTGCTGGGAAATTGGATCTCCCACACCTCCATCTTCTTGGGCTCTCCAGCAGCCTCAG
The DNA here is from genome assembly GCF_964270905.1 of Leucopleurus acutus. NCBI lineage: Eukaryota > Metazoa > Chordata > Mammalia > Artiodactyla > Delphinidae > Leucopleurus > Leucopleurus acutus. The sequence continues at coordinate 113,685,245 of NC_139149.1, read as the reverse complement.
AAAGCAATTAGGAACCATGTGTCTGGTTCTCCTGGCAGCCAAGAGATGACCCAGCCCCATGGTATGTGGATAAATATTTAACAACTAGCTCTATGGGGAAAAAAACCCAAAGCCTGAGTTTTTAAACATTTGCCCATTTCCGTGGTGTAAATGTTCCCACCGTGGCTGATTTCAAGCTACCAAGGGTTTAACAACTGGCTTGCAAAATTCCTGAAGGTTTACTAATTGGCTTTTGTGAGCTGTTACCGACTGGCTCCAGCACACCACGGCCACAGAGGAATACTCCTCTCCCGGACCCCTGTGCTTCAAGCCGCCTTGGCGAATCTCGCCAGCAGCTTCAACAGCATGAGTGGTACCAGCCCTGATGGGACCAATAGGAAAGAAGTGGCTGACCCACACCCCTCTGCTAAGGGAACCAGACTGAAACCGAGCAGGACCCTATGGGGCCTTCCCAGGACAGACACCACCCCTCCCCGCCCCCCGGCAATGTCCTCAGCCTGTCTCTTGTCTGTAGGAAAACTTCAGCCAAAGGATAAATTTAATCAGAGAAATGAAAAATGAAACAGCAAAGTAAAATAGTCAAACAAGACAAAATAGTAATAGTTCAGCCATTAAACAAATCCAAGGGCATTGATTTCCTCCTCAAGGGCTATAGATAATATTCTGAGTCATATCTTTTGGGCTGTTTTGCAGATACTGAAACCTCCACCAGGTAGAAGTTAACTACATGATGACCAGACTGTGGCCATGACCTAGCTGCTCCATCTCACACAGTTCTGAAAACTGGCCTCAAACCAGCTCTGGAACTGACGCTTAACTGTACTTAAAACAATCACGATGACTCTGATCAGACCACCACATGGCCAACTTCAAGATGACTGTCTGAGCTAACTGGGCTGTTCTGCACATAGCCCCCTCCCTATATACACCTGAAACTCCCCTTTAAAAGCTCTTGCCCCCTGATTGGCAGTGGGGAAGTGGCTTTTGGACCTGTGTCTGCCTTCTCCCCAGGTTGCTGGCCTCCTGGATAAAGCAATCTTTCCTTTCCTTCTAATACTTGTCTCTCGAATACTGGCTTTCAAGTGGTGAGCAGCTGAACCTGAGTTTGGTAGCAAGACCTCACAGCAGTCCTGCACAGACCTTTGGCAGTTCTGAAAACCAAGGGAAGATAGATGTTGAGCCTTGGAAAGATGGCTGTTCCTGACCAGCAAAGGCAACAATGCAGAAGTCCACAGCTGTAGGGACAGCCTTCCCCAGGCTAAAGGGAGGTTATCATGGAGATTGCTCTGCCTGTGCTCTTGGAGTTTGCAGAGTCCCAGCCGTCTCTGTCTTGGTCAGCACACCCTGAAAGAACTGATGGAGCTTTGCTTTGCTAACATAAACTTCATTTGAGTTTCGTAATTATATAGTCACTCTTCATGAATGCCTTCTGCTTTCTTTAATAGAAGCCAAAGTTAATTTTTTTTTTTTTTTTTGCAGTACGCGTGCCTCTCACTGTTGTGGCCTCTCCCATTGTGGAGCACAGGCTCCAGACGCGCAGGCTCAGCGGCCATGGCTCACGGGCCCAGTCACTCCGTGGCATGTGGGATCTTCCAGGACCGGGGCATGAACCTGCGCCCCCTGCATCGGCAGGCGGACTCTCAACCACTGCACCACCAGGGAAGCCCCAAAGTTAAGTTTTGAGTAATAGACAGAGCCCAGTGTTTGGCAGGACATCTAACAGAGTTAAAGAGAAATGCCCATTTGCACGTGAGAGTGGGCTTTTGTACCCAAGAAGACAGGAAGTACAAACTCTGGAAAACTTCAGTTTGACCTAGTTTACTATAGGGTTACAGTTAACTTAGTTGGCGAATTATATTTAAATTAGTTGACTAATTTTCTAAATTGGTGTTTTGCTAGAACTCCAGGAAAATGTGGAGTGAGGGGGAAAACTGGGTTAGGAGATAGTATTTTAAAAATACCTAAATTTAGGATAATTTGAGAAATTATTTTTGGAACGTCCCCAGAAAAATTTTGTAATTAAAGAGCGTGGCATTTTGTTTGAGCCTAAGTTTTTGATGAAATGAACATACAGTACTTGCACTACAAGACAGTATTTATCCATTGTGCTAAATTGACAGGTCAGAGGATTACGTGTTTCTTTTGAAAGCTCAAAGAAGTTTCCATTGGATGTAAAATCTTTTAAAGCTTCATAGTTCTGGGCCGAGGAAAGATGGCCTCGGCTCACAAAGCTGCTGTTTCCTTCTGTTGTTTCCTACTGCAGAGCTGAGAGCTGCCTCTTTTTAAAAATAATTAATTAATTAATTAATTAATTAATTTTTGGCTGCGTTGGGTCTTTGTTGCTGCGTGCGGGCTTTCTCTAGTTGCAGCAAGCAGGAGCTACTCTTCGTCTCGGTGCACGGGCTTCTCATTGCGGTGGCTTCTCTTGCTGTGGAGCACAGGCTCTAGGTGTGCGCGCTTCAGTAGTTGCGCCTCATGGGCTCTAGGGCGTAGGTTCAGTAGTTGTGGCACACAGGCTTAGTTGCTCCGTGGCATGTGAGATCTTCCCGGACCAAGGATCGAAACCGTGTCCCCTGCATTGGCAGGCGGATTCTTAACCACTGCACCACCAGGGAAGTCCCAGAGATTCCTCTTTTATTAGCAAGTTTCCACACTAGGAATGAGCACATAGTTCTGTTCATTTTTTGTCTGCGATATAATATCTCAGTGCTTCAGGCTGGAACAAAACAATTAAAGAGAAGGAAAGAAACCCTCCTCACTTCTACAAAATCCCTGGTGATGACAGTGATGCTGTTGATATCAAATGACTCATGGATAAAAGATACTGTATGTAAATATCGCCTGGGAGAACTACCTTAAATTGATCTATTTTAAAGTTGATTTTTAATGCATAAAATATCTTTTGAAAACAGTCTCTCTTGCACACGTATCCCGCTTTGTCAATTATCGCTAACAAATGACACCTGCCAGGGATGACTAGACACAATTAAAATCTGCTCTTTGAAAGCTCTCCAATTTGCCCTCAAATATATGTTTATTGACCCCCCTCTCTCTCTCTCTCCCTCTCCCTCTCCCTCTCCCTCTCCCTCTCCCTCTCCCTCCCTCTCCCCCTCCCCCGCCCCTTCCCCTCCCTCTCCCTCCCTCTCCCTCTCCCTCTCCCTCTCCCTCTCCCTCCTTCTCCCTCTCCCTCTCCCTCTCTCTCTCTCCCTCCCTCCCTCCCTCCCTCTCTCTCTCTCTCTCTCTCCCCCTCCCTCTCCCTCTCCCTCTCTCTCTCTCCCTCTCTCCCTCTCCCTCTCCCTCTCTCTCTCTCCCTCTCCCTCTCCCTCTCCCTCTCCCTCTCTATCTCTGCCTCTCTCCCTCTCCCTCTCCCTCCTTCTCCCTCTCTCTCTCTCTCTCTCTCCCTCCCTCCCTCCCTCCCTCTCTCTCTCCCTGTCCTGTCTGGAGAAGGCTGGCAGGTGTGGGCTTGGGGAGAAGGTGTCAAAGGAAGCGTGATGGGATGCAGGGGAGGACAGGAGATGGGAAGTGAGGTTTCTGCTTGTTCTCACCCTGGTCTGGCCCCGGCTGTCCCTCTTCCACGAAGTATATGTATTCATTTTAAAAAGAGAGGAAGAAAACCACAGCGTTTTTGCTTTTTCTGAAACAAACAAAACTGTCAAACTGGCAGTTTAAGTAAGTATTGAGGTAAAGAAAACTCTGCAGAACATTAAATTGAAAAATCTGTTTGGACACTACATCCAAACAATATTAATACTGAATTAAAACACAAATTTCCAGTTCTGAATTACTTTACTTTCTACAGTGCAGATGGAAAACACGTTGTGTACGGTTCCCTTCCCCTCTGAAAAGCATGTGAAGAAAACTCTGGATGGAGAAGCAGGCACACAAACATTTTAGGAAACTAAACACGGGATTAGAATCCTCATAGCCTTTTAGCTAAACAGATGGTAACCAGTGACTAGACAAGAAAGTGGGAATTTTGGTTTGACAATTGAACCAAAACAAAACCCCCATTCCTCGTCACAAGGACAGTGCGTCTGGTTTTGGGACACAAAGCGATAGAGAGGGAACCTACACTTTCCATTTCTCTTTTTTTTTTAACATCTTTATTGGAGTATAATTGCTTTACAATGGTGTGTTAGTTTCTGCTTTATAACAAAGTGACTCAGCTATACATATACATATGTTCCCATATCTCTTCCCTCTTGCGTCTCCCTCCCTCCCACCCTCCCTATCCCACCCCTCTAGGTGGTCACAAAGCACCGAGCTGATCTCCCTGTGCTATGCGGCTGCTTCCCACTAGCTATCTATTTTACGTTTAGTAGTGTATATATGTCCATGCCTCTCTCTCACTTTGTCACAGCTTACCCTCCCCCCTCCCCATACCCTCAAGTCCATTCTCTAGTAGGTCTGTGTCTTTATTCCTGTCTTACCCCTAGGTTCTTCATGACATTTTTTTTCTTAAATTCCATATATATGTGTTAGCATACGGTATTTGTCTTTCTCTTTCTGACTTACTTCACTCTGTATGACAGACTCTAGGTCTATCCACCTCATTACAAATAGCTCAATTTTGTTTCTTTTTATGGCTGAGTAATATTCCATTGTATATATATCTGTTTTCCCAGTGGTAACAACTGAGTTAAGTCATTCTGCAAACGTGGCTCATTAATTGGATTCCCTACTAGGCTGACTTCAGGACCCGGGAAGCCCAGCGCTGGGATTAGCAGCGGGGTGCTTACAGTTGCCATGATTAAAATGATGGAGTCAGACCTGGAAGAATGTTATTGCTCTCCTTAGTGTCACTCAGAGGCAGGAAGGCTCTCCATCCGGTGCCCAGCCCAGGACTGTCTTGATATGTTTCATTTGAACAGGAACAAGGAAAGTCCAATGTAATAAACATACTGCAATTCACAGGAGACCCCCTTACCGCGCAGGGACTCAAAGCCTGCTGTTTGGGAATTAGGATTGCTTGCCTTTTGTAGAGGCAAGGCCGTTGGTGCTAATGAGTCCCAGCGGCTATTTCCAAGGAGGGGAATAGTCTGGGGACAGCTTAAAGCACCACCGACCCACTAACTTGCAGGAGAGGCGCTTTTCTCTGTGTCAGGTTGTCCTTTAAGGCAGTAAAGCAGTTCTACGAGTGTGGTAGCTCCTGGCTAAGCACATCCCTGCAGCTCCCTGAGATGTGTATGGGTATCCGATTTGATATGGCTAACAGTGGTGAGGCTGAAGGGAATTGGACTGCCCAGGGATCAAATAAATCTCTTGTTCTCCGATCAGCCATGAGACCTAAGCTCTATCCCAATTTGGGTTTTCACAGTGGACGAGCCCTCTTGGTCTGTCAGCTGCTCTGTGAGTCATCTCTCTCGTGAGGTTGGCCAGTGTTCCTGTATCATCCCTACAATGATAAACTGTTATCAAGTCACTGGTCACATCCTAAATAAGTATTTTTTATCATGGTCACCAAATGGTGATTTTTCCCAATTTCATGATTCCTTTTACATGTATTAGTTGGCATTTTACTCTAAGGAGGAGATTTTTTTTCTTCCCCCCTTTGTTTGTGTCTGTCTGTATTTTATTACTATTTGTTTTGGTGCTTAGACGGTTGCAGATTTGGCTACGGGAGTGCCTTCAAGATGGTCCCACATCCTTTGATTTGTTTTCATCCTTCTTAAAGCAGTCCTTATCTTCAGACGCAGCAAGATGTTCCAGGTTGTTTTACAAGATCTTTACAAGACCTGGTTTTGAGTCTTTTCCATCTTCAGACCCCAAACCAGCTGTTATTCTAAGAAGCACTGGTTCTTTGTACCAAGATCTGAGTGATAGTTTTGCTCATTACCACTTAGTATCATTACTTTTGGGCCCTCTTTAGCAGACAGAGCAAAATAAATATATCAGTATTTATCTACTTATCCAGCCATCATCTATCTATCATCTGTCTATCTATCTATCTATCTACCTATCATCTACCCACCTACACACCCATCCATCTATATCTAACTATTATCTATCTATCATCTATCTACCTACCCACCTACACACCCATCCATCTATATCTATCATCTGTCATTTATCTATCTATCTATCTGTATCTATCTATCTATCATCAAGTGTTCACACTGATACCTCCAGTATGTCACTTCAGGGTTTACTCTAACTTTCCTTCTTTCCATATTTTTAATTTCCTTCTCAGATGATGAGAAATCTGGCTCCCATGATCCATTATACGTGTTCGTATTTCTTCATTGCTAGAATATACAAAGTAGTTTCAAAAGTGCTGACACGTACTACTGAGAAAAACACATCTTACAGCTAGAGTTCAATGCTTGTTGACTGTTCTTTCTGTCTCTGGCCCAAGGATGTGGAGTATTGAAATGTTATTCAGGTTTGTTCCTCTTCTTAACCCTTCAGTGTGGTTGTGTTATTCACCTGAAATCATAAAATAATTGAGTTCATTTGTAACTTAAGTTCTGTCTGTACTTGACTGTTACTTTTCTTTTTCTCATTCTTATTGATTTTAAGTATATGGAACATTAACGAGGTCCCAAAAGTCAGAACTAACTCATAGGTATACACTCATCCTTTTCACCCTGTTCTTTGGAGGTAACCAACGCCATTAATTTCTGGGTTTTCCTTCTTGTGTCTCTTTTTGCACAGATGAGCAGAAACATGTACATTTTCTGATTCTTCCTTTCTTCCTACACAGAAGGTAGCATACTTTAGTCCTCTTTTGCACTTTTTCTTTTCTTTTTTTAACTTAATGTCTCCTGGAAATCCCTCCACATGATTTTATGGAGATCTTTGTCATTCTTTTGTATAGCTGTGTAGTACGCTACCATGTGGACGTATCACAGTTTACATCTACTCTCCTAGGTGTGGGTGTCTGGATTGTTTCTAATTACAAACAGTGCTGCGATGAATAACCTTGTCTTCATAGAGCAGGTTGCTCGATTACAAGGTAAACACCTGTATGTCGTTCTGTTAGAGGCTGCCAAATTCTCCTCCATAAGGATTCTATCAATATTAATTTACATTCTCACCAGCCACATAGGAGAGAGCCAGTTTCCTCACTGTTTCACCAACTGAATGTGTTGTTATTCTTTTGAATTTTTGTCAGTCTGGTAGGTGAGAAATGAAATCTCAGTGTAGTTTTAATTTACATTTCTCTGATGAGTGAGGTTGAAAACATTTTCGTCTTTTTGCCCATTTATGTAGCTTTGTGTAAATTGCCCGTTTCTTTTGTCCCTTTTTCTATCAGATTTTCGATTGCTTTCCTCTCAATTTTTAAGAATTCTTTATATTAGAGATATTACCCTTTGTCCCTGCTGTATGTTGTGAGTCTATCCCCAACTGTCATTTGTCTTTTAGTTTTATTTATGATGATTTTTTTCTATACAAAAGATTAAAAAAGTTTTTTTGGCTGAGTTGGGTCTTCGTTGCAGTGCGCGGGCTTCTCATTGCAGTGGTTTCTCTTGCTGTGGAGCACAGGCTCTAGGCGCGCGGGCTTCAGTAGCTGTGGCTCGCAGGCTCTAGAGCGCAGGCTCAGTAGTTGTGGTGCATGGGCTTAGTTGCTCCGCCGCATGTGGGATCTTCCCAGACCAGGGATCAAAACCGTGTCCCCTGCATTGGCAGGTGGATTCTTAACTACCGCGCCACCAGGGAACTCCTGTACAAAAGTTTTCGAAAATATTTATGGAGTTGGGCTTCCCTGGTGGCGCAGTGGTTGAGAGTCAGCCTGCCGACACAGGGGACACGGGTTCGTGCCCCGGTCCGGGAGAATCCCACATGCCACGGAGCGGCTGGGCCCGTGAGCCATGGCCGCTGAGCCTGCGCGTCCGGAGCCTGTGCTCCGCGATGGGAGAGGCCCACATACTGAAAAAAAAAAAAAAAAATTATGGAGTCAAGTGTATCACTCTTTAGTTTTATTGCTTTTCCATTTTGTGTCATAGCTACAAAGCCTTCTCCTTCACTAAGGTTAAAGAGAATTAATCTATGTTTACATACAGTATGTACATGGCTTCATGTTTTTACATTTAGATCCACTTGGAGGCTAGTCTGGCATGTGGTGTAAGGTTTGTATCTGATTTGATCATTTCCCAATAGTTACTCAGTTGTCCTAGCACCGTTTATTAAAAAGTTCACCTTTGCTCAGGCAGTTTGAAATACTAACTTTACTCTATAATAAATTTTCATACATACTTGGGTCTATTTCTGGACCTTGTATTCAATTCCACCTGTTGTCTCTCTATTCGTGACCTAGTGCTACAGTGTTTTACTTACGGAGGCCTCATAGGATGTTCCCACATCTGGAGAGCGAGACCTTATCGTGGATTTTTGTCCTTGTGTTTTCCTAGCTATTCTTGCATGTTTAATTTTCCACATGGACATCAGAGCCAACTTTTCCAGCTTCATAAAACTGCTTGTTGATATTTTATTGACATTTCGATTGATTTATAAATTAATGTGGGGAGAACTGAGATCTTAATGACATTAAATCATCCTATTCGAATCCCATCTTACTGCCTGCTTCCTCGGGTATTCTGGGTGCCACCGTGTTCATTGGGTCCTTGGGAAGCAGGTGCTGCCACAGAATTAGGAGTGGGAGAGGTTTACTGGGTGGTAATGTTTGTGAAAGTAACTAAAAATAGTGATATGAGTATATTGGGTGCAGGGAAGCAGGGGTGTTGATAGAATGAGATACGTCATCACAGACAGCCAACAGAAAATGAAAAGTTGATAAATCAGAACTGAATGGTATACAGAGAGCATTTAGACATACAGGATATAGCCATCAGAAAAAAAGAACAAAAAGTTAAACGGTGTTGCCTTTGGCCCGAGTTGGAGAGAAAAAGTGGAGCAGGAATTTATTGCCTTTTGCTCTAATCTTTTTGAATATTTTGATTTGTTTAAACCACGAGCAGGTTTTATCTTGTTAAACAACAAACCAGTTAAAGATACAAATTTCTACACAGATCAAAAATGGTAAAAAATAAACCCTTAATAGTTAACTCCTTAAGGCCTCAGCGATAGCATGGCTGGAGCTGATGTCTAAAGACGCAAGGAAAAAGCAAGCACTGAAAATTGAGGTGAATGAAGGAAATGGTTAATTCGGAAGCTGGTTGAAATGCCAGGAATACAGTTTATTCCACGCATCAGTGTTCTGAAGTGAGAGAGGGATTTGTCAGCCCACATCAGCTGGCTTCTTAATTACATCCTTGCCGATCCAAGACCCATGGAGGCGTCAATCACGCTTAACTATGAAGTCATCCCCAGCACAAAAAAGCCATTATTTAACTAGCATCTTTTATTTGTGGCGGCTCTTCCTAGAGTTGTCAGTGGACAAAACAACCAGTTAAAGGGAGGAAAGAAACAAACCCCAGTTTTTCCGACAGCTGTTTTTCCCTTAATTGTTTTGCTTATTATTTTTGAAGCTGATGGGCTATTTTGATGTCACGTACCTGTGGTCTCAGAACCGCTAAAGGCTTGAAGTCAAACGGTGTCATTGGAGCTGGGCAGCTGCGGCTGGCACTGTGGGAATCACATGCTCCCAGCTGGGGCGGCAACCATCAAGCAGGCTCAGACGTAACGCAGGAAGACACCGTGCCGGCCGCAAGGGCCATTTAATAACCATCTTCTTTCCTGCTAGTGTCAATCTTTTTACAATTGACTCCAGGGAGAATTGGCATCTGCAAGTTCACGCTGAGTGGAGGGTGCTGATTCGTTGAACATGCCCATCTATATATTCCAAACGTGTCCGATAGATTTATTTCAAGTGTCAGCGTCAATCAATTTTGCAGGACCTCCTGGAGTGCAATTTGAAAAGGATTTGGCTTATTTTACTTCACGTAATTATGGGTTCATCCATGTTGTTGCGAATGCCAGGACTTTCTTCTTTTTATTTTGTGTTTTTGATAAAAGTTGTATATGTTTAGAGTGTACAACATGGTGATTGGTACACATAGAGTATTGACAATTACTAGGGTCAAGGTAATGAACACATCGTCTCATCACATTAGTGTGTGTCATGAGGGCACCTGAAATCTGCTGTCTTAGCAAATTTCCAGTATTCAAGACCGTATTCCTAACTAGTCATTATGCTGTACACGAGGGCTCTGGATATATTCATCCTTCATGACTGCGCCTTTGAGCCCTTTCACCAAGGATTTCCTTCTTTTTTAAGGCTGATATTTAATTTTCCACTGTAGGAAGGGATTTTTATATTAAGAAAAGATACAGTCCAAACGCATTTGTCATAGAAACTTTTATGTACCGAACACAGCTACCTAATATAGAAAGTGCATGAGAATTCAAAAGAGGACCTGATCAAACTATACTGGAAGATAGCACATCACTCTCATGACTCGACAGATCGAATAGAAAAAAAAAAATAACGCAGGCATTTGAATGATACAGTTACCAAGAACACGGATACATGTGTACTTTAATGTTAATTCTATCAAATGTTACTGAACACCTGCTTTTTGGTCTATACCAGGAAATTAACAATGAATAAGACAAACATTTCTGGTTCTCAAGGGTCTCCATTCAGTAAGCTGGCTGTGCGGGTCAGATCTGCTTCCCAGGGCCGGCGCCTCTAAGAGGTGAGGGCGCAAGGAAATAGAGTTTGGGGTGCTAATGGCCAGAGCTCGCTACCTAATATTCAGGATCTCATGCAAATGAAAAACCAGGGCCCTGTTGCTCACAAAGCATGGGCAAAGCTTTTCCTTTCTCCTGGGTTCTCTCTACCTGCTGTGGTGTTTTTTATTTGCTATTTAATGTCGGAAAGGGGAGGCTGAGGAAGTAAGTGCAGACACTCCCCAGTGCCTGGGCCCTGCCCCCGACTCAGTGCCTGGGATGTGCCAGCTACCCTTCCCGTGCCCATGCCCACGTCTCCAGGAGTGTCTGCAGGGGTGAAAGGAGGAGGTGCTGAGAGCCTTTTGGGGGGTAAGGTAGGGAGGTGAGTGGCGCTCACTTCATTGTCTCAGTGGACTGCACTCATAAAACACAAATTCAAAGATAAAATTATTAAGAATTTTAACTCAATGACCACAGAGAATTAAAGCCCAGGCGAGGCCCCCTTCTGAGGGCACGTCTCTGTGTGATTCCATGCCCGTGAAGGCAGCACTGCTATAGTCTCTATAGTAGAGGCAGGCAGGGGAGAAGGGGACAGGAATGGAAGGCAGGAGGGCAGACCCATGGTCACTGCCACCTCGTCATGTGTGAGGTGTCCTCCATCTCTCTGAAATGTTACCAGCCCAGCAAACTGCTGAGTTAGTGACTGGTACTAACTCAAACCTTAGTGACCCAAGCCATGTGGGCAACATCTGAAAAGACAGTGCTAGCAATGCCTTAACCTTATCCTGATATTTTCGGGCTTACGTGTGTTTCATTTGGAAATAAAACTGAAGGGTAGTTCTGCCTCGAATATTTAACAGGAAATGTGAATATCAGCAGAGTTGACCCTTCCTATTCTACGCCGTATTTGGAAGTCTTTTGCATCATCAAAAATGCATTACTGCCAATCTGAAAAGTATTTTTAAGGTAATATGAATGTATGTTAATAAGTCTTTTTGAAGTCCCCAGATCTCATTTGAGCTTTCTAATTCAGTCCACACCAAGTCTTTGTTCCCGTGATTCTTGTGACTCTAGGATTCTAGGATGTTTTGTTTTTCATTTTTCTTTTCCTATCACTGTATCCTCAGTACCTGGAACAGAGCCTGGAACACAGTGTTGACAAATATTTGTTGAATGACTGCATAAATCTGTTCAGAATTATTAGTCAGGTTTTATAAGGTAACTTACGTTCCTTAAAAGTAAAATCAAAATAGATTTTAGTCAATTTATTCAAAATCCTTGAAAGGCTTTTTCTTCCCCCTGTGGTTTTGTAATAAATGGAAATAATTTATTTTTCAATTTGTTTAAACATGGAATTTATTAGGACTTCTTATTTATTTCAATTCTGGATTGGGATGAAAAAATTACTTTTAACAGTAGAATTATGAAAAGAGGTCAAGTTAGGCATCTAAGACACTTGGTCTGAAAGCCCTGGTTTGGATTAAAGCTGAGAGCTAGAGGTTGGAACCAGAGTCTATAACCCATGTACCTCTACTCCAGTGCCCAAACTGCCCTTCTTTGGGACAGTGGCTAGCACGGAAGAACTCTGGCCCGTTGCCCTTCCACCATGTGGTCAGAGATAAATACGAATAAGAGAATGAGCTCTGTTGTTAAACCTAGAGGTCTATCTACTAGGCAAAAGGCAAAGAATGCCACTGTAACCAGTATGTCCAGTTTGTACAAGCTTGGGATACAAAGTCCCCCTTATAGTGAAACCCCTAATACCATGCCCAGGCTCTCCTGTCCCTGGTGTGGCTAAGAAAGGAATCTTTCATCCTGAGGTCAGGTCTAGTGCTTCTGGACCTGCATCAATGGAACAGGGATTCGAGTCCTCCCTGACTCCTGGCCAGGATGCCAGTTATCCCAGACAGGCCCTATATCTCTTCATGTCCCTTGGAGGTCATGCACTTGAAGATGAGTGAGCCTGGAATGGAGTCATTGCACCTGGGACGGAGAGACACCCATGGTTACCACAGAGTGAGGAGGACAGGGCTCCATTGGGTGCTCTCTGGTCAAGACTATGTTGACAGGGGGACAAGGGAGCTCAAGAGACTGGAAAGGGTCCTGAGGCAAGATGGCTCTGATACCAAAAAGTGTTGGAGCCCGGGGTAAAGTCCTTGTCCTTCCCACCTTGGCTAGCCAGGAAACATGTGCACATCACCCCACAGAGAGGAATGTCAGCCCCTCGGCTCTTCCTGGAACCCCTTGCTGTGGTCAATGAAGGCAAAGTCCAGGAGTCACTTCCTCCAGAAATTCAGGATGTCAGCAGAGTCATGTTCTGGGCTGTGACCACTGCTCCAGCCTCTGCTGTCATGGGTCCCTGTGGATTTCCTTAGATTGCAGGGAATCTTCTAGACCAGGTGGGTAGGCAAATTTGTCTTCTCTCAGCACTATGCCCAGATAAGATTGCATCAAGCCTTAAATGATCTGGCCCTAAATATTAAAACTCATCTTTCTCTCCCTCTCATATTCTTGTGTAGATGGGATCCTCCAAGAGGCAAATGCCAAGGTAGGATTAGACGTGCAAAGGATTCATCGTGGGGAAACGCTTGTGAAGGGGTCAGGAGGAAGCAGGGAGACTCTGTGGACCATTATGAAGATCTGACCCCTGGAAGGAGAGAAGGAAGGAAGGAGGGTAGGGTGGGAAGAGTCTCAGATTGCAGTGCCATTCCAAGAATGGTTTGGCCAGGCTGATGGGGAGTCTTTGAGCCCAAAGTCACCAGCTGTAAAGAGTTGAATATCTGCCCAGGTATGGGCTTGAGCTAACACCTTCCCCCAGTGCTCAGGCCTTGACTGGGAGCAGCCTGCAGCCAGTGTGGCCTCTTTGGGGACATGATGATGGATCCATCTGGGGCCTTCAGTCAAACACTCTCCCTGTGACTGGAGATCTTAGCAGCTTATTTCTATGGCTGCCACAGCTCTCATTGCTCTTTCTTGCATCCTTGTCTTGCATCCTAGGACGGAACCATCCTAGTCCAAAGGGCAAGTTTTAAGAACTTGGAAACTTACAGGTTCTTTGTAAATAGATACAAATTTGGTGGCTGTGATTCAGATGACCCATGGTGATTTCTACCTCCTCATATTCACACCCTTGTTTAATTCCATCCCCTTGAGTGTGGGCCGGACCTAGTGACTTACATATAACCAATAGAATATGGCTAAAAGGATGGGTTGTCACTTTTGTGATTAGTTGATTAGCTTACAAGAGACTGTAACTTCTGTCTTGCTAACAGACTTACTCTATTATACTCTTCCTTGCTGGCTTCGATGAAGATGCATAGGAGAGACCTATGTGGTGAGGATCTCAGGGCTACCTCTATCCAACAGTCACCAAGATACTGAGACCCTCAGTCCAACAACCTGCAAGGAACTCATTCCTGACAGCAACTATGTGAGCATGGAAGGGGATCCTTCCCCAGTTGAGCCTTCAGACGAGACCCCAGTCTTGGCCAACACCTTGACTGCAGCCTTGTAAGACCCTGATCAGAGGACCCAGCTAAGCTGTGCCCAGACTCCTGGCCCAGAGATGCTCTAAGAGAATAAATATACGTTGTTTTTGAGCTGCTAAATTTATGACAATTTGTTACATGGTATGGATAACAAATAGAGGGGCTTAGCCCATCTTTGACCAAGAGCATCTAAACCCTGAATTCCCTGGATATGTTGGGGGAAGTTATCAGATCCCTTCCAGGTTAAAAGTGCGAGGCCCAACCCTGATTCTAACAAGCGTTTTTTATTTTACAAAATTGGGTTAATCACTGGCTGTACAAGTAAGTATGCAAAACACATGCCCCTGTTATCATGCTGGAGTTCCAGGAACCAATGCAAAATTCAATCAGGAGTAAATCCTGCTAAGACTCTGTTAATCAGTCATGCTTGGCACATGTTCACCTAAGGAAGAGAGCCCCCTCCACATGGCAAGCGTGCAGAGAAGCAGCAAAGGCAATGTTTGTCAGCAAAGCTGAATAAAGCCAGCTAGACACTTAGAAATCTCTGAGCAAAAGCAAAGAGGCTCACAGTGTCTAGACAATTCTTTGCCATGGCTTTATCCCAAGGATATTTCTGTCTAGAAAATGATTCATCCCTTTTCTGAAATGTATACATTCCTCAGAAAAAGGTGGCTTCCCAAAGATCTTTTAGAGATGAAAACACTACAATTTTCATGAAAAATCCCAGATAAAAAAAACCTGTAACCCAATTTCTAAAAATAACTTGATATCAACATCATAACTGTCATCTCAAAAGTTTTCATCCTTAGCAGGGATAAAAAAGGGCAAAAAAAAAAAAAAAGTGAGTTCAGAACGCCAAATTTTGGTTCTAGAAAAAGGTGTCAGTGTTGAATATGTATGTGGTAAAAGTTGCACACAAGTGGAATTATGAGTGTTGTGTAATGCCCTGGTACTTCACGGCAGAGACATCCACAAAAAACTACACTTTCGGGACTTCCCTGGTGGTCCAGTGGTTAAGACTCCACACTCCCAATGCAGGGGCCCGGGTTCGATCCCTGGTCGGGGAACTGGATCCCACCTGCTGCAACTGAAAAAAAAAAAAGATCCTGCATGCTGCAACGAGGATCCCGCGTGCCGCAACCAGGACCTGGGGCAGCCAGGTGAATAAATAAATAAATATCTGGAGAAAAACCCACTACACTTTCTTTTCTAAAGAATTTTTTAAGTAGCCCCATGTTTCTTTCTTGCATGTAGAGAAAGACTCAGGAGCGACTGTGATCCTTTCCTGTGCTTGCATTGAACGCTCTTGCTTATCCACGCATGCTCTGTGGGTGCTTTTCGTTACGCAAGAGGTCTGTAAGGAACTGGGTCCTTGTCTACAAGTCCAAGAGTGAAGCAGAGGCAGATGTGGAGTGTTTCAGATCCCCTGTGAAAATCTAAAGGGAGCTGTAGGCACTCTTCCCAGACAAAGGCACACCCACGCAGGCACACACTTTGCAATGAATTTTGAAAACGTGTTCTTGGTGTCAGTGAACTTCAGGGTCTATGGACCTCAAGGACAGGAAAACCCCCAGTTAGGGAAAGTCTTGCCTCTGGCTCATGCCCACTTTCTAGGGTGGTTCTTTAGGGCCCTTGGGCTTTTCACAGAGGTCCATGAAGACCCCAGGAACATTTTGTTAGGTTTTGTTTTGTGGAGTAGCTTCCGGGCTGAACGACCACAGACTGGCCTGGGCATGGTTTGTCAAGAGTGTGAGAGGTATGGGGAGGGGGAATGGTAAGCTGTGACAAAGTGAGAGAGTGGCATGGACATATATACACTACCAAACGCGAAATAGATAGCTAGTGGGAAGCAGCCGCGTAGCACAGGGAGATCAGCTCTGTGCTTTGTGACCACCTAGAGGGGTGGGATAGGGATGGTGGGAGGGAGGGAGACACAAGAGGGAGGAGATATGGAAACATATGTATATGTATAGCTGATTCACTTTGTTATACAGCAGAAATTAACACACCATTGTAAAGCAATTATACTCCAATAAAGATGTTAAAAAAAAAAGAGTGTGAGAGGACAGGCCCCAGGTTTTCCAGGTACTACCCCTCCTCCCACACTCCCTCCCTGCCTGCCTGCCAACCTGCTTTCTCATTCATTTATTATGCAGGTCCGCCTAGAGAGAGAAAATGCTCTGATATTTATTACATGATTCATTATATTGTTCAATTTAATAACTCACCATCATTGTAAATTAATAAATTGACATTATGACTGCACAGATTACCTACTGTGAGCCTGACTGATTTTCAAAATCTTTAAAAAATTAATAGATTTCATACTTTAGAACAAATTTAGATTTACATAAAAATCAAACGGATGTGTGGAGAGATCCCACATCCTCCTTCTCCCCCTCGGAGTTTCCTCTATTAAGTAACATCTTGCATTACTGTGTATTTTTGTTACAATCAATGAATCACTATTGATACACAATTATTAATTAATGTCCATAGTTTGCATTAAGGCTTACTTTTTTTTTTTTTTTTGCGGTACGCGGGCCTCTCAGTGCTGTGGCCTCTCCCGTTGTGGAGCACAGGCTCCAGACGCGCAGCCTCAGCGGCCATGGATCACGGGCCCAGTCACTCCGTGGCATGTGGGATCTTCCAGGACCGGGGCATGAACCTGCGCCCCCTGCATCGGCAGGCGGACTCTCAACCACTGCGCCACCGGGGAAGCCCCCGTATGTTTCTTTGATATATCCAAAACATTGTGGGTTTTTTATGTTTTGTTTTTTAAGTATTTCATTACTTTCTGGCAATATAAGATGTTCCAGGTTTGTTTTGTATATTTCCTGCTTTAGTACTAGAATCAGCCATTTCTCCAAGGAGTGCTGGTGCTTTTATTGGAGAATGGTATTAGAAGCCAAGATTTGGGGATTAACTGTAATCATTCTACTGGAGTGTCATGCTTCTAAGCTCTCTCAGCTGACAAGCAAGGAAATATATGCATGTACCTCTTTCTTTTCACAGCTGCATTGTATTCCATTGTATGGATGTGCCAGAGTTCACTGAACCAACTTCCTTGATTCAGTCGATTTCCTTGCTTGGGTGTTTTGGTAGTTTCCAATATCTTACAATTATAAGCAATATTTCAGTGAACAACCTTGTGCATTTGTGTTTTCATATTGTTGGAGGTAAATTAGCGTAATTTCCTAATTTCTTTAGGATAAATTCCTAGGGATTGCTGGGTCTAAGGGTAAATGAATAGGTAGATTTTTTGAATATTGCCAAATTCCTTTTCATAAGGGTCACACCATGTTTGCGTTCCCATCAGCAATGTACGAGAATGTCTGTTTCCTACAACCTTGCCAACAGAGTATATTGTCAAACTTGTGAATTTTAGCCAGTCTGATGGCCACTAAATTCCCATGGAAGAATTTAGGCTTTCTAGACTAACAAGCTGACAGCAATGATCTATGACAAAGGAACCCAAAGGCTAGGGAATAGGGTACAGAAAAGGCCTCTCATGGGTTCCATTCTTCTGAAGTTTTAAGAATAATGCATAAATAATCTCATGTTGCATGTACACAGAGGAAAACAAAGATTTTGAACAATGACTCACAGGCCCAGAGAAAAACTGCCTCTTAGTAAATGTACTACAACCATGTGGCAACTTGTGATAGCGCGTTACTTGCGGTTGCCTGTAACCCAAATCTAACTTCCTCCAAGATGCTTTGTTTCTGTGGCTGCCCACTGAGGTTCCGGCGGTGTCACGGCCACACGTGCTTTTTGTTCTGTGACTTCTCTGGCATGCCAGGTTGTGGTACAGTGCCCTGTAGAATTCAGTACTCGCTGGCCAACCCACATCCTTTCCATCACCCAGGATTTTTAACATGAGGCAAAGAATCCAGAGGTACCAGGAAGAAGTTTTCCTAGTACTTACCCAATTGTATAAAAATCATGAAGAAATATCATTTTAATTAGCTTACTGTTGTCACAGAAGAAGAAAATGCTATAAAATAATGTCTACCACTGGTATTTAATGTCAGTTTACTTTTTCAAATCATGCCCACAGTCTCATCTGAGGATCGTTCTGTCTACCTTTAGTGAGGTAGGTGGAACGGCAGGCACTTTTTTCCTCACTATATGGTTAGGGAAGAGCTGGTACAGTTGGAGTAGGAGTCTCTGACCCAGATAACTCAGTCAACAAGAGAGCCAGGGAGACATGATCTCCTAGCCCTTCTTCCACCATACCACGCAAGGCAACTCGGCAGGGGATGGAGTTTAGTTACAAAAGAAAACCAGGGGTCACACATGGAGTCTTCTCTCAGTGGGATGTCAGCCAAGCCATAGAACCTCTTTGGGTCTCACTTTAGTTTTCAAAGAAGGAGAAGATACAGATTCTAGGATTCTATCAAATGGGGTCCCAGGCTCACATATACAGGGGAATATAATCATTTTTATTCTACCATACTATTCATTCATTCATTCATTCAATAAATATTGACAGTCAAAACTGGATTTCAAGTCAATGGCATGGTTGTGTAGACCCATACTGGAGGTTGTGAAGGCGCACTTCCATCAGGCCCAGTAGCATGAGATAAACTACCTATGCACTTGGTACCTCATCCTCCAGATTCTACTTTAGCAGATACAGAATTATTCAAATCATAAGCAAAACTCCCAATACCTGTCCCTACAAAGAGATTTTTCACTTCCAAGCTGAGCTTTTCTTTTTTTTAGTTTAATATTTTTTTCTCACTCTTTCTGAAGGAGAAGCAAGATGTTGTGTTCTTTTGAAAGTTGACCGTATTTGACCATGAATGCAGCATGGATTTTTGAAGGGCTCTGTGGTGAAGTAAAACATCACTTTAATTGAGAGAGTGAGACACTTTGCAGATTATGAGGACCCCAGGATTGAAGAGGTCCTCTGCTGTCCTCTAGAGCAGAATTCCACTGGATGCATGAATCATCATCCCCTTTACTAGATCGTAGCCGTGAGTTTTTTGTAAATGCCATTGGAAAGAGCAGGTGGTCATTCAGCTGGTATCTCCATTTAGCAATTACCAAAATTGAATTCATATTTGCGAGAACAAGAAGGCTGCAGCCCTTCGAGGTGGAACATTTAAAAAGAAATGCATTGAAGTAATGAAGCTCTTATGCATCCAGGCAGAATGGACCTATTAAAAGGTGGCAATAAGGTGGAATGCATCACAAGGAGTAATGAGAGTCTGAGGGTGGGCAAACCTTCATGTACAGTTCATCTCACTGGTCAAGGGCAGAGGAGAAACTGTGCTATTTATAAAATGATAATTTGATTTTTCTCAAAGTCTTCTGTCCACTTAAATAAATGGAAAACAAAGCAGGAGGATGGAGAAAATAAGGTAAAAATGAAAAATAATTACAGTTGAAATGGAATTTTAAAGTAATTTTAGCCAGTTGGTAAAAAAAAAATCTCTTTTCTCAATTTATAAAAGCAAACGAGTGGATGGACATAAATAATGATGGTAAATATAAATCTGCTAAGTAAAAATATGTTAATGATGGGAATATATTTAGCCAAGAGAAGAAGAAAAAGCTGAAAACCTAGAAAAGTCACCTTAAAAATAGTAGCTGAGGAATGGAAATGTGGGAAAACAACCAGGAAATATCACTGTAACCCTTCAGTGTCTTCTGAGTAGGCAAGAAATTTTAGTATCAAGTGTTTTGTAACAAGACAAATAATGCCTGAATTTTCCTCTTTAGACTGAGAATATAAAAGTAGGTTTCCTCCCATAATAAAGTATAGCAACTTCCCTCTGAGCTCCACAATTCTGGACTAGAAACCTCAATGAAGCTGATGTGGTCCTTGGTTACCAGGAGGTCTGGAGGAGAGACAGTGCCATAGCAACCTGGTATTGTTGCAATGAGCACTCGCATCTCTTGGTGGAAGTTCAAGGCTGAGGCTCCCACCTGCGGATGCAGAGAAAGGCTCAAAGGGAAGGGAACTTCCATGACCTGAGCTCCTACTATGTACCTCACTGTGCTGGACACTTCAGCCACATTATGTCATTTAATCCTTCCCTGTGCCCTGAGGGACTGTGATTATTACCTACATTTGGAAGATGTGGGCTTTAGGGTTCAGGGAGATTAATTTTGTCTACGGATATGCAATTAGAAAGCAACATAACCAGTATTTGAAGGCGTGGTTGAGAACGACACCATATCTGTTACGGGCTGAGTAGTGGCCCTTCCTCCCCAACCCCCCACAAATTCATATGTTGAAGTTCTAACCCCCAGGACCTCAGAATGTGACTGTATTTGGAGACAGAGTCTTTCAGATGCTGATTAATCTGACTGGTGTCTTTATAAGATGAGGAAATTTGGACACACAGAGAGACACCAGGGATGCATGCACAGAGGAAAGGCCATGTAAGGACACAGCAAGAAGGTGGCCATCTGCAAGCCAAGGAGAAAGGCCTCAAAAGCAGCCAAACCTGCTGACACCTTAAGCTTGGACTAACAGCCTCTAAACTGTTTGGTTACATTAAAGCTCTGAGATTTGGAATGTGTTCTTGCATAACTGAGAATATTTTTAATGTTAAATTGAAATAAAAAATGTGGATTCCACAGAATAAGACAAATCTACCTGGATTAGCAAACACATGTCTTTGTCATTATTTGGACACAGAGATGATAAAGGGGAAGAGACTGCACAGTCTTGATGTAGAGAGGGAGGGAGAGCCTGGGGTGGGGAAGGGAGGAGTTTCTATGAGAACAGTAGCTGGGATCAGGGAGCAGGGAGTCAGCTGGGAGTAAGAGGGATGCATCAATCTGCTGGCATGAGAGAGCTCTGGCCACCACGCCTTCCTGCCAACGGGATGGAACCAGAATGAACACACCTGTCCTGCTTGCCTTTGCTGCATGGAAGGACCCCCAGACCTCGAAGGACATGGAGTTTAGAGAAACCTGGGCAATCTTGACAGCTGTCTCTCCTTGCCATCAGTGAAGAGGGATGAGTCCCCTCAGGGAGAGTCAAGATGGGGGCTGGCAGATGTGAATGTCAGCGTTGGAGGTTAGCCTCCGTTTTGAAGCCTTACAGCAAGACCCCAGAACACAGAAGAATTATGCATTTAATGAATTGTAGGTCTCTGTTTGTACTAAGACTGTACCCTGACTTAAAATGAGATTAAGTGAGACTGTTTAGAGCTGCTGAGTCTCATAAGAAATGTGAGCTGATGACACTGATTGATGCTGGTAGGATTCAGCCAGCGACCAGCCAGGTCTGTGTTTCCCTGCCTTGGTGTCCATGTGGATGAAGGTCTGTTACCCCATAGGCATAGGCGTGGAATATGGTTTCAATAATGATGGTGGGTGATGGGCTGCCCTGAGTCATCCTAAAGCATCCCTGCACTTGTTAAGCAAATGGTAATTGATTGTTTACTGTGAGTCACTGTGGTACATGCTGGGGCTTCAGCAGAGAGCAAGACAGCAAGGGAGAGAGTAACATGGGATGTGAAGGGACGCTTGCAATTGTGAAATCTGTTTGTAGTAGGATGAGAACACAGAATTCCTTTTTTGGGAGAAAACTGCTCTTTGTTTAGGCAAAGAACCAAAACAGCCGTGAAAGGTGATGGTCCCCTGCTTAGCCTCCCCTGCTTAGCCTCGCTGGGAGAGGTTTAGACTGGAAAGGGTGGAAACCTCCTGCATTTGGGGAGACTGGGGTTCACAGGCAGGAGGAGTGGTACCAGGAAGGAGAGAAAAGGAGGACCCGGGAAGGGGAGGTCACCCCAGTACCACAGCGGGACCTGGTCTGGTGAAGACGGAAGGATCTGGGGTGTGGTCGGATATAGTCTCCCATCTGAAGACTTTCTGCCCATCTCAAATGTTTCTAGCTCCCCAAGTCTTGTGTTGGTGGTGCTTTGGGGGGACAGAGGTGAAGGTGGTGGAGAGTCACAGAATGTCAGGTGACCAGTAATGTGACGAGGACCGTCTACATGGACTCAGGTGGCACGTGGAAGTCTCCTGCTCAGCCCAGATATCCTTCAGTCAGGTGACTCTTCATGGGGTCCTTTGGGAAGGACTGGGACTTGAGCCATTTTGGATATTACAAGAGGGCACAAACCCCGTCTCAACCTGGAGAGAAGGGGTTTCTGAGACATTAAAGCCACCACCAGGTATATCTAGAGTGGCATGGTGACCTCAGGGAAGAGACATGGTGCTGGGAACATGCTGGCATAGCTAGAGTGGCATGGTGACCTCAGGGAAGAGACGTGGTGCTGGGAACATGCTGGCATAGCTAGAGTGGCATGGTGACCTCAGGGAAGAGACGTGGTGCTGGGAACATGCTGGTGGGAAGGTGGGGACAGAGGAAGCTTGCAGATGGTGGTAAGCAGGGTACAGGGGAAGGTTAGGAGGATGAAAGACGTAGGTGTCGAGTGAGGGGAAAGAAATGACAGGACATTGTAGGATGAAGGGTGGAATTAGGCAGATGGGGGAGGGATACGGGGAGCTCCAGGGTGTTTGAGAGGCTGCAGTGGGAGGAATTGGTCCCCCAGTCTCCTGCCCCACAGTTGGGGTGGGGAAGGCGCCAGTGGGACCCCTGTCCCCGCAGCTGCAGCCTCCCTCTGCTCAGGTGGTCGATGTGCATGGTTTATACTCTAGACTATGGTTCTCTTTCACCAGTGGCCCCAGGACACTCCCGACAGCTCCTGAGTGGATGGCTGGGTGTGGAGGGAGGTCCTACCTGCTTCTCCTGACTCTGAGGGCTGGCGTCAGGACTGATGTTCCTTGGGCTTATCTTACCTGCCTGTGGGCACTGATAAACCAGGAACTGGAAGTTGGCACTCTCTTCCTCGTGCCAGGCAGGCACTAGGCTAATCCTCCCAACAGCTTGTCAGGTGGACGTGGCCTATCTTACAAGTCAGGAAAAGGGGGCCAGGGCAGTTGCAAACACTCACACAGGTGGCCAGAACAGAGTGCAGCCGAGACTGGGGTCTGCTGGGCTGCAATGTGTCTTCCCATGCCCTCTCCTTTGCCAGCCCATTCTGTGTCCATCTCCTGCCTCTGCGCAGGGGTCCCAAAGCTCTGCTTGTTGGTGTCTTGGTTTCCTTTACCTGGTGTCCATCCCAGCTCCTTAGAGCTGGTGAATTCACCCCCAGTTAAAATGTGTCTTTCTGTTCTATGCTCTGCAGCACCTGGGCTGGGGGTGGTGTTGGAGACAGGTTGGCACACTTGGAAGGGCTCAGTCCACAAGGAGTGGACAGGGTTCCGGGAAAGCCATGAGGCTGGGGAGCTTCCTGGCCTGGGGGCATGGACTGGTCCTGAGAACTGGCTGTGGCGTTAGGAGAGACCGTCTATCAGCAAAGGGGGACACCACCTGGTGTCACAGGTGGTGAAAGGGGGTGGCAGCCACACCACCCCACAGCCCAGCAAGGCGGGGCCGAGGGGACTGACTCCCTGGCCTTCCTCCCCTCCTGCCCTTTGAGCTCCTGCCAGCACCTCTCATTGGCCAAACCCCCAGCCCGTGGAGGCCCAGCCCGTGCTCCCTGCTGGAGCACAGGGTCCACTGGAGCCAGTGGGGCTGGACCCGCAGGCCTGAGAGCACCAGCTTCAAGGCCACACCATCCAGCCAGTTATTTTATAGCTTTAATTAGGTTCCAAAGTTAATCATGCATTTCATTCTAACTTGCTACAGATTCTTAATCACAGCCTTAGGAGCATTATACATTTAAGGATATTTAAGGATTTCATAAAAGCACCCTATTATATCCTGAGGGTTCCTCCTGAAATTTTATCTTCCTACGGCATGTAACCCTCTGAGCTTTGGAAGGTTCTGGTGGTAGTTACGCTAACTTGCTTTGGTACGTTACCTGTCTTGTCCAGTCTGTTCAATAGAAATGCAACGTGAGGGCTTCCCTGGTGGCGCAGTGGTTGAGAGTCCGCCTGCCGATGGGGTTCGTGCCCCGGTCCGGGAAGATCCCTCATGCCGCGGAGTGGCTGGGCCCGTGAGCCATGGCCGCTGGGCCTGCGTGTCCAGAGCCTGTGCTCCGCAATGGGAGAGGCCACAACAGTGAGAGGCCCGCGTACCGCAAAAAAAAAAAAAAAAGAAAAAAGAAATGCAACGTGAACCTCAAATGGGGGCCACATATGTAATTCAAAATTTATCGGTAGCCACATTAAAACTGTTGTAAACTTGTATGCTTTTGGAGTCCAACAGGGTTGGATTCTAATCCTGGCTCTGTCATCTCTGAGCTGTGTGATCCTGGGCAGGTCACTTAACCTCTCTGAGTTTCAGTGTCTTAGTCTGTAAAGTACACAAAACATACCTATTCTTTATGGGTTTTGTGATATTTAACTGAGTTAATGTATCTAAAACGCCACCACGTAGTTTGAACTCAGCAAGGGGTGGGTATTGCTCTACATTGTTGAGAAGCGTGTAGAGAATAAAAAAGGAAACGTATAGATTAGACCCGCAGCTTGCATCTTCTGAGGAGCACGGATCCTTCAGGTCAAAACAATGATGTCAGATGGCCTCTGCAGATGAGAAAAAGTCTTCGGTTTAAAAGTGATGGGGCCATTTGGGAGAGACGGCTCTCAGCTCTGATAGATGGCCTGTCTCATGACAGCTCTCGGGGGTGGGGTAGCAGTTAGAAACAGGGGCTGTCAAGTTCTGAGGCGCCGGATCTAGAGGCTCCTGTATCAGAGAGACAAGCCCTGAGGATGTCACAGCGGAAACCAGGCGAGAAAGTTGCAGGGAATATGAGTCAGAGCGAAGCAGGGTAGACCGCCGTCTGCTCTTCAGGCTTGTGGGCCCTGAAATCAGGAAACACCCGCTGCCTTCCTGAGCCCACCCTGACTGCACTGGGGAGTCAGGGTATCGATTTTCTTTTTTAATCACTTGGGTAGATTATGCCATATGCCTGTTGTTTAAAAATTAAAGGACAATCACCTCTGGGGGTGGAAATCAATCATCACTTATAAGGAGAAACCTCTTTCATATGATTTTAATGACAGAGGTAAAGAAACCATTTATCCTCCTGCTTTTCAGAATAAGAAAAGCAGACATGCAACTTGGTCGGAAAAGCATGACGTAGAGTGAACTAAATTTTGCAGCCTGATGTTATGAACGGGTAAAGGAGAGAAGGGGGACTGTGGGAAAAGAAGAGGAAAAACGTAAAAATATGAAGAGAAAGAATCACAAAGACCATCTAATCTAATCCAGTGAATTCCAATTTGTCCAGCCTTCAGGCGCAAATAAGGGTGTTTTTCTTGTTTTTAATCCAAGTGACAGAAATCCAGCTGAAACTGACTTAAGAGACATATTTTTTAACATTAATTAATTTATTGAAGCATAATTGATTTACAATGTTGTGTTAGTTTCTGCCGTACAGCGAAGTGTTCAGTTATACATACACATATGCTTTTCCATTATGGTTTATTACAAGGTATCGAGTATGTTGGGCTGGCCAAAAAGCTCGTTCGGGTTTTTCCGTAGTATCTCACAGAAAAACCCGATCGAACTTTTTGGCCAGCCCAACAGTTCCCTGTGCTATACAGTAGCACCTTGTTGTTTATTTATTTTATATACAGTAGTTTGTATGGTTACCAGAGGGGAAAGGGGTATAAATTAAGAAACATTCTTTTGAATGTATTTACTGGGGAGTCTAAGGGTTAAGTGACCTTGCTGCCGGCTGGGCTGATGACTGGGGCAGGAGGGGAGCCGGGGGTCCTCTGATGAGCCCCTGTGGTCAGACGCCGGTCTCCAGGCTGGCAAATCTACGTCCTTGGAAACCGGTGGTTGGACTAAGGGAGGAGGGGCGGCCACGAAAGAGAGGGAAGATGGGGGCGGGGCTTGTCTCCCAGCCCGCAGCTCTGAGGCCCCTCCCCCAATCCCTTAGGCTCCCCCGAGTTCAGTTGGAAAAAACCATCCTACATCTTCCCTCCTAACTCCTCCCCCCATAAATTTTGCAATAATGAGACTGAGGCCAAAGAAGGAGATACAAAACACAGCCAATCGTTATTTGTGGATTCGTATTTGGGGATTGGCCTACTTGTTAACATTTGTTTGTAACCCCCAGGTCAATGCTCGGGGTGTTTTCGGGGTCCTTTGCAGACATGCACAGAGCCTTGGAAAATGTGAGTCACCCAGCTGCCCTGTTCCCATACCAGGTGGCACCAGCAGCTCCGCCTTCATGTCTCCTGCTCACACTGGAAACAGGGCTCCCTTTTACATTCTCTTTAGTGCCATGCGGTTCCCACTGGGGGCTTTTCCTTGGTGATTTTGCTGTTTAAAGTGGCCCCCTGTGCATACGGCCGAAGAGCTGTCTAGTGTCCTCAGCTCAAGAATGCTGTGATGTGCCTTACGAAGAAAATACAAGTGTTAGGTAAGCTTTGTTCAGGCCTGAGTTATAGAGCTGTTGGCCGTGAGTTTAATGTTAATGAATGGATCAGCAGTATATTAAAGAAGATGTCTTTAACACACAGAAAACAAGGTCATACATTGATGGGTGGACCAGAAGTGTGCGTGAACCTAACTCTGTATCTTCCCTACAAGCAGTGGTTCAGTGTCACTGGTTGCGTGTCCGCGGCGACGTTCTAGTCCATCACCATCCTTCTAAGCCAGAAGAGGGCCACTGAAGAAGCCGGTCCACCGCTTCCCCGCTCCACCATATGTAATGAGGGGGCAGAGATGCAGAGGGGAAGGAGGCAGAGAAACCATGATGGGGCGTCGAGGAAGAGAAAACAGCAAATACATGAGAAGGACCGAAGGGAAAGCAGAGAAGTGAACATCTGTAGGTTCAAAGTCTCTCCACAGCTACACTGGGTGTGTTGCACCGGACAGGTACAAAGGCTTTGGACATGAGCACAGGGTTTGTGTATGTGATGAGATTTTCTTCAGCTCCAAATACTGTAACTAAGCCTCGTCTGAAAGTGTATAAACCCAGGCCACGAATTTCAACAGAGGCTTGAACTTAATGAGAAACTTCCCATGATTTACACAAATGCTTTGAGCATGTGAAGACTTTGGTGGGCAACATGACCTGGTTTAGGAAATAAGGGAGGTGAGAAAAGGTAATAATAAAACACAAAATTTAACTAAATAGGTACTTGGTGTCTATCTTTTAAAAAAAAATTCTGAGTCTGTTTAACAAAAGGGACAAGGAATTTTCCTGTATGATGTTGAGGTTTGCATTAATACTTATCTTCCAGGGAGAGGGGGTTAGTAAACTGAGCCATGTAGGAATATCATAGAAACTGCATCTGTTACAATGCTTGATGTGAAAAACTGCTCCTAGTAACTTCCGGTTGTAAATTACATGTGTCACAGGAGGGTGAGTTTACTCACCAGGCTGTGGCGTGATTAAATCACCGACTTTACCTTCCCTGATTCTGTCACATTTAACCCACCAATGCATCAAACCTTGCAGGAAAGCCTCCTCCTTGTGAAAGTCATTTTGACAAGTAAATAAGTGAGTGATACAAACAGATTAATACCGAAATATAATTTACATTTTCAAGGCACTTTTCTTTCACACATATTTCATCCAACTCTCTGCTCTTTGATACTTTGATTCCAAAGTTTGAATTTCGGTATCTTAGAAAGTGTCCTTTCTTTTTTTCTTTTTTAAAGATTATTTTTGATGTGGACCATTTTTTAAAAGTCTTTATTGAATTTGTTACAATATTGCTTCTGTTTTATGTTTTGTTTTTTAAGTGGTGAGGCACGTGGCATCTTAGCTCCCCTGCCAGGGATTGAACCCTCATCCCCTGCATTCGAGGGCAAAGTCTTAACCACTGGACCGCCAGGGAAGTCCCAGAAAGTGTTCTTTCTTGACCCCAAGAACATTGTGTGCTTTTATTTTCAAACTTCACAAAGTTTGTTTTAAAGATAAAATTTCACTTTCTCAAGGAGTTCTGAAAGATTTGAATACGTATGAATGAAAAATTTAGGATTTTAAAAACTGTCCTACAGCCTTAGCATTATCTAGTAATTGGATGTATTTGCAGTTCCCTATTTGCATCCACAGATTGTTCACATCTTAACCATGGTTGCTGTTGGGTTCATCTTTGGTGATTTCATGCTTGCCTTTGGGTTATATCTGGAAATAGCCTCTAGTCCAATTCATTAGCCCCCTCTTCCAAAGCAAATCTTGGTGTTCTTGTACGTTGGCCTTAGAGTGACGAGCACTTGGAAAAATGCTTATGTTGCTGGTTTAAGTGTTAAGGGCAGGGTTACAGAATTGCTTCTGGCATCACCTGCAGCCCATGCATGCGTGTGTAAGCCTGGGGGGAGCATTCTTGCCAGCATTGCCTGCTGAGGACTTGGGGGATGGTTTTTCCCTCTATTCCCTTTTTTTCGGCATTGTCAGTAACCCCTGCCTCTTCTTCTGGCCTCTGTCTTCCCCTCTCGTGGGCTTCTGCTTGGGCTTCTGTCCACGCCATAAGTGGAGCCCTGAGAGGGGTGGGCCCGCCTGTCTTACTGGTGGCCTTCCCTCTCCTTGGGGCTGGCACCCTGACACCGGCAGGCTCCGCTCTCCCAAGGCTGCTGCAGCTCTGCCTTGTTTTAGAGCATCACCCACTCGTTTCCCAGCCAGATGCCACGCCCACACGGGTGCACCCCTGCAGTGGCCCCATCTCCTCTCAGAGCATTCCAGAACACTCAGAACTCTGGCCTTATTCTTCCTAACTGATCCTTCTTCAAGTCTTTGCCCAAAAGGGTGAGAACAGTGTGAAATGAGAGCTGCTGATGGAGGCCCCGGCCTCTCCTGTGATGGCAGGGATGGCTTCCCTGAAGAAGCAGCCCTGGAGCCCTGGCTCCAGCTTTAGTTAGTTGATTTTTTTTTAAAAAATCATCTTGGTCTGGACATTTTCAAAAATACGCAAATACAAGGAGAAGAATGTAATAATCACCACGTACCTGTCACGTAGCTTCAACAATTATCGCCGTTTTGCCGAACTTGTTTTGTGTCCAGCATTGTTCTTCTGGACTCAATTTAAATAGTCATCCATGGGCTTTTTGGTTTAGAATCTGTCTCTGTGGACGCTCCCAGGGTCCCGTCTTGACCTCTGCTGTCCCAGTGTGCCACGTCCGGCCTGCGGGATGTCTCAGAAATCTGCCCCCGCGGGCCCGTCCGGATGCCCCACTGATTCACCTCATAGGACGGGTTTCTAAGGGTAAGTGTCCGGCACTCCCTTACCAGCCTTGTCTAATCGCAAAGATTCCCTGTGAGGGAAACAGCAGTGTTGGTCCCAGCAATGTGTCTGTCTGGCCTCACCATCAGGGCTGTTTTAACAGAAACTTCAATTTGCAGGGTTCTTTCTAAAGAAAGCCAAAGGCTAATTAATGATCAGCTTTCAGATCCTGTCTTAGGAGCATGAACTAGTTATTAAGGAATAAACACCGAAGAAATTCCACTGCAAAAACTGGGGAGAAAAGAAAGTTCACTGATGTGAATCCAAGTCATTACCTGAGGATTACCGTCCGAACTGGCAATGGGTCCCTCTGCCACCTGCTGTTTCTCATCTAGTTTGCAGTATGAATACTAATGTGGGGGCAGAATTGAGCTAATAAAAGTGAAAAATACCAACTTGCTAGTGATACACAATAAAATGAATGTTGATTTGGTTATTGAAGACCACATGAATGCTGTGTGACAACTCCCTAGCACACACGCAGGCTCAGTGGCATCTTTTTCCCATGTGTGCGGGGTCACCTTGGGGTCAGCAAGGGGGACCTGGTGACCCTGGTGATGCTCACAGAAAGGGGCGGGCCGGCCGCCAGTGAGCGGCGGTGGCCGTGGTTCGGGACGTTGAGGCAGTTCGGCTGCGATTCTCCAGCAGAATGTCCCGGACAGGTTCTCATAACAATGGCACAAGGGCAGAGAGCGAGGGGGATGGGCACAGCCTCCTGAGGTCCAGTTTGGAACTGGGATTCTGCCGCTTCCACCCATTCTGTTGGCGAAGACAAGTCACAGGCCCAAGACCGACGTCAGAAGGCAGGGCTGGTGACCCCCCCCCCCCTTGGTAGGAGTGAGAACACGGCAAAGGTACCTGCAAAAGGCAAGGTGGGTGAACTGGGCCCATACAGGGCTATCAATTTACCGGAACTGGTGCCTTTTCAAGTCAGCTTCAGACTTGAAAGATGATTTTAGTCCGTGGGAAAATAGCTGGGCCTTTCTTTTAATGTTGAAAAGAGGGCATTGACTTTGAAGTCCAGCAGTTTGAGTTCATATCCAGGGTCACCCAGCTCCTGGCTGGGTTTCCTCATACACATCACAGACTTTCAGAGTCTGGGTCCACATCTGTGAAGCGGGGTAGCTATCTCCTGTTCATCGTGCAAGTGTAGGGTCCAAAGCACAGAGAAGGGTGCCCGACAGCGGCTGTTACATGCTGTGGGTGTGAAGAAATCGCTCTCCACACAGCATTCCTGCTAGTTCAGGCAGCGAGAGTGACTATCACCCAAAACAGATTCAGAATATAAACAGGAAAGAAACAGCTTATCATAGAAGACCACATAATCCCTAGATATAAATAAGTGATTTAAATGGCATCTCTGGTTCTTCATTTCTCCTCCTTACTGTCTGGAGTGTCCTGTGTTTTCTCCCAGGGCAAGTCCTTCTCTTAGGTCAAAGTGTCTGTCCCCCTTCCTGGAAGAAGTAGAAAACAATCCCATGGGTTGCAAAGGCTGGATCCCTGACCTCTAATTACATCATCATTTCTGCCCATCACCTGGCTGAGCTGACCCCTTGGAGACGAAGCAGGGCTCACACGGTGGCGGGAAGGGGACTTTGGAAGAAAGAGGGGAGAGTGTGTCGCCCTCAGAAGAGATGTGCATGACGCTGGCAGCTTCAGGCAAAGGTGGTCTTCTACTCGGGTCACACCGCTGCCCATCGGACTGTATCACGATGCTGCTGGCTTGGCCCTCTGGGGAGGAGGCTATGCTTCACGATGGGCACAATGTGGGGACCAGGCCACGTGGAAGGGGGAAGAACACTGGGGTCAAACACCCTCAGAGGCTGCCCAGGGGGTGCACTTTTGAACAGATAGGACAGAGTGCCCAACGCACACAGACTCCGAGCCACAGACACCTGCAGGAGAGAGTGAGGAAGAGTACAGGGGGGCCAGAGGCCAGGAAGCGTATCCTGGGGACAGGCCGGGAGCTTTCCCTTATCACCGGCTTGGATCCCACTGGTGGAAGGAGTACTCAGCCCAGGAGAGGCTGGAGGGGGGTGAGGTAGGGCATCAGGCGCTGACGGGCAGCCCAGCGCCCCGGAGGAGAGGGCCTTCTGGGTGGTGGAGCGCGGGACCTAAGGAGCCCACTGCAGGGGTCAGTGTCAGCGAGACAATGCAGAGCCCAGATGCATTTTATAAAAACGTAATTATGGAAGCTTTTGAGATAATACAATATAAAATTTTGAAACTCACTTCACCTTATGCACAAAATTTGGTATAAAGACCCCTTCTTTAAATTATTCTTATGAGAAAATTAGTCTTAAATAACGCAAAACCTTCCAAAAATCCACCTTTTGCCTAAAATGCGACTTCCCCATGTTCCAGAGGTTCAGAGTCTGGGAAGCGGCAGCCGGCTCAGGTCTTCAGGGCAGGACTGGAGTCCTTCAGGGTGGGGCTCAAGGAGGCCCCCAAACTTGGACTGAGCTGCCTTCCAACCAAGCATATTTTCTTTAGGCCCTGATTTATGGGTTCGTGAAATTTTGTACAGTTAAATTCTAAATTGTCTTCCCTTTCTAATCACGCTCTTTTTAAACTGTCCGCTCCCGTGTAGAGCAAAGATAAGAAACAACAACTTGCATGAGCACCAAGCTTTATAGTCTTCAGAGCTTGTTCACATCCTCCAGCCAGGATCTGGGTACCTCACAAGGGCCTCTGGATGCTACACTGGTACCCACTGAATGTTGAATGAATGAACGAATGAATGAGTGAACGCATTATCCTATGTGAGACTGGACACATCCCTGTGATACACGTTGTATTATTCAAGGTTCTCCAGAGAAACAGAACCAACGGGTGTATGTGTGTGTGTGTGTGTGTGTGTGTGTGTGTGTGTGTGTAGATGGCTCCCACAATTATGGAGTCTGAGAAGTCCCCAGATCTGTCGTTGGCAAGCTGAGGAACCCAGGACACCCAATGCTGTAGCCCCAGTCCAAGCCCAAAGGCCTGAGAACCAGGAGAGGTGATGGCGTACATTCCAGTCTGAAGGCAGGAAGGAACTGACGTCCCAGCCCAGGGCAATGAGGCAGGAGGCGTTTCCTCTTACTCCTGGACGTGGCTGCCTTTCTGTTCCATTCAGGCCATCGGTGCGTTGGGTGAGACCCACCCACATTGGGGAGGGCCATCTGCTTTACTCAGTCTACTGATGCAAAGTATTAATTTCATCCAGAAACACACCTTCACAGACACATCCTGCATAATGTTTGACTAAATATCTGGGTACCCTGTGGCCCAGTCAAGTTGACACATCACACATATGTTTTATAAACGCATACGTTGCCAGCATTTACCTTCTCTTCCAACAGAGTTAATGTCTTTGATCTGGGATGGTATAGTTGCTTTTAGCTTATTTAGTACCAAGCAAGAAGTTTCAGGAAACAAATACAAAAACCTTCACCTATTGTTAGTTTGCACAAAATTTACTCCAGGTTTATCTTTTCAGTGAAAAGATGCCAAGATCAAATGTTTTCTAGGAGTTGGGAGGCTTGTCATAGGGTGCTGTACGCCTTCTGCCATAGAACAAAAGAAAAGTGGGCGAGCTGCGTCAATCTGGCCAGGGTTTCAGCATCTAAATGAAACTTTGCCGGCCTGTTTTTCCTGATATTTCATTGGCTTCTGATGGAAGGCTCTGTGGTCCTGTCGCTGACTCATCCTTCACCTTCTCCCTGAGCTGTACCTGAGTCTCCCCTGAGAACACACGGTTGCGCTCTGTGTACGACCCTTAGAATGGGCTGCGTGACTCAGACGTCAGCCAAACGGATCATTGTTTCAACAAGGACAGTGACCATAAGGCATTCCTCAGATGCGGAGGTAACGCCTGGCCACCCCCGTGTTGGTGTCCAGGCAACATCAGGTTACAGTGAATGATGTGACAGCGGTCTTAAATTGCTTGGTTCTAGCTCAGAGATGGGTGGGTTCGGTGGGGGAAGCGCAAAGATGAAAATAAATAAATAAAAAGGGGAAATCTGAATAACCAGGGCTCAGGAAGGTTCAGAATTTATGACCTCAACATAGAGAGTTTGCGACGATTCACTCTAGTGCCCGTACTTCAACATATGGACAAACTCAGTTCCACTCTTAGTGAGTCTTCTACCCAGCTACCCCCTGGCTACTTTCTCTGAATCTTGGTTCTAATCCTGAGAAATAGAGGATCTGACTCAGTCTAAACACGAACCGGTCTTCTTAAGGTTATGTGTGTTCAGTCTCGTACAGCCATCTCTGGCCCAGGGGAGTCCCATGGCACCAAGATGGTTCCCCAGCCTCGATTATGACGGGGCTGTGGACAGGACCAGTTCCAGTAGAAGGGCCATGGGCAGGGCTGACCTGCCAACACAATCTTTTTTAATTGCTTAATCCAAGGGTGCTGGAGCCAACTCGTATTGGATCGTGAGAACTGACTGAAACTTCCAGGAATTGTGTGCGCCAGTTAAACACAGTCATGATTAAAAATTAAATTGTACAAATTTTCAATAAAACAAAATATAAATACTAATTACTTTACTACATTTTGCTATTATCTATGCCTAATAATAGATATTATCTATCTCAGTGACAGGTACTGTCTAATGGTGTGTTACCATGGTGCGTCTCTACCCAAGTGCACATTTAGTGATGTCAGGTTGGCCATCAGGAGTATTTACACCATGGAAATTGTCAAGTGCGACATACTAGGGCTTAATTTACTGTGGTGTTAATTGTCTAGACTTAAGAAATTGATAGAGAAATGTTAATAACGCAAATTAGATTTGAAACTGGGAATGTCTATAGCCACCATATTATGAATAGCACAAAAAAATTGAGGAAATTTCTTCCAGTGTTTAAAAGTATTGTCTGATTCAGCAAAAGTGACTCACACCATTGATAAACAAGTTTCAACACACAACTTCAGTGTTTCATTTTTGTCTTTTTAAATTATTTTTTTATTTTTATACAATTTTTACAGATTATACTCCATTTACAGTTATTATAAAATATTGGCTATATTCCCCGTGTTGTAGAGTACATCTTTGTAGCCCACCTTACACCCACTAGTTTGTACCTTCCATCCCCCAACCCCTATATTGCCCCTCCTCCCCACTGGTAACCACTAGTTTCTTCTCGACATCTGTGAGTCTGCTTCTTTTTTGTATATTCACTAGTTTGTTGTATTTTTTAGATTCCATATGTAAGTGATATCGTATAGTAGTTGTCTTTCTGTGACTTATTTCACTTAGCATAATGCCCTCCAAATCCATCCTTGTTGCTGCAAATGGCAAAATGTCGTTCTTTTTTATGGTTGAGTAGTATTCCATTGTCTGTGTGTGTGTATGTATGTATGTGTGTATGTATGTGTGTGTGTGTACATATATACACACCACATCAAGGAAAATATCAAACAACATTTGTCTCACAACTACACTTATTTGTCAGTGGCAACCATAGGTTGGCTGTGGATACAAGAGTCTACCAAAAATCAAAAAAATCATCGTGTCAGAGTCAACTGGCTACATAGAATTTACAGCAAAGAGTACGGTATATGTTAGAATTTGTAAATTGTATGTTACACATCCTTTATATCAATAACACTTGTAATAACCATATATACGTGTATATACACATATTCTCTTTTTTGAGGGTGGGAAGCCCATTGATAAACCTTTGCCAGCACCCACATAGTCTTGCCCCTCCTACAGGACAGCTCATGGGTGAGGGGAGCACAGGAGGGAGCTGCGGCGTAGGTATCCAGAAAGAGCAGACGAGGCTGAGCGGGAGCTGCTTCTCCTGCAGGAGGGGATGATACAGCCAAGAGTCCACGAATCCCCTGAGATAGTGGGATTCACGTTCCCGCCCCAGACGGTACTGACGACCATGGGTGATGGAGCAGCAGGGACAGCCAACCAGCCAAGTGGGACGTCAACTCAACAACTGGGTAAGGATCCGTCTTCCTCCCCCACATGCCAGCACCATGGAGGGAGTGAGGTGGTGTTGCATCCCCTCCTCAGATCCAGACACATAGTGCCTGGGTGCAAACGTTTGCTCAAGGAAAGGGAGGAGATATAAATCACACCAGAGATGGAGGCTTTAGACTGGACTGAGTTTTGTTTGTTTGTTTGTTTGTTTGGGTCCTCTGTCTTTTCTTCTTGGTGAGCCTGACCAAAGGTTTGTTGATTTTGTCTATCTTTCAAAACCAGGTTTTGTTGATTTTTTTTCTATTTTTTAAAAATCTCTTTATTTCTTCTCTGATCTTTATTATTTCCTCCTTCTGCTGGCTTTAGGTTTTGTTTGTTCTTCTTTTTCTAATTCTTTTAGGTGGTAAGTTAGGTTGTTTACTTGAGATTTTTCTTGTTTTTTGAGGAAAGTGTCTATCGCTATGAACTTCCCTCTTAGGACTCCTTTGCTGCATCCCATAGCTTTTGTAAGGTTGTGTTTTCATTGTCATTTGTCTCGAGGTATTTTTTTGTTTCCTCTTTGATTTCATCGTTGACCCATTGGTTTTTTAGTAGCATGCTGTTTAGTCTCCACGTAATTGGTTTTTTCTCCTTTCTCTTTCTGTGGTTGACTTCTAGTTTCATGCCATTGTGGTCAGAAAAGATGCTTGAAATAATTCCTATCCTATTAAATTTGTTGAGGTTTTAGACTTGACTAAGTTTTAAAACCCAAAAGTAACTGGAAAGCTCTGGATTCTGTTTAATGCATTATTAAGGAATGAAAAGGAAGATCCAACAATATACAGTTCAAGATGCTGATGAAAGAAAAAAAATCCATATTTCTATCTCAAAGAGTTACAACTGATCACTGAAGAAGCTGGCTAGACTTGTCCTGAATAACTTTTAATTTTATTATATGTGCAGTGACACATTCTCCTCTTTTCTTTGCTAAAATCTCAGAGCCAAATCAGTGACCACCTTTGCCAACTCAAAGGAAGTGATGGTATTTCTTTAATGCAATAATCTGTATTATCTTCCTGTACATATTTTCCAATGGCTCTCACTTCCTCAATTATTTATTCTTTTTTTTCCAGAAGAATCAAAATCTCTTATTTTTGTTCTAAAACTTAATAATTCAATTGTGCTTTTCTTTCCCCCAAACAAATAGATATAAACAATGATTTCAATAGTTAAATAAGTACTTTTCCATTTAAAAATCTTGAAAAAAATTTTTTAAATTTATTTTTTATTTATTAAATTTAAAAAAAATTAAATATAGTTAATTTACAATGTTGTGTTAGTTTCAAGTGTACAGCAAAGTGATTCAGTTATTACATATAAATATATTCTCTTTCAGATTCTTTTCCATTGTAGGTTATTACAAGATATTGAGTATAGTTCTTTGTGCTATTCAGTAGGTCCTTGTTGTTTACCTATTTTATATATAGTAGTGTGTATACATTAACCCTAAACTCCTAATTTATCCCCCCCCCTCCCGCTATCCCCTTTGGTAACCATGTTTGTTTTCTATGTCTGTGCCTGAGTATTTATTCTTATCATTTGTATCAGAAGTAGTCAACGGTGAAATCAAAGAGGAAACAAAAATTGCCTCAAGTTTTAGGAAGATGAATACTGGGAATAAATGAAAAAGTGCACTACTAAGGTGAGATATGACTATGGTGTTGGGAACTGTGAAGGAAGAATAAAAGACCCTGACCACGGGACATGATGGAAGTGGAAGCTTATGGTTTTTGACATTTGAGGAATCCAGCTACAAGCTCAGATTGTGTTGATACTGTGAGGGTTTTGGTTTCTCACTTCATTTCTTTTTGGTTTTTAACCTCACAGTAAGACAGCCGAGTTAATCACACTTCTCAGTTCAGGACACTTTTCTGCTACTGATCCGTGCAAAATGCCTCTTCCATTATCCTTTTGTCCCCATTCTGGTTTTATTTTTTTGTGGTACGCGGGCCTCTCACTGCTGTGACCTCTCCCGTCATGGAGCACAGGCTCCGGACACGCAGGCTCAGTGGCCATGGCTCACGGGCCCAGCCGCTCCGCGGCATGTGGGATCTTCCCGGACTGGGGCATGAACCCGTGTCCCCTGCATCGGCAGGCGGACTCTCAACCACTGTGCCACCAGGGAAGCCCTTTTGTCCCCATTCTGAATTCCTCATTTCCATCTTCCTTGCAGCAACTATTTTAATGTATTTAATGTCTATCTTCTTGTTCATATGTGTATTAGTTTGATAGGGCCCCTGTGACAAAGCACCACAGATTGGGTGGCTTAAGCAATAGAATTTATTTTCTCTCAGTTCTTGAGGCTGGAAGTCCAAGATCAAGATGTTGGCAGAGTTGGTGTCTTCTGAGGCCTCCTCTCCTGGGCTTGGAGATGTCTGTCTCCTTGCTTTATCTTCACATGGTCTTTCCTCTGTATATATCTGTGACCTAACCTCTTCTTCTTATAAGGACAACAGTCAGTTAAATTAGGGCCCACACTAATGACTTCATTTTTAACATAATTACTTCCTTAAAGACTTTATAAACAATCAGATTTTGAGGTACTAGGGGTTAGGGCTTCAACATACAGATTCTAGGAGGACACAATTTAAGCCATAACAATATGAATTCCTGAAAAATTTGTATTTTTGTTTTTGGTGCTTTTTTTTTTTTTTTAGTAAAGTTGAACATCTGTTCATGTTTTTATAGTCCTGTATTTTATTGCATTTTCTCTCCCATGAAATGTCTTTCTACCTTTATTCCCTTCTGCTCTTGAGTCATTGATCTTTTTTCAAATCGATTTGTTGTTGATTTGTTGGAGCTATTTTAAGCATGTATTCTATGTACTCCATTGTCTGCATGTTGATTGCAAATATCTTCCTCCAGTCTGTTGCAAACATCATAAGTGTGTAGCTGAATGAAAATTTCCCCATGTTTATTGAGGTATAATTGAGAAATAAAAATTGTATACAGTCGAAGTGTGTGACTTGATGTTTTGATATACATATACATGATGAAATGATTACCACAATACAGCTGATTAACAAATCCATCACCTCACATATTTACCAATTTTGCGTGTGTTTGTGGTGAGAGCACTTAAGATCTATTCTCTTGGTAAATTTCAAGAATACAATACATTATTGTTAACTGTGGTCACCAGGCTGCACATTAGGTCTCTGAAGCTTATTTTGCGTGACTAAAACTTTGTACCCCTTGACCAACATCCTCCACTCCCCAACCCCCAAGCCCAAGCAACCGCCATGCTACTCTCTGCCTCATGAGTTCAACTTTTATTATTAGATTCTACATACAGGCGACATCATGCCAATGAATTTTTATGAAGTAAACACAGTCACATGATAAGCACCAGTTCAGGAAGTAGAAGGTTTCCTGGTCCCCTCTGTGGATCCCCTCAATTGCTATTCTCTTCTTTTTCCCCAAAGGTAACTGCTATCCTGATTTCCAATGTCAATTGATTAGTGTAGCTATTTTTGCATTTTGTATAAATGAAATCATACACTATGACTTTTTGTGTGTCTGTCTCCTTTTAGTCAACAATATGTGTCTGAGAATCATTCACCTTGATGCATGTAGATTAGTTTGTTTTCGTTGCTGTATACTAGTTCATTGTATTGTTATATCACAATTTGGGTTGTTACCAGTCTGTGACAATTACAGATAACACTGTTATGGAGCTTCTTGAGCAGGTCTGTTTGTGTTCATATTTATGCATTTTGTTGGGTATATATCTAGAAGTAAAAGCGCTGGATATGTTTAGTATTCTTAATACAGCCAAATAGATTTCCAAAGTGGTCATAGAATTGATATTTCTTGCCAGCAACAAATGAAAGTTCCTATCACTTTACATCTTGCCATGTCTAGTTTAGCCAGTGTCTTTAACTTTACCCATTCTGGTAGGTATCCAGTGATATCTCACTGTGGTTTTAATTACACTTCCCTGACTAATGAGGATGAAAACCTATTTGTGTTTATTGGTCACTTGGATAATTTCTTTTGTGAAGTGCTTGTTGAAGTTCTTGTCATTTCTTATTAATTTTTAAGAATATTGTATATTTTCTGGATTTAAGCTCTTTGTCAGTTATACATGTTGCAAATATTTTATCTCATTCTGTGGTTTGCTTTTTTTTTTAATTTTTAAATTTATTTATTTATTTATTTTTGGCCGCGTTGGGTCTTCTTTGCTGTGCATGGGCTTTTCTCTAGTTGTGGTGAGCGGGGTCTACCCTTCTTTGCGGTGTGTGGGCTCCTCATTGCAGTGGCTTCTCTTGTTGCGGAGCATGGGCTCTAGGCACGTGGGCTTCAGTACTTGTGGCTCGCAGGCTCAGTAGTTGTGGCTCTAGGGCTCTAGAGCACAGGCTCAGTAGTTGTGGTGCATGGGCTTAGTTGCTCTGTGGCATGGAGGACCTTCCTGGACCAGGGCTCGAACCCATAACCCCTGCATTGGCAGGCAGATTCTCAAGCACTGTGCCACCAGGGAAGCCCTGTGGTTTGCTTTTTAAATCTCATAATGATATATTTTGTTGAACAGAAGTTCCTAATTATAACACAGTATAATTTATCAGTCTTTTCCTTTATGATTATTGCCTTTTGGGTTCTGTTTAATAAATTTTTGCAATCTCAAGATCATGAAGATATTCTGTGTTTTCTTCTAGAAATTTTATTTCTTATCTTTCACATTGAGAGTTACAATCCTTGAGACTGAAGTTAGGGTGTAGGAATGGAGATTCATTACGCTCCATATGGATATCTAGCTGATCCAGCACATTTAGTGAAAAGACCACAGTCTTCCTATTTATCTGCAGTACTATCTTTGCCATCAATCAAGTATCTTTTTATGTGTGAGTCTGCTTTTGGATCCTCTATTTGGTTCCATTGTTCCATCTATATTCTCTCTATTTGTCCCAATACAAGTAAGCAGAGTTTATCCTCCAAGTTTGTCCTTAATTCTAAGGATTACTTTGCCTATTTTTTGCCCTTTATATTTACATATATATTCAAGAATACACTTGCCAATTTACACACACACACACACCCTGTTAGACTTTGCAGTGGGTGAGATGGCATTGAATTTATAGATAATTTGAAATAAACCAACATCATTATAATATGGAGCCTTTCAATACATGAACATGGTCTATCTCTCCATTTATTTAGTTTTTTATTAAATTTTCTCATTAATATTCAGTAGTTTTCCTTATAAAGGGCTTGCATGTCTTTGATAAGATCCATTCCTAGGTATTTGATGATTTTGGATGTTACTAAAATGTTTTAAAATTTAATTTTCTAGTTGATTATTGTTGGTATGAAGAGATAAAATTGGGTTTTAATATTGACCTTTTGTCCAGTGACTTTGATAAATTTGCTTATTAATTCTAATATTTAATCTAACTTTTCTTATTAACATCATGTTGTCAGCAAGTAATGATAGTTTTATACCTTCCTTTCCAACCCTTACATCTTTTTGTCCCCTTGGTTTATCCCACTGTTAGAGCCTCCAGTGTGATGTTTAGAAGAGGTGCCAGTGGGCATCTTTGTCTTGTTTCTGGTCTAGAGAAAACAATTCAACAATTCACATTTAACCACCAAGTTTAGAAGGGTTTCTTGTATTTCTTTTCTTTTCTTTTTTCTTAATGTATCAAGTTAAGGAGGGTCCCTTTACTGTCAGGTTGATGCCAACTTTTAACATGAATGAATGTTGAATTTTGTCAGATGCTTCTGCTGTACCTACTGAGATGATCATATGATTATGCACCTGTGTTCTGTGTATGTGATGTAGAGAATTGCTATGGAAGGTGGATCTTGTACCCAAAAGCTTGGAGAATAATCTTTTTTTTTTACTCTTAATACTTTGTCTGTGGAGTCCATTAGTTTCTCTGGGTAGGAAATGTTCAGTCTGTAAATGATGATTTTTTTAATCTCTTTCTCCTTAATTCTTATCTTTGTTTTTTCCCCTTCATTATTGGTCAGACCTCTGTCAGTGTCTTCAACAGTACCTGTAATAATGGGCATTCTTGTCTTGTTACTAATCTTGAAAGCAATGTGTCTAAAGTTTCTCCAACAGGATGATAAGACTGACTACAGGGCTTCCCTGGGGGCGCAGTGGTTGAGAGTCCGCCTGCCGATGCAGGGGACACGGGTTCGTGCCCCAGTCCGGGAAGATCCCACATGCCGCGGAGTGGCTGGGCCTGTGAGCCATGGCCACTGAGCCTGCGCGTCCAGAGCCTGTGCTCCGCAACGGGAGAGGCCACAACAGTGAGAGGCCTGCATACCGCAAAAAAAGACTGACTGCAAGTTATCAAGTTATGGAAGTTCATTTCTTCTTCCAGTTTGCTGAGAACTTCTTTTTTTTATTGAATAGGTATTGAGCATTACTAAATACTTTTTCTCTATCAGTTGAGATATCCCAGGCTTTTTCTCTTCTTTGATCTATTATTGTTCTACGTTACTATCTGAAACTAATTCTGCGACTATATTGCATGACTGAGTATGGCAGCTTTCTATCTTTTTAAAAATTAATTAATTAATTTTTGGCTGCATTGGGTCTTTTTTGCTGCATGCGGGCTTTCTCTAGTTGCGGCGAGCAGGGGCTACTCTTCTTTGTGGTGCGCTGGCTTCTCATTGCGGTGGCTTCTCTTTGTTGCGGAGCACGGGCTCTAGGCGCGAGGGCTTCAGTAGTTGCGGTGCGGGGGCTCAGTAGTTGTGGCTCGCGGGCTCTAGAGCACAGGCCCTGTAGCTGTGGCTCACGGGCTTGGCTGTTCCATGGCATGTGGGATCTTCCTGGACTAGGGATCGAACCGGTGTCCCCTGTATTGGCAGGCAGATTCTTAACCACTGCGCCACCAGGGAAGTCCCTTTTTCTTCAATAAAGATGTAGCTGTGTGATTTGACTAAGTGGCCCAAACTGTTTTTATTTTATTCTTTTCCAAGATTGTAACATTAAGCTTGTGTTTAGAAGTGGGTTCTTTAGGATTATAGTCCAACCAATGTAAAATGCTCTTGACCTAAATGGGAGGGAAGCTTAAAAAGGAGGGGATATCTGTATGTGCATGGCTGAGTCATTTTGTTGTGCAGTGGAGGCTAACACAGCATTGTAAAGCAACCATACTCCAATGAAAATTAATTAAAAAATAAAAAAAGTCAATGAAAGTTCAAAAAAAAAGATAAAATGCTCTTGAAATCCTCTTAACTATAGTCATTTTTGAAAAGCTGCATCATGCCTCCGTATTCCAGGATATTTTAGCAATTGTACTCACTCTTGATATGGAAGAAAGGGGGTGCAGAGAAAAAAAAATGTGAGGCATAATTAGGAGTGCCGTGAAATGTCAGCTCCGCTTTCCTTTCTCATGCTGCTGCTTCCAAAGATAAACCCCTGGAGTCAGCTTTTGTGTTCATTTCTAGTTTATCTGAACCTGTTTTATGAGCCACTCCTCCAAAAGGCCTTTGGGTCTCCTTGGGCATTGTAATCAGATCATAGATTAAGCTCATCAGCTGTAGGGACGGAAGATGCTGGCACTACTCGTCCATGAGGACCGTCACACGGCATCCTGTCTTCACAGCAGCACAAAGCATGGCTGAGATGGTGGCTGGGACAACTTGTCTGCAGCCAGAGACCATCCCAGTAGAAGCTAGAAGTAAGTTTGTGGCTTCTGAGATGTTTTAAATCTTCTACAAGACTAAATTTAATCTACAGCATAATAAGAAAAAGAAACACTTAAGCTCTCTGTTTAGTTTTTAGTAAATAAATATCATTTCTTTTTGTCATTTGTCTGTTTTCAAAGCCAAGTGTATAGATCTCGGGGTGTCATTATATTGAACCCTGCTCC
Organism: Leucopleurus acutus; assembly: GCF_964270905.1. NCBI lineage: Eukaryota > Metazoa > Chordata > Mammalia > Artiodactyla > Delphinidae > Leucopleurus > Leucopleurus acutus. Next base: position 113,642,237 of record NC_139149.1, on the reverse strand, counting down.
CACTTTTAGTTACCTTTGTTGCGAAGTCTCATAAATACTGAGATACATTATTACATAAACTCAGGGCTGACGGGTCACCCCATTTGTCTCTCGGAAATTAGCGTGTTTTGTGACCGTGGGAACAGCCTGTTCTCTGGAGAGACATCTTCCACTTCCGGTGAGGGATCAGTCTCTGTCTCAGTTATAAAGGAAAGAATCTCCTCTCCCCCGTTCCCACGTTTGGCAGGAAGCCTTCTTCTCACATTTGTTCCTGCTGCGGTTTTTGTGGCTTTATTCAAAGAGAGCAGAAATGTTCGGCCATCCTGGTTTCCTCTTCTTCTGAAGGCCCCCTATTATCTCCTTGCGGACTGGCATTTTGTAAAATGTGCCTCTGAAAAGCATTCTGTGTTGTAAAATGTCTACGTACACATCTGGAAATATCCTTCTGTAACGTCTGCTGCCAAACACCAGGAAAAGTTGCTGTTGGTCTATTGGCGCGACTTCTCTGCTGCTTCTCATCACCCGTGGGGGTCCAGACAGCCTCGGTGGTTGACTGAGGGGGTCCTGCCCAGGACCTGGGCTGTGGGCCTGTTGAGAAACCCCCCTACGTGGGACAACAGTGGGGTACTGGCTGCATCCCTTCCTAATTCACTGAAGGCCTGGACACATAATTTCACTTTTCAGGCCCTTGACTCCATCCATAGCAGGATATTGGACTAGATGATCTCTAAGGCTGCTCTCAGCTCTCAATTTTTAATGTCATTTCTTCTCACCACCGTTGCTTTTATTTCTTGGGGGATGCACTGAACTGTTGACGAAGCATGTTCCCTTTACTGAGTCTCTGTGACAAACAGGCACCTCGTGCCATTTCCAAAGTGAGACCCCAGGGCTTTGGGAAGTGGAGTCCAAGTCACAGCAGTGCGTCCCATCTAAACCCTTCTCTCCAGATGCCATTTTGATGAGGTCCCAAGAAAATTCTCTGAGCGCGTTCTTCAGTTTGGCGGAATAACTTTTCCAGGTATAGAGGGTGGTTCCTCCTCCCCTGCCTTTCTTTAGTCCCTCTGCACATTCAGGCTGAAGGCAGCTGTGGAGTGGCCAGGCCTCTGACCAGGCTTGGGCTGGATTTCCGGACACCTGTTTCCAATGCCCTTGGTAGTGATGGAAGTTGAGGGTAGGTGTCGTAAAGGACATGAAGTGACACCGTTTACCTCTAGGGAAAAGCAGAGACAGGATTGTCTGGGGGTGATTCTAAGAGATGGAGGAGGGACCGAGGTCCCTAGGCTCTGCCGGCCAGGAGGGGCAGGCTGGGCTCCACGTCAGCGGCCCACACGTGGCTGACTTCAGAGGGAGGGTGGGTAGGGGATGCTGGGCTCGAGGGTGCAGGGAAGGCACCGCAGGCCTGGGACAGTTACTGGACATACAGAGGATGATGGATAGGACCTGCTCTTGACCCCCATTGCAGTCTCCCACCCTCCCCTTTGTGTGGCCCCTATGCTGTTATTTTTAGGAAATAAAAGTGTTTTTTCTTATTTATTTATTTAATTGAAGTAGAGTTGATTTACAATGTTGTGTTAGTTTCTGCTGTACAGTAAAGTGAATCAGTTATACATATACATAGATCCACTCTTTTTTAGATCCTTTTCCCATATAGGTCATTACAGAGTATTGAGTAGAGTTCCCTGTGCTACACAGTAGGTCCTTATTTATCTATTTTATATATAATAGTGTGTATATGTAAATTCCAGCCTCCTAATTTATCCCTCCCCGCTTTTCCCCTTCGGTAACCGTAAGTTTGTTTTCTATGTCTGTGAGTCTGCTTCTGTTTCATACACAAGTTCATTTGTATCTTTTTTTGTTTTTTTAGATTCCACATATAAGTGATATCATATGATATTTGTCTTTCTCTCTCTGACCTAAAAGTGTTTTTTCCTGCACACCTGAATGTGCGGCCTGCAATTCATTCCTCCCACAGTAATTTCCAGCAGCTTGAAGTACTTTTCACATGTTTATTTTAGTGAAGACTGTGGAAAGTTCTGAGGCCAATAAGTGCAGGGATAGTCAGGGGAGCGTGTGAGCCACAGGGACTGCAGTGAAGCCCGGGGGACAAGGGGACCAGGGAGGAGGAGGGAGACACCCAGGAAGGTAGGAGAAGAGGGGAAATCCAGTGCTCTTGTAGAAGGTGGGTTAGGACAGTAGAACCCAAAGGTGTCCTAATAGGAGACACGAGCTGCTTTCAGAGGAGCTGCTGCAAGTTTCTTGCTGCCCAAGGGCCTGGAAGAAACTCTCAACATGCGCAAGACCAGGAGGGTGGAGAAACCCCTGCGTGAGAAGGGGTCCGTGGTCTCAGATGCAGTTTATTTGAGGCTGGTGTGTGGACACAAGGCTGTGCGTGGGGGATAGAGTGTGGACACTGAAGCCAGCCTGTCTGGGACCAAACAGCTTCTCCATCTCACCAGGGGCTGCTCGCTTCCCTGGACCCCAGTTTTCTCACTTCTTGAAAGGGGGCGATGATTCACGGTCATGACGGTTCACTGTGTTTTTCAACCTGGCTGGTTCACGGTGCCCGGATATTTGGTCAAACGTTATTCTAGGTGTTTCTGGGGTGTGTGTGTTTTCTTTTGGTGAGGTTTACGTTTCAGTTGGTGGGCTTTGAGGAAAGCAGATGCCCCCCCTCATGTGGGTGGGCCACACTCCATCAGCTGAAGGTCTCCAAGACTGATGTCCCCCAAGCAGTAGGGAGCTCTGCCAGCAGACGGCCTTCAGACTTGAATTGCAGCTCTTCCCTGAGTCGGCCTGCCGGAGCTACCCCCTCAGAGTACAGGCTCACTAAGCCTCCACAATCGTGCGAGCCAATTACTTAAAATAAATCTCTCTCTACACACACACATCCTGTTGGCTCTGTTTATCTGGAGAACGCTGCCTAACATGGTGGTGTCACTCACCCCTAGGGTATTGCGAGCTCTCTCTGGGGATGCCCAGGTGAAGGGTAGGGGGATAGACCAGAGTCAGCTCATTAGACTCAAAATAATCCCTTAGAAAGCAAAGGCACAGGTTGGGGGTTGCCAGGGGCTGGGGAGCCATTGTTTCATGGGTACAGAGTTTCCTTTCGGGGTGACGAAAATGTTTTGGAACTAGATAGAGGTCGTGGTTTCACGACATTGGGAATGGACTAAATGTCACTGAATAATTCACTTCTCAATGGTTAGCTGTATGTTATGTGAACTGCACCCCAACATAAATAAAAAATTCAATGTTTCAGGAAAAACAAAACCAAACAATGGCCTACTTTAAAAAAGTCAAAACCCTAGCCAAGTACGGTTTATGTCAGAAAAAACCTATTTGTGTGTTAGCACTTGTCATGGTTGCATTGTGTCTTCCCGAAAGACGCTTAAGTCCCAGTACCTGTGAATGTGACCTTATTTGGAAGTAAAGTCTTTGTGGATGATCAAGTTGAGGCCATTAGATGGCCCGAATGATGTCTGGTGTCCTTATAAAACGGGGACATGTGGACCCAGAGAGAGACGTACACAAAAGGAAGACGATGTGAAGACACGGGAAAAAGACGTCTACAAGCCTAGGACACCTGAGGTTACGAGAAACTACGCGAGAGGCCTGGAGCACACTGTTCCCCACAGCTTTCAGAAGGAGCCAACCCTGCCGACACTTGGACTCTGGCCTCCGGACTGTGAGACAACACATTTCTGTTGTCAAGCTGAGGTGACACTGACACAGCATTGGTGCCCCTTGTCTTTTTTTAAAACTTTATTGAAGTATAGTTGATTTACAGTGTGTTTAGTTTCTGCTGTACAACAAAGTGACTCAGTTATACATATTCTTTTTCAGATTCTTTTCTATTATGGTTTATCACAGGATATTGAATCCAGTTCCCTGTGCTATACAGTAGGACCTTGTTGTTTATCTATCCTATATATAACAGTTTGCATCCGCTAACCCCAAACTCCCAATCCCTCCCTCCCCCATACCCCCTATTTCTTGGCAACTACAAGTCTGTTCTCTGTATCTGTGAGTCTGTTTTTGTTTCATAGACAAGTTTCTTTGTCGTATTTTAAATTCCACATATAAATGATATCATGTGGTATTTGTCTTTCTCTTTCTGACTTATTTCGCTTTGTATGATAATCTCTAGGTCCATCCATGTTGCTGCAAATGGCACTTTTTCCTTCTTTTTAGTGGCTGAGTAATATTCCATTCGGGTGCTCTCTCAATGCCTATGTTGGCCACCATGCAAGACCTGATGCTCCCAACAGACTCCACTTCCAGGAGGATGGAGAGATGTGAGATCTTCCCACCCTGTTGTGGGCTGCATGTAGGGATCTGCTTCTGGCCAGTAGGATGTAGAAGGTGATGGAGGTCATTTTCATAATTAAGTTACATAAAATGGTGACTTCTGTTCTGCTGGCAGAGTATCCCCCTTCCTGCTCGCACAGTGGGATGGAGCCTGCCATCCTGTTGGAGAACCAGTGAGGAACTGCATCCTCCCTACAGCCACGCGTGCTTGGGAGCCGATCGCTCCCCTGTCCACTCTCAGCTGCTAACTCCTCCGTGACACCTTGATTTCAGCCTGTTGGAAACCCTGAGCAGAGGCTGCAGGAAAGCTGTGTTCGGACTTCTGATCTACAGAAACCATGAGATGGAGTATTTAAACCACTAAGTTTTGAGGTAATTTGTTACACAGCAATAGAGATTGAATACGCAATCCTGATAGCTTATTGATTTTCCTCTGAGTACGCTTTAGACCAATTTTCCATCCCTAAAATCTACAGGGCTCTCTAATTCCCACCAATCTGTCACTCTCATCTAGGAGCCTGCCTGGATCTCAAACCTCTCTCTCCACTCCTGGGTACCTCCCCACCTTGCCAGTCCTAATAAAGCAAGACACGGTGGCGTCCCGTGCAAGTAAAAGACACTGAGGGCCAGAGCTCATAAAAGAAGCACAAAATATTAGAACGAGAAGGAATTAAAGCCCCTCTAGTCCCACTTGATCACTGAGTAAAGAGACACAAAAACAGGGAAAGTGGACTTTTCCCATGTCCAAGCTAGCCGGGAGCAGTGCTGGTGTACAGCGTCAGTTTTCTGGATTCTCGACCAGTCTGCTTTTAGTTGCTACGTAGAAAACTAAGAAGCCTTTGTCAGAGCAAGGGCCAGATTTAGAATGCTTATGTGGGCAGGGTGGGGGGTGGTGGATTAGGCAGGGGTGGCAATCTGGACCAAGGCTCATAGTAGAGAACTTGTCCCGGACTCTGCTTGTCTAACGTTCTATTCGATGGAGGGACACTTAACAACCGTATCAAAGAATGAGGCCATCACTTGCATCCACATTTCCTTGACCGGCCACTTGGTCAAGGGAATGGAGCTCAGAGAATCGCGTTCAACCACCCAAAGACTCATCGCTGCAAGTGGCAGCATTTTTTCCATCCACTATCTGCAGCTTTATGGCTTTTATTGAACGTTCCTAAGGTTTGCCACAAAACTCAACTTGACGTGGATTTTGCGTCCTTTTTACTGAGATCCTAACATATCAGATGGACAGATGTTTGGTGAGAAGTGCAAGAAAGGACTGAATGCAGGTGGCCTAACTCTCTCCTTAATCTAGGATGCTAGTATTAGAAACTGAATATTAAATATTAAATAAACTTGCAATACCTGTGTACTTTGGGCTTAGAGATCTTATCAGTAAAAGCCCAGTTTAGTTCACCTTTGGCTTTTTGACTGCAGACCAGGGAAGCTCTGAACAGTTCTCATATTGTTGAAAGAGTCTTGAGACGCGGCAACTTCGCCAGCCTGGGAAGCCAGTTCGTACCACCCCGCACAATTGCCGAAATGAAAATGCCTTCAAGCCCCACCTTCCCATTCATTCATTTGTTCATTCAAAAAGTATCTACTGAGTAGAGAAGATAGATGCAATGGTGTACACAATCAGACAAGCTTTCTGGCCTCATGAACTTGCGGTTGAGTTGGGAAGACAGACATTAATAAAGTAATCAAACCACACTACAGTGTCCTGCAGGGAAGGCCCCACTCAGGGCCTGGTACTTGGACTGGACCATGACAGGTGAGAAGGAGTTAGGTAGGCAGACTGCAAAGGGAAGAGTGGTCCTGGCAGAGGGAGGAGCATGTGCAAAGGCCCTGTGGAAGGAAGGACAGAGTAAGCATGTGAGGATGAGAGGGAGCTGTTTTCCTAGAGAGTAAAGGGGGTGTGTCTGGACACAAAGCTGGGATGAAGGAGGGCCCTGTTAGGAAGTTTTGTACAGCTCTCTGGTTGGAAGCAGCAGGCTTAACACATGCATTGAGTAGCCCTTCTTCCTGAAATACCCCTGAAACAATAACAAAGGGGTTTAAAAAAAGGGGCTATCAGCCTACACAGTTAGCATGAAAGAAGAGAGAACTGTACCAAGGAAGCAAGGGAGAAATCTGACTCACACTGTGGTCCCCAAAGGCTCAGGGAAAGGTTTTCATAAGGATGCTCAGACCCCAGGCTTCTTCCCCACTTGAATCCTGACACCTCCCTGTGGAAGGAGACCAGGAGAACCTACTCTAGGGACACTGCCCACCAGCGGTGAACACTTCCTGTTCATCTTAGCGTCCAACCTCTTTTTTTTTTTTTTGTGGTACGCAGGCCTCTCACTATTGTGGCCTCTCCCGTTGCAGAGCACAGGCTCCGGACGCGCAGGCTCAGCGGCCATGGCTCACGGGCCCAGCCGCTCCGCGGCATGTGGGATCTTCCCGGACCGGGGCACGAACCCGTGTCCCCTGCATCGGCAGGCGGACTCTCAACCACTGCGCCACCAGGGAAGCCCGCGTCCAACCTCTTAGAGAACAAATGCTAAGGGTCCCCAAAGATGTGGCCCAGGTGAGCTCCCTGACAGTGACCCCTATAGTGAACCACAGCTGACACCCTCTCTGCCCCGCATCTTCCAGTCCAGTTTTTAGGGCCTGGCTCTCAGATAGAAACAGATAGCCAGGGATTATCAGACAGCCCGGGGAAACAGCTGTTTGGCATCTGGGAAGCTTTAAACAAAGGCAGCGCCTGGCACCACCCTCAGAAAGTTTAACTTACTTGTCCTGGGACGGGGTCTAGACAACGTTTGCTGTTCGTTTCTTTGTGCTTTTTGTTATTGCTGTGGACGGGTTGCTTTCAAAATCTCCAAGTGATTCAATGTTCAGGTGGGATGGAGAACGGCTGGTAGGGTTCTTTGAAAGAGTAGAATTAGCATTTGGAACACCTGGATTTGAGCTCCCATCCCACCAGTTAACAGCCGTGTAGATATATATGTGTGTGTACATGCACACCCACAGGTATGTGTATACGTGTGCAGGGGCACACATGTGCGTACATGTTTGTATATGTGCGTGTATACACGTATATGCCTGGGTATGTATACACACACGCGGATGAGGACATCAAAATCACCAGAGGGTTTGCAGAAACACAGAATCCTGGGCTGCACTCCCAGAGGTGAAGATGTAGAAGGGAGAGGTGGAGCAAAGAGTCGGCACCTTTAACAAATTTTCAAATGATACTGATCATGCTGGTCCAGAGACCACCCTTCGGGAACTGCTGGGTTAGGGTCTAGTGGGCTGGTTGTGAGTTCAGACCCAGAACTGCTGAATTCAAGCCCTGGCTTTCCCGTTCACTAGCTGTGCGGTCTTAGGAATATTACTTCACTTCCCTCCTCTTCAGTTCCTGAATCTATAAAATTGACATCTTAACGCACGTACCCCTCTCAAGGTGCTGTCCTGAGGTGAGAGGGTTACCCAGTACTGGAAACTTCAGAGGGAGGGTGGGTACGGAAACCAAACTGACACGTGACACTGCTTTGAAAAGGACGAATTGTGAGCCACTTTGTTACTGTCACCAAAGAGCTGGAGCGATCTCAGGATTGCACTTATCCGCTTTTTTTTTTTTTTTTTTTTGTGGTACGTGGGCCTTTCACTGTTGTGGCCCCTCCCGCTGCGGAGCACAGGCTCCGGACACGCAGGCTCAGCGGCCATGGCTCACGGGCCCAGCCGCTCCGCGGCATGTGGGATCTTCCCGGACTGGGGCACGAACCCGTGTGCCCTGCATCGGCAGGCGGACTCTCAACCGCTGCGCCACCAGGGAAGCCCCACTTATCCGCTTTTGAATGTTTCTCCCAGGTGTCATTCGGTATCTCCTAAAGAGGTGGGCTTTCTCAGCTGGATGCCCTCGGGCAAGCTGTACCACCTGCAACGTCACCTGCACCCCACGTAGGTCAAACAGGATAAATAAAAACCTTACTTTTCGGGGCCATTTTAAGAACCACACCAATTCACATCAAAGTGTTGTAAGTTGAAGTATGCTAGTTAGAAAAATGTGCAAGTTCTAAAAGTATTGTTATTACAATGGCGCTCTTGGAATTAAGATTAAAATTATTTGACATCTCAGTTTAATAGGTATATACTGTCTTACATTCCCTTTCCATAAGAAAGACTACCTAGCAATCGTCTCATTTACGATACTCTGGGATGCCTCACTTTTAATATGAAATTCTGGGTTAAAATTTACAGTATTCTCGGGGGAGGGGGAAATGTGCATTTTCCGACAAATGTTGCGAAGCTTTGAGAACTTCATCCGCAGTACCTAGATGTGTGAGTGCTTCAACAAATACATCCCAGTCTGGGAGTTAGGGCTACGTGGTGGAGAAGATGTAGCCATACCCTCAAGGGTCTTCTGGGAGCTGCAGGCAAGAAAAGGAGCCAGACTTGCAGAATGAGGAGAAGCAGGCTGCTGCGGAAACAGAGGATGCCAGGGAAGGGCAGGGCACAGGGAAGTCCTCCCAAAGGAGGTGATGAGACTGAAGGATGAAGAACAGGTAGCTTTGATGGGGTGGGTGGGCAGGGAGCTGCTGTGCCCTGGGAAGCCCTTCAGTGGGAGAGGGTACTCTACTGGAGGAAACGCAGAGAGTTCTCGAACACTGTGTTCTGTTTCCTCTCCAACCACTCCTCTCTTTGATATTATGCACATACAGTTTTATAGCCACATCAACTGTTTTCACTTTCCACACACCCTTCCCATCGTAGTCTATATGCATGCATGCTTTCATCATTGCAAACACAGCGCACATGCAATTTATGTTCTTTTCACTTAACATCATATTTTCAAGTTGCTGCAAGTTGGCTTCATTACAGATTTAATGACAACGTCAAAGTTCTTCAGTTGATGTCAGTTACTGATTTCAGCTTTCCCACGTTGTTGGTTGTGGCTGTGTTTCAACCACTATAAACCATGCTGTGCCCACATCTTCATGTACATACCTTCTGCTTCTTCATCCTTTGGGGATGCTGTCCCCAAGTGACTGAGACAATACACCCTGGGCTTGAGTCCTGGCTTTGCCACTTCCTGGTTGGGTGACCGTGGGTGAGTCATTCCTCCTTCCTGGGGTTCTTTTCCTCATCTGTAAAATGAGTACGACAACGTTATCTACCTTACAGGGATGTTGGGAGGGTGGAAGGAGTTACTATGTCAACACTTAGAATGATGCCCAGCACATAGGAGGAGTTTATGGGTATTTAAGTATCCTCGTTTACCTTTCCATCTATTATATACAAGTGAACAATGAAGTATGCTCTGTGCGTTGAAATCCTTTGTCCACTTATCTGTTGGAGCTTTAACTTTTTTCTAATCAACTTCTGTGAGCTCTTTATGGAATCTGGACATTTGCTGGAATGTTTTATCTCAGCCTGTCCTCATTTATATATTTTAAACATTTTTTATTACCAAATCTTTCGAATGTCTCTTGTGATTCCTTCAGTGAAATCATAGCCCATTAATCAATCCTTCATCGAAAAGTTAATATTCAATAACATTTTTAAGGCATGCTTTGATTATTATAATTTTATTTCAATATATAGTGTTTTATTTTCCAAATCAATTACTATTAAATCATTTCATTTGTTATACATAAGTGTTATTCAGGAGAGCACTTGAAAATGTTGGAGGGGATGGAGTTTCTCTGGTTTAAATATAAATGACTAATATTAGATATTATATTGGGTTCATAAATATAGATTGCAAGATTTCGACTTCGTTAAAATTTATTGAGAATTTCTTTATGACCCTGAGAAAAATATAATGACTCCCATAAATATTACTTAGCATTATGAAAATAACTAACACTGTCATGCTACTTTCCGGCTTACAAAACCCTTTTGTTTGTCTCGTGACAAACAATGTCAGGTGGTTGCTATTGTGTGAATTTGGACAACAGTGAGTTACAATCTCATATAACAATTGTATTTCTGTCCACTTCCCTTGTACGTCTAATAAATTTTCCTTGGCATATTTTGTTGCCGTGTTGTTTGACACATAAAATGAAAAGGAAATTTATTGAGCAGCTATTATCCAGGTTCTTGTGCAAGAGTGCTTCCACATACAGGTCATTCAATTCCACGGCCACGCTGCCAGGTCACTCATGGTATTTCTGCTGTTAGGGATGAAGCAAATGGCATAGAAAGAGACTAGTGTCCCCAGCTCCTCTGGCCGACAGTAGGTCAGTGGCAGAAAGTCTGAGGACAGCCTTTCCTGATGAATTCTATAATTCATTCCTCCAAAATGACAAGTTTCTCACAGTGCATTTTCTTAATAGACCTCAACTTTGTCTTGTGTCAATTTTCAATGTCTGCCGTCTCTTTGCTTCCATGCTGCCTCTTTTCCATCACCTGTGTCATCATTTTGTTGTGAGGCCATCAGTTTTTTTTGCTTCTTTTAACATAATCTCATTAGAACACTTTCTTTTTTATATTGGGATCCAGATTATCTAGATTCATTGCTATACATGTTCATTTTTATTTTAATACATTAATGTGCATGAAAACAAAGGGTAAGATGGTGGTGCTGAGGTCTTAGGGTGGGGAAATGGGAAGATGCTGGTCATAGGGTATAAACTTCCAGTTGGAAGATGAATAAGTTCTGGGATCTAAAGTACAGCATGGTGACTATAGTTAAAAATACTGTATTAGAAACTTGAAAGTTGATAACGAGAACAGATCTTAAACATTCTCAGTACAAAAAAAAAAATTGCTGTTATGCACCGACTCATTGCAAAGACTCTAAGCTTCTGATATCATATATAGTATGTCCAGACTGGAATTATATATGGGTGTAATAAATGCTTCCCTGAAAAGTAAAAAAAAAAAAAAAAAAAAAAAAAGGAGTTATGTAACGTGATGGACGTGTTACCTAACCTTCTGTGGTAATCATTCGGAAATATGTGTATCAAATCATCACATTGTCCGCCTTCAATTTACACAATGTATAGGTCAAAGATATCTCAATAAAGCTGGGGAAAATAAATTTAGAAAACAAAATAAAATGTGTACTAGAGAATTCTGTTGGTTCTTTCACAAAATTTCATTGTAGAGATTTCGGCAAATACTGTGAATCACCAGTGACCCCTCTGGCTCGGTAGAATCATTCTTACCACTTTTTGTTTCAGGTTTATATATGAAATTGATATGCTGAATATAGTTGTCTTTTTTTCACTTACCATTACCTCATGAGCAGTTTCTCGCGCCATTGAAAACGTGCACTTTGACGATGCCTGCTTAAGGGGATGCATTACCATTTTTCAATCATTTCCCCCTTCATTTCCATTGTTGCCGGTTTCTGCTTTTATAAATAAAGCTGAAATGACCTTGAGTTCAAAGCTTTGACCGTATCTCTATAGCAACTGATTCACTGATATTTGTTGTGATTGACTCTGTAGCCTGATATGTGGTCAATTTTTGTATGAATTCGTGAGTGTTTGAAAAATGATCTGTAATTGTTGGATGAGGGATTTTGTAAATATACATTAGACCAAATGTGTTCATTGTGTCATTCAATCTGTCTGTACATGGATTAAATTTATATGCTTGATACCAATACTTCACAGAGTTGTGTTAATATATTCTATGTGGAAACAAAAAAGAAAAGCTTCGACTTCATCTCTGATTGAGTTCCCTTGACAGATTCCTGGAAGCGGAATTAGACAAAGATGGTGAGTATTCTCAAGGCTCTTGTAGCATCTTAACCTAATCACTTTTCATTAAAAAAACACACCAGTTTACAATCGCATGCTCTGTGCGCGAGAAAGCACCTTCCCCTCAATTGTCCCCTCCTGCACCAACCACTACACACAGTGTCTGAAACATCTTGCTAATTGTCTGCTGCCGTCGAGGAAATGGCACAGATGTCCACACCAGGGAGGCCCAAGGTCCAAGACCAACTCTCGCTCTGCTGCCTATAATCTGCAAGTCCCGTAACCTTTCGGAGGCTGAGAGCTTCGTTCTCATGATAAGCACTTTAACCATCAGGCAAAAAATGTAGATGGAAGGGAGATTTAAGGTAAGTCTGGTTGCAGTGAGTCTGTGCGGACGTGGCTAATTCCTTGCAGGGGTGGTCCTCTCTGTGTCCCACCAAAGTACCATTTAAAAAGCCTCCACTGAATAAGTGTCAAAATGGGGGAGAAAATAACGCTCGGATCTTTTGGATTAAGGACAATTTCATTGCTCATTCGTGCTAGCTGTGGTTTCTAGCCTGAATCGCTTCACTTTTAGAGTGGAAAGGAGAGAGAACCGTTCTGAATGGACCTCCAGCGAGAATCTTGGGTGAGGCGTCTGTACCCACCCGGGCCCCCGCAAAAGGCTTCCTTTTCTCTATGGAGACTTCATTGTCTCATGGGAGCTGATTGCACAACAGGGAATATTTTCCTAAATATGTCTTCAGAACATTTTGCAAAATAGCCTCTAGCTGGGTTTTGACAGACACTGGCTGTTTCTTTGGGGGTATTTGAGTGTCCAGCTGCCTTTGAGAGAGTCCTCACTGTCTTTGCAAATGCTTGAACCCAACTGAAAGATGCCAATGGTCACCAGGGAACCGAAGTCTTCTACCGTACGAACCACAGTCTAGATTTCATAGTGGTGGCAGCTGACTGGCTACTGGATTTCCCTTCATGACTAGTGAACGCTTAATTGCTCTACAATTAAAATGTAATTATACTGTCAAAGAATAATTCCACAGTTACTCTAGCATAGTGATTTACAAAACGGAAAACATATTTTTAAAAGAATTCCGAAAGTTCCTCTCCACACGGCTTGCTGAACCCTTTCATAATTGGTGCCTTTCTGGGCATCGCTCCAGAAGCTTCTCAGCTGTCACATTTTTAAGGTCAACTGTACAAATATTAGCTTATCATCTACTGAGGGCTTCTGAAAACATGATATTAGTTATCTGGAGTGATCTAATTATCGCTTTGTTTGGAAATAGATAATAAATTCCTAGTGCTTCTGAGACATTGCACATTCCAAGAAATCTAAACCTTGTCATAGTTCCTTAAGGATGAAGAATTACCAACTCTCCCTTGAGGCTCTGAAGAAAGAAAAACTAGGAAGAAAGAAAAGCACTTAGAAGGAAGGAAGGAAGGAAGGCAGGAAGGAGGGAGGGAAGGAGGGAAAGATCTTTGCTCTGCAGGCTCCAGGCTCAGGTTGAGATCCTCCCGGGGGGAACGTCGCCTTCTCTCTTTGCCCCCGTCCTGTCCTCCCTGCCTCCCCTCTCCCCATTCCAGCCTTCAGTCTCCTCCCTTTTTTCCTTTATTGTACATTTCTCCCTTCCTTCCATCTTTGCCTCCTATTAACCCTGACGGGGCAGGGGAGATGCTGGGCTAAGTTGGTAGCCGCCTCATGTTTCTGGGTGCCTAGTAATGCCTCGGAACACAGAAGGCTTCTCATTATTAGCGTCCTGTGATGCTGACATCTTGGGAGAAGTTGCTGTCCAGTGCAGACAGCAAGGGGTCTGCTGTGGCACACAAAGTCTGAGTGTGCTGTGCTGCCCAGTGTCTGGGCAAAGCTGGTTCTCCTGGAGGTCAGGTCTTGCTTCTCTGTCACCTGCGACCCTGACCCAGAGTGAGGACTGAAAGAAGAGCCACGTAAGGGCGCAGTGACTGTATTTCCACGGTCTGGTGTCATTGTTGTTTTGAAATAAAGTGTGGCGTCCCAGAAAATTAAATAACAATAATAACGACTTAGATAATCATTCAAACAGAATTGACATTCTTGTGTTCTGGTTGTGCATTCGGTACAAGTGAAAAACAAACAAAAAGTCAAGGAAGCAAACAGGGAGAGCCCTGCAGGCCTGCTGGTTCTCCACATCCCGGGTAGATATTGCCTCCATGCTGGCCTCACACACACTCACTCCCCAACCTCCACCCCAGACCTGCGGCTCCAGCCAGGCTCAGCTTCAGGTCTCTGCCTGGGTATTTGAAATCATCGTTCTAGAACACTCAGCGCTGTATGTTTAGTTATGTGTAATTGAAACTTTGCTTCACTCATATCACAAATCAGGGGGGAGGGAGTTTGGTTTACTTAGTTGCATAAGGCAAGGGCAGTACCATCTGAGCACCTATTTTTTCTTTCATAATTATCATTTCTTAAGGGTTAGGTATCTGTATTTTTGTGCTATAGGGAAAAGAGAATGATTGGTTTTGAAGTTCTTTGCTGTGATGAGTTATTTGCGTTGATGGAACTGACTTCGTCCGATCTATTTGTTACAGCCTTCAATACTCCTTATCACCAAAGTGCTATTTAAAAAGTCTCCATTTATCAGCTCGGTGCTTTGTGACCGCCTGGAGGGGTGGGAGGGAGGGAGACGCAAGAGGGAGGAGAGATGGGAACATATGTATACGTATAACTGATTCACTTTGTTATCAAGCAGAAACTAGCACACCATTGTGAAGCAATTATGCTCCAATTAAGATGTTAAAAAAAAAAGTCTCCATTGAATAATTTAACAACACTGTATCGTATGTTATATATGAAAGTTGTCAAGAGAGTTCTCATCACAAGGAAAATACTTTTTTTCCCGTTTCTTTAATGTTGTATTTATACAAGATGATGGATGTCCACTAAACTTCTTGTGGTCATCATTTCACGAGGTGGGTATGTTCATACCATACTATTTCAAATTTGTACGTGTAATTTAAATTCAAAAACGTAGTGTTATGATTGAATTTTAAGCAAAACGCAGAGGTGGGTCTGAGAACCCCTAAAATGGGTGCTGAAGGGAACTGGGCCCTCAGAGCGTCAGGAAAGGCAGCAGCAGGTGTGGCACTGCAATGACTTTGATGACTTTAGCTAATGCTCCCATGTTTGCTAGGCAAGTGTGTTATCCAAGTTAATCCTCAGATAACCCTGCAGCGTAGGTACCATTACCCATGAGGAAGACACCAAGAAAACCGAGGCGTCTTGCCCAAGGTGAGTACAGCGTCAATGTTTCCATCCGGTGGTCTGACCCTAGCGTTCGCAGGCATCACCTCTCCGTCCCTGCCCGTCCTCTCGGTTCCTCTCCGATTTGTGAATTTAAGTGGTTAATTCAAGTAAATCTGTATACAGAGTCCCCAGAACTCAACAAAACTTCCTGGGGCACCCACCATCTTAGGAAGAATTCCTCCTGCACTCAAGGCATTCACTATATAAACTTCAAATTGCCCAAGGTTGACCTTTACTGTGGCCACTTTCTAGAGTCCCTAAAGCCCAGAGGAGACCAAACAAACAAGACCCTGCAGGCAACGTAGGCGAGAACATCACTGGTCTAGAAATTGCTCTGGGGGGTGAACAGCCAAAACCACCTACAGCTGGAGACCAGACAGGGGTGGCCTGGATCAGACGCTTGAACAAAGACTGCATGGTCTGGACACGCTGCTGTGTTAGACCGGTTCTGCCACCCTGTCATCTGACTAGCTTATTGGCACTGGCTTTTATCACTGGGCTGGCCAGCTTGCCTCTTGTCTACCCATGTCCACTCACCAAAGAGATGTGGTGCTTCTAAAACAAAGAATGCTGGTTTGGTGCTGCAACAGCGAAACAAAATACCTTGTGAGTTTTAGCTTTTGCCTGTCTCTTCGTCGAAGCAGTTCAGCGGGCTGGCATCAACTAAAGGTTGTTAATAACACGGTGCGTCCATCTAGTCAACCTCAGACTCTGGAAGGAAATCTGCAGCGAAGGCCCTGTGATGGGGATCAGAGCTGTCCAGGGTTCGTGGCAAACATCAAATTGGAGGCAGCCTCGCAGCATGGCTTTGCCTCAACCCACAGAATTGTTCTCTGGCTTCTTGAACACAAAACAAACCCAAACAGAATAATGTATTTTTCCCTTAAGGTGGAACGTAGATATTCTTGCAAACGGAAACTCCATGAATTTAAGGAGGCAGGACTTTAAGCCAAGTTGGTCCTAGGTAAAGATTTTAGGGGTTATTCAGGCTTTTAGGGGCAGTAGATGTATCTGGGTCAAATGGAAATTGACTGCACTGTCTGAAGCCAAAAGAGCATCAGTAGAAGTGGCAGTGACCGCAGCTCCAGTAACAAAGTTGTGCAAGACTTCCAGGGATTGAGGACAAAATGCATTGAACTTCAGAACCTGATCCTGTTTTTTTGTCAATTTCTGTCCACTTAACCTCTCTGAATTCTGTTCTTATCTCTAAAATGGGAATAACAATACCTACCCACTTTGCAGTGTATTTAAAAATTTTTTAAAATTAATTAATTTATTTTTAGCTGTGATGCTGCACGCGGGCTTTCTCTAGTTGTGGCGAGCAGGGGCTACTTTTCGTTGCGGTGCGCAGGCTTCTCATTGAGGTGGCTTCTCCTGTTGAAGAGCACGGGCTCTAGGCGTGCAGGCTTCAGTAGTTGTGGCACACAGGCTCAGTAGTTGCGGCTCACGGGCTCTAGAGCACAGGCTCATTAATTGTGGCACGTGGGTTTAGTTGCTCTGTGACATGTGGGATCTTCCTGGACCAGGGCTCAAACCCGTGTCCCTTGCATTGGCAGGTGGATTCTTAACCACTGCGCCACCAGGGAAGCCCTGCAGTGTATTTTGATACTGAGAAATGATCGGTAAGAAAAACTCAGCTGGGTCAGATATGAAAATGGCTGGAATACAGAAAGCTTTAAGGACCTCATCAATACGACAAAAGATTTATACCCCTACACATAGCTCTTAAAGACAAATAAGAAAAATACAAATAATCCAATAGAAGAATGGGCAATGAATATGAACAAGCAATTAACATGAGAAATACAAATAGCCATTAAATTTAGGAAAATGTTCAAACTTACTAGCAATGAAAGAAATGCAAATTAAAGCAACGAAGTATTTTTTTCTGCCGTATTGGACACGTAAGAAAGTGATAACACCTAGTTCAGTGAGAGCATGGGAAACAGGAAGCTCTACACCCAGTGTGATTGTGTGGATTGGGGTAAGATTTTCGAAGAGCAATTTCAAATTACATACCAAAATTTTAAGTTGGTCATCCTTTGATATGAGAATTTCACTTCTAGGAATTTAAGGTTAAGGAATGCTAGCATAAGTGCCTAAAAGTATATATAAGCATATTTTTAAAAGATGATGTCAGGAGGGGAAAATAACCCCTGTGATTATCTCTCACCGAATCCTGTGAAATATCAAACTCCAAATATGGTTGCCTAGGAACTCAGGACCAGGAACTGTGTTGAAATTTCTTCCCTATTGAGATAGGCTAAACTTTATTCAGCAAGGCAAAATGTGAATTATAGCTTCACTTGAAGTCACTTCGAAAATACCCAACTGAGGTTGCATTTTTAATCTTTACAGTAAATTTTGGGGGATGAAATAGAGCAAGTCTTGCCAAGAGTAGAAATTCGTGTCTGGGTACAAATTAGACCTTGCTTATTTTGCTATAGTGACCCCATCATTTAAGAAATTGTAAACTAATACCTTGGAAGAGTTCACGAGCTCCATGAAATGGCTGGACTACATTCAGAGAAAAGATATTGGCTGAATTTCTGAGAACAACAGTGAAATTACTGAGCCAACGAATTTCTGTGCACTATGTGTGGTTTGGTCAAACTTAGTGGTTAAAGAGATGCCACTAGAGGCAACTTCACTCCACAAAATGCTCTGTAAATAAAGAAAAGTAACACAGCTCTCTTGTCCTTATCTACATATTCCATAAAAATGCTTCAGAATGTGTAAAGTCATGGACGAGTTTGATGCACAAACAGCATAGTGCTGGAATATGTAAAAGGGCAAAGCATTGGAATTGCCAGGAGAAATGATCAAAACAATAATTATGGAAGACATTAATGCACCAACTCAGAACATGCCAGAAGGAAACAAGAAACAAGGAAAGACAAGGATTTGCACATTGCAATTAACATGTTTAATAGACACACATTGAACTGTGTACCCTACAAAGAGAGACAAGGCTTTTAAAAAAAACATGGAATATCTGCAAAATTTGGTTATACGTAGGCTAAAGAAAAACTTGATTACATACTCCAAAGTAGAAATTACAGAGGTCACACTATTTAACCAAAATGTTTTAAATCCAGAAACAGTCCACAGATGAATAAGAAAAAATAAATTTTAAGTACTGGGACATTTTGAAAGCATTCTTTCAAATAGTTTTGAGTCAAAGTGCAAATCTTGTAGTGAGGTGGATGGACCTAGAGTCTGTCATACAGAGTGAAGTAAGTCAGAAAGAGAAAAACAAATACCGTATGCTAACAAATATATATGGAATATTTTTTAAAAAGTGGTTCTGAAGAACCTAGGGGCAGGACAGGAATAAAGACACAGATGTAGAGAATGGACTTGAGGACACAGGGAGGGGGCACGGTAAGCTGGGATGAAGTGAGAGAGTGGCATGGACATATACACACTACCAAATGTAAAATAGATAGCTAGTGGGAAGCTGCAGCATAGCACAGGGAGATCAGCTCGGTGCTTTGTGACCTCCTAGAGGGGTGGGATAGGGAGGGTAGGAGGGAGACGCAAGAGGGAGGAGATACAGGGATATATGTATATGTATAGCTGATTCACTTTGTTATACAGCAGCAACTAACACACCATTGTAAAGCAATTATACTCCAATAAAGATGTTTTAAAAAAAGAGCAAATCAATTATTGTCATGGTAATTTACAAATGATTTAGAAATTAATATTAATGATAAAATACAATCAAACCTGTAGTATGTTGTCAGTTCAAATTCATAACTTTACAAACTTTTACTATTGGAGAAGAAAGATCTTTAAAGATTTAACTAAGTATTCAACTCAAGAACTTACCTAACAATAAAAATAAGCAAAAATGCAGGTACTGATCATGATAAAAAACATGATAAATTAGAAGTAAAATTGTAGAAATAATAAAGTCAAGATGCTGTTCCTTGAAAAGATTTAAAAAAACAGAGAAGCTTTCAGGAAGTACAGTCAAAGGAAAAAAAAGAAAGAAATTAAGACCTATAGTATTTGGAATTAAAAAGAGAATATAATTACAGAGATAAAACAACTAAAACTTTTAAGATAAAGAACAATTTTTTCCATAGAAGAAGTGTTCTTAATACTGACATATAAGTAAATGTTCATCAACAGGATAAAGCAAATGTGTTACATCCGTTCTATGGAATATTATGCTGCCATGAAAAATAAGGAGACAGGTTTTATGTACTAACATGGAAAAATCAGAACTGTGTATAGAGAATGCTTTAATTTGTGTAAAAAAGGAAGCATAATTTTTGTCTTTGCTTCTATCTACATTATAAATCTCTAGAAGAATGTATCAGACATTGATAACATTGGATATATACTTGGGTATCCCACATGGTAGGAACTGATCAGATGGGGAACAGAGGAAGGATGGAGATTTTTATCATGTATACTTTTATACTTTCTGATCTTCAAAACTTGTGGCTGTACTATACTTTCAGCAAATTAACTAAATAAGATAATATCGTGAACATAATTTAAACTAATAAATTTAGGAATCTGGATGTGGTTAATGTTTTTCCAATATATTATAAGTTGCCAAAATTGATCGAAGAAAGATTTCAAACCTAAACAGGCCGGACATCTCAACCTCGTCTAGTGACAGCTTTCTTACCCACTGCCTTCACCTTACAGACAAAGTCATGGAAGATCTCTCTTGGAAGACTTTTTCAAAGCTGTCCCTTCATCTTTCTTTACCTCCTTCCACAGCTCTGGGCTGTGCTGTGGACCAGCCCTCTGACCAGGCTTCCTGCCTCGGCCGCTCACCCCGTTGTTGTCTGGCAAAACTGCTAAGACCACCAGCTTAGACAGTGAAAAGGGGTGGGGGGGAGTTGCCACCTGGCCTCTGTCACTTAGCAGGCCTCACGATTCTGAGTTTATGTTACCTTCCTGAGCCCCCATTCGTCATCTGGAAATTGGGAATAATTATTAGAGCATCTCCATTACAGGACTACTCTGAAGGTCAGATGAAAAAACAAGGGTGATGTGCTTAGCAGAGAGTACATCCTGCACCCAATAAATGTTAATTCTTCCTGTTAACACACTTGACTCTTCTCATGGCCGGCACGGAGCTGCACCGCTCAGCCCTGCCTTCTAGAAGAGTTTGTTCTCCCAGTGGCCTCCACCTGTGGCTCCTTCGGTGCTCACCTCGGCTGTCGAGTCAAAGTCATTCTTCTCAGGGAGGTCCCAGACAGTGATTGCGCACAGCGAGGGCATGGCTGTGCCCGCCAGCAAAGCCTCATTTCGTGGGCAGCCCTGAGGGTGGGCAGGGGCTTTGTCGGTTCTGTCCCCCAGCCCGACAGCTCCCCTGCCCTCTCTTTTCCTTTCACAGATGTCTCTCCCCAATACTTCCCTTGTTCTGCTCACTCTGCCTCAGCATCTGCTTCTGGAAGAACCCAACCTGCAGGCTTGTCAGTTCAGTCTACCAGACCCCTTGCAGCTAAAAGATAAAGTCCAAACTCACAGCTTTGGTCTCTGTGCCTCAAAGGCTCTTCCCTCATTTCTTCATCCTGCAAGTTCTACACATCCTTCTGGAGAAATATTTCTTACTAAGTCTTCCCTGTGGTATCCAGACAGCCACGTCCCCTCCAAGCCCTCAGTTCTCCCCATCCTTTGTAGGCTCGCCTGTGGTGACAGGCAAAACCTGGAACTGACATGGGCAAAGGGAACCCTAACCCATCACTCTGGGGTAAACACGACAGCAATAATTTGCCTTAATTTCCCTGGTGTTGTCTACATCCTCAGTAACAAGGATGGGATTGTTGACTTTAAATTAGAAGTTTCATATGCAAATCAAAACTAGAATGAGGTATCAGCTCACACTGGTCAGAGTGGCCATATACGGATGTTCCTCAAAAAACTAAAAAGAGTGTGACCATATGATCCAGCAATCCCACTCCTGGGCAGGTATCTGGACAAAACTATAATTTGAAAAGGTACATGCGCCACTACGTTCATAGCAACACTATTCACAACAGCCAAGACATGGAAGCAACTTAAGTGTCCATCAGCAGATGAATGGATAAAGGTGTGGTACATCTATACAGTGGAATACTACTCAGTCATGAAAAAGAATGAAATAATGCCATTTGCAGCAACATGGTTGGACCTAGAGATTATCTTACTAAGCGAAGTAAGTCATAAAGAAAAAGAAAAATACCATATGATATCACTTATATGTGGAATCTAAAATATGACACAAATGAACTTATCTATGAAATAGAAATAGACTCACAGACATAGAGAACAGACTTGTGGTTGCCAAGAAAAAGTGGGTGTGGGGGAAGGATGGATTGGGAGTTTGGGATTAGCAGATACAAACTATTATATATATGTATAACTGAATCACTTTGCTGTACATCAAAAATAAACACAGCATTGTAAATCAACTATACTTCAATAAAATAAATTTAAATAAATAAGAAGTTTCATGAGATAGATTTTTCTCCTCTTCTTTTAATAGAATTATCCACTGAATAGAATCATAAATTTAACACTCAATATATTTACTCATGTGATTCTTAAGAAATGCAACGCCCCAGGTCCCTGAAATGCTCACTTGTGCTAGGGCAGGCGGGCCATGTGCATTTTCACATAGGGTTGTGATTTTTTAAAAATCTGAAATGCATCTAATTCCCTTGTATAAATCTTAGTAATTATGTTCACAAAGTCATCGTACACAGCTCAAGGGGAAGGGTGAGAATCCTCACCTCACACCTGTGTCCAGGCTGCCACTTCCAGGCTGATTAACACAGCCAAATGCTGGGAGGACGCTTGGGTCACCAGAGTGTGAACCTCTGAGGGGGGATCAGATGATAAAGTCTGAATGCAGAAATCAATCTGAGCTCTGGGGCATGGCTTTAGCTGGTGATTTATGGGTTCCCTTTGATCAGCTCTCTTTACACAGACCTCTGGACTCAAAGGAGGGTGAGAAAGGTGTGAGATTATTGGGGTCCCCCCTGCGTGTGCCAGTATTCTCTCCTAGGACAAGGAGATGCACTGACACCCCTTTCCTGGGTTCTTCAGAGAGTCATGGATGAGACAATGGCATTAAAGGTGGAAAGGGTGGATTAGACGCACAAGATTCGAGAACTGGATGGATATTAAACATTGGGTAGCCCAGTCTCCTGAGACTGTAGGTGAGGAGACTGAAGCCCAGAGAGGGGAAGAGATTTCCTAGCTAGTTTTTGGAAGAGTAAGTCTTAGGACTCCTGTCTCCAAACTTCTATTTATTCCGTAGCCTCCCATCACTCTGCCTCATTAATGAAACTTGGAGTGATAATTATCATAGCTGGCGCTTACGGACTACCCCATGCCAAACACTTTCCATTCATTATCCTAATTAATTCCACCAACAACCCTATGAAGCTGGTACTATTATCACCCTTTTATAGATGAGGAAACCTAGGCTCAGAGAGTTTGGAAACTTGCCCACGCTTATGCAGCTAGTAAGTAGTGATGAAAGATTGGGATCCAGCGGTACCACCCAGAATGCTGTCCGTGGCCATTACCCAATCAGGCTTCTACCTGGGAGAATCTATACCACCCTCAGTCCTCAGCACTTATGGGAAGTGTATTTCATTTTCCAGACAGGTATCATTTGTGCAGTAGTTGAGTTTACACATAAAAATAAGAACAAACGTATTACGTCTCTAAATAATGCATTTTTTAAAAATGAGTGTTACTCAATGTATCTTTTTCTAAATGTATTTTCCTTTTACATGAATAGTTTCACTAGTTTTATGGGCCAGGAAGGAAAATAGAAGTAAAGAAGATCCATATACGCTAAGCACGTATGTGATTGCCCTCCTTTCTGCCCCCTCTTTTTTTTTGTGGTATGCGGGCCTCTCACTGTTGTGGCCTCTCCCGTTGCGGAGCACAGGCTCCGGATGCGCAGGCTCAGCGGCCATGGCTCATGGGCCCAGCTGCTCCGCGGCATGTGGGATCCTCCCGGACCGGGGCACGAACCCGCATCCCCTGTATCGGCAGGCGGACTCTCAACCGCTGCGCCACCAGGGAAACCCTCTGCCCCCTCTTTTAAAAACATCTAACTTGTTCCTTCCTCAAAATATTTATGCTTTAATTAAAATGGCCTAAGGCAAAGTTCATTTTCATGGGAATCACTCCTCACTGATCTCCGATTCTAGGCAGTTGCTATAGTTACACCTGAATTAAGCAAGATACATGATATAATAACTTTGTAAAGTAGGACTTCTCCCTGGAAGGTGCACAACTTTCCCCCATCTGTTGGGCAAGTTGTAAGGCTTTTCAGGCTCTGGCTCCCAAATCAACTCCAAGAAATGTTGACTATTTTAATAAACACAAGAAAAGCAGGGGTTAGGGGTGGGGTGGGGGGGCTGGTGTCAAAGGGAACATTGGAAGGTCATTGTAGTGCTCAGTTCTTCTGCGTGAAAAAAAAAGTCAGTCCTTAACAAAATCTACAAATTAGTCATGTAATTAGCAGCAACAAAAATTTCTGCCGAGGCTGAGGTAGGAGGGCCTTTTCCACGGGGAACAACTTGGCAGTGCCCTGAGCGGCATGTTTATGGTTTACATTTCCTTCATGGTCTCATGTAAGGACAAGACCAGAGATAATTTTTAATTCCACAGAGAAAGCAGTCAGAAGAACAGCAACAAGGCGGTGTGTTAAAATCAATGTCCATTGACCTTGTCTATCAGAATAGGAAGCAATTCCATGGACGATGTTGAAATACAAAAATCAAAAAGGAGGATTTCTTGGATATTGAAAAATGTTATCCGTGAGTTAGAATCAAAGATACAGCTGTTTTTTTAATGCTTAGTATACATTTGTATTGTTTAATAAATAGTCAACAATAGATGTGTTTGGAATATGTATGTTCTAAATTCCTGTTCTAAATATGTTTTGGGAAATTCTTAGGGGATTTTTCCCGAAAGTCATTGAGACTGTGAGTCTGGGTCTTGGACTATCCCTTCCCCTGTAACTTTTCTTCTCTACACAGAAAACAGGGGAGACCAGGGGACAAGCGTTTAGGAGCCTCTCTCTGCCTCAGCTCCCTGTGGGGTCATCTTCAGGACACCCCTGCAAGGCATCTTCCTGATGTTTGCTCAAAACCAGGAAGTCAAACTTCCCGATCTGCCCGACCACACGGCTAGGATTCAGCCCTCCACCTACTCTGGGGACTTGTGCCTTTCCTCCTAAGGAACATAAAGGTGACCTCAAGGTCACTTTGGTGCCGGCTCTCATCCTGCTGTCATTGTAACGCAAACATGAAAACAGTTTAGGAGAGAAGAGAATAATAATCCAGGGCCTCTGCCACATGTTGGCTGACGAGCCAGACTTTTACATTTCTCTTCCCTTTACTTTTGTGACATTTTCCTTTTGTATTCCCCCAATTTCCTCATCCTTATATGACAGTTAATCTTTCTATCAAAAGGTTAAAATAATGTTGTTGTTGTTATTACCTACAGATTGTTTTGAAACGTATTCAAACTCCTCTGTCCTTTCAGGCTGTGGTTACACCCCCATGAGAGCTCGGTCAGTATAACTGGTAAATAAGAGGCACGTGAAAGGATGCTCAACACCACCAATCATTAGAGAAATGCTAATCAAAGCTACAATGAGGTATCACGTCACACCAGTCAGAATGGCCATCACCAAAAAATCTACAAACAATAAATGCTGGAGAGGGTGTGGAGAAAAGGGAACCCTCCTGCACTGTTGGTGGGAATGTAAACTGGTACAGCCACTATGGAGAACAGTATGGAGGTTCCTTAAAAAACTAAAAATAGAGCTACCATATGATCCAGCAATCCTACTCCTGGGCATATATCCAGAGAAAACCATGGTTTGAAAGGATACATGCACCCCAATGTTCATTGCAGCACTGTTTACAATAGCCAAGACATGGAAATGACCTAAGTGTTCAGCAACAGACGAATGGATAAAGAAGATGTGGTACATATATACAATGGAATACTACTCAGCCATTAAAAAGAGTGAAATAATGCCATTTGCAGCAATGTGGATTGACCTGGAGATTATCATATTAAGTGAAGTAAGTCAAACAGAGAAAGACAAATATCATATGATATCTCTTATGTGCAGAATCTAAAAAAAATGATACAAATGAACTTATTTACAAAACAGAAACAGACTCACGGACTCAGAAAACAAACTTATGGTTACCAAAAGGGAAAGTGGGGGGGGGGAGGGATAAATTGGGAGTTTGGGATTGACGTATACACACTATTATATACAAAATAAATAATCACGAGGGACCTATTATGTAGCACAGGGAACTCTGCTCAATATTCTGTAACAACCTAAATAGGAAAAGAATCTGTAAAAGAATAGATACATGTATATGTATAACTGAATTACTTTGCTGTACACCTGAAACTAACACAACATCGTTAATCAACTATACTCCAATATAAAATTTAAAAATATATTAGTTGGTCATTGATAATAAGGAGTCTGGACCCCCTTGTTCGACCCTGATCAAGTGGTTTTCTCTCTTCATTACGTGTTACCCAAGTGGACAACGTTATTAATAGAACATAAATCCCACTTCTTGAGTTGGTGCTTCTCTTTAAACTGAATCCAACCCTTTTAGGGAGCAAGGATGCATCTGTGTCTTTGAATTGTCAGCCCAATGACAGGGTTTTACTTCCCAAAGTCCCTAAGTCCATGCTTGGTCAGCTCATCAGGATGAAACCACTTCGTGGTGCTGGACATCTCTGCTGTCCCTCGGGGAACTTGCTGGCCATGGTGGGCGGGGCTGAGGTAGACGTCATCTGTTGAGTCCTACCTCATGGCTGGGGACTGGGTACCAATTTAGATACAAGCTCCTTCCAGGCAATTATTACCAAAGTTTTACACACAAAAGCAGTGATGTTCTAGAACAGACTTGGGTGGTTTTCAATTCCTCTTTCATTGCTTTGGTTGCCAATGGTATTTCCAACAAAATTGGGGAAGAGGCCACGTGTGTCCTTTGACCTGCTCACCTCCTGTCTCCTATCCCCTGCTCCCTTTGTTCACTCAAGATGCCCAACCGCCAACCCCCCTCACACCTGCCTTCTCATGCCCCAAGCAATCCGTCCCTCTCCCGACCACTTACCTCCAAGCGCAGACCCAATTAAAATTCCCTAGCTTAGAGTCTATGTGGAAAATAGTTAAAGGGCTTCACAATAGCAAGTAGAAGAAGGAGCAGCAGCCCTCTCTCCTTGGTGGGGAGATTTGCAAACTTACTCTAAGGAAATTTCAAAGGAAAGCAGTGGGTGCTGAAATGTCCTGGGACTTTGGAACAACCATCGTACCCAAGGCCTGTGGGTCACTCGTGGCTCCAGAGAGCTGATGGGAGGGAAAGGGATTTGGGAGGTGGCCTCTGGCTCCTGCTCTGGGCACAAGTCCTCCATCTGAGCAGTGGATGGCACTCGGAGTGACGTTGTGGGGTCTACCCATGCCGAGGGGGCAGAGGAAACGGAGGGCTGGTGGTGACCTTGGGTCCAGTGATTGTGCAAGTGGGATCTGTCACCTGAACGAAGGTGAACAGCTCTGCAACATGAGAATTTTGGATAATGACCTACAGGGGCGCTGCAGGGGTACAGGAGGACAAACGTTGCCAACCAGGCCTCTGCCCACGTGTCCTTAGTCACAGCAGGACATTTGCTCAAGCCCACTCAGCTCGGCGGGGGCACCCTGCATCCAAGGGGAGCCAGACAGGGAGGGAGAGGAATAGCTGTGAGCCACCACCACGATCCACCCTCGCTCCAGCCTTCAAGGGATGTCTGCTCACTGCCTCCAGCTTGGCTTGTGGGCCCAGCCCTGCCTGAACCTCCGGGAGGAGAGAGGTCCGTCCAGGAAGGGACAGTTCTTACCACGTGAACAGGACGAGGCTGTGAGCAGATCTGAGGCGGAGGTTCTCTGAAACGTCTGAGTCAGAGGAAGCGGATGTTGGAAAAGGCCCTGGTGTTTCAAGGCTGGTGAAGTGGGAGGGGGGTATGGAGAGAGTCTCTTCCAGGACAGCAGAGCCAGCGGTGAATCCTGGCGGTCCCGCTTCCCATTGCTGTAGGTACACGGAGATGAAGAGCCGCAGGGCACTTGGGAGGCTGTTACATCCTTCGGGAGATCGTTTGTAGCACCAAGAGCTACCAGCACTACTGGTGAAATGAGAAAGAATGAATCAGTGGAGAAGCCAGGAATTATAGGCATCAAGTACCAGAACAATCCGAAAGGGAGGCGCTGTTATCTCTGTTGTTCAGAAAAGGGGCGCTGGAGAAATTCTATGACGCGCCCAAGAAAACCTTGTTCTTCCTCTTTCCCACTGGGTCTGCCCAAATCAGGCAGAGATGCAGGAAAAGAGAGAGAAGCATCTAAATAACCCAGATGACAAGACATACTTTTTTCCTGTAGAACAATGTATAACCGTGGTCAAAGAGTTTCTATTTTCTGCAAGTATGATGATGTCATACCTGCTCCATGACAAACAGAAGCGCAATGGGAAGCAGAGTCACAAAGAATGCACTCGCAGGGAGAAGCAGAATGGCGTGTTCCAGACCCAGTGGGGACCTGGGCAGAGCCTAGAACGGACCTTGAGTTCTCAGCTCTCCATCTGGAGGTCGGTCTGCAGTGGAGTTGGTTTCAGCAGTTAGTTCTTACCTGGAGTCTGTCCAGTGCATCTAAAAATCCTGAGGCACCGCCCCAAACCCCTGGACTCTTTCCCATAACAAGGCTGTTTTGGTAGCAGTCGCGTCTTCAAAGGACCCAGACGCCTTCCAAGAGAGAATGCTTTTCTCCGCGCACGGTGTCCTTAACTGGGATATTTTCAGAGGCGTATTCACCTTCCTCTGTACCCAGGCTTCTGTGATGTCCTGGGGAAAAATACCAAATCCGTGACTACGATTTCCATGGTGTGCCCTTTGATCTTCTGAATTATCCTCTCCTTCGAAATAGGCCACTCTGCCTAAGTTCTTTATTCTTAACCTTTTACAAAATGAAAGTGTTCTCCAAGCTTCAGAAATGTTTGAAGTGGATATAATATACACTTGAAAAAACAAGCCGTCCTTTCTCATCTCCAGCCTAAGTGGCTGGGCTTGCGCACGCCAGGTTTTCCACGGGGGCTGAGGGGCAGCTGTGAGAGCCGAGGCTTAATGGGTCTGGTAATAAATGGGGCTGCGAAATCAGATATTCATCCTCCAGACTGTCCGTGAGTACTTAGTGGTATTCTTCCAGACCTGCAATTTACTCAGCAGGAAGAAGGATGGGACAGCTGAGTTAGCTGGAATTTCAGGGGGCGGGAGGGGGAGAGGGGGCCCTCCATCTAGTTTCTCCTCTGGTCCTGGCTCAGCCTAGCACAGACACCATTCTATTCAAATAGGCCAAGGAGGATTGATTTTAAAAGCAGAACTTTTCATTTTGAGGCAATCGGGACATTGGAATATGAAATGGTACTGGCTGATATCAAGAAATTATTTATTATTTTAGGTGTTAATAGTTTTATGATTATGTAAGAAAATGCCCATATTTTTAAAGAAATGCACACTGAAGAGGGTAAGAGAGAAGTGATATGATATCTGGAATTCACTTAAAAATATTTCAGGAAGAAGGAAGGAAGGAAAAAAGGAAGGAAGGAAGACGGATAAATGATGTGGCAATTTCTTGATAATATTTGAATACAGGTGATGGGTATATGGGACCTTTGTGGACATAATTTGGAGATGTTTGATCATTTTCATGGTACAAACAGGCTTTCAATACCCCTAAACTTTAACGACAAGATATATCAGCTTTAAGAATGAGGTGAGCAGAGAGTAACAAGAAATAGGGACTTAGGATAAACATTTAAAACATCAAAGATCGTTCCTATAACAGCCAAGAGGAAAATCTGTGCCCTGAAATAAATTAATTTCATTGAACAAAGGAAAAGTTTATAAAGGGGGTAGTTTTCTATTTTTAAAGAGACGAAAAAATAAGTTATCTTTTAAATAAAAATATGAGGCTGGAAAAGGAGAATAAGGCATATAATAAACTAAATCCATCATTGCTGGAAAAAATATTTTTTTTTTTTTTTTTTTTTTTTTTTGCGGTATGCGGGCCTCTCACTGTTGTGGCCTCTCCCGTTGCGGAGCGCAGGCTCAGCGGCCATGGCTCACGGGCCCAGCCGCTCCGCGGCATGCGGGATCCTCCCGGACCGGGGCACGAACCCGTGTCCCCTGCATCGGCAGGCGGACTCTCAACCACCACGCCACCAGGGAAGCCCAAAAAATATGTTTTTAAATGGCATTTCAGAAAGTTAACCCAGCGATATGCTTTGAGTTTTCATTCCCTCTGCGTTTAATCAAATTTACCTAATTGTGAGTTTATATAATTTAATTTTTAATCATGCCCATGTTTAACAACCAGCTTCCAGAATCCCTAAAATTTTAACAATCGACTCTTTCTAGCCAGTACAAGCTTGAAAGCACTGAGACCCTTGACACCAGCACAGCACCCTTCTGCCGCAGCCAGCCCCGCAGAATGGCCCGAGAGAGAGAAAACAGTAGTCCGATACGTGCCGTGATTGAGGCTGGGGTCCCAGGGGTATGGGAGATGTGTGTTAATAGAGAGAGAGGACAAAGCAAAAAGCAGAGGGGTTTTTATGCTACACCCCCCCCCCCATTAAGGACTTGGGAAGGAAGCTCACAGTCAGGAAGGGATACACTCCACACTCCAGACCAGCGCTCCCAAGATGCCCTTGACAGCCCCCCTTGCTGTGAGGACAGTTAGAAATTTCTGTTCACACCTGTAGGGGGCACTTGGCCATCCCTGAAGTTTGCTGGGGAGGTCTCCCAGAGGAGGAATCGGGGTGGGGTGAAATGACCCTGTAGGCAGATAGACAGGGGGCCAAACACCTGGGCTGAGGGCTGAGTGGGGATCACCGTCAGACCACAGGGGAGACACCGGGGAGGGCTGAGATGGCCCCAGGTCAGTAGAGAGCCGCTGGGCCATGAGCAGGGTGAGAGAGGACCACCGGGTGTGCCACCTGAGACGTGGGCAGCAGCAGGTGGCACAAAGGCAGACCCGGCACACCTGAGGATCCCGGTGAACGCACACCAAGGGGCGGCAGGGCCTGGGCTGCCCTTCCCCCCAAGGCCACAGTATCATTTGCCTCCCCTTCTCTGCAGACCTTCTTGCAGGGGATCCAGGAGAGAGGTTATCTGAGGACCAAGTGACACGACAGAGACTCAGCTGTCTCAGGAGACCGGCTAGATTATTGGATCAAAAGATGTTTATTAGATTAGACAGAAGTATCATTTTTTCCCTGCTTCTCAGTTGCCAGTGAGTTCCAAATCGACAAAGGAAATCTGGTTTCCCTATTTTCTCACTCTAGTAAATGTAAATTTGTAACCCCATGGTAGAATCTTTATTGGGGGCTTGGAAATGCTATATAAAAACCAATCCAGCATCCATTTACAGTTGCATTTGGATTAAACAGCCGATCATTCCGGAAGGATTTCTGGTGAGGGTTTCAGGTGGGGGGCCTGGGGAGTCAGAAGTGCAGAGGGGCTGGGTCTGAGGAGGGTGTGAGCTTGCACGGCACTGACAGCTCGGCTTCCCTGCCCTCCAGAGGCTCCCAGTTCTGGGGGACACAGACCCACCCAACTCTGAGGCCTGTGCACATGGGGTGGGCGAAAGTCAGCTAGGTCCCACTGGAGGGATTCAGAACACGAACCGGCATCCCTGGGGCCACGTCTGCGGGTTGACCAATGCTGGCTGCAAACACTCAGTGAAGTTCATCTGTCTCCCCGCTATGTTTCTGAGGGGGGCCATTGAGGAGCCCCTTAGCTGATGATCTAGAAACTTCCTTCTCTCTCCTTTCATTTCCATGGTAGCTTCAGGTCCCAAACCCAGGGAAGAGTTTTAGATTTCCACTCTCTTTGAGGTACGTAGGGGTCTTAGGACCACCAAACCATGGCTCGGTTCCTGCTTCCACCCCAGGGAAAGCTCACATCACTCCTGGGCTGCCTGCTCAGGGGGCAGGGAAAGGCCTGAGCTTCCTGGGACCAAGGAGGCATTTACCACCCAGGGCTCGTTGACTTGCTTTGAGAACACTTGGAAAGAAATGTTCTCACATTTGGCCATTTAATGAGTGTATTTATTTACTCTGAGTTTTTACAGGAAGTGAAAATCCCTCGTCTCGAAAATCATATGCGGACTTAAAGAATGGCTACGTTAAGATTTTCAATCTGTTTTGTGTTTTATACCAAGCAGGGTTTGGTCGATAGCCACCTGTTTTTAATGCACCCTTCGTCTGGTCCCCATGGAGCTCCCCTGGTGGGGAGGAATGCCTGTCCACCCACGGCCCAGGCAGGCCATCACCAGCTTCCTGCGAAGGAAAGAAGAGCCTCAGAAGTTTTCCAAAGCCAAGATGTCACATCTGTTTGGCATTCATTCCCTTCAAACGGAATTCCCAGGAAAGAGAGTTTTGTAGACCCTGTTCGCTGACTCTGGTTTTCTGAAACTGTCTTGGGAAAGAGGCTCCAGAATGTGCTTAATGGGGTCTCTGCTGATGACCCCCTGAATGCTCTCGTCACCAGCCGTGCCCACCTAGGGCCGTGTGTCCAGCCACCTTCCCCTCTGACCTCACCAGATGCTGCGTGTCCCCACTGATCACCACCTTCTCAGTCTGTGTCCCGCCTGGGCAGATCTTCACTGAAA
Source organism: Leucopleurus acutus (assembly GCF_964270905.1). Classification (NCBI taxonomy): domain Eukaryota; kingdom Metazoa; phylum Chordata; class Mammalia; order Artiodactyla; family Delphinidae; genus Leucopleurus; species Leucopleurus acutus. The sequence continues at coordinate 113,610,262 of NC_139149.1, read as the reverse complement.
AGACACCAGGATCGGTCCCTGTCTCACCCTCGACGTAAAATATGTGCTTCTTCCAAATATCCGCCCGACATTCAGAGTCTATGTGACTCCCCCTTTATGTTTAAACAAGAGAAATTTTTTTGTCCCTTTGTCCGTTGCCCCTAGAGACAGAATGGCATCTCAGTTTGGAGAGCCTCAACGGAGATCCAATACAGGGCGAAATGTTGTAAGTTTTTTCTTTTTTCCCTGGCCCCAGATTGATTCACAGACTCTCCTGGTTGAAATGGAGGTCATTTCAGTGGACGTATCTTTGAAGACAGCTGGATTTATGGCAGATGGATAGGAATTATGGCTGATACCTCTGAGTAAAGTCTATTTCCCATTAAGGTCCCATTTAAGAAGTCACACACTTTAGTGGACCTTGGGCCTTAATTTACACAGGAGGAAGGATGCTGTGCTGACCCACCTGTCTATAAACGTCTGTAGGTTCTGGATTATGACCTGAAAAGTTAGGACCAGAATATCATACTCTACCTGATGCATAGTTGTGGGGTGTGCTCGTTCCCATACATGAGGAGAGAGCTCTGTTTGAGTTATTATTAGCTAAAATGGGAAAGCACAGGATGATAAGGAAAAGATAAACCATGGAATGGGAGAAGTGTTTTCGATATATATCTGACCAAAGACTCATATGTAGAACATATAAAGCTCTCTCCCACGTTGATAAGAAAACCCAGAAGAAAATGGGCAAAAGACATGACGAAGTATTTCACAAAAGAGGTTCTTCAAATGGCCAAAGCGTATATGACAAGAGGCTCAACCTCATCAGTCGTCAGGGAAATACAACATAAAACCACCAAAGGTTGTGACTACATTCCCACCAGAATGGCCGAAACTAAAAAGACAGGTAAGACCAATAGTCAGCGAGGGTGTTAAACTCTCATACACTGCCCATGGGAACATGAATGGGCACAACCACTTTGGAGGCAAAATGTACACACGCCTGGTTATACCCTGTTACCCAGAAACTTCACTTCCAGGTAGATACCCAACAGAAGTGCACATGTATGTTCACCAAAAGACGTACACACTGGAATGTTCATAGAAGCAGTATTCATTCTAGTAACAAACTAGAATCAACCCAAAAGCTCACGAGGAGAGGAAGAGATGAACACAGTAGAATCTCATACAGCAACGGAAACGGACAAATGAAAACTATTCACAGCAGCAACACAAAGGGAGAACCTGGTCGCCAACGATCTAAACTGTATGATTCTATTTATGTGAAGTCCGAAAACTGGCAAAGCTAATCTATGATGTTCAATGTCAGAAGAGTAGGCAGGGGGGGCTAGTTGATGCAAGTGGACATAAAGGGGAATTTTGAGGTGCTGGGGATTTTCTGTTTCTTGATCTGAAGGGTGTTCTGTTGATGACCTACATGTTGGTTATATGTGTGTGTATGAAATGCATTCATCTGTTCACTTACTGTTTGTGCATCTTTCTGTATGTGAGTTATGCTGTAATGAAACTTTAATGAAAAGTTTACTAACAATGAAAATAACAGAATATTGAAGAGGGCTTGTTGGGATTTAGGGTGCTAACTAGTTACAAGCCCTAAATTCCCTATGAGTTAAGAACTTACTGAGAAATAAGACAGAAGAGCCATAGGAGATTGAGTTTTAAAACCAGCAAAAGAGCTTATGTTTGTTTGTTTAAGAGGTAAACTTATATTGAAGGGTTCAGTGTGGATTTATGGCCCCAAATTATGGCTTCTTGTCCACTTCTTTCTCAAGCCAGCCCATGGGCTGACTCACACGGAGGAGTTTTGGGGTCTGCCGAGCAGGAAGACACTACCGTATGGACATTGGGTCCCCTGCCTGGGGATAGAGAGGGGCATCCTGACCTATACCTGACCCCAGTGTGCTTACTTCAGGAGAGGGAAGCTGAACAGCCTCTGATTGGCCACTGGGCTTGGCCTCTCCCCAGTCTGACCACAGAGAAGTCTTGGGAGATGGGAGTGAATTGGGATGAGGAAGGAGGACAGTAGAGGTTCTCCCAGATTTTCTCTTCCTGCGGACAGAACTGGGAGTTCCTTCCCACAGTGGTTGACTGGGCTATTCCCAACATTCTACCCCCTGGGCATGAAGTGGGATTGCACTTCCCCAGCACGTTCAAGGTTAGTGTGGCCAAGTGACTATCTCAGGACGAGGAGACGTGAGTGGTTTGGGCATGAATCCCAAGGGATGCCTTTAATAGTGAATGAATCACTAGCAGCACTATTTACAGTAGCCAAGACATGGAAGTAAACTAAGTGTCCATCGACAGATGAATGGAAAAAAAAGATGTGGTACACATATACAACGGAATACTACTCAGCCATAAAAATTAATGAAATAATGCCATTTGCAGCAACACGGATGGACCTGGAGATTATCATACTAAGTGAAGTAAGTCAGACAGAGAAAGACAAATATCATATGATATCACTTATATGCGGAATCTAAAATATGACACAAATGAACTTATCTATGAAGCAGAAACAGACTCACAGACATAGGGAACAGACTTGTGGCTGCCAAGGGAGGAGGGGTGGGGGAGGGATGAACTGGGAGTTTGGGGTTAGCAGATACAAACTATTATATAGAGAATGGATAAACAGCAAGGTCCTACTGTATAACACAGGAAACAATATTCAATACCCTGTGATAAATGATAATGGAAAAGAATATGAAAAAGTATATATATATATATCTGAATCATTTTGCTGTACAGCAGAAATTAACACATTGTAAGTCAACTATACTTCAATAAAATAAATTTTAAAAAGAAAAGAGTGAATGGATCACCAGGTGACAGACAATATCTCACTCAGTGGGGTCCCCTCCATTCTCATGGGCCCCTACAACACAGCAAGGTACAACAGAGCAGCCGGTGACCTGTGAGGGTCATGGAGAGTAAGCCAGACACAAACTTTTGTTGTCTCAAGCCCCTGAGATTTTGTGTGTTATTGCAGTGTAACCCAACCCATACTGACCAATGCATCTCCCTTCTGTGCAGATGTGAGGGGTGAAGGAACAACATTTACCCTGAATTTTGTACTCTCAGCCATTGGACTGTACAATCAGGCTATGGTCTACCAGGGCTTTGTGGCTGGACCCTTCAGAGGAGAAGAGCCTAATCTATCAGGACCCTTTCATCTTCAGGAGGCCCCTCCCTAATTTCAACCACTGCTCCTGTGTGTATCCTCCAGGGGACCCAGGGAGTTCCTGTGAGCCTTTCAACTCTTCCCCAGGATGGTTCTGAAATGGTACAGAACAGCACATTAATCAAATTTTTCTCATGACATATTGTGCCCAAGGCTGAAAATATACTCGCTATTCCAATAACTGTCTTAAATTATGTCCAGCAAGATGTACTATACAGCTCACCAGGGGCTTTGCAATGTGATTAGAAGACAGCACCAGGACTGCATCGAGATACTGCAGAAATGCAGAGCTGGCAACGTCTCCAAAGGCCATCTAGAGATTTGTGTGTCTGAAAGAAAGAAGGCAGATAGAGGGAATGTGAAAGAAAGCTCTTCTTGTTTTTGCTCTTGCCAGAAGAATTTGTGTCACGTGTCCATCACCATAACGTAACAGTTCTGCACTCCTCTGAGAAAAACCTCCCAGCATGAATATGGTAAGTTGGACTGTGGATCTCAGTCCTTTACCCGCCCTCTGTAAAGGATTCCACGTCCAGACTTTGCCATGTGACTTTGCAGTGCCAACTGGTGGAACACATGGAAGATAATCTCTGTCCCCTGTGGATATAGAGCCTTGCCTCATGACTTGCTTTTGTTGGCCGATGGAATGTTAGCAAACAAGATGCTAACAGAGGCCTCAAGAGTGCCAGTGTGGTTTAGCTTGGCTTCTTGTGCTTCTGCCAAAAGAGGGACGTGCCTTGCCAGCCACTGTTCTGAGGAGAATGAGAAGGTGCATTGAGCAGACCTGAGCCAAGTCCAGCAGAGCCACAGTGCACATGAACCCATGGACAAGAAATAAAAATTGAGATTCTGGGCTTGTTTGTTAACCAGCAATAGCTGTCTGATACAAAGGCAAAAAGCCAAGCACCCATGTTTCTTTGGTCAAAGAGTAATATCTTGAGATATCCTGTCTTCTTGCAAAATTTAGGGAGTTTAATGATGACACTCCAATCGCCAGGTCTTAGATTTGGGTTCCTTTTTGCACATTCTAAGTACAGAAAGATTTTCAATATCTACTTCCCTTTGAGCCCTGAGTTCCTAGCACTTGGGTGCTGCCTTAAGCGTGGGCTGTTTAGTGATAGTGTCTTGGAGACCCTGGCTGTTACCACTGCCTCTTGCTGTGGAATTGCTCCTAGAGGTTCATCCTCTCTCCTTCTCAGCATCTACTTCTGCAGCAGAGTTGCCCTCAGCAGATTCCTGAATAGCAGCTGTCGTTGCTTTTGGAGTGCCCTCATGGCCTGGTGGGACCAACGCTTCTGCTGTCTGCTCTCCCCCAAACCTAGCTTTGCTCAACACTAACTCTGCAGACCCGAGGCCAGGGTGGGAGCGGGCGGGGTCTGGACTTCTCTCCCTTTTCGTTCCATCGCATCCTGAAACGTCTCTCGCTGCCACTTTAGGTCTCGCTGTGTCTGTGTCATCCCTTCCCACACTCAGATGCTCCAGATAAAATCTCATGGGAGGATGATTTTGCCCTTTAGATTTATGTTAATGTCACTCAACTTTACTTCCTCTTCCTTTTCCCATATGGGTCTTTACGCAGTTCCAATTGTTTGTTTAAAAAGGCCTACTGTGCCTTGTGGGTAAAAGTCATCTGACTTCCAAAATCCAAAATCATAATTGGTACATTTGTGGATCAGAGTGGATGTGAAGAAGTCACAAAACTACTGGAAAAAGCTGCTTTGACCTCAGATGAAAGTCAGAGAAGATGGAGAGGAAAATACGAAAGTGCTCTGAGTATAAACACTGGGCTGGCTATGAAACCGGAGAAAACCAATAAAAGCACCTGCCTGCTGCTGTCTGCACAGCCCATGCTGGCAGCTCTGCCTGGCTGGGGCCCCAAGCACCCTTTCTAGTTCCTGCTTCGGCCCAGTGGGGCCCGGGTGAGTCAGGTCAAGGTGACTCCAGAGATGCAGGCAGGCCTCATCCTCAAGTCCGTGCTGGTTCCTCACCAGCCTCAGCTCTGCCCCTCTGCACACGGCGCTTCCTAGGGCACAAAGGCGCACAGCCCCTGCTCTGCCCCAGCCCGAGCTTCCCTCTCTCCATATGAGAATTCTCACCCCCAGAGACCAGTCCGTTCCAGCCATCTCTCCAATATATCTCACTCCCAAATCCCAAACCGTTTCAAGGTCAGACCCAGGATTCGGAATCTGAATGTAATAAATCAGCTTTTGTGCTGGAAAAGCTGGACTGGAGACCAGAGTTGGGATCTGGGGCCACAGTGCAGCTTCCTATGCCCTCAGCCCTCCATCAGCATCTCGGGATAACGTGCAAGGAAGGGTTTGGCTCTGCTGAGCAGACCAACTTACCCAGGACCCCCAGAATGCAAGATGGGGCCTGAGACCAGTGTGCTGAGCGCGGGGAGGCAGGAACACAGGGGGAGATGAATTTACAGGCACCGAAAAGGAAAGGAGAGGAGGATGCCTGGCAAGGCTGGGCTTCCCCTGCAGGCCACCCCCTCCTCTCGTATCACCTGGAGAGAAGAGCATGGCTTGATGCAATTAGCTAAGATGAGGTCACCCTGGAGTAAGGTTGGCCCTTCATCCAACGTGGCTATGTCCTCATAAGAAGAGACAGAGAGGAACACAGGGAGAACACCTGGTGATGACAGAGGCAGAGATGGGAGTGATGAGTCTACAAGCCAACAACTCTAAGGATGGTGGGCAACACCAGAAACTAAGAGAAAGGCGTGGAACAGGTTCTCCCCTAGAGCCTTCACGGGGAGCACCGTCCTGCCAACATTTTGATTTCAGACTTCTGGTCTCCAGATCTGTGAGAGAATAAATTTTTGTTGTTTTAAACCACATGGTTTTTGATGGTCGTTACAGCAGCCCTGGGAAACTAAGACACATATCTCAACACTTCAATGGTTTAAACCCATTTAACTGTAGTTTAGTTCATGCCCATTCGGGAAGACATTGAAAAGGAAAGAAGAGAATGAAGAGGAGAAGGAGAAAGTGGAGGGGGAGGAGGGCAGATGGGACTTGTCCAATGGGACATTCATATGTGCCCCAAAGCAGTCACTAGAAGAAGACTACATTGCTCTAGGAACAGGGTGGCGAGTCCTCTCTCTCTCTCTCTCTCTCTCTCTCTCTCTCCGTCTCTCTCTCTCTCTCTCTCTCACACACACACACACACACACGCACACACGTGCATATTTAGACACTGAGGGTGTGAAAGGAGGTCACAGCTGTCCCAGGCTGGACAGTGGGCTGTGGCTAGATGAGCCTCCTGCTGCTTCACTTGTTGGCTTGATGTGTTTGCAAGTCACTTAATGCCTGTATCTTCAGATGCTTCTTCTATAGGATGGAAGTTATAAGAATATCTGTAGTGAAAGTTGGCCGTGTGAATTAATGAGATACTCAGATAAAGTTCTTAGCACTGTGTCCAGCACATAATAAGCGTGCAATTCATGTAACTATTTTTGCTGAATTATCATCAGGTATTAACTGTGGTGCTGGGAAGATAATAGACATGGGCACACAATTTATATCAAGGAAACATATAAGAATATAATATTTGATCAAAGTGGCATTTTAAATCAATAAAGAAGGGGAGAGTTGTTCAAAAACTGCTTGGGGAAAATCAATGATTTGGAATTTTGAAACAGTTTATACTTCAAACTCTATGTTAAAATAGATTCTAGAATGATTCAAAAGTTGAATATGAAAACTCAAAGAAATCCTTATCTCTTGAGATTAAAATGTTAAAAAAAAGGAAGAAAAGTAGATAAACTTGACTACATAAAAATATCAGTATAAAAAACTGAAAAGAAAATCCTAAATTGAAGAATATATCTTGGACAGTGTTGACAAGCAAATAGCTAGTAATATATTAAAGTTTCATATAAATCAATGAAATAACATGAAGGTACCTACTGTGGGTAAAACACATGAAGAATTTCATGGCGATCATAGAAATGTACCTCTCAGATCTCCAACCGCAGGGAGAGTAATTGAGCAGGACTGGCTCTGAAATCTATCACTACAGTCGCACTGAGGCCACACTTCCCGAGGGATGCTCCCAACCAGGCACTAGGGCAGCAGGCTACTCTTGGGGGACGTGGGGCTCCTCTAAGGCAATGTTGACCCTCGTACTCCTCCAGACCACGCTGCAGTGGAGGACATCTCCCCCAAACCTACCTCCCTTCCTCCCTCCCTCCCTCCCTCCTTCCCTCTTTCCCTCCTTCCCTCCATTCCTCCCTCCCTCCCTCCCTCTCTCCCTCCTTTTCTCCTCCCTTCCTTCCTTCCCTCCCTTCCTCCCTCCCTCCCTCCCTCTCTCCCTCCTTTTCTCCTCCCTCCTTCCTTCCTTCCCTCCCTCCCTCCCTCCCTCCCTCCCTCCCTCCTCCCTCCCTCCCTCCCTCCCTCCCTCCCCCTTCTCCTCCACGCGCGGTCACCATCACGTCCTCCAGCTCCCCATCTCCCTCCCAGTTCTCCTCACAGGACAGTGCCCTGCTGACTCTCTGGCAAGGTTAATCCTGTGTTGGCTTCCACCTCTCAGAAGATGCAGATTAACAAATATATAAGAATGATTACTGACTTAACAACATCTAGAAAATATGTCCAGCCTCCATAGTATTCAAAGACCGCATTCAAGTTGTAATAAATAAATATCAAGATGAATTTTTTTCCATTTAACTCTACTGCCCTAAGTAGGCCTTTTTCAAGGAGCCAAGCTTATATTGCTGGGTGAAGCACAAAATGATTCAGTTGTTGCAGAAAAAATGAGCCCTGTGTAGCAAGAATCTTAAAAATGATTATACTTTCGACCCTGGAATTTTATTTTGAGGAAACTCTCTTAAGCAACGTCAACATTTGTAAATAGGCACTAACAATATTCAACATTGTTTCATTCATCTGAAAGGAAATAAGCGCCATTTACCTTCATGCTGGCAGTAAAATGGAAACTGATTCTAGAATGATGCCCAGTGCGGCAGTGATGGAGGCGTGTTGCTTCAATCTCCTGTCAAGAAGGAACATGCCCTGGGGCTTGAGGATGCAGCGAGTGGGCAGCCTCCAGCCCTTCACAAACACAGGGTCAGCTCCAGCCTTGGAGCTGAGACCAGCCCTTCCCAGCCTCTGGGGCCTGGGCACGTCTGCCCACGCAGAGATCCCCTATCTGGAAGGCTTTCCTCTGGTCCCTTCTGAGTCGCCCAAGATGTTCTCGGGTCGGCCTTGCTCATGGAGTCCCTCCTTGCCCAATCCGCGTCGTCCCTGCTCTTCTTCATAGCTGTCACACCTCCATCCTGTCTCTTCCCCCTTGGTCTTTCACTGGACACTTCTAATGGGTACCTTTGGTTTGACAGCTCTCCATCTGCTGGCCAGATCTCTGGTGGAGCTGCACTGTGGTCTGAGACCCTTCCTGCCCAGCCCTGCGTGCTTTTCTCTCTCCATCTCAGGTGTCAGACATTCAGGAGCAGAAGGCTCTCCCTGCACCTCCTGTTCATGCCCCTTCATCCTCATGGTGCTTCCTCTGAACTCTCCTGCATGTCCAATCCCATCTCGGCATCTGCTCCTCAAAGGACCTGCGTGAACACACCATCCTTCCAAACAACTCAACTGGGAGACTTTTACTTCCCTTCCCTGCAAGTCAGGGCTCTTCAGGGTTTCTGGTTTCCCAAGGGGATGCTGCACTGCTGGGGCCCCGTGACGTAAAGTACCAGCAACAGCTGCCTCCAGAGCTCTGTGAACTCTGAACACAGGCATCAGCAGGTAAGAAAGGAGTCACCATCTTGGCAGGGGTAATCCATTTCAGTCTTCAAGAGGGGCCAGAGGGACCACTTGCAGTCTCCCTCAGAAAGAGAGGCCCACTGGACTCCTAGCAATGCAGCTCCTGGTGATGCATGGAGAGCTGGATGACCGGGGAGTAAGGGGTGGATAGTGGTGGTCTTGGAAAAGCACTGCTGGATCTCCCTGCAAAATAGGACTTGCCAGACCGCTGCAAGGGTGCAGGGGGCTGCCACCCTCCAGCCTGAAGCAACTTCAGACCCCACCTTAGCTTCTGGAAGAGGCCATATTCCTCCAGGGCTGCCCTAGACAGTGACCGAGCACAGCAGATACTGAGACTGGGATGCTTCTGCCCACTGTGGGGACGCCTCCTGCTTGGCGGCTGAGACCTTGTCAGAGCTGCCTTGTGGTCTGAAGGCTCTCCCTGCCTAGTTCCACTTCTTCCTTCATTCATCTTTCAAGGGTGCTAATTCCCAATAATCCTCTTGTATTACTAACTCCACGTCAGCAACTACCCTTTAGAGGACCCAACCCACACTTTAAATAAAATAAAGTTTGAATAAATAGATGCATGAATTAAATTAGCAAACCAGGACTTCCCTGGTGGCACAGTGGTTAAAGAATCCATCTGCCAGTGCAGGGGACACGGGTTCGAGCCCTGGTCTGGGAAGATCCCACATACCGCGGAACAGCTAAGCCCGTGCGCCGCCACTACAGAGCCTGCGCTGTACAGCCCACAGGCCCAACTACTGAAGCCCACGTGCCACAACAAGAGAAGCCACCGCAATGAGAAGACTGCACACTGCAACGCAGAGCAGCCCCCGCTCGCCGCAACTAGAGAAAGCCCATGCACAGCAACAAAGACCCAACGCAGCCTAAATAAATAAATAAATAAGCAAACCAAAGACAACCACCAAAATAGAAATAGTATTTGTCTTTGAGAGATGCTTTTGAAGCAAATAAGATATTTGTCAAATTTTTCATGGAGAAAACAAACAGTAAACTTTATTATTTAAAAAAATTTTTTTTTGCGGTGCGCGGGCCTCTCACTGTTATGGCCTCTCCCTTTGCGGAGCACAGGCTCCGGACGCGCAGGCTCAGTGGCCATGGCTCACGGGCCCAGCCACTCCGCGGCACGTGGGATCCTCCCGGACCGGGGCACGAACCCATGTCCCCTGCATCGGCAGGCGGACTCTCAACCACTGCGCCACCAGGGAAGCCCAGTAAACTTTATTTTTAAATAATAATAGCTAACATTTATTGAGTCTCTACTATGTATCAGGCGTTATACCGGATGCTTCATATGTAATATCCCATTTAATTTTCACATCATCCTTATGAAGCAGGTACTATTATTATTCCCATTTTACAAATTGGAAAACAAAGGTTTAGGAAGGTTCAATAACTTATCCAAGGCCACAGACCTGGAAAGTAGTAGAGATTTGGATGCCTGTGTGTGTGACTTCTGCCTTACTTTCCCGAGCTCCATGTCCCATGAATGTCCATCACACCTGCCCCTCCATCATTATTGACACATCTTCCTGTTGCTGGGTAGCGAGCATTAGGCTTTGTGGGCCACATATGGTCTCTGTCATCTAGTCTTCCTTTTTTTTTTTAACACACTTAAAAAAACATTTAAAAACAAATAAACATTCATAGCTTTGGGGCTGTGCGAAAGCAGGTTGGGGCCAGATTTGGTCCATGGTCCATAGTTGGCCAACCTCTGATTTCACTTATTTTTTAAATCTTTATTTATTAAGCACAGTTGATTTACAATATTGTGTCAGTTTCAGCTGTACAGCTTCAGATTCTTTTCCATCATAGGTATTACAAGATATTGAATATAGTTCCACGCGCTATAGAGTAAATCCTTGTTGTTTATCTATTTTATATATAGTGGTGTGTATATGTTAATCCCATATTCCTAATTTATCCCTCCCCCTCTTTCCCCTTTGGTAACTATAAGTTTGTTTTCTGTGTCTGTGAGTCTGTTTCTGTTATGTAAATAAGTTGATTTGTATTACTTTTTTAGATTCCACATGTAAGTGATATCATATAATATTTGTCTTTCTCTGACTGACTTACTTCACTTAGTATGATAATCTCTAGGTCTATGCATGTTGCTGCAAATGGCAATATTTCATTATTTTTTATGGCTGAGTAATATTCCAGTGTGTGTGTGTGTGTGTGTGTGTGTGTGTGTATAATATCTTCTTTGACCATTCATCTATGAATAGTGCTGCTACGAACATTGGTGTGTGGCTTATTTTTTAAATAATCAGACTTTGTAAATGAATTTTATTTATTTATTTACTTACTTATTTAACCTCATCCTAAGCAGTAATATCTGTGAAGTCCCAGGTTGGATATGCTGTCATATATGTTTTTAATACACACGCAAATGAATACATGCTTATTAATATAAACACATTTGGGACCACCCGGAAGCATCCTTTGTTCCCCAGTTGTGCACCTTACGCTTTGAATGGCGGTCCCTTCCACTGCTCTGCCATCTCACTGATGTGACCGGTTGCCCTGCCTGGTAACCTGAGGCTGGAGCTGGGAAAGGCTTTATCAGATGAAAGGAGTTTTTTGACTGATGTATATCTTGGTTGAAAATATAAACCTTCCAGAGAAACTTAACAGCTGCATCCCTGACAGGTGTGTGGCTGCTTGGAAACAGGCAAAGTCAAACTTCTAAATGTCAATGAGCAGATTGATCACCAGAGGGTGTCCTGGCACCACTGACTACTCACTGCTGCTTTAGCCACTGAGACAATCAACATGCAGCCTGGATTCCTTCCTTCAGCCAAAAAGGATCTATCAAATTATTGCCACTTCCTGGCACTTGGTAGGTGTTGGGGACACAGTGGTGAGACAAGTGTGGTCATGGCTCTGTCTCCATGGAGCAGGTAGAGCCCAGAGGGAGACAGACACCTACCACTAATCTACAAGTGAATGGAACATGGCAGCGGTCTCGCTACCCCATAGGACCGGCGTGGAGTCACACTCCAGGGTGAGACGGGAGTTGACTCAGGGAGGTGGGGGAAACTTCCTGGGGAGATGACAGGTGTCCCGAGACCTGGGAGGTGAGCAGAAGTGCCCTGAGGAACAAGGGAAGGGAGGAGGTCCTGGCAGGAGGGAGAGACTATGCAGAGGCCCTGTGGTGGGAAAGCACCAGGTGACACATGGGACTGAAGGAGCAGTGGGTAGGGGTGCCGAGGTGCAGCAGCCCAGTGGGTGAGGCCGGTTGGGCCCGTGGATCAAACCACGTGGAACCAGACGCCAACGTCCAAGGTGCGCGTTTTCAGCCTAAAGGTGCAGTGCTTCAGAAGCGATTCAAGCCGAGGTCACGCAAGCGTAGCTGTGTTTCCCAAAGATCACTTGGCTTGTAGAGTGTGGAGGGAGACTGTATTGGGTTAAGCATGAAAGGGCACAGGTGAAGGAGATGGTAGAACATCGCAATGTCCGTGAAAGGCTTGAGGGGAACTTTCCTGGTGCTCAGTCCGAACCCCAACGGTCAAGAGCTTTATCCACCACTCTGTGGCCATCAGAGATGGGGACTCACGTTTGCCAAGTTCCACAACCAAAATTTCAATGTGGAGGAGGGTGGGTTTCACACACTATCCATGTCTTTATGAGAGAAGGCGTCCTCTGCTGGAGATGTAAACGGTATTAACAGGCGCTTGCTTTCAATAACTGGTTTATCTCTTGGCATAGGTTCTCGATAGTCAAACAATCAGCACATACCGAGTCCCAGACGCATGGTGGGAACAGGCATTCGGGTGTTACAGTAGGTAGCAACATAGCACACACATGTGTACACACACACTCTGCTGTGTATGAAAACCTATGTGACAACCAGACGCAGCATGTCCATTTGCCGAGGTTGACAGCAAGAGCACAGAAAGCAATGCTTTTTCTCTGATTACTGGGGTTTGTGTTTGTGGCTCTGTTCCCAGGATAAAACAATGTTCCATAATGATAAGGGTATGATGCCGCAGCATTACTAATTTTCCCCAGTGATGCACAGGGGTTAGATGTTCCATGCTTGTGATCCTACTGTAAATCCTAAGCAGGTAGGCACTTTGTCGTGTGTGGTTTCCCATCCCTCGTTGGACCACTGGAAAAACATTTGGCTGCATGGAATGAACGTGAACTTTCAATCCAGACACACCTGTACATAGATCTACACTCCAGGCCCCAGTGGCCTGGTGGCTCTGAGCAAGTTCCCCATCTTCTTTGAGTATCAGCATCTTCATCTGTCAAATGGGCCTCATGCCGTCAGTTTACAGTTTGTTATAAGGATTGGTTACTCAGTCGGATGGTAGAGACTCTTCCACTTCTGGTGGCCTCATCATGATTGACGGGTGGTTTATGGATCAGGGGCAACGTTGGATGAACTAAAGAGGAAATTGGAAGATAGTTTGTGTGTGTGTGTGTGTCTTCATGAGTGTTGTGTTAGAAATGTATTAAGGTCTCAACAATTGTAGGTTCTTCAGAAATGGATGCTTGTGCCTGGAATGAGAGTCTCAGGGCGAGTACAAATATCTCAATAAAAAGTGACAGCTGATTTAGTAGCTTTTTGGAGGAGGGGGAGATGAGTGAATTGTTGAAGGTCATTCCTGCTCTAAACCTGATCTTTGGAAGCCGATTTTTCCCAAAGACCATATTGGACTTGACTAACCCAGTAAATTGCTCTCCTGTCCTCAGAGCATACTTCTGCTTCCCTTCCGTCACACACATGTTTCCATGGACCTCCTGGGTAGCTTTGCAAAGAGACAAAATGTGAAAAGGAACAAAAGTTGAGCGTCTGAGAGAGCAACTGGTCAACCGAGCCTAGAAGCCACGCTATGCAACACACATTATTCTTTCATCACCGTTTCGAATAGACAAGATGCCCAAGTGGCATCTTGAATGTGAACAAACCCAGAACAAATTAGAATGAAGTAGCAAATCATTAATTAAAACCAACAACTTCCACACTAATGGACTGGGCTTTTCTAGATCAAAGTGCATGGAGCAGATTTGAAAGAATCAGGAAGAATGAACACAGCAGCACCCAATCCACAGTATTAACTTGGAAAGGAAATAGTATGACTAAAAGAGCCTTGGCCTCTTGGGCTGCTCTTGTTCGATGTGCAGTGTACGCCGTCTGGGGCTTACTGCTGGGACTGGCCCAAGGAAGCTAGGCAGCTTGACCGCACGATCCGTGGCTTGGTGGGGTGGAGATGGGCCACCCAGAGATCATCTAGAGCTGCAAAGAGCCCACTTTTCAAGTTCATCGTTTTCTTTTCCCTTTTTAAAAAAGATATTTATTTATTTCTTTTAGATTCTTTGTTGTGGCATACAGACTCAGTTGCGGCATGCACGCGGGGTCTAGCTCCCTGACCAGGGATCAAACCTGGGCCCCCTGCATTGGGAGCTCGGAGTCTTACCCACTGGACCACGAGGGAAGTCCCTTCTTTCCCCTTTAAAAGGACTAACACCAATTACAGTAACATTCTCACGGAGCTGATATGACAGTACGAATGCTTGTTTGCTTTTTAAACAGCTTTATTGAGATATAATTCACATCCCATATAGTCCACCCATGTAAAGCATACAGTTCAATGCTTTGGGGTATATTGCATTATCAAGTTTTTATACATATATCATATCATACATAGATCATAAAATTTGTCATTTTCATCACTTTAACGGATTAAAGTGTATAGTTTGGTAGTATTAAGTACACTTACAATGCTATGTGACTATCATCACTATCTATTTCTAAAATTTTTCATCATCCAAAACAGGAACTCTATATCCATTAAGCAATAACTCTCCATTCCCGTCTCCCCCAGTCCCTGGCAACATTTAATCTACTTTCTGTCTCTTTGAATTTGCCTATTCTAGATACTGCATATAATGGAATCGTACAATAGATGGTCCTTTGTGGCTGGTTTCTTTCACTTAGCATGATGTTTTCAAGGTTCATCCACGTTGTAGCATGTATCAGTACTCCACACCTTTTCATCGATGAACAATATTCCATTGTATGTATATACAACATTTTGCTTATTGGTCCATCTGTTAATGAAAGAAATATTTGTTTTTAAAAATGCTATGAGAGATTACTATCCTGAGATTTAATCAGTGAATTTGATGAGCTGAACTGGGCTGCTCTATTGTCCACATCTTTCTGTGTTTTAGAGACAGGAAATCAGTCCCCCTGTTTGCCTAGTCATAGATCGTTTATTTAGTGGTAATCCCACTAAATAAGAGAGAGAGGACTTCCCTGGTGGCGCAGTGGTTAAGAACCTGCCTGCTAATGCAGGGGACACGGGTGTGAGCCCTGGTCCAGGAAGATCACACGTGCTGCAGAGCAACAAAGCCTGTGCGTCACAACTACTGAGCCTGTGCTCTAGAGGCCGTGAGCTACAACTACTGAGCCCACGAGCCACAACTACTGAAGCCTGTGATCCTAGAGCCCGTGCTCTGCAACAAGAGAAGCCACCGCAATGAGAAGCCTGCGCACCACGACGAAGAGTAGCCCCCGCTCACCGCAACTAGAGAAAGTACGTGCACAGCAACGAAGACCCAACGCAGCCAAAAATAAATTAAATAAATAAAAAAAAGAGCGAGATCTCAACACATATATACTATCACAAAGAAAGAGGGATGTTGCCGAGAGCCCTTGCACAAGAAGTTCTGGAAATGACCATTAGATTCAGGGTATCTGAGGGTGGGGCTCTGTAATCAATGGACTTGATGGGTCAGAAATGAGAAGGTCAGGTACACCACCCAGGGCTGGGTGACCGGGTGATCAGGAGGTGTCCTGCTGCAAAGCCCAGAAGCGGTCAAGCACAAGGGTAGGTGGCAGCAGGCGTCTGGACAAAGGGAGCCGTTGAGGTCCTGAGGTGATTAACTGTGTGTCAGCTTGACTTGGCTAGAGGGCCCAGCTGTTTGGTTAAACTCTAATCTAGATGTTGCCATGAGGGTATTTTGTAGACGTGAGTAACACTTACAATCAGTAAGGTTTAAGCAAATGAGATGGTGGGCCTCATCCCATCAAGTGAAGATCTTTAAGAGAAAACTCAAGGATAGAAACCCCGCTAGAGTCTCCAGCCTGTCCACCTGCCCCGTGGATTTCAGACTTGCCAGCCTGACAATCATGTAGCCAGTTCCTTAAAATAAGTTTCTCTCTATCCATCCTTTATATACACCTCTGGAGAACCTTGACTCATACAAGTGCACACAGGTAAATATTTCTGGGAAAACAAGTCAGGAAGCTCAGCGCAGGGGAGCAAGGTCACGGATGCACCTGGAGGACAAGGGAAGAACTTGGTCCTGGGAATGAGCCGGAAGCTCAGGTGACTTGACCCAGAGCGTCCTTCTCCCCTTGCCCAGGAGCCAGGCCAGCAGTAGCCCTGGGGGAGCTCATGCTCCACTGGTGTGGGGAACAGCAACCCAGTAGGGACACGTGTAAAGCACCATTCCCAGCGGTGAAGAAGGAAACCCTGCAGGGGAGGACAGAGTGACCTGCTGGGGGCCGTTTGAGGCAGGCTATCAGGGAAGGCGACAGCTGACCAGATCGGGGAAAAGCAGGAAAGGGTCTCGCAGTGGCTCTGCGGGGAGCATCCCTCAGGGGAGGGGCAGAAAGGCAGCCCTGATGCGGGAGGAGGTTTGGACGGAGAATGGGCACGTGTGGCCAAAGCAGGGAAGCAGCAGAGGGTGGGGTGGCGTCCAGAGGCCCCGGGGCCATGACGGGGGGTCTGTCCTGTTCTGTGTGCGGTGGGAAATAGTACAGCCTTTGTGCAGCAAAATGGTGCTTGTGGGAATCCTGCTGTAGGCATGGGTCAGGGGGGAAGAAAAAGGTTGCAGCCCCCCACTGAGGGGCTAGGGCCCTACATTCGGTGGACATGACTGGGGGAGGGCTTAGATCTGGGGGGACAGTCTCCGTGGGGGGCAGAGACATGGAGGGATGGGCGCCTAGGGCATCGGTGACTGGGGTGGAAAGGTTGGGACAGGAGCATCTGGGGGGCAGCCAGATTCTCCAAGAAACGAAGGGGAGGGGAAGGAGGCAAACGGAAAAAGCAGGAGGATTCATGAGCCCCGCTTCACTTCAGACAAGGGCGATCAGGATGATCTCTCACTTCATCCTGATAGGATGAGACCCGCTAATGGGAGGAAGGTACGACGTTGCGCTGCGGTCTGTTTCATTCACGGAGTTGAAACACGCCGCCCGATTCCCCCGTTGTTCTTTGTATCTCACGATACAGATCTCAATCGGTGGAATGGAATCCAGGAGGAAGCACCCCCACCAAACGCACGCCCACCCCCCTTCTCCCTGGGCAGAGTTCAAGGAGGGATTCTCACTTCAATTCCCAGATCTCAGATAAAAAGGACTCCGTGTTAGCCTATGATTTCCTGCAGTGAGTTCAAAGCCCCTCACAGACCTGGAGATGATGAATATCCCGGAAGAACAGTTCATCACGGGCACCATACCGTCAACGAAAACAAAGTTGACCCTGGGCATGTAAGCGACCTCCCCTGTACCTTGGGTGAATCCATGGCAGACAGCAGAGGCGAAGCATGTGACACCTGTGTGACAACGTGGCTCTCACCATCTCCTGTGCTTCCCCTCTTAAGAAAACACCCGGGGCTTCCCTGCTGGCGCAGTGGTTGAGAGTCCGCCTGCCGATGCGGGGGACACGGGTTCGTGCCCCGGTCCGGGAAGATCCCACGTGCCGCGGAGCGGCTGGGCCCGTGAGCCATGGCCGCTGAGCCTGCGCGTCCGGAGCCTGTGCTCCGCAACGGGAGAGGCCACAACAGTGAGAGGCCCGCGTACCGCAAAAAATAAATAAATAAAACACCGTATTCTGATGGGCACCCTTCTTAGGAATGGGTTGATGTGCAGTTATGAATTGATTTGAGCTCTTGGGGAGAGTTTTGAAAGGATTATTTGAAATATTAATGAAATATTTTTCAAAAACCTTCGTGAGGTCTCAGCAATGACTCTCACAGTGGTGATGATACGCAGCTCTCCTCTCATTAAAAATGCGCATGAAAGGATGCTATATTTTTTAATGATTTGCCGCGCCTCTGAATCGTGTTCTGTCCTCCGCACTTTGATGCAGACGTTTAGGTGGGAGTGTCATGGGAAGCAGACCCTCTGATGTGGCTCACAGGCAGGTTGGGGGATTCGTTTGCTGGCGTCCCTGTAGGCGCAGCCTCCCTGTTAGGGCTGCCATTCATGGTGTGAGAAAGGATTCTTAATCGTTAGAAAGTGGCTGGAAAAGTAAAAGTTCTATGTTAATGTAAAGAAAACTAACACCTTCATTATCCTTTTTCATTTTTTATTTTAGGAAAACCTAGCTAAATCATCAAGCCTGTCATCCGCTATCTGTGGGGCACAGGAATTCACACCCCAGAAGCTAATGCCAGACTTGGCTCGAAGGGAAGGCTTTATCGAGAGTGGTCGGGACCTTCCAAAACTTCAGTTCCCAGCTCTGAGCTCTCAATTTCAGGCCAGTTTCAGGGCAATTTGATGAAAGAATTATAAGACAAGACCCATAACAAACATTAGGGAGATTGGTAATAAACTGGGAAGATAAGAGGGAATAAAAAACGAATCTTGGGGTAGCAGAGAGGAGGCTTTGGGCAATTCTGGAAAAGGGGGTTGGCCCAGGTGTCAGAACACCTGAATCTTGTCCCCCTGGGCCACTTCCCTAAACCACTCGCCTAATGACTGAAGACACGGTGTTTCCTTTGCTCATGTCCGGAAGAGAAACAGGAACCCCCATCTCATCTGGCCCACTTCACAGAGTTCTTAAAAGATCCAAATAAAAAAAACAGGATGTGAATATGATTAACAAAAGAAGACGCACAAATTAATTACCGATATGCTTGAGGACAAGATGGTGAACAATTCCATGACCAGATTAGGAGGGCAGGGAGGGCCGACTGTCCAGATGAGAGAGGCAGGAGACTGGGCCCAAGGCGGCTGGGGTCCCATGATATCCAGGAGCACAGGGCTGGCAGGGTGATGGAGGGGAGGATGCTGCCCTGCCCATCAAGGGACACCTCCCCTGCAGGTGTCTACCTGCAGCCCCAGTGGAATTCCCTATGTTCCTGCGACGGTTGGCTTCAAAGGCTGCAGGATGGAACAAGGATGGTGGTAGCACACTCAAGGGAGAGGCAGAGAAGCAGGAAGAAGCAGGATTGGGAATTCGCTGACAGCTTTCGGCTCTCCCTGGCCCAGAAGAGGGTCAGACCCAGAGGCAAGGGGTGGGAACCGTGGTGACAACCGGGTTGATTGATCCAGATGCCGGTAAAGGGCGCCACTCAGGGCTGAATGAGGAGTCTCGCACAGATGCACTTTAAATTTATACAGATGTCCTGGCAGAGGGGACCACCCCCCACCCCGCCCCCTGGGGCTCCGGAGCAGACACTGTGGAAGACAGCTTGTGGAGGGGTATTTCCAAAGCTAAACATAGTCTCACTTTACAATCCAGCAATTGGTCCCCAAGATCTTTACTCAAATGAGTTGAAATTTTACACCCCCATGAAAACCTGCCCATGAATGTTTATAGTAGCTCTATTCATAATTGCCTCAATGTGGAAGCAGCCTTGATGTCCTTCAATAGATGAATGGATACACAATACATCAAGACAGTGGAAATTCAGTGAAAAGTAAATGAGCTAGCAAGCCGTGGAAAGACATGGAGGAGACAAATGCACGTTGCTAAATGGAATAAGCCAGTTTTAAAAGTCTCCATACTGTGTGATTCCCATGTGATTCCATATGACATTCTGGAAAGGGCAAGACTGCAGAGACTGTGAAAAGCTCAGCGGCTGCAGGGGCTGGAGTAGGATGAGGGATACATAGGTGGAGCACAGAGGACTTTCAGGGCAGTGAAATGATTCCGGATGATACTGTGATGGTGGATACGTGACATTATCCATTTGGCAAAACCCAAATGGATAAACAATACCAGGAATGAACCTACGGTAAACTATGGGCTTTATTTAGTTAATAATCATAATGTACTAATACTGGTTCATCAGTTGTAACAAACGTACCTCACTAATGTGAGATGTTACTGATAGGGGAAACTCTGTGAGAGTGAGTGTGTGTGTGTGTGTGTGTGTGCATGTGTAGGGGTGAGGGTTATATGGGAACTCTATACTTTTGGCTCAATTTCTCTATCAACCTAAAACTTGTCTAAAAAATAAAGTACACTAATTTAAAAATTTTTCAAAATTTTCAATCTCGTCTCAGTCGTGATCATGGGGAAAATGAGAACGTTAGTGAATTTCCTTATACTTGTTTGCCTTTTTCTTCCAGTTTTGTGGCTTGATCTCATTTGGAGGGTGGGAGGAGGGTACCATGATCATTTGTTCGTGTTAAGGGCCTCCAAAAGTTCATGAGCACATCCATCTTCGGCCCAGGGGAAGTGGAATGGTCTTTCTCCACATATAGTAATGGCGTGTGTGATGTGGAAGCGTCCAGCAAGAGCTTTTTCTGCAGTATGACATGTTATTACCAGAATATAGTCATGGCAGGTGCATTTCTCCCTCTGAGTAATGAAAGCCCGGTTCTCCAGTAATTTGGAAGGGCGGGAATGAGGAGGTGATGGGAAGGGTCGCCCGCTCTCAGACCCTAATCCATGACATCACCAAGCTTCCACCTCGGTCAGCGAAAGGAGCTAGTGGTATAGAACTGTCTTTGCTATACATTGAGTCTGAGGGGGCTGAGGCCCAACAAGCCATCTGTGTGCCCCGCCTCTCTTTAAGGGAACATTTTTATCCCCATGAAGACAAGTTTAGTGGGAACCTCAACAGTAGTCACCGTAAAGTGGTCCACAGACGTCAAGAAGGTCCCAGACCCACAAGTGAGGGGGCTCCTCCTTGGAGACGGGGAGTGAGGCCATGGCAGGAACACTGGTGTCCCGCATCCTCCACTTCTGAGTTTCCTGCATCTGCCTGTCTCCCCCACTTTAAAAAAATTGTAGTGAAATAAACATAACATTAAATTTACCACCCTAACCATTTTTAAGGGCACGGTTCAGGGGCATTAAGTACCTTCACGTTGTTGTGCCAGCGTCACCCTCATCCGTGCACAGAGCCCTTTTCATCTTCCAAAACTGAAGCTCTGTCCCCATGAAACACTAAATCCCCATTCCTTCCTCCCCCCAGTTCCTGGCCGCCACCATTCTGCTTCTATCTCTAGGAATTTGCCTACTTTAAATACCTCACATATGTAAAATCCTACAGTATTTGTCCCATTTCACTTAGCATAATGTCCTCCAGGCTCATCCGTGTTGTAGCACGTCAGAATTTCCATCCTTTGAAAGATAAAAAATAGTCCGCTGTACCTATATACCACAATTTGTGTACCCATTCATCCATTAACGGACCTTTTACTTCTGCGCTTTGTGAATAATGCTGCTGTGAACGTGGGGGTACAAATACCCCTTTAAGTCCATGCTTTCGATTTTTTTTTTTTTTTTTTTGATACGCGGGCCTCTCACTGTTGTGGCCTCTCCCGTTGCGGAGCACAGGCTCCGGACGCGCAGGCTCAGCGGCCATGGCTCACGGGCCCAGGCGCTCCGCGGCACGTGGGATCTTCCCGGACCAGGGCACGAACCCGTGTCCCCTGCATCGGCAGGCGGACTCTCAACCACTGCGCCACGAGGGAAGCCCGCCCCTGCGGTTTTGATCCTCAGCTTCATACCCTCTGCTTACCAACCTGCCTTCCAAATTAGACAGAAGCTCCGTTTTCTGCATCTTTATCCTGTGACTCTATACCACGTCACTTTCCAGCCTAGGTTTCTGTCTCTTCCTTCTGCATCTTCTTTTCAGTCGGGGATGTTCTGAGTCCGTGATGTTGGAAGAAACAGTTTTCTCTGTGGCTCCTTTGAAGAGTCATACCACACCTTTGTTTGCGTGGCATCTTCACTCAAAACCTTCCCCTGTCTCCACCTGCACTCTGGTCCTCACTCCTAGACCAGCAGAAAGAAAAACCACGGGAGGACCTAGCTAGTTTCCTCTCATTAACACCAATTAGGAAGGTGGAATCCAGTAGCGAAGGTAACCTGAGGAGCATGCCCTTTTTCTCTTTTCACTGTGCACTCTTATCTCTGCGTTTTTCTTCTCAGAGAATAAACGTCTACCTGCCAGCCACTCCCCCACTGCAGTAAATATCCAAGTTCAAATGTGTTTAATACTCAGCTCCTAAATTTAGTGCTTCTAAATTCAGCTAAATCCAAATGCTGCGTTCTTGTTCTTCTCGTGGAATTCAGGAATTACATTTAGAGCAACTTTGCATGCGCAGAAAATTTCTCCTAAATGCTAAACACTTAGAAACATCGCTCACAGACGAGCTGTAAGTTATCTTCACTTAAGAAAAAAAAAATCAATGAGACCAATACCTGCCTTGCAGGGTCATTGTAAAGATGAAAAGAAATCATGAATTTAAAGTGTCTGGCATGTCAGTAGCATCTCGATAGGTACTTTTTATGCCAATCGGATTTTATATCATGACTCTGCAAATAATCCCTAAAATTGAATAACACACTCCAGTTTAACGGGGCTTTCTCAAGCTTTGCCTCACTCAGTCTCCGTAGCAACCATGGGAGACAGTCACGGGGCCACTAGGAAGAATGCCTATTGCAAATTATCCTGTGGTTAGAAATATTTCCATGCCGAGCAGTGTCTATCAATAAAACTTTAAGCTCTTCAAGCTGTGTCCTCTCTTTTCCCAGAGACTATGAATGGTGCAGCCTGAGTGAGCCTTTCTGATTTACTCGTGGCCAAAGGCATCAACTCTTGATATCGTTATCTTCCAATTATTCATCCGTGTCCTAGCAGAGCTGGTTTTTGAGCTGAGTTTGAGATTTTGTTTTGTTTTGCTGCCCTTTTCCTCCTCCTTCGTCTCCTTCTCTTCAGCAATAATGATTTCTACTCAAAGCTCGCCTTTTCTATCTACTTACATCATCTCCTAAGGACACGGAGAAGAACTGAGTTAACTGACCCATAGTGCAGGTTTAGGCAGTTTATCCTTTCTCGAGAGAGAGAACAGGAAAACCTGTTTGACCACATGACATTCATTCACCTTTGGGATTCCTGGGGGAATACTTCTGGACAAATAGTCAACCCTCACTCGATATCCATGGGGATTGGCTCCAGGATCCCCTTGGATACCAAAATCCACGGGTGCTCAAACATCTTTTATAAAATGGCATAGTATTTGCATATAACCTATGCACATCCTCCCATATACTTCATCATCTCTAGATTACTTACAATACCTAATACAATGTACATGCTATGTGAATAGCTGCTGGTGTACGACAAATTCAAGGGTTGCTTTTTGGAACTTTCTGGAATTTAAAAAAATATTTTTGATCATCGGTGAATACACAGGTGCAGAACCTGTGGATATAGAAGCGTGACCATATGAGGAAGATAAATCTTTACATCGAGAGTCTGCAATAGATACAGATGTTGCTAGAAAACTACAAGATGTTTTGGTCAAGACTGGAAGTGGATGACCTTTCCAATCCTGGAGTAAGCACAGCCCGGGCCAGAGTCAGGGTGACCAGGCCCATTCTCACTTCTGCAGGAAGAAATCTGCAGGCACCTGGAAGCCCTGCAGAACTCTTTGGATGATTTCTGACCTCAGATGACCATCACATGGAAAAGTAGATGTATAATCCTTTCTTTGCCAGGACAGATAAGGGAAGGATGCAAGGCTTGCCAGAGGTGACCTCACTGCCTTTTGGACAAAGGAAATGATGCAATGTGGATTTGACTCAAAGAGCCTTGGAACAGTCTGGAATTCTTTGACCGAATGGAAACCTCAACTAGCAAAGTGAACTCGTGGAAACTTCAAATCTATTGTTTACAGATACTTTTAAATTCATGGTTTTCAGCTCATTGGCTTCAAAACCAGACACTGACACCAAATGTCAGGGACTGTTTCACAGTTTCAGCTTCTTTTCCAAGACCAACAGCTGCAGCCTTTTCATCCAAAGTCACCTCTGAGCAGACGAGTGCCACTGCTGGCCCCTGAAAAGACAGAGGTGAGACGTTGCAAAGATTTGTGTTTGGCTTTTCTTGTTATGGTTTTTCCATGTTTTTTATTTTCTTAACATCTTTATTGGAGTATAATTGCTTTACAATGGTTAGTTGCTGCTGTATAACAAAGTGATTCAGTTATACATATACATATACCCCCATATCCCCTCCCTCTTGCGTCTCCCTCCCACCCTCCTTATCCCACCCCTCTAGGTGGTCCCAAAGCACAGAGCTGATCTCCCTGTGCTATGCAGCTGCTTCCCACTAGCTGTCCATTTTACATTGGTAGTTTGTGTATATGTCCATGTCCCTGTTTTTTAAAGGCGATCAAACGCACCCATGGAGTCCAGAAAGGCTTTCACTTTATGCACGAGCTGCTTTCCCCTAATGCTGCACAGTGCACAGCTGGGTGGGTCCCGACTCACCTTGCCCTTCCCCCAGCAGGCTCCAATCCTTTGATCCTGGCTCTCTGCGGGCTCCACTGGTCAACCCTCTCAGCTCAGGGGGGAAGAGTAGGCTCCCACTGGACTTTGGCTTCTCTCCCCACGCCCTCCACCCAGGGCTCTTGGTCTCATCTCAGCACCCCTCCTCCTAAAGGGCATTCGGTCCTTTCCTTTTCCTTCAGGTCACAAGTTACTACTTGTTACACTTATTAACACTGTGGGCTCTCCTCTGGGAACTGATGACAGTCCGTCCTTCCAAACATCAGCTAAACGTTTAAAGCCACATTTCTGTTAAGTAGCTTGCAATTCTTTGTAGGGAACGAAGGCACAGCTTGTCCAGACAGTGCAGACAATTTAGCTGTGATAATTTTTAGGGGGCAGGAGAGTAGACAGCTTACAGGACAAGGTCCCTAAAATTAGACCTAGACCCTTTCTCCCACCTGGATCTATCATACACATATCCTGAGTAATACCAGGACTAGGGGGTGATTTGTCACTCTAATTACCCTGTGACCCCAATGAGTTATGAAACACTAATCTAAAACCTTTACAAAGCAGACGTTTTTTCTATCTTTTCATTCAGGAATACTACGTCTTGCGATTCATTTTAACCAAGGAGAAGTGGGTATGTCCAGAACTCTAGGACTGTTCTTTGATTTTTGGATATTAAACCAACCTTGCCTTCCTGAGATCCAGCTCACTAGGTCATGGTGAATAATCCCTTTTACATGTTGCTGAACTTACTTTGCTAGTATTGTGTTGAGGATTTTTGTATCTATATTCACAAGGAGTATTGGCCTGTAGTTTTCCACTTGTGATGTCTTCTTCTGGCTTTGAGATCAGGGTAATGCCATCCTTAGAGGCTGAGTTGAGATCTGCTTTGACTCTTACTCCCACAGCCAATTTTAATTCAGCAGCTAGAGTAATGTTTTAAACGTAAACCAAGTCACATCATGTCTGACTCCCACCTCCAATGGCTGCCCATCCTGTTTACCATCCTGACCACTTGCCAGGGCCCCCAATGCCTAGACCCCTGCGTGCTCCTTGACCTTTATCTCCTGCCACCTTTTCCCTTGCTCCCTTTCCTGCAGTCACACTGGTCTTTCCAAAGTTCTTCCAATCCACCATGCTACTTTCCACCTAAGTGCCTTTCTCCTGCCTGTTTCCTCTGCCTGGAATGCCATGAATGGCTCCTTCGCATCACGCAGGTCTCTGTCCAGGCATCACTTTCTTAAAGGCCTTCTCTGAAGGGTTCACCTGACATAACTTCTATTCCATGGTCACTTTCTGCCCATTACTCCGCTTAATTTTTTAAAAGCACTTATCATTTGAAATCAGTTTGTTTGTTCACTTATATATGGCTTATCTCCCCTACTATTATGTAGATTCCATGAAGGTGAGGATTTTGTCCTGTTGAACTATCAGCACCTAATGTGAGGGATGCTTAGTAGAAGCTCAGTAAATGTTTGTTGGATACATGCATAAAATAGACAAACATTTCTGTACAAAGATATTCATTACAGCATTATTTATCATGGTAACACATTTAACAATACATAAATGCCCAACTGGTGAGGAAGAGTTGAATCAGGGATAGTGTATCCACAGGTTGGAACATTATGTGGTCATTTAAAATGGTGTTTAAAAAACTTTAAAGACATGGGAAAATGTGCGTGATATAATGTTACACCAAAAAAATCAGGTTATAGCTCTATATACAGTTTAGCCTAATTATATTTTATGTTGTAAACATATATTTATAAAAAGAAATGTGAAAATAAAGGGAAAAACAGAAAAAACAGTGACAGTCTCTGAGTGGTGCATTATGGGCAATTTCAACGTTTTTTTTTAATACTCTTTTGTATGTTCTAAATTTTCTCTGACATGCATGCATTATTTTAATAACAAAATATTTTAAAAATTATGACTAATATGATATATTTGGAGAATAAAAATTTTCAAGTGGGAAGACATACTGTCTCTCCTGAGTTGAAGTGTTTCCCTGTAATAATCTTCTAAGTAGAAGTTTCTAAAATGAATCTGAATATGTGGTGGATTAGTGGCTTCCTGTGTGCTTTTTTCACCCTGCCTGACTGAAGCAAGGAGGTCCAGGAGATGGTTTGTTTTGTTCTTTTTATAATGCACATTGGTTCTTTTTATAAAGGTCCACCTAGCCTTTCTCCCCTTCAGATTCTAACTCCAGAGACGAGACCTTGTTCCACATAGCCTTCCATCCCCTGCAGAATCTACACAGCACTCTGTGCCCCACTCCTCACTAACGATGCTGGTAACACCAAGTACAGACCTACCCTCACCGGCCTTGCTCTGTAGCCTCAACTTGCTGAGAACGGAGACGGCAAGGGGCCTTCCTGTTCAATCGCAGAGCCTGAGGAGCCCCCCAATACACGTTCCTGTGCTTTACCTGCAGCAAAAGCTTCTGTATGTATGATGCCAAGGAACCGTGCTAAGGACCCTGCCTGCTCTCAGTGAAAAGAGGGAGCTCTCTCAACGCAGGGCTGGCCATAAAAGAAGACCTAGGAAGGCTCTGCCCCTGTGTACGGACTCTTCCCCTTCCTCTTCCCTTCCCCAATGCCTGAAGCATCTCTCCAGTCCCAGACTTGCTCTCTCTTTCACCGTGCCCAGTGCCAACGGATGCCATGGAAACAGCTGCCGCAGTGGTCAGGGAGGCTGGTTGGAGCTTCTGCTCTGCGGAATGATTCATTTCTTAAGAAAGAACGATGCTCTCTCCTGTGGAAAGGCCCCATCCCTGCAGCGGGCCCAAGCTGACCTGCACAGGATCCCTCCGACAGCGGATGTCACCACTGTGGTGCAGAGAACAGCAACCTGTCTGCACTATTTTGAAGACATGGAAGCATTCAAAGGTTTTTGCTTAAGACACAGGCTCAAGCTGAGTTCCTAAGGCTGTGTTTATTCAGAAGCTGAAGCATTCAATAGACTCATGAAGACTGTGTGCAATCTTTCTTTTCCACCTGCCGGAATGTTTTCCTCCGTGACAATTACCAGGCCTCTAGAATCTCTTAAGAGTTTAAGGAATTCCAGGAAGGAACCAAGCATCCAGGAATACCCTAGAAGCAGCCAAAGCATGTGGAACAAAATCCTGGTCAGCATCGGAAAGGACTAGGGAGCCATTCAAGGAGCTCTGGCTGCTCCCAGACAGGAGAGGGGACTTTTAATATTTTTTTAATTAGAAAAAATGTTTATTTTATATTGGAGTATAGTTCATTAACAATGCTGTGTTAGTTTCAGGTGTACAGCAAAGTGATTCGGTTATACATATACATGTATCTATTCTTTTTCAAATTCTTTTCCCATCTAGGTCATTACAGAGTACTGAGCAGAGTTCCTTATGCTACACAGTAGGTGCTTTTGGTAGAGGAGATTTTTAAATGTTTTCTTCTCAGACTCCCTCCTTAAATTGCCCGTAAAATTAAATTAGCCAAGACATTTTCTCTTAAATGAGTAAAATGGGCTGACATTAGTAACAATCGCTAACAGGGAGCACGTTTTACACCAGACATTGTGTAGACATATGGCCCCACCTTGCTCAGAGTAAAAGCCCAAGTCTTCCATTGGATCTAAAGGCCGCAGGTGACCACCCCCACCCCCCCTACCCTTCCATCCCCTCCCCCGTCCCAGCTCCTGCCCGTTCCTCTCCAGCTCCTGGTCTCCATGTCCCTCCTCCTCAGGGCCGTTGCACCTGCCCTTGTCTCAGGCTGCATGTCCCCTCCCCAGACTCTATGCACAGAGCTCCCACTAGGATGCCTATTCATTGCACAGTGGTCCTCGGTCTCCGTGCATAAAATCTCCTCCTGCCCCAGCACCACCTTTACCTCCAGCCCTACCTGGTGGTTCTCCACTCGTGATTTCAGTCCTGCTTTGTTTTCTCCTAGAAGGATGTACACCCTGGGAAGGTGAGGTTTTGACCAAGCTGCCCGGGTGACCTTCACGGCACTTGGAGGGAGAGCGGCTCATTGCCCCACCTGCTCAGGGGGACCTGGGCCCCGAGCTGGCTGGCATCACAACGCAGGAGGATGCTCCACAGTCTGCCTCGTTATGAAGCAGGAAAGTGCAGAAGAAGGCATAGCAGTGTCTGGTGGGGACCAGGTGTCAGAGGGTCCCCTATACTCCTTAGAACCTAGCAAACAGGGGCCTGGACTCTCCAAGCTGCACAGCTGATAAATGTCCCAAACCCTCACTAGGATATCTACACATTTCTTTGGGACTTACACTCTCGTGGGCTCTGTGTTTTTCATTGCCGCATAGCAAACTGCCACAAACTTAAGGACTTAACACAGACGCGTGACCTCACAACTTCCCGGGGTCAGGAGTCCAGCATGTTGTAGCTGGGTCCGCGGCTCAGACGCTCACAAAGCTGAGATCCAGATGTGGGGACCGGGGACAGGGGCCCCCACCAAGTCACTCGCCTACCACGATGTGGCCCTGGTGGTCTGGGGAGGAGACGCTGCTCCCAGAGACGCTGTCCTGAGACACTGCTGGACACCATGCCCGACCCTGACCTCCCTGTGCTCACGCCCACGTCCTGGCCAGGGCTGGAGGGTGACAGCAGAACAGAGGCCACTCCACAGAGGCACCTCGCTTCCCATCCCAGGCAGAGGCTACAGTGGTCTCTGTGGGGAGGGGGTGGGGCAGGGCCGGGGGCAACCAGGGAGGTGTGGAAGCCAAGCCCATGGCCCATGCTCCATCCTACCATCAGACATCACGTAGTTCTCAACCTTCAGATTTTTCTGACCACCTCAGACCTAACCAGAACCTCCGTGGTAGTGATGGTCGGTGGGGGAGGGGGGGTTTGGACACTGCGTCACAATCCTTATGACACAGGGCCTATTTGGGAAGCACGGTTCCCCTGCTGAAGGCATAGCATGAAATACTTCCTCTGCCTATTTTTAGTGACCCTGACCTCTGCAGTCCCATTAGACCAGGGACAGGCATGTGGCCCAAGGACAAGAAACCTGCATCAGTCCAGCACCCTACCGTGTAGCTTCACACAGAAAGGGCCCAACTGGGAAAACAGGTTGTTACCCTGTGCATTCAGAATGCCTTTTTCCAGGAATGCACAGGAGAGAAATCAGCTGAGTCATGTTAATGCAGTGTGGTTGGGATGAGCGGATACGGCCTTGTGAGGAACCCTCCCCCCGAGCTCTTGGTCAATTAGCAGTTCAGCTGCTGGACCCTTAAAACTCTCATTCGGAGCTTAACACAGTTCAGCCTCTTGGCAAAATGGCCTCATGTTCAAGACCCTTGCCATTCTTATTTCCAAGGTTTTCCTTACTTCTTCTGATGTAACCTAAATGAGTCTCTGCAACCAGGAGATCTTTCCCTTTTGACAGATGAGAAAGCTGATGTTCAGACTGGTTGAGTGACGGGCCTAACGTCATAAGCATAGGCTGATTCCAAAGTTCAGTGGGGACTGCCACCCTGAAGACAGCAACACGCAGAATGGTGACCACTGGCGGGGAGGACAAAGGGGAGAGTAGAGCAGAGGCTGCTGAACTTCCTTGGTAAATCGTATTCCCGACCCGAGACCAGCAGGAGGGTCAGTGCCTGAGCTCCCCAACACCCTGGCTGGACTGAGGTCTGCTCTAATAAGGGGGCTTCTCCTCTGAAGCTGCTTCCTGCCTGCAGTGCCCACCACAGCCTCGTGGGGGCGTTGGAGGGGCCTCCTGCGTAGCCCCTGGCAATGACAGCGGCCGTCTGGTGCTACAGCTGCTGAGAAGGAATTTGCTTGTTACTCTCTAGTGATCAAAAGTGGAGAAGGCAGGGCTTCCCTGGTGGCGCAGTGGCTGGGAGTCCCCCTGCCGATGCAGGGGACACGGGTTCGTGCCCCGGTCCGGGAAGATCCCACATGCCGCGGAGCGGCTGGGCCCGTGAGCCATGGCCGCTGAGCCTGCGCGTCCGGAGCCTGTGCTCCGCAACGGGAGAGGCCACAACAGTGAGAGGCCCGCGTAGCAAAAAAAAGAAAGTGGAGAAGGCAGCCCCATGGCTGAGATTGTGGATGGGGGCCCAGGCATTGGCTCCTCCAAGAAGGCTGCGGGGAGAGAGCTGGTTTTGATGCCTCCACTCCTCTTGCTTCTCTGACTTCAATGGCCATTTGTGGTTCATGCACACAGATCTCCAGGATCTTTTTAGCATTATTCATCCACGGCAACTTTCCCCCTGGGAAAGAGTCGCTTGATGTGAATTTTAACCACATCCTTAGCAGTCCATGCTGTCGACCAGGCTCCAGCTCCACAGAGAGTGGGAAGTGATTGGTGGGATTTCTGACACCGAGCCCTGAGGGCTTGTCTTGGGGGCCAATTTCGATCAATTGCTTGAATATCCTGCCCCATGTGGGAGAGCCAGTTCAGAAGGAGAGAAGCACCTGCCCTTTCCATCTGTCATGTGCAAAATGTTTGTTTGCCCTGACTAATGGCTCACCTCGGGCCCTGGGTATTTGTTTCTAATTCTCCTCCTCGGATTGAAGCTGTTTTAGAAAACAGATTATGTGCAATATTGCAGAAGTTCACTTTTGTTCCAATAAACCAAAGTATTAAATCTAAAGTGATAACCTTTAAAAGATCCAATACCCTTGGGAAACTGAAGGTGCTGAATGAGGCTCTGAAGCCTTGAGAATTTGCCCTCCGAGGCCTTTGGGGATCCAGTGACAGCATTTTTCTCATCTCAAGTTTCAGATTTCTAGGACAGGGCAAAGGATGTGACTAAGACAGATGACTGCGGATCACTTTTTAATTCATAAAAATGAACACCGAATTTCCACTTCCTTTAGCTAAATTGAGTTTTCCCACTGGGGAGCACACCACGAATTGGTTGCATGGGGCTGCAAGAAGTAGCAGAGCTTGGCCTGGCCCACCAGGGTAGGCGGCCTGCGGTGCTCAGCCCTCGAGTCCAGCAAACCCAGGACTTCCTGCAGAAGCACAGGGGCCGAGCAGGCTCGCGGTGCCAAGGCAGTCCTCACTCTCCCTTCAAGTGCCAGGCATAAGCTTACGAATGAAAGACAGAGGGCCCGGGAGCAGTGGGCCTCTGTGCCCTGATGAACATGAATATCTTGGGAATGAGCTGCTCTTTCCACATTTGCCTACCAGTCCTCTCTTGGCTGTGGTATCAAGGGCAGCATAAGACAGTTGCCCAGCCAAGAGCTCCAATA
Source organism: Leucopleurus acutus (assembly GCF_964270905.1). Lineage (NCBI taxonomy): Eukaryota > Metazoa > Chordata > Mammalia > Artiodactyla > Delphinidae > Leucopleurus > Leucopleurus acutus. Next base: position 113,578,627 of record NC_139149.1, on the reverse strand, counting down.
GCCTGGAAGGTAGGATTCACTGGCTTTCTACATCACCATCATCAACATCATCAACACCGTGATCATCACCATCACCACCACCACTATCACCAGCATCACCATCACCATCCCCACCAGCATCATCATCATCACCATCATCATCACACCCATCACCATCATCCCCACCACCAGCATCAGCATCACCCTCACCACCATCATCATCATCATCACCATCATCATCACCATCATCACCACCACCAGCATCACCATCATCCTCACCACCAGCATCACCATCACCATCATCACCAGCATCACCATCATCATCACCATCACCACCATCATCATCACCATCACCATCATCACCATCATCATCACACCCATCACCATCATCCCCACCACCAGCATCAGCATCACCCTCACCACCATCGTGGTCCATCATAGTTACAGTCATCGCCCTCACTGGCACCCCTTACTTTCATGCCGATGTAGACAGCGTTGTCCAATATCAAAATCTAATTTCATCTTTGTAACACCCTGTAGGTGAAAACAGCAGAGACAGTTACGGCATCTCCCAGGAGAGGGGGCTAAGACTCAGAGTGATGAACATATTTGTCTTTCTCCCTCTAAACCTCAAAGAACTTTACCCAGGGTGTGACTCTTGAGCTAACATTAGGAAGTGTTTGTCAGGCAGAAGGTGGGAAAAGAGTGTGTGGTGTACGGTGTGTGATGTGTGTGTAATGTGTATGTGTGTGACGGTCTGTGAGTGTGCGTGGTGTGTGTGTATGAGAATGAGCCCGTGAGAGCGTTCAGTGTACGTAGCATGTGCGTGGAAGTGTGTGTGTGTGTGTGTGTGTGTGTGTGTGTGTGTGTGTGTGTGTGTCCCAAGCAAAGGGAAGAGGGGACGGCCTGAAGCGAAGCTCCCGGATGACTTCCGTTCCTGCCAGCTGCTCTTTCTGAAGTGTCATCTGGCGGTGTCACATCCTCATCGCGCCCTGTCGCAGTCCCTGCTTCCAGGCAGGGCAGAGTCTGGGCCCACCCAGCCTGCGCCCCTCCTCCTTTAAAGCCTCTGTAACGGCCGCTCCCTGAGCCGCTCTAAACCCTGCACGGGCAGGCCTCTCTGTGAATGTCACCTCCTGCTTCCTCTAGCCTGCCTGCTGCTGGGTGTCCTCCTCCACAGGGCACGGCCTCAGTCCCTGCCCTGCGCCCGGCCACAGCTGGTGACGGTTCTGTCCCGAGCCCCTCGGCCTGAGCCTCCCCTGCTGCCGGGTTCCCAAGGCCGGGCACGTGGGGGCCAGCCGGTCAGTAGTGGTGGCCTTTGCATGGGGGCTGAGGGCCATCCTGGGAAAGCCTCACGTTGTTCCCTCTGCTGGGGTCAGACTCATGTCCACTGATGGGGCAAAGGGCCAGGCTTCTGTTCAGGAACCTGTGGGCAGAAGGAGGCCAGAAGGGCCAGTGGGGAGAGACTCCCCCGGAAGTGGGGGAGCAGAACCCAGTAACCAAATCGAGGCTGTCAGCGGGAGAGAGATTCTGAGAACAGCATCCTGGATGTGGACCAACCATGACTGTCTCTCCCTGGAGGAGGAGGGCAGCAAGTGACACTGGAGGGCTGTGTCCCTGCTCTCACCCACCGGAGCTGCCCTGACATGGTACCTCACGCTGGAGGCTGAAACAACAGAAACGTCTCATCTCACAGCCTGCAGTCTGCCAGTCCAAGATCACAGGGTCACCAGGGTTGGTTCCTTCCTGGGGATGTGAGGAAGGAACTGTTCCTGCCTCTCTCCTTGGCTTGTGAACTGCAGTCTTCTCCCTGTGCATTTTCACACCGCCTTCCTTCTGTGCAAGTCTGTCTCTGAGTTCAAATCCTCCCTTTTTATAAGGACACCAGTCATATTGGCTTAGGCCCACCTTGCTCTAGTATGACCTCATCTTAACTAATTCCGTTGGCAAGGACCATATCTCCAGATAAAGTCACATGGCAGGTATGCAATTTGCAAAAACATAAATAAGGCGAGCTTGGTCAGTGAAGGCATGTTACAAGCGGTGGGGTTTTTAACAAGCTGTAAGAAGAGCTTAGGAATTTCTTCTAGTCACCAGTTTCTGTTAACCCTGTTGGGCACAGTTTCAGCTGTGGGATGGGGTGACAAGGTCAAAGAGTGGGGCCATAGTTTATTTTTCTGGAAACAAGTGTTGGAAAATCATGGGAAGTAAGATCAGTGTACGGGGTCTACTCCTATAGATCAAGGATCTGCCAGGTTTTCCCGTAAGAACCAGAGAGTAAAAATTTCAGGCTCTGTGAGCCACACGTGGTCTCTGTCAAAACGATTCAACTGTGCTGTTGTGGTGTGAAAACAGCTGTAGAAATACACAGAGGAATGAGTGTGGATGTGTTCCAATAAAACTTTATTGATGGGTGTTGAGATTTGATTTTCTTATAATTCTCACATCATGAAATATTATTGTTCTTTTGACTTTTTTCCCCAACTGTTTTAGTCCATTTGGGCCGGCACAACAGAATACCATAGACTGGCAGGCTTACAAACGACAGCAATTTATTTCTCACAGTTCTGGAGGCTGGAAGTCCAAGGTCAAGGTGCCTGCAGATTCAATGTCTGGTGAGACACTGCTTCCTGGTTCATGGACAGCTGTCTTCTCCCTGTAACAGGTGAGACACTGCCTCCTGGTTCATGGATGGCTGTCTTCTCCCTGTAACATGGCTCTCTATTTTTTCCTCCCAATTTTATTGAGATATAATTGACATATAAATTTTGTATTAGTTTAAGGTGCCCAATATAATGATTTGATATATTTATATATTGTAAAATGATCACCACAATAAATTTAGTTAACGTCTATCACCTCACATAATTACAATTTTTTTTCTTGTGGTGAGAACCTTTAAGTTTTCAAACACACAGTGCAGTATTGTTAACAGTAGTCACCATGCTGTCCATTACATCCCCTGACGGCCAGGCTGGAGGCCTCTCCTGGGAGCATACCCTATGTGCCTGTGTGTGTCTGAAATAAAGCCTGAAACGTCTTTGAAGCTCTGGGTGTTACAACAAAATGTGCACAATTGGCTCAATTTACTTAACAGACATTTAGTAATAATTCAAACATGAGATAAAGCAAATACTCGGAATATTGTGCAAACCAGCTTGTCAATCTGCAAAATATGCTCAGATAATGCTTTTGTGCTTTTTAAATAATACCAGTAACAAATGTTTTCTGCAGAAGGATAAAAATAAGCTGAAAAAGGGCTCAGGCCTCCGGGGGTCGGGCAGCTTGTCCTAAGGCCCCTCTCCGGAGGCTGGCCCAGCTGCTCTGCCCCCTCCCCCCATGAGGAGCCGCTCTCTGATGCTGACCCCTCCAGCCTCTCCTGGACCACTACGTTCATCATTCCTGCTCCCGAGAAGCTGTGATGTGATCAAGACACAGCACCCCCCGCATGGCTGGACTGTCTGGATTGCGATTTTATGTGGACCTTGGCCTTCAGAACATATATCTCTTGCCTTTTGTAATTTGTCCTGATATCCCAGGGCTAGTATTCTTCTGGCCGTCCTCCCTGAGTGTCATCCAGGAAACACCAGCCTCTCCTGTTGTTTCTGTCACCTCCCAGATCGGAGGTCAGGGATCTCTTCCTCCTTCGCCTGGCCTGGCCAACCCCACTTCGCTCGGGGCTTCAGGGAAGACCCTGCCCAGGGCCTTGCCGGAGTGAAGATGCTTGGTTTTGAAGCTCTGGGTGGAATCCAGTCTAGAATTCTCCATTCTCTCATTGCATACATTAGATAGGATGCATTTGGATGAGAAACCGCCCTTTCAACCAGTAATATCCCCTAAAGGGGCTACACCTCGGGGCTCTGGTGAGAGAACTTATTCCAATCCCAAAGTTCAGCAGGGCTCCGGAAACCAGCTCTGATGGAGGCAGGAAGCTTGGTGTACAGTAGACGTTTTGAAAATCCGGAGGGCAGTTCAAGGGCACTGGCACCTCGACGGGGGGCAGGGCAAAGATCTCACCCCGTTACCACTTTGCTCAGGGCTGTGCAGGCCACGGGGCAGTGACTTTCTGTCTGCATCTTTCCTCCCTCCCATCAGCCAGCTGGTTGGTGCTTAAAATCTCAAGAAAATGAAAACATTCAGCCTCCACCCTCCCATCTTCTCTCCCGTTCTCCCATCTCCATGTCTTGAGGTAGAATCCCCTCCTCACAAAGAGGTGTGGACAGAAAGTGGGAAAGCAGAGAGACAGGTGGCCACAGGTGAGCTGGACGCCTCTGGCCCTCCCGCCTCCGTGCCCCCCTCCACTTCCTCTTTGCTCATTCGTGGTTCAGTGCCAGAGGAGAAGTCATCTGTGGGTGCAGGCTTGGTCCTGGGCTCTCCTCTCAGTATTTCTGTAGTGGTGGTTGAATTTGCCAAGAAAGGACACCTTTCTTAGGATAATCAACACTTGGAGGGAAAAAACCATCATATTCTGGTTGTGCGTCTTTGGAAGTCAGGCTTAGAATCAGCAAGGGTTGCTGAGTACTCCCACTGCTAGATGCCCTCCCTCCGTCTGTCTCTCCTCCCCCTCCCCTTCCCCCTCCCCCTCCCCTTCCCCCTCCCTCCCCCTCCCTCCCCCTCCCTCCCCCCTCCCCTCCCCCTCCCCCTCCCCTCCTCCTCCCCTCCCTGGGCCACAGTGTTGTTTCATCCGGTCCCCATATATGAGCTTCGGCTTGGGGACAGCATCTTCCGCATGGGGCGCTGCCTGGACCATCACTCACGAGCCGCACGCTGTTCATGAAGAAGGAAGTTATTTCACGTGCTCCCTGTTGCCAAGGCAACCACTTCCTTAGGATCCAAAACATTAATACCTCTCTCCCTTGCATCTATTTTCTGGTCAGGTTTTTTCCTGCAGTGACATCTAGTGACGGCAGGGAAAACCCCCCATGATTTATGCCTGGCCTTGGTGGCTATAGAGCAGGAGAGTGCAGGTGACCCTCCAGGCGCTGACACCCCCGCCCTGCCCGGCACGGGGCTCCTCCAGCCCCTCACCTCCCTGGGAGCCTCTGTCCTGAGACCTAAGGGCACACGCCTCTGACATTTCAACATGAGTTCAGTAGCTGCTTCAGGCAATGGGTTCTCAGCATGATAGCATTTAAAATGTACTTCTTCACTTCTTTAGCTGGTGTATGGTAACCTTGGCACGGCCATGCACGTATTTCTATTTTGTGACTTATTCCAGATCTGACGGTGCCTATTTCTACGTCTAGCAGGACCTCTTTCAGGTGTCAAATCACCTGCTGCTAGAGGGATGCAGACAGACCTGACCATCAAGCAAAGGATGGTGGCATATGTGGTCACGTGACATGTAACTGATGATGGTAATGCAACGCTTCATTAGTCAGACCCCGCCAGTGACCTTGAGCAAGGACATGTGGGGACACAACACCGATAGACTCTTCCCACAGGCCAGGTGCCTCCCATCTCAGGAGGAACAGCCCAATCATTTCTCATGGGAACCCAGGAGGCGTGGTCACCAGCCCAGAAGGAACTCAGGACCTGGAAGGTCCTTCTGTTTCCGGGAGACCGTTTCCCTGGGTCAGCCTGTTTCTACCATTGTCTGCCACGTGGGAGGTTCCACCAATGGCCACAGTTCTTCACACCTCCTCGTATCCTCACCCTTGGCAGGATGACTGCTGCTTGTCCCATCAAGAGGTGGGGTCAGCTAACTTCCCACTGAGTTGAAAACTGCTGAGCACTGGGTAAACAAGACAAAACAACTCAGACATGTGAAGAGCTGGGGGAAAGATCATTCCAGACTCGAGGGATGTTCGTTGATGAGAAGGATGGAGGTGGGAAAGGGCTCAGCAAAAGGTGGTGGATGAGGGCAAGGATGCCACTGAAAGTGCTGACAGACTTTAGATGCGCAGAGTGATGTGATCCAACCTAGGTTTGTAAAATATCCCTCTGGATACGTGTACGGAGCAGACTAGAGAGGAGAGAGGACTTCGTCGCTGAGGTCCAGACGAGAGAGGTAGTGCTTGGACTAGGTGAGTGTCGGCAGAGACGGGGAGAACAAAAGAGATTCCAGATCTGCTGTGAAGTGGAACCTGCATCCCAGGTAGTGAACTGCATGAACAGCATCCCACGGTAATGAACTGGAGGTAGAACCTGCAGGGATGCAGCACTGAATGGTCTGGTGGGTGTGCAGGAGGTTGTTGAGATGCTAGGTGACAGCTGGAGTGAACAAGTGGGTGGTGGTGCGACTTGCTGGGATGGGGAAGGCCAGGGAAGGAGCAGGTGGGAAGTAGGAAGAGAAGAGGTGGGTTTTGCCGCACAAAGCTGGAGGTGCCCCTGAAATGAAACGGAAATGGAAATATCCAGAGAGTCGTATCAGATACGCAATTGGATCTATGATCTTGGAACTCAGAGGGAAGCCAGGGACCGGAGATGTAAATTCGGGGGTCATTAACATATAAATGGTTTTGAAAGCCTGAGTGCAAGTTACCAAATTAACATATTCATGTCGCTTGCATTTGTACTCTTTTGAATATTATGACCCAGGCTGTATCCATCAGGTCCTAGCAGGCAGACAGCATCCTCAAATTAGGACAATTTGATAAAGATTTAATGAATGTGGTGGGCTGTATAATGGCCCCTAAAAATATCAGATCCTCATGCCTGGAACCTGTAAACGTTCCCTTAGATGGCAAAGACTCGCAGATGTGATGAGGGGTCGTGAGACAGGGAGATTCTCCTAGATGGTGCCGGTGGCCCCTGAATGCAATCACAAGTGTCCTTACAAGAGAGAGGTGGAGGGAGCTTTGACTACAGACAAGGGAGAAGGAACGTGATCCCGGAGGGAGAGATTGGATTTGCGTGGCCGCAAGCCTGGGAAAGCCTGGGAATACCAGAAGCTGGAAGTGGCAAGGGACACATTCTTCCCTGAAGCGATACTGACTTTGGACTTCTGACCTCTGGAATTGTGAAGGTCTTGTTTTAAGCTCCTAAGTTTGTGGTAATTTGTCTCTGCAGCAATAGGAAACTAATACAGTGGAGGAATTATTTATACAGGTTTGGACCCCATGTGGGGAAATAATAAGGCAGCCTCCTGGAGCCCGAGGCAGGGGGAGATGGGAGGAGGGGACCTGGGACACGGGAGGGAGGCCGAAGGGAGCAATCCAGCTCCGGCCAAGCGTGGGGGGAGGGATGGTGGCGACTGGCTGGTACATGGTAAAGGGCACGATACGAAAACTTTCTAGAGATGTGAAGCATTTCTATGGCAGATTTTATTCTGAGATAACTGGAAAATATCAGTCCAGTTTTTTATTAGAAAAGGTAGTTATTTGTTTTTATGAAATTTCATGGAATTAATAGAGTGCCGCCAAGAGACGTGAAACAGCGGAACTTCGCCTGAATCTTCGCGTGTCCTTGCGACCCTTTGGCCACATCACAGCTTTCCCTCACTCAAGTATCGTATGATATCACTTCTATGTGGAATCTAGAAAAATGATACAGATGAACTTATTTGCAAAGCAGAAATAGAGACACAGGTGTAGAGAACAAAGGTGTGGACACCAAGGCGGGTACGGGTGGGTGGGATGAACTGGGAGGTTGGGATTGACATATATACACGACTACGTGTAAAATAGGTAACTCATGAGAACCTACCGTGTAGCACAGGGAACTCTACTCACTGCTCTGTGGTGACCTCAATGCGAAGGAAATCCAGATAAGAGGGGATATAGGTATAGGTATGGCTGATTCACTTTGCTGTACAGGAGAGACTAACACAACACTGTAAAGCAGCTATACTCCAATAGAAATTAATTAAAAAAAAAATACCGGCCTGCAGGCATGTGCGCTGAAGCTCCAGGCAAAGCCCTCCCCACCTCCCTCCGTGATGACCCATCACCTCCGCAGGGTGTGAACTTAGTGACCTCACCAAAGACGCAAGGAGTTAGGGGCCAGCACGTGACGCACCATGTAGCCTTCTGACATCCCACCGCCTCCCACCTGCCCTCCACTCTCCACTAGGGGACTGTGATGTTGTGATTTATGATAAGAAATATGTGTTTGGTCCCTAAGCCTTTTCTAGTGCAGAGCACCTAAGACCCTTGGGATTTCCTAAGTGATGAGTGTCTTTTATTATGTTGATGAGGTGATTTGGGGCGGGCACCTAAAATGGGGGCTGGTTGCCAGGGGAACCAACCATGTGATTAGAGGGTTGGAACTTTTGCTCCCATCCCCCGCAAGAGGAGAGAGGCTAGAGGTTGAACCAGTTGATTTCGTCAGTCATGCCTGTATAGTGAAGCCTCCGTAAAAACCCAAAGAGACAGGGTTCAGAGAGCTTCCAGGCTGGTGAACACGTGGAGATCTGGGGAGAGTGGGGACCCAGAGAGGGCATGGAAGCTCTCTGTCCCTTTCCCATGCCTCATCCTATGCAGCTCTTCCATCTGGCTGTTCCCGAGTTGTATCCCGTTATAATAAACGGCTAATCCAGTAAGTGAAATGTTTCCCTGAGTTCAGAGCCCCTGCAGAAAGTTGAATGAACCCAGTGACAGAGTCCTTGGAACCCCTAATCTGTAGCCGGTTGGTCAGAAGCACAGGTAACAACCTGGACGATTGGCATCTGAAGTAGAGGGTGGGGACGGAGCCCTTACCTTGTGGGATCTGACATCATCTCCAGGGAGAGAGGGTCAGAATCGAACTGACCTGTATGACACCCTGCTGGGGTCTGAGAATTGCCCGGTGGTGTAGAACCTGACCCGCACATGCTAATGGGGTGCGGAATCCTTGGCTTGATGAACGCCCCAAGCCAGACACCATGCAAGAAATGTCAACATCTTCACAAGGAATAGGGTCACTTGCTACAGGAAGCCCTTGCTGGTTAAACTGGCTGACATCAGTAAAGAAAAGTAGGTAAGGGAAAGGCAAGAAATTGTGCAGCTGAAAGGTTTCCCGCAAGACAGCCGATGAACTCTCTGTGTATGTGCGCGTGTTTGTGTTTATGGTCTCTGTGTGTGTGTGTGTGCGCGTATTGGTGTGTGTGTGTGCTTCAGTGATCGTCGGGTAAAACATCTGTTTCCTCCCTTGTGCCTCACCTGGCAGATAATTGGTCCTTAGATCGCTGTGTTGAAAAGGATCCCGAAACAGCGCCCGGGAGAAGGGAATGTGGTGGGCATGGGGTGAGAAATGCCAGCGAGCCAGCCCCACGTCCTGGAGCAAAAGACAGAGGTGGGTTTGGGGGGAATGAAGGTCCTACGCCTGTGACCATCAGCCCCCAAGCTCAAGGAGGATTTGCACTATTCATGCAACTATTGACTTTTATCTTTTTTTAATAGTTCCCTGTGCTATATACAGTAGGACCTTGTTGTTTATTCATCTTATGTAAAGTAGTTTACATCTGCTAATCCCAAACTCCCACTCCCTCCATCCCCCCGCATCCCTTTCTATTTTTATTGTTGATGAATTTACACATTATATCAATTCAAAGATTTACGTTAGTTAATTGGATTTAGTCCAAAAACTGGATTTGGATTTCTAATCTGTGGGAAAAAATCTTCAAGCTCTTTTATTGAAAGCTAGAACGGAGAGTTTCTGTGAGAAAAGGAAACCTTTTGCAAATACATTTGGAATCTTTTCACCAGCTGCTCTCTGCCTGTGTCTCTATCTTGGTCTCAGATAAGCTCATCCCCAGGAGTCAGGGAGACCAGTGTCCTCAGCTTCCTTTGTGAAAACTCACACAAATAGCTCTCTACTCAGGTACCCAAGAGATGCAGAACCTCAGAAGATGCGCAGACCTGTACGTTAGAATCAAGGCCCACCTTAACCTCTGTGGGAGATACTGAGAACAAGTATTTCCCCAGAATCATTCTTTCCAAAACATTCCAGAGGACTCCAAAAAAATGACCCACCCAGATCAGGAGTCCACCTGATTTTCTCCACCAGAAGAGTGAGATAGGGGATGTGGGTGTCAGGCACATGGCCAAAGGACTGTACGGGAAAGGGGCACTCTTTAGCATAAATGTTTAAGAACATGCCAGAACCTCAGCCTTTCCTTCCCTCTGAGAGCCAGTCAGTGGTGCAATAAGCCATCAGTGGCTTACCAGGTCACAGGCGCTGACTGCTAAAGTTTGAGGAAATGTGAGAGCCAGTTGTTAAACACAGCTGTTAATAAAAATCAAAGTAGATAAACTTAGAAATAAATTATATTTAAAAAGAAGTAATACATACTCAAAACTCATCACTTCCTGCTCACTTTACTATTCTCGATGCCTTTGGGGCTATTTACATCCACTGTGCCACACGGCAGAAATCCCACAGAACGATCATGGTTACTGTGCATTTCTTCCCAGCTCTGAATTTAGTGATGTCCTGTTGGTAGTTTGAAATTGGCCAAGGTGGAAATATTTACACCCTGGAAATCAGTAGGTTCTGATCAGGGCTTTTTTTTCCTCCGGGAGCTGGTTGGTTAACATCTACCAGCACACCACTGCTTGTATTCCTTGCTCCACAGAGGGGCATGAGAAAATGGATGGGATGATGTGATCCCTGTAGCCCAGGCAGGGGAAAGATGCAGAAGAGAAACACACACACACATACACACACACACGCACGCACACACACACACATGCACACACACGCACGCACACACACACACGCACACACACACATGCTACTGGCTGGAGGAAGCCCTTTGAAATAGATGGCTTGCACCAGGTTCTCACTGGGTGACCTCAGCGCCTGCCCTTCCTGGCTGCAGTGGAGAAGTCATTACTGGGCACATGATGGGGCCCAGATGACACCATCCTGGGGAGTAGCCATCACAGGTTCTCTCTCCCGAGAAGCCCAAGCCCTCCATCTGCAGTGAGCTCTGCCTGACAGATGCTCCACCAGGTAGTGGGGACCTAGGATGGCGGGAACAGTATCCAAAGAGGCGGTGTGTGTGCCTGCCTGTCTGTGCCCCAGAGAACGGATCTCCACCTGAGACCTGGGTCTAGAAATAAACCTGCATGCTGAGCCGAGAACAACAGAGATGCACGAGGCTGGGAAGAAACAGCGGCAGAAGCAATGTTCTGGAATGAAGTGGGATGGAGCTGTGAGACTGGTGGGCCTCTGACTTCAAATCCTGACGTGGAAAGAGCACAGGGAGGCAGAAACCCAGAACAGAATCCAACTGGAGGAAGCAGCAGGTGCTCTTGGAGAGACATGCCCATGGACCTGCTAGTGAGTGTAGAATTGAGTCAGACAGGGAGACACCTACAGTGCCAAGGTTAGAAAGAGCAGAAGCTGGGGGCACTCGGCAATGGCCATTCGATCTAAAGTTTAGCATCTGTGGCCCAGCAGCTCCTCAGACAGGTTCGCTCACACGGATGTTTGCAAAGGTGAGAGAGAGCCCATCAGTCAGGACCCCATATATCCATGGAAGGGAAAACTCAGCAATCGTGGAAAGAACATTCTAGAGTTGTAACTCTAAGCTTGGAGAAATGTCTACAATGTGGATTTAATAAGCTAGAGAAAGAGAAATTAGTGGAGAGAGAGCAGGTATATATGCATAGAAGATGTCAGGAATGAAAAATACCCAACTGGTATCAGTAGAAAGTTTTAGGATGTAGGACTGGGGAGCTGATTTTCATGTCTGTTTCATACACTTTTGTATGGTATGTGTATTGTCTTTGCTTTTTTAAAAAAAAAAAATTAAAGAGTGAGAAATGATGCCTGGTGTTCACACACCCATCGTAGTTCCTTCCAAGTGCTGGCCTGGGAGGGGTCAAGGCTGCGCCCTGTGCTCGGCCCATGGCCGCTCTCTCTAACCAACGTCCAGCTAACTTGCTGCTTCTTTAACCAGGGCTCCGGGTTCTAGGAAATAAAGCCCAGTCTGTAGGTCAGCTCTCAGTGGCTTCAAACCAAAACAATTGCAATCAGACTGGAAGGAGTCAGGGAGAGAGTAGAACCTGGAGAGAACTAAAGAGAACCACTGCCTTATCGTTTTACCTGGTTCGGGCCTGCTCAGAGACTACAGATCTTCCAGACTGCCATTTTCTAACTTAGAAATTATCTATGAATTCAATTATAAATTAAAACAGGTCAGCAAGAGCATTCCCGCCTTGAATATTATTTATCCAGTACAGCAAAGTTAACCATCCAGCTAGCTAAATAAACAAGCATTAAGAGAAGAACAATAGAATCGTTATTCTCCAGAAGCGTGGAGGCAAATGGATTAATTTATATGCCCATATATACAATTACAGTACACTTAAATGAACAGAGAGGGTAGAGGAATTAATAGAAAATTCAAACACCAGGAAGTGTTCACATGGAAAATGTTCAACAGCCCTAGTAATTAAAGAAATGTCAATTAAAATCACACCTGACTGCACTTGGGAAGACCAAGGAAAAGGGAATTACCTTGTATTGTCTTTTGTTGAACTCCTATTATGTGCCAGGCAGAACCCACGGTATTTCGTGTACGTTATCATATTTGGTCCTCCCGATAGTTCTGTGAGGTGGACGTTATTGTTCTCTTTAGCAGATGAAGAAATCAAGAATTAGGGAGGTTAAGCCCAAGAACACATACTAGGAAGTACGAAAACATTTGTCCTAAATCCCTATTCTCCATTCCCACATACATTTCTCAGATAAATAGTAGAATATTAACTCAAGAAAATCAACATAGTTGATCTCCACCTCTGCAAACCCCTTGCTTCTAGAAGTTTATCCAAATATGGCCCAGGCTTGTCATCTTGGGACAGATGGAAGAATACGCAGATACAAGAAAAGTAGCAAGGATCTAAGGTTGGAGGCGTGAACTAAACTCAAGACAAAGCTTCTCCTGTAAGTGAACAAAACCCTATCCTCCCAAGAGGCAGCTGTTATTATCCATTATTGGCCTCACTTCAGTCTTCAAGATTTAAAGTTTTGTGGGTTTAACGGTGGAGATTATGTAATATCATTCCATTCCCTATTGTTCTGATACGTTTGGCTTATTTGTGGATGAATTCATGAAATGAGGTTGAATGTGTCACACGGGCAAAATGTTCTGGAAAACACAGTATATCTAAGAAGAACTAGAAAGGTGAAACTGCTGAGAATGGAAACTCACAAACAAATTTGGATAATATTTTATTTACGGTTTCAATAGGGAGTTCCAGATCCAGATGGTGGATTGAACACTTGGTTTACCCATCTTCCTCCCCAAATTCATTTAATGACAGAAGAGATATTTAAACAGCAGAAGCATTTAAAATGTAGTGGTGAGTACAAAGGGGTTTACTATATTATTTTGTCTTCTTTCATGTATGTTGAGAAATTACATACTAAAAGGTAAAAAGAAGTAGGGGGAAGAGCTCTCGGCAATGCTGGAAAACACATGAGAAATGATTGAAAATCTATGAATTTTATACAGTAGAGAGGATGGAAGTGAGAAAAGCTTAGTCAGAACTGAAACAGCTCACAGCCCAATGGAGGTGCAGAAAAAGTAAAGGGACTACTTTTTCAGAAACTTCCCAAAGTCAGGGGGCAGGCTGGGCCTGGGCCTCGGCGGCCAGGTTCCAGAGGAGCCCCAGGCCTCTGCTGTAAGACTGTGCCCCCCTCACAGCATCAGCTGAGGCCCTGTCTCCGGCAGCTTCAGTCCACATCAACAATGAGGGGTATAAAGCCAAGAGTCTTCACACAGCAGTGAGATCCCCCTCATTCCCTGTCTCTTAAAGTGTCATCCTTGTACCAGCAGTATCAACAGCCTCTGGGAACCTGTTAGAAATGCAAATTCCCAGGCTCCACCCCAAATCCTCTGAATCAGAGACTCATCAGGGGAGGCCCAGCAAAAGCTGTGCTTCAACCCATCCTCCAAGTGATTCTGATACACGCTCACATACTCTGCTCCCGGGCTAACTTCTATCTTTCTTTCTCCACCAAAGAGAATCTGCAGTCCACTAGCCAATTCCCCATCCACGCAAACTACAGAAAGGCCCCCCTACTGGCTAATATTCACCTCCTGCAGCCATGGACAAGCCACCCCCAAATCATGCAGCCAAGCATGGCCCTCCAGGAACATACACGACTAGAGAATTGAAACTGACTTCATTTTTACGAAAGAGGCTCACGATAGCTATTGATACTGATAAATCTAGAGCTTCATCGATAAATACAAAGCCACATAAAAGGATTAGAAGACTGTGGAGGAAAATCAAGTGCCTGAAAGTGGCAAGCATAGCCTACGGCTTGCAAGAAACATGGTTAAGACAAGAAAGAGAAAGAAGTCTTTTAAAAGCCTAATTAATAACCTCAGAGAGTTTTGGGAATCAACCGTACATTCATTAAACAAGAACAGGCTGCTATGAAAATGATCAATTAGACGTAAAAGACAGTTCCTAAGAATTAAAAATAATAAAACAACAAAAGGTAATAACATAGAAACAAGAACCTCAGTGGAAGAATTGGATTATGAAATGGATGTAGCCGAAAAACAAATTCGTGTTTTAGAATTCAGCACATAAAGCAGTTACACAGAGAACAATGTTCTGGAAGAAATTTGCCAGCTCTGCAGTTAGAGGCCAAAGGAGGACTTTCCTATTTGACTTTAGATACTCCCTGTTGTTTGACTTGTCTACAGTGAGCATTTTCAGAAAATCAATAAGCATACATTTGAATTGTAGCGACCCATTTATGAAAGTTGTATGTGTGTGTTTGCGTAAGACCATGTTTAAAGGATGGCTACCAAAACGTTCACAGCTCTTTTCTCTAAGTGGTGGGATTTCATAGTTTGTGTCTGCTTCCATAAATATGTACGATTCTTACAGTAAACTGAAACCCATCCAGTGAAGATTATCTGGTTTACAGATGACTGGCCACATGGCATCAGGAACCGGAAGACAGGCTTGCGAGTGAATGCTGTGCCGGCTTTTGAGTTGGGAGTTGCTTGAGCCAAGGGGTCTGGAGAAGGCGCTCTAATGGAAGCTTGAGAGGGATGCCTCGAGGCCCTTGGCAGTTGAGAGATGAACACCCTGCAGGACTCTGCTTCCTCATAACCACAGCTCATGCACAGCTCAATGCTGATTATCGTTTGGGTTTTATTATGATTTTATGCCGTGTGTAATCTCTTTGCCCTCAATGACCTTCAGTTTCTAAAGAATTACCAGTTACATCATTGCTTTGTCACAAACGACCCCCAAGATTAGTGGCTCAGAAAAGCAGTCATGCATTACTGCTTACAAACCCATAGTCAGGCTCAGCTGGGCTTGTGCGTGCATCTGTGAGCTGGCTGGAGCCTAGGTGGTCTAGGATGGTCTCAGCTAAGAAAATGCGGCTCTGTTCCATGTGGCGGGTCGTCCTCTAGCTGGTTAGCCTGGCCTGTTCTCGTGGTGGAGGCAGGGGTCCGAGTGCG
Source organism: Leucopleurus acutus (assembly GCF_964270905.1). NCBI lineage: Eukaryota > Metazoa > Chordata > Mammalia > Artiodactyla > Delphinidae > Leucopleurus > Leucopleurus acutus. The sequence continues at coordinate 113,563,290 of NC_139149.1, read as the reverse complement.
AGAGCACAAGAGCACAAAACACCTTGAAGCCTTGGTTCAGATGCTTCCACCACGTTCACTGGCTAAAGCAAGTCAGAGGCCAATCTGCGTTCAAAGGAGGCAGAAAATATACTCCAGCTCTCGATGGAAAGAGTGCAAAATCCCATGATTATGGGAAAGGGTGGAAAACGGGGGCCATTTTTGCATTCAATCCATGAAAATCAATTAGGTAACCCTGCTGGTGTGGCCCACCCTGTCTGCAAAAGGGTATAGAACAGAGCATACATACTCACACCATTGGGCCTTTTGCGAGTTGCATTTTGCCATTCAGGTAGTTTTGGTGTAATAGAGTTAAATCGTGATGGGTGTCCGAGATCCCCTTTCTGTCCCGTCTGGTGTTGCTCCCGTTTTCTATCCCATCTGTCTTCTTCCTCCAGCCCTCTCCCCGGGGAGCCTCTCACAAGGCCATGGAGACCGTCGTTTCCCAGAGTGAGCCCTCAGGGTCCTCCCCAAGGACGGGCTTGTCATGCCATGCTGATTCTTCCTGCAGAGCGTCTGGACACACACACATTTCTCCTCAGTTTCACCGATCACCTTTCACCTCTCATAAGACAACTTCATTGCTTTATTGCCCTAAATGACTTTTTCCACCAAAGGTGAGGAGAGAAAGGAGCAGTGGCGTGAAGGGGGAGGAGAAGACCCATTGCACCGACTGAACATAAAGAAAAAGAGCTCTTTTTATTTAAGAATGAAAAGAAAGCAGATGACAGATGGAGGATCCCCTTTGGAAGGGTTGAACCACTTCCACAAAGCCATTCCAGCAAATTCTCCCAGTGTTAAGAATCTGGCCATGTTTACGGGCGGTCAGCTGCAGATGTGCCCTCCTTCTCCTGGAAAAGAAAAGGCAAGTGCATCTTCTTCTTCAACCACTGTGTCAGGGAAACAATGGTGCCCTTCGGTTCCATTGGTTCTTTTCTGAGCCAAACGATGACGTCATTGAGGCATCTGATTTTCCCCCTACATAAAAGAAGATTAATGGCTAAAACCACAAGAGGGACTATTGTTTTGCCAGCGTTGTCCAAATCTGCAGTTAAAATACTTTCTTTCACAAAATGCAACATTGCCCCAGAGATAACAAAAGCCCCTTCTTAAGTGATGCGACTTCCCTTCCCTGAGAAAGACCGCACACAGGGCACTGAGCCATGTCCCTGATTGTCCCAGGTCCAGATGCCTCACCATTAGCCCCAGCTGCCGGGAAAGCAGAACCTCATATGGAAAAGCCAAGGTGAAACAAACCCATTTGGACCACGGTCAGAAAAAAATTCAATCTGTCAAATCCAGGGGTCTTTACGGATGCTGGAACTTGAAACTTAGAGGGTCAAGGCTGACCGCAACCCACACCGTATCAGCTGGACTTCATGCTCTGTTTTCAAAAAGCGATGAATGAAGAGACCATCTGAAAAGCAACGTATAAGCTTATTTCTGAGATAGTGATTCCAACCTGCTTATTATATGTTACCTGTCATGGAGCCCCTGGCATTTCCCCAGCTATGAGCAGAGCTCCCCCTCAATTCCAACGGAGTCCTGGGGTCTTGCAGCTGTTTACAGGAATTTGCCAAGGCTGGGAGGGCAGTGGGCCCCGTGGGTGGCTTCCCCACATGGGCAGCCGGCTGCTCCGACAATGACTTCTCCAGGCTGTCGGGCAATCTGGTCCTTGGGCAGCTTCAAACCTTAGTTCTGCAAAGTGCGTACAAGATGGGATGCTTCCTCGCTTAGCTAGACCTGGCAAGGATGTTAATGTTTCCATCAACAACAGTGAGAAAACCTACCCATGGCTTTAAAAAACACCTTTCGTCCAAATCGATGAAGAAGTTTCGAATCTGAAACTCCAGGTTTTGAATTCTATACCCATGCTGTCTGGTAGAATTTTCTGGGCTAATGGAAGCATTCCATGTCTGGGCTATCCCACATGGTAGTCACTAGTCACGTGTGGCCATTGACCCTTGTAAAGTGGCTACTGCAACTGAGGACCTGACTTGAAAATTTTATTTAATTTTAATTAGTTTAAACGTGAATAGCCGCATGTGTCCTCTCTACAGTTTTACAGTCCTGCAGCTCCTTATAAAGTTTAACAGACACTTAACATATGACCCAGCAATTCTACTCAAAAGTATTTATCCCAGAGAAATGAAAACATGTGAACACACAGAGAATTTTATTCAAATGTTTGTAGCAGCTTTATTCGTAATAGCTAAAAACTCAGTATCTATCAAGTGATGAGTGGAAAATCAATTGTGGTCTTGCCACAGAGTGGATACCACCCAGAGGTGAAAAGGAACACATTTCTGATACACAGCAACATTACATTACAAAACTTCAGTAACATAGAGCAGGTCAGCGGCTGCTTGGAGGTGGAGGCTGGGAGACGTGGGGTGAGAGGGGCTGCCAGGAGGCACCAGGGGTTCTTCCAGGTATGGAAACATTCTATGTCATGACCGTAGCTGTGGTACCATGACCCTATACAGTTGTCACAAAACTCACTGAACTGTGCACTTAAAATTGGTGTTGTATTTTACATAAATGATATGCCCAGAAAGCTGCTTTTTAAAAACCCCATGTAGCTTTTTAAAGGAAAATTATTAAATGTATTCCCTACTGGTTTCTTGCTTATTTATCTACTTAGATGGCAGAACACACCAGAGGCTACTTCCAGCCCGCTGGTGAATTTACAGGCTCCTGGCTGTCTCCAGCCCATGATGTGAAAGAATACGAATGATTTTCGAGAACACAGCTTAACACACTGGAAATCATAGTGTGCCACGTGAATGTGACAATGAAGTCCGGCTAACACCAGGCACGACGGCTTCACCAGCTGCCTTTGCACTCTTTGAATTGGAACGCTTGACGCTCAGGGTAGACCCAACACCGGGGCCACAGGAAGCGCCCTCCGGGAAACTGCCACCCCTGGGCTGGACCACAAGGCAGAGACCGGCCCATGAGCTAGAGCTTCTCCAGGGCAGGGATGCTCCTGCTCAGCTTGGAATCCTCACAGCACCCAGCATCCCGCAGTCAGAGAGGACCGTTTTCATTAACAGGAAGGACCTCACTTTGGGGGATGGGGTTGAATGCACCAGACTGCTGCAAGGCACATCCTTAGCTGAGGGTGCACCAAAGGTGCCGGATGTCAGCTGTGAGGATTACAGGGAACCAAGCGCTCCCAGGAGCCTTGCTCTGAGCCGCCCCTCACTGGGCACAAGCAGGTTGCTAACCCCAGCCCCCAGCAGCAGCATGCCCGCGGAATGAGCACTCCTCACACCCACAGTTACTTTCTAACCTGAAGTCTTCTCCTGCCAGGCAGTGTCTTCACAGAAGCCACACTCTGGGTAGAAGTTCGGGGTCACAGGGGCTTCTAAGGGTATAGAAAGGGAAGGAGGAAAGTGTCCAGTAAGAGTGGAGGAATTGAACATACGCGTTCACCCCTTCCCCCCGTCCCCCACTGAAACCTCACTGAAATGATAGGAAAGTTCTTTATTTTTGTCTTTTGTTTCATTTGTTCTTTAACCATCAGCCTCCAAGGGCAAATAGAACAGAAGACGAGAGCAAAAAAAGATAGACTTGAAAACACACTGAACCAGGCAAAAAAGAATGGGGATCCTGAATCGGCAGCCCAGAAAAGCAAGCAGAGCTGGGCTGGAACGCGGAGCGGGGGCGCTCAGGACCATGGCAGCCGGGGCTCTGGGAAGGGCGAGGGGGTGGGTAGAAAGATGTCCCAATCTCCCTCCCTTGTCTCCACAGCTGGGTGACCCTCCTCCCTCCTGGCAGAAGGTGGGTCTCCGGAGGGCAGAACAGATGCCGGGAGAGGCAGCATCTCTCAGGTTAGGGCCACCATCTGAAGACACCAGGAGACTCAGTGGACACCCACTCCACTTCTCCCACGAGGCTTCCGGAACCTCCGGCTTTCAGCCTCCAGGAGCAAGGTTGTTGGAGTCTGAGAATCTGAACCAACAAAGAAAACAGTTCCCCAAACTGAACAGCTCACAAAGACACACCCTCCACGCCCATAGCAAATCCACGTTTCCCAAGCTCTGTCCACCTACGCAGAAGATCCAGCCAGCTTTTTAGAATATGCAGAGAGGCAGAAAGTTTAAAAAAACAAAGCTATCAAAATTTTCAAGAGCATTAAAGAGGTATTTCTACCATGAAGCAAAAAGATGACGTTTCAAAAATAATTTTAGAAAAATAATGTAAGAGAACAACAGAGTTCTTAGAATTAAAAAAAAAAAAGATAGTAGAAATTTAACGCTGCATAAAAAATTTGAAGCTAAAGTTGAAAACAATTCCCAGAAAGCAAAGCAGAAAGAAAAGAGAGGTGGAAGTCAAGAGGAAATAAGATAAAATTAGAAAACTTACCCCAAAGGTGCAACACCCAGATACTGGGAGTCCAGCAGAGAGACCAGAGGACGGCAGGAGGGATCATCGAGGTCCAGAAAGGAAGGGTCTGAGTTTCTAGATGGGAGGACAGGCCAGCGCCCAGCGTGATGGAAACGGAAAACTCCCTCCATGGTAGATGGTCACAAAATTTCAGGACACCCTGGGCCAAAACAGCCCCGTACGGTTTTCAGAAGGCAGATAGTTTTCTGACAGAGGATCCAGGATCAGAACACTTTCCGGACACGTCCAAGGCCACACTGGGAGCTGGCAGACAACAGGATGATGCCCTTCCCGCAACTGAGGGAAGGTGATTTCCAGCTTAGAATTCCATAGCCATCAGTCTGAGGAGAGAAAAAGGTATTTTCAGATAGTGAAGGTCTCAGAAAAATTGTTTTCTAGTCACCTTTTTTCAGGACACTGACTAAGATGTGCTCCATGGACCTGAGGGAGGAGAGAAAGCAAGAGGGCTGCAGAATCCAGGGAGTCCCCCGGGAGAGTGGGACAGTGTGAGTCACGATGGAGGGAGGTCCTGGGGGCAGCTCTGCGGGGTTCAGAGGAAAACCCATGGAGGCAAGTGGAGGTTCCCCAGCACCAGCAAGGGAGTGGAGGGAGAGGACAGCTGTGCAGTCTGGGAAGTTTGGGGTAAATTCGTGTCAACAGCGTCAGAAACCAGGCAAAGAAACACCAAGACCATCACTGACTCCAAGAAAATCCGAGAGACGTAGAAAAGGAGAGGTCGGCCTTGTATACCATAGGCTTAGCTGGGGCATCGGTCAGGGGTCTCCAGAGAAGCAGAGCTAGTAGGACAAGAGTTATCCTTTATGTGTACATAAACAAACAAACAAATCGTATTTGTTTCTTTACAGAAATTTGCTTATGTAATTGTGGGGTTGGGAAGACAACTCTGAAGGGCAGAGGAGAAGTCTGGAAACTCTGGGAGCTCATGCTGCAGCCCTGAGGTAGAAGGTCTTCTTCTGCAGGATAACCTCAGTGTTGCTCCTAAGACCTTTCACCTGATTAGACCAGACCCACCCACATCATTGAACATAATCTCCTTTACTTAAAGGCAACTGATTGTAGAGGGTGTTTACCTCTGTAGCAACACCTGCGTTTCCAAATACAAAATACCTTCACTGCATCACCTCCGTTCGTGTTTGATTAGATAACTGGGTACTACCTCCCGACCAAGTTGACACAAAACTCGCCATCACAGCTGGGAACTGCATTTACAAATCGATACTGATGTACACACCAGCCACCGGATCTCACTGAAGTTACTACATCACCTAATTGGGAAGGCGGAGTGCAGGACATGGCACGTGTGTGCTGTGGAGTCAAAGGTGTGGAATGGACCCAAGTCCTCAACCACCGTGGAGGAGGGTCCCTATTAACCGCCAGGCGGTAGATCCCGAGCCCACGGTGATCTCAGATGTGGAGGCAGCTACTGAAAGAATCAGGTGACGCTGGCGAAGGTGGCCGTCCCTGGGAAACAGGAAATGGGGGGGAACAGGGGGAGGGCCTCCGTTGTATGTAACGAGCCTCGTAGGGCAGGTGCACCTTTCAAACCAGGGGCGCGAGAGACTTTGATAATATAACAGTGAAATGTTAAATGAAAGAAAATGAACTGAATGAAAAGAATTACCCATGAGAGGTGACCTAGGCCCTTGCCCCGGTTCTTCGAGATCCGAGCGCGAGTTAACCTTCTCCGCGTTTCGCTGTTGAGAGTGATTCGCAGGCGTGCTGAGCTCTCGGTGTGCCCCGTAGGGTGGATGCGGCAGGCACGGCCCAGGCTCACACCTCCAGGCGCACCCCCCAACACACCAACTCTGAGCCGTGCCCGGGGGAGTCCTAATCGCTCAGGGCGAGAAGGCTGAGCCTCCTAGCAGACGCGAAAGGCCTTTGAGACGCGCCTCTGTGTGTGTGCACTCCAAGGGCTCCCCGTGAGGCCCTGCTTTGATAAGAAAGAGCAGGACCTCCCTGTATGATGACTGGGAATCCCACCGACGTGTCTCCTTTTATTTCCCATTCTCTCTGAGCCGCGAGCAGTGGGGCCCCGGCATGGCCCCTCCGTTTGGCGGGCATCCTCCACCTGGGCGGGGGCCTTAGTTCCAACAGAAGAACTCAGAGGTCTGTACTAGATTGTTCCATATATCCCTTCGGGAGGAACCCGGACGCTGCCCCATCGCTGCACTATGGTTTCTGGACTGCCTTCCCTTTGTTTCTGCGTCCCCTCACTCCTCTTATCAGTAACTATTTCAATCTGCCCTTTGGAACTCAGGAAGGTCTAGGAGGCTGAAACTTGTTCCCTACAAGCAAGAAATGCGGGACACAGAAAGGCTCTTGTACTTGGGAGGGCCCCCCAAGGTCCTGCTTCGACGTGATGTGTGCAAAAGACCTCAAGCCTCCAGGGGTGCAGGAGGTGAAGCTCACCATCTGGTTTTCTCCGTGACTTTGGATGCAGGGACTTCAGAGAGAAGTGGGAAGTAGGCACAGCGGGGGCTGGGGGGTGGCATCTGGGGAGAGCTGTAAAGGTGTGGAGCAGCACGACAGCGGGGGAGAGGGGCGGATGCGAGTGTGTGTCTGCGAGAGGCCCCGACTGCTCCCAGGGCTCAGAGAACACGGATCGCTCGCTGTGCTGGTGTGAATTCCTGCAGCTCACTCAGGGGTCGCAGCATCAACGTGAGAAACGGGGTTGACAGAGAGCACCAGCCTGTGATGTGAGCTGGCCAAGGGCAGGGAGGCTGCAGAGCCAGATCCCTGCGGTAGAGGGATGGTGAACCCTGGGGCTGGACGGGCTCACGGGCAAGAGTCTGGAATCTGCGTGTAGCCAGGAGGATGCCCATCTCCCACATCCCCACCTCTAGTGCCCTTGGCGGGCGTTGGAAGAAGAGAGCACCTCTCCTAGAGAGAGCAGAGGGAGGTGCTGGACCCCGGGAGGGTGAGTCCAGGCGGGGAGGTGGGGAGCCTCTGGGGGGGGTGTTCATTGCGCTGGACGTGGCCCCAAGCAGCGGAGGGAGGCTGAGCACTGAAGAGACAGCTGGGGCAGCTTGCGGGGGGTGGTGTTCAGGAGAGGAGAGGGGGCTGCGATGGGGACGGCCGGGAGGAAGATGGGACCAGGCACGGTGGGATGATCCAGAGGGAGGTTTTGAGAAGGCAGACCCTGGTGTGGAAGACGCCCCAGAGGGAGCCTGGGTCTTTGTACCTGAAGGTACAGAGATGTTGCAGGAAGGGGGACCCCTGCCAGGGCCCGAGAGTGGGCTCTTGTCTAACACTCGGAAATGAATTATCAGAGGAGACACACGTGCTGGCAAAGCAAGAGACTTTATTGGGAAGGGGTGCCCTGGTGGAGAACAGGAGGGTAAGGGACCGCAGGAGGACTCCTCTGTCACATGGCTCGCAGTCTCAGGTTTGAGGGTGATGGGGCTGGTGTCTGGGTTGTCTCTGGCCAACCATTCTGACTCAGGGTCCTTCCTGGTGGCACACGCATTGCTCAGCCAAGGTGGATTCCAGAGAGAAGGTTCCAGAAGCTCGGTAGGACACGTGGGCTGGCGTCTCCTCTCTCCTTTTGACCTTTCCCGAATTCTTCCGGTTGGTGGTAGCTTGATAGTTAGTTCCTTACCGGGACCTCCTGTTGTAAGATAACTCATGCCAGTGGCTACTGTCTTGCCTGGCCAGGGCGGGCGGTTTCAGTCAGTGTTTCCGCTCACAGAGCCACCACCTAGAATCCAGGCCTGGGCGTAGGTTTCCTTTCCTAGCACACGTGTATACTTTCATTTGTCAGACCACAAGACCAGGAAACACGGGCTTAGCCTCTAACCCAGACTGCAACAGACAACCTCCCCAACCACCTGGAAGCCGTGTCCATCATCATTCTCTGAAGGTGCCTGGTGGAATCTGCTTGTCTCTCATATTTAGTATTATTTTGGTTTTGATTTTATTCATTCTAAGTTTGTAAACTGCCTCAAGTCTTTTTTAAAGACCTATATGTAGCCTAAATCAAAATAACAAACGAATTCATCACTGCCCTTTAGTTTCAATGAATAAGTATAGCCAGTTCAGTTTAGCTTAGTAACTAGTCATTATTACTTGCGTATTGAATTTCTTTGGGACTAAACGTAAACTGGAACAAATTGCTTTAATTTAGGAGGCAGAGAAATGATCAAACCGGAGCTGATTTTTTCAATTGTTTTTCAAAAAAGAGGGCCCTGTAACTGGCAGAATAGCAACTTGTCTCCTTCCCCCCCAAAATATCCACACCTTAATTTCTCAAACTAAATCTCTGATCTTAAGGATCTCGAGAGAGGGAGATTTTTTTTCTAGATTATCTGGTGGGTCCAATGCAATGACAGTTTTTATAAGAGGAAGGTAGGAGTCAGTGTCAGAGATGTGACGACAGAGGACTTTGAAGGTAGAGGGAGGGCTGTGAGCCAAGGAAAGCAGGCGGCCTCTAGAAGCTAGTAAAGGCAAGGAACGGATTCCCCCTGCAGCTTCCAGAAGGAGCGTAGCTCTGCTGACATCATGGTTTTAGCTCAGTGAAGTCCACGTCAGACTTGCGGCCGCCTGAACTATAAGATAACACACCTGAGTTGTTTTCAGCCACTAAATTTATGACCACGTGTTAGGATAGCAATAGGAAACTGACACAGGCCCGTGTATCATTACAAAATATTACACCCGAAAAGTAAAGAGTCTCTGAATGTATCCTGAACTCAGACTTAAGGTAGATCGAGTTTTCTCTCGGGTCCACTACTAGTGCCTTATCCAGACTCCAAGCCAACAAGAATATTCCAGACTCTTGAAAGTGGTCACAGCCTTAGTGAAGGCAAATGGTGGCTTAAATGGGAGGCCTGCAGTCCAGCTCGCTTGCTGTGCTGCGCGGTCAGAAGGATCCAGGGCCCACGGAGACCCACCCATCCGTGACTGGGGCCCTGGGCGTCCAGCTGTGTCCGTGGTCTGGCCAGGCCACTCTGACCCTGCCCACTGCACACGGGTCTTTGCTCCCAGCTCTGCCTGCTGGCCCTCCGCACATTCGCAGGTTCTGGGGATTCCGTCGAGACATCTTTGGGGAGTTTTAATCTGTCTGTCACGGGGTTCTAGTGCCATTTTTGAAGAAGAATAACTTTGATTCGCTTAAAAAAATGTTCTGGGGCTTCCCTGGTGGCGCAGTGGTTGAGAGGCCGCCTGCCGATGCAGGGGACACTGGTTCGTGCCCCGGTCCGGGAAGATCCCACGTGCCGCGGAGCGGCTGGGCCCGTGAGCCATGGCCGCTGAGCCTGCGCGTCCGGAGCCTGTGCTCCGCAACGGGAGAGGCCACAGCAGTGAGAGGCCCGCGTACCGCAAAAAAAAAAAAAAAAAAAAAAAATGTTCTGTTTCCCTGTCTCCCAAATTAGAACAATTTATTCGAGTGTACATTTAGATTTAGTCCCAAAGAAGTTCGATATGCAAATAATTACTAGTTATTAGGGTAATTGTTTATTTGGATTTTCGGGGAGTTAGAAGGACTTTGGGGAGGCTTGAACAAAGCTGGGCTTTTGGTAGGTGTGGACGCCTGGCCTGGGGTCTCCGGGGAGGGATATGCGCTTGCCTGGAAGCTTCAGCAAGAGTTTACCAGACTGGTTTTTGGAAAAAGCAGGCCTCCTTGCCAGCATTCCTTCTCTGGTACCGGATCTCATCCTGCAGGTGGGGCTTCCGTTAGTTGATTTGTTTATTTCTACCAAGTGGGTGGCACATTCCCCAGGTAGTGGGTGGGTCGAGAGCAGGCATAAGACAGGGCATCTGAAGCATGCTGAGAAGAATAATAAAACTAAAAGTCAGTCTTGTTTTTATTGTCACCACTTGCCATCAGTTCTGAGCAATGTCGGTGATAAAAATACGCCTATGTGAATCTTTTTTCAGTCTAAGTTCTGGACAAATGCAGCAGTCACTGTTTCAATAACGTCTGGGTAAGCTTCAAATGAGTGCTTTTTTTTTTTTTTTTTTTGCGGTACGCGGGCCTCTCACTGCTGTGGCCTCTCCCACTGCGGGGCACAGGCTCCGGACGCGCAGGCTCAGCGGCCATGGCTCACGGGCCCAGCCGCTCCGCGGCATGTGGGATCTTCCTGGACCGGGGCACGAACCCATGTCGCCTGCATCGGCAGGCGGACTCTCAACCACCGTGCCACCAGGGAAGCCCTCCAAATGAGCACATTTATGATGACTCATACCTTAATAGATACTGTATTCTAGGAGGAGTTAATTAGTCAGGAGTTAATTCAGAGAAATCCTGGTTATGCAGACAGAATTTCCCAAGCTCACTTTGGGTGTCATTTGGGTCTCCGACTCTGGGGCTACACATTCTGTCTTTACCAGGAAGTTTGAAACAAATCATGGCAGCAGAGAAAAACAGAGATGAAGAGCCAGACTCCAGTTCCTTCACTTCTCTCTTGCTTATTTTAGTTCGTACCATTGACTATTTACTGGAATCTGAAAATGAAATGTATCCTTTTGCCACTGTTAATTGTTTCAAAACTAGAGTACATCAAGAAAATAAACTTTACCAAAACGTTGTGGTTTAGTAGTTGCCTCAATTGTTGCTTTTGTAGATGTTTCAGTTATATTAAAAATCCAAGCTCGGTGCTTTGTGACCGCCTGGAGGGGTGGGATAGGGAGGGTGGGAGGGAGGGAGACGCAAGAGGGAAGAGGTATGGGAACATATGTATATGTATAACTGATTCATTTTGTTGTAAAGCAGAAACTAACACACCATTGTAAAGCAATTATACTCCAATAAAGATGTTAAAAAAAATCCACATATTGGTTATTGGACAATGGTTTACATAAAATGTTATATATGTTAAATGTTATACATAAAATGTTATATGTTATATAAACATAAAATGTTTATATAAAATGTTATATAAAATGTTTACATAAAATGTCAGTAACCAAAAGATTGTTGACCTGAAACAAATAGACTGCCAGGTGTTTCTCCAGCAAGGATGGGTTTACTTGGGATCTGCAGAGAATTGCAATTTGGGTTTGAGGATTGCAAGCCACAGGCAAGTCCCCATATGGCAAGGGAAGAAGACCACTTTTATAGAGGGAAAAAGGAAGTGGGGAAGGGTGTTGTAAACAAAGAGTCCTGGCTTTTCATTGGCTGAGCCCTTGCCAGGGAATAAGAGGAGGCTTTCTGCTTCCTGTTGGGCTCTGCTGTCATCACAGGGCATGTGAGCGCCCCCTACTGGTATCCTGGATCTATTTAATTGAGGTTTCTGTTTACTAATTTGTTTTTACAGAATCAAAAGTTTAAACTGTCACATACATTTAAAACTGTTGAAAAAAGCCATGCTTATTTCCTTTTCTGTACCATAACATTTCTTTTGGTTTTATTTATTTTTAATATTTATTTATTTGACTGCACTGGGTCTCAGTTGCGGCATGTGGGATATTTCGTTGCAGCGCGTGGACTTCTCTCTAGTTGTGGCACATGGGCTCCAGAGCACATGGTCTCAGTAGTTGCGGCGCATGGGCTTAGTTGCCCCACGGCATGTGGGATCTTAGCTCCCCTACCAGGGATCGAACCCATGTCCACTGCATTGGAAGGCAGATTCTTAACCACTGGACCACCAGAGAAATCTCTGTTTTTATTTTTTACTGGTACAATTTTATCTAAGAAATTCAATAAGAGAAAATCGTCACTGGTTAGGTTTCTTTTCTGGCCATTATTATTGTTTGTTCCATTTTGTAATTTTATGAAGAAGAATTTTGTTGTATAAAAAGGGGTGTGTTGAAACACAAGCCACTCTGGGGGTCAGACCTGGTGGGTACACCACGTGACTACCCTACGTCAATGTCCCCATGTGTCCACGACCTTTGGGGTTAGAACGCTTACGCCCTCTGTGGGTGGGAGAGAAACAGGTCTGAAAACGTTAGCTCATCAGCTGTCCTCTCAAGTAACAAAGCATCTGATGGACTCAGTGTGGTTGCCTTACTACTTTATAGAGTCAGGCATCCTGTCTCCCGCTAATATATGGACTTGGGGCTCAGGAGCTGCAGGGTTGCTCCAATTAAACTCATAAGGGTGGAATTACTCCCATGGAAAAGGGGGCCTGAGACCCCACTCACCTTTCATTCAGGCTCAAAAATATGGAAGAATGCCTGAGAGGCTGGACTGGCCTTCACGGGATGGATTGAAGGAAAGGACCCCAGGGTTCTTGGGAGACAATCCACCACAAAAAAGGGGGGGAGTTGGAACTGTGAGCATTGAAGTTTTGGCTGATGGGGCGGAAGCTGGCTCTGAGTGCTCTGGCTGGTGGATAAGGGCCACCACTCTGAGGCAGCACCCACCTGCTGCCACGGAGCCTGGTGGAAGAGGCTTCGCCCACCTGCGAACTGGAAGGAGTTGTTACACTTAGGGCCCAGGCAGCTTTTTTGTGGGACACTCCAATTCCGTATTCTCCTTTCGAGGCACCATCACGCTCTGGATACAAAGGGGATGGTCTTCTCCACGGTGAGGGGAGCAGGCAGCTATGGGACCGCTCAGATGAAGTGATTCGTGGACTTGTAGGCTTATTGGGGAATATTTGAGCAGGGAAATATTCAGAAAAATTTGGATCCATTTCAGAAGTGCTAGTTGGAGCCATTCTAGTCTGGGCATAAATATCAATGTGACCTCATTTGTATTCCAGGCTGGCAAAGCCTGCAGCAACCCACAAGTCACAAATTGTGAAGCCAAACCCACGAAGCAACAGAATCTCAGTAACCTTCCCCACCACGGGGCTCAGCGGCTCACGGGAACTAATTAATTCAGCCGTTCGCACTCAACTTCTAGAGAAATTTTTATGTGTCCAGACCCTGGGCTATATTGAAGCTGTAAACATGCTTCCTTTTTCAAAAGAGTCAATAGATACAGCTGCATCCTCAAAAAATGTCAGCAGGAAGATCGCTCTCTGGTGACAGGTTTTTGAGAGATCAGAAGTAGAGGCAGTACAAGAGGGAGAAGAGACAAAAAAAGAGTGAGTCAAAGCCAGGGAGAGAGAAGGCTGACGATCAAATAAGCAAACATGGAAACGTGGCTGCAGGGTTTGGAGATGAAAGAAAGAGGGAAGAGCCACTGAAAGGCGCCTCTAGACCGCAGCCTGGGCTGGACCCCAGGTTGTTAGGACAGGGCTTTGGAGGCACAGCTGCATCCCTGGGACCCCAGGGCATCCCTGTCTGCTGTGGTGTCAGTGGTTCCCAGCAGCGTCCGGACCTCCCTCTATGATCTCTCTGGTTCCCCACCGCCCCTGCTGCAGTCTCAGCCTCTCGTCCTCCCAACAGTGACCCCCTCCCTCACCAAAAGAGGAAATTGTCTCCGTTCCACCTCTTCATCCATCTTCTGGCGGTCAGGGCCAACGGCTTCCCAACCCTTCCTGCTCAGTCCTTAATCTCTGGCCTGTCCATGTGTCCCTGGGCAGCAGGGGGAGAGAGCTGATCTGCCGTAGGAAGGAGGCTGCCCTTGGAGGGGCGCCCAGGGGACCTTTAAAGCAACCCTGGCAGAGGGAAACGGAAGTCCCCAACAAACTGTAGAGCATGGTTTGAATTTAAGCCATAGCAGCAGGGACAGTTAATGAAAGTTATTAGCAAAACGAGTGTCCAGTAATCAACACAATCAGTCATGAAGGAAATGAATGCTGAACCTAATTTAAAGTCCTGACGAATATGACAAATAACTAGTGATATTTGTCACTGGCATAATCTGTAAAGATTCTGGTTTTGCTCACTAAATACGCTCTTTTTCTCGGATCGATTTTCTTTGTTGAAGTACAGTTGATTTACGATGTTGTGTTCGTTTCTGCTGTACAGCAAAGTGACTCAGTTATACATATACGTGTGTGTGTATATATATATACATTCTTTTTTTTAAATATTCTTTTCCATTAGGGTTTATCATAGGGTATTGAATATAGTTCTCTGGGCTCTTTAATCATGTTCAGACCTGGGAGGAACAAAACCAAAAAAATACGACTCATTAAAGAAAAAATTGCCCTGTCCCCAAGGCACAGAATACCTGAGGGCCTGCAATGGCCTCTGGCGTTGTGTGGACACTAGTCATCCCAGCCCTGGAATCTCCAATGAACTGGGCTCCCCAGATACACCCCCCCCAAGGGAAATTATAGTCTGAGGAAAAGAGAAGAGATAGAAGGGAAGAAAATGACTCATGTGGGCTCCGGGGAAATGAAGGAGGCTCTCTAATCACTCAGTGCTTTGTTTTAGATTTCCTGGGGGCAGGAAGCTGTTTTGAGCATTTCACGACTTAAATATGGAAAGCAGTCACTAAATTTTATTTTTATGCCTAGGGAAATTGCTTTATTACCAATAACCAATCAGCACCCCAGACATATAACTACTGCTCTAAGAAAACAGATGAGCTGTGAATAGTCCCACCTGAGCCCTTGTTAAGTAACAGGCATATTGGAAGGAGTCAGAAAACTCCAGTTGGCTTTAGACCTTTAAAAATACCAGTCCTGGGCTTCCCTGGTGGCGCAGTGGTTGAGAGTCCGCCTGCCGATATAGGGGATGCGGGTTCGTGACCCGGTCCGGGAGGATCCCACATGCCGCGGAGCGGCTGGGCCCGTGAGCCATGGCCGCTGAGCCTGCGGGTCCGGAGCCTGTGCTCCGCAACGGGAGAGGCCGCAGCAGTGACAGGCCCACGTACCGCAAAAAAAAACCACACAAAAAACCCCAGTCTTACATTAAAAAAATGGACCTGTCCTCAAATCATCCTTATTTTTAAGGAAAGCATTACTAGGCCCACATCATCTCACACACTGTGGTAAAATTCGTACCTGTGGATCTTACTGGGGGGTGGGTTGCAGTAAAAAGAACGCCCACGTCATCTTGTTCCTGGATCTTCAGCCGGATGACCCTGGCAGATTCTGTTGTTCGAAAATGGCCCCAACAGTGTCTCTCATTCCACGGGGTCTGCGGTGTGACTTTGTCTCACCCCAGCAAGAAGAAGGGCTAAGTCCCCTCTCCTGAAATCTGGGCTGGTCCTCGTGACTGGTTGGCCAGTAGAATGTGGTGGAAAGATGCTCTGGAACCTCTGAGGCCAGGTCTAGAAGAGTAGGAGCTGCAGGCAGGCTCACTCTTGGAGTCTCCCTCTAAGAACCCAGCCTCCAAGCTGCCGGAGGGGCCACGTCAGCGCTCTGGTCAGGGCCCAGACAAGCTCCCAGGACACAGCTACAGGAGTGCACCATCTTGACGGCCAGCCCAGTGGGCCTTCAGGTGGCCGCAGCCCCACCTGACATGTGACTGCGACCTCAGCCAACCCACAGAGCCACGAGAAGTAATAATAAACCCTTGTTTTAAGCCACTGCGTTTCGAAGTGGCTTGCTATGGGGGAATAGATATGGGAATAGCAATTTGGGGCAACTCCCTCAACTTTTCAGATTTGTTTCTGCATCTGTTAAAAAAAGAAAGAAAGTGCTCTTCTGGACTGGCGGATACTTAAGGCTTTTGTGACGATCAAACAAAACCGTGTTTTAAGATCTTTAAAGTACTTTCTTACTGCTTCTATCTCTCTATCGCTTCTTCCTCTTATTACTTTTAATTTTATTCGTATTGCTTATTTTTTCTATTTAAAAAATCCCTGCTCTGATTACAAGAATAATACAAGTTTACCATAAAAATTGGTCAGGTAAGCAAAAGCTGTAGGAAAATATTATAATTACCAATGATCCTTTCACAGAGCTAGAACTACTGTTGACATTTTAGAATATTTACCAACAATCTTTTCTATAGGTGTACTAATATTCCCACTAATACCATGCAATAGAAGCCCTCTGTTCTAATAGTTACAATGATTAATTAGTTGGTTAATCAAAAAGTTAAAAGTAGGAAATCACTTTAAAATACATATTACTTTATTTTGTTGTTATTTAAAACTTATAATGGAGACTTCTCTGGTGGCACAGTGGTTAAGAATCCACCTGCCAATGCGGGGGACACAGGTTTGATCCCTGGTCCAGGAAGATCCCACATGCCACAGAGCAACTAAGCCAGTCGTGCACCACGACTACTGAAGCCCGCTTGCCTAGACCCCGTGCTCCACAACGAGAAGCCACCGCAATGAGAAGCCTGCGCACTGCAACGGAGAGTAGCCCCCGCTTGCTGCAACTAGAGAAAGCCCGTGTGCAGCAATGAAGACCCAACACAGCCAAAAATAAATAAAAATTTTAAAAAGTAAAATAAAACCTATAAAAAATAGAAAAAGAAAATATTTTAAAGTGATGCCTTGGCTCTGACTGGAAGTTTGAGTCACTTTTCTACATAAACCATACCAGTGATGCATTCATTGTGATGGTTCATTTTGTTTCCTGTAAAGTCAGATAAGTCCTTAAGGATGCCCGTAAAAAATCTAAGTGCATGGCAGACGAGAATTCTATCATTGAACCAGTGGCATGGACTTATATATACTACCAAATATAAAAGAGATAGCTAGTGGGAAGCAGCCGCATAGCACAGGGAGATCAGCTCGGTGCTTTGTGACCACCTAGAGGGGTGGGATAGGGAGGGTGGGAGGGAGACACAAGAGGGAGGAGATATGGGGATATATGTGTATGTATAGCTGATTCACTTTGTTATCAAGCAGAAACGAATACACCATTGTAAAGCAATTATACTCCAATAAAGATGTTTAAAAAAAAATCTAAGTGCAGAACACTTTTACTCTTTTTTCCCCAGACTTTAAAATGATCTCACTAGTACCTCTTCACTGAATTCCACGTACAGGCAGACCTCATTTTATTGCTCTTCAATTTATTGTGCTCCACAGGTGCTGAATCTTTTACAGGTTGAAGGTTTGTGGCAACCCTGTGTCACACAAGTCTATTTGCACCATTTTTCCAACAGTATAATTTTTAAATTAAGATATGTGCATTGATTTTCTAGACATAATGCTATTGCACACTTAATAGACTACACTGTAGTGAAAATGTAACTTTTATATGAACTAAAAAACCAAAAAAAATGATGTGACTTACTTTATTGCCGTATTCGCTTTATCACGGTGGTCTTGAACTGAACCTGCAATATCTCCATGGTATGCCTGTTATTTATTTATTTATTTTTTTTGCGGTACGCGGGCCTCTCACTGTTGTGGCCTCTCCCATTGTGAAGCACAGGCTCCGGACACGCAGACCCAGCGGCCATGGCTCACGGGCCCAGCCACTCCGCGGCATGTGGGATCTTCCCAGACCGGGGCACAAACCCATGTCCCGGGCATCGGCAGGCGGACTCTCAACCACTGCGCCACCAGGGAAGCCTGCCTGTTATTTTTAAATAAATCATTTTTGTTTGTCTTTCGAAAGGATTCATCTTCAATTTCATAGAAACATTATTTCAGTAGTCATATTTCATTTGTTTATTGTAATTAAGCACCTTTAAATGCTTAATTACAGTAACAAGTACAATAGACAAAAACAGATTTGGGAACAAATAAAATGCATTGGTCAAATTTAATTAGAAGACCTAAACAACACAATTACTAAGCTGGAAATCTACCCCCAATGCTAGAGAAAACACGTTATTTTCAAGTGCCTATAAAATACCTGCAAAAACATTGATCATGCTTTTGACAAAAAAAAAAAAAAAGAAAAGAAAAGAAAAGAAAATGAAAAAAAAAAAAAAAGTCCTAGTAAATTCCGTAATGGAATACATTTTGAAATAAGTAACAAAACCTAAAAAAAAAAAAAAAAAAAAAAAAAAAAATCGCATGTGATCGGAAACTAAACAATACGTTTGTAAATAAATAAAGATTTGGATTAAAGATAAGCATCCTGAGGATTATCTCAAAAAAGTCAGAAAACTCTGTTTTGTAAAACCCAACATTTATTTATGATTAATCTTCTTTTTCTTTTTTTTTTTTTTTTGCGGTACTCAGGCCTCTCATGGTTGTGGCCTCTCCCGTTGCGGAGCACAGGCTCCGAACGCGCAGGCTCAGCGGCCATGGCTCACGGGCCCAGCCGCTCCGCGGCATATGGGATCTTCCCGGACCGGGGCACGAACCCGCGTCCCCTGCATCGGCAGGCGGACCCTCAACCACTGCGCCACCAGGGAAGCCCTATGATTAATCTTCTTAGCAAACCAGGAAATATAGAGAATTCTGCAGCCTACAGCAAATATCTTACTCCATGGACAAACCTGCATCATCTGCAGATGATGTGATTTTTCTGACAGAGACGGTCTCCTTGACCAGACACTAGTCAGGCTCCTCTGAGCCCTCTCCTGGACTAGACCTCACCCTGGGCCTAGAGGAAGGGCAAACTCTCATCAAAATGATTTTAACTCTGCCTACCAGCCTCTAGGGGAGCACAGGAGCTTAACTTCGGCCATCATCAGTTAGCAGAGAGATGGCCTAATCTCACTGACCAACTTCCTTGCCCACTTTTTATAATTTTCTGCTTCTCTTCTCTTCTCACACCCCCACTGATTCCTCCTCCCTTCTCCTTTCTTCTCCCTTTAAAATGCCCAGTCGCCTCTGCACAGGTCAGAGTTGAGCTCAGCCCTGTTCCGAAGGATCTCTCCCCTAGGGCAGTAGTTTAAGTAAAATCTAATTTGCTATTTTTAATGAGTCTGGGGAGTAATTTGACTCTCTATATTTAAACAACCAAACATAACTGACTATTTAGAAATAATGAGAGAGTTTAGAAATATTTCTAGATGCCAGAGCAAATTATAAAAATTCAATGGTGTTTTCCTACATGGATAAAATACAACTAGAAAATATCATTGAAAATAAAATACAATTCACAATAGTAACAAAACTATACCATATTAAAGAATTTCCTTGTACATAAAAACTCTATGAAAGAAAAAAATGTTTTGAAAGAATATGTAAGAAAATTGAAACCAAAAATGTAAAACTGTTCTTTATATGAGATTACTTAACATTATAAAGATATCAATTCTCCCCCAATTCTTCTATAAATTCTAAGCAATTACATTAAAATTTTCAGATAGATTTTAAAAAATTTGATTCCTCTTATTCATTTACAATACATTTCATAATATATGGAAGAATAAAGATTCACAATAGCTAAGGAAAACTTGACAGACATCTTACCAAATTAGCACAAAGACATTGTACGTAATGCAACAGTGGGATAGGACGCTGTTTCTGGTCAGATGGTGGCTAATGGGACATGGAGATATCATAGTTTCCCTTAACTTGAGAACATGATGCAGGATAAAGATGGTATCAAGGGGAAAAACAGATTGTTTAGTAGATAGTGTTGGGTAAACTGGCTTATTATGGAGAGAAAAACAACACTGGATCTTACATAATAGCCTCGATAAAGAAACATCCCAGATGGATTAAAGACCCAAACGTAGGAGAGATTATAAAGTCAAGCGGAAGTATATGGGAAAACATGCGATTTCAGCCAAGGTAGAACAATGGGAATCAGAGTTACCTTCCCATTTTAAAGAACTAAAAGAAGAACAAAATATAGGAAACCATGGTTCAAACACTGGACCACACACGACAGAGAACAACAAGCCCTGAGAACGGGGAAAAAACGAGGGACCCTTATGATGACCCCAGCGTGCTGCCTGGCGAGAGCGTGCAGACAGCAGAGCAGAGCTGGGCCGAGTTTGATCCCTAAGTTGAGGGGATAGAGCAGCACCTTCCCCCATCCCACTCCTGGTATTTACCCAAGAAAAATACATACGTATCCACACACAAACTTATGTACAAGACTTACACAAAGTATAAGTATTATTTATAATAGCATAAATTTTAAACTATAAAAATGCTACAGGGCTTCCCTGGTGGCGCAGTGGTTGAGAGTCCGCCTGCCGATGCAGGGGACGCAGGTTCATGCCCAGGTCTGGGAAGATCCCACATGCCGCGGAGTGGCTGGGCCCGTGAACCATGGAGGCTGAGCCTGCGCGTCCGGAGCCTGTGCTCCACAACGGGAGAGACCACAACAGTGAGAGGCCCGCGTACCACACACACACACACACAAATGCTACAAATTATGATTATAATAATCTGAAACTTGAAACAACCGAAATGTCAAATATTAAGTAAATAGATAACCAAAATTGTAGTATATCTATAGCATGGAATACCACTCACTAATTGAAAAATAAACTAACATACAACACGGATGAATTGCAACATAATTACACTGAATGAAAGAAGCCAGACAAAAAAAGAAGTACATACTAACGGTTCATGCTTAAAATTCTGGAAAATTCAAAATAATCTATAGTGACAGAAAACAAATCAGTGATTTCTGGGGATGAGGGACACGAAGGGATGAGGGACGCGAAGGGATGAGGGATGCGAAGGGATGCATTACCCAGGGTCGTGAGAAAACTTCTGAGAGTAGTTAACAGGTTCATTATCTTCAATGTGATCACTAAATAGGTGCATATATTTCTAAATTTATCAGATTATACACTTTAAATATGTACAGCTTATTATGATCAATCATACCTTAATCAACCTATTTTTTAAAAAAACAAGGAAACAAGCGGGGCTCTGGACCAATGCAAATGAAAGTACTTCTTAAAGAAAGCCAAACTGTAAGGAAGAAAAGTAAGATTTGATTATATCAGAATTAAAAGTCTATGTTCACTAACATACCATATAGGAAATGTCAACAGACAGATGAGAGATTAGTTAAGGATATTGGCAACATCTATAATGCTAAGGAAGCAATATCATGAAATTACAATCTTGCTGATTCTGTGAATAAACAAGAAGACAAGAGGCCCAATGGGAAAATGGGCGTAAATGTGAACAAGCAATTCATAGAAGAGGGAATCCTAACAGTTAACAAGAATATGAAGATAACCTCAAACTTGTTATGAACCAGAGAAATCAAGATAAAACCACAATGAGATGCCCCTTGTAGAATAATATCTATATTTGCCGAGGATGTGTAGAAAGAGGGCCACGCATGGACTGGTGATGGGCTGTAGATGGCTACAACCCTTCTGAAGAGCATATTTAGAACTCAACCAGACCACACACATGTCCTGTTGCCTCACAGTCCCACTCACAGCGTGCATCCCTAAGCGGTTCTCACATAGGTCCTTGTGGGGACGTGTGGAAGGACGTGCTTTGCCGTATTTGGGGGCAGTTGGATATTGGAGGAAATCTAAGGGGTCATAACAGATGAGAAAACGGGATGGAGGCATACCAAGGAATAGCTTCCAGGAGCAATGCACTAGGTATTCATACAGCAACTTAGAGAGGTTTTACAAATACAGTAAAACGGTAAGAAAGAATTTAATTGGAGCAAGAAACCACGTAATTTATAATTCGTGTAAATTAACCCTCCATCCCACCTCATTTTAATCAAAAGCGAGAGCTTGTGTCTTTTAATAATATAGTACTCATTATACTGAGTACTTATATATCTTTTTTTATTATGTATCTTTTATAATATCTTTATTATATATATATTATTTATTTATAATATATATTATATATAATAAATGTATATAATTTATATATATATAAAATTTATTTATAATATATATAATTTATTATATATCTTTTTTTTTTTTGCGGTACGCGGGCCTCTCACTGTTGTGGCCTCTCCCGTTGTGGAGCACAGGCTCCGGACGCGCAGGCTCAGCGGCCATGGCTCACGGGCCCAGCCGCTCCGCGGCATGTGGGATCTTCCCTGACCAGGGCACGAACCCGCGTCCCCTACATCGGCAGGCGGACTCTCAACCACTGCGCCACCAGGGAAGCCCTATTTGTCAGGTTTTACGCCTTTTTTTGTAACCTATGTATTTACTGTTCTCCTACCTGCTCTAGGAAGCTGTGATTCATTCGCACGTCTAAAACCGTTTGCAAGGCACAGGATTTATTTTTCAGTCTGCTGGCTGTTACCTTCTCGTTTTTGAGAAAGGTAGTTTAGGGACAGCTCTGGGCTTTTCAATCAACTAACACATTTTAACCACAGCCCCACCATTAACTACCTTTGTCATCAAAGGTAAGACATTTCTTTTTTTTTTCACACACACACACTGTATTTTATTTTTACAAGAGATAAATAAACTGACACCAAGTATTGTAAATGGGTGACCACAACAAAAGCAACCATGATTGCAATTACCAAACACAAAACGCACTCACACTAGGTCATAATATTGACATTCAGTCCAGCAATCCTCCACTGTAACAGCTCCTTTACTTTGCAGTGAAAATTGATTTGTATATTGTTTGCCTCTGAATCCTTGTGGGATTTTTTTTTATTCAAACAGAAAGTCACAAAAATTATAATCCTCCTCATCAGTTCACTCAGTCCCGTGTGATTAATTTCTTTTTTTCATCTTGATCTTTTGTTAGCACTGTTATGAATTCAGCGGTTTTCTGTTAGAGTTCTGAAAATGCTTATTGATTCAGTTCAGCAGTGTAGTCAGTTACCAGGAGACATTTCATGAGACTTCAGTTTGTCCCCTCTAAAACAAATCCATCAGACAAAATGATTCATTCACTAGGAGTATAATGGTAAAAAGTAGTGTTTCACTAGATTTTCTGTTTATTTATTTTGTTTCCCTAATTAAAATATTTACCTACAGTATGGCTAAAACAGCAGATTTTTTAGCTTTGGCTGAAATTACATCAAACTAAAGCGCTATTTAATTTATGCTGATCAGCTCAGATGGATGGGTTATATGTGTAAAATTGGCTCCTAAAGGTAGAAGCATAATTTATTAATACATGAAATTTGGGGACATAAAGTATCTTTCGAAAGACGTCTTTTTATTTGTATAACATCACTAAAGCTTTTAGATTGCAAAGCCGCCTACAACATCATGAGCAGGGAGGAAAATGAAGACCGAGGTCCTATTTTAAACATGGAACCAATGGAGATGAAATGATTCTTTGGGGGGTGAAAGTTCTGGAAATAAACAGGCCAGATTTTCCTTCCTAGCCCTTTCCCATTATGCTACAGTGGATTCAGGAAAAGATTACAATGATTACAACCTGTTTATTTCCACCAGGGGGAAGTATAGTATTGCATATAAAGTGAAATATTTTAACAAGTGGGGTAAAGCGATAGCTATGCCCCAAGGCGCCCAAAGAAGGTAGGGAAGCAGTAATTCTAAGACTAAGAGAATGGACCTTTCTTGCCGAATTCTTGTACCATGCGGGAAGGATTAGAGAAACTCTCGTGGAGAGATTCAATAAACTTTGTCCTGCTTCCTCAGAAAAAAATCATAGTATTCTATAACTTTGAAAAAAAAAAGGATTGCTATAAACCTCACCTTTGTATTACCTCTTTCTAATGTATACACATCTTTTCCAAGTAATAGCAACGCCAACTTTTATCAAGGCTAACTGACCTGGTAGAAGACTTGGATGATAATAACTGTGGATTTTAAAAATGAGTTTAAATAATTTAGGGTTTATTAAGCACGGGTCCTTGAGGCAAACTGTAAAAAGGGTAGCTGTGCAGAAGACCCCAACAGCTAAAGGCTATGGTACTGCAGGCGAGCAAAGGAGGGAGAGGGAGAACTGCAGAGTGTTTGAGACAGATTCAGGAAGGCGCCAGAGCCTGTGCTGGTCGTCCAGGAGGATGGGCAGAGGACAGCTGAAGGCGGGGGGTCGAGAGCCGCAGGCCTGGGGGAAGGCAAGCTCCAGGCAGGACCGTGGCCTGAGAGGCCTGGAGAGGGGGGTCTGAGTGCCAGGCCAAGGATGAAGATGTGGCCAGATGTGGCCTGGGGACAGTGGCATTAGGGCAGGTGGGAGGACTGTGTACAGTGTTTCTGAATCTCATACAAGAGAGCCAGGTTCAGGCAACACTTTCTCAAGCTCACATCTCTGATCAAATAGAAAGAAAATCTCACACACTGCTATCTATAAGATAGATAACCAACAAGGACCACTGTACAGCACAGGGAACTATACTCAATATTTTGTAATAACCTATCACGGAAAAGAATCTGAAATATACATATATGTGTGTGTGTGTGTACATATATATGTAACTGAATCACTGTGCTGTTCACCTGAAACTAACACAACATTGTAAATCAACGATACTTCAATGAAAAACAAAACGAAACCAAGATCTCACATAAAGGAATTCTCAAAAACAGGTCATGAATGATTATTCAGCTGGTTTTCTCTGCCTGGTGAAATAGGCAGATGTGTCAGTGACCCACAGGGGCCTTCCCGCCTCCCAGGGTGATACAAAGTAGCTCTAAGAAAAGAATTTAGAGGGAAAATGTTTCACACACTCCAGCAACGGTTGCAAACATTCCTTTTCTTCCTTTCTCTTTGCTTTCCATCTCTTCAGAGCCCCAAACGTCTCCAATACCACCCCCTTTGCCTTTTCATCTCTCCTTCCATCCCCATCTTTCAGCCCCTTATTATATGAGTCATCTTAGCCTTTCTACTTTCTTTCAAGTCTCTTTCCTCTGTAACCATTACCAGATTGCCCACAGCCAAGATCTTGAATCTGACTCAAGGCAAGTTTATCACCTGCCATGTTGCCAGCGCTATTTATATTTTGCATCGCCTTTGCCTGATGATATGATATTTTAAATATGAGGCTTCACCTACCTCAATACCATCTCTACTTTTTCCACCCTCATCCCTCATATTTTGCGGTGGCCTCTGCTGAAACGACAGCAAAGCAGACAATAGCACGGCTTTGGCTTTCTTCATAGCCCTTGATCACCACCAACTTCTGTTTCAAGGACATGCATTTTCCCGTGTGTTTATCAGAACACACGAGACTGGGACCACCACGGCTCGATGGCTCACACGACGTTCCAACAGGAGATAATAACAGCATTAAAGCTCTGACACGGTGATGGCTCACAGACGTTCAGATGCAAATGAGCAGCAATGTGGTCCACGTAATTTTTTTAAAACGATGGATAGAAATTTCTGTTGACAGTTACAATGCCCCCATCATATGACAATCGCCTGGAGACAATTTAGAATTCACTCTGTTTGCCAGTTTGGGCATTACAGTATGCAATTCTCAGTGATTTTTTTAAAATTTAAGTTTGGGGAGGATCCATCTCATTTGGAGTGAGATTTGATACATCTTTTCTATATCCATGATTTTTGCTTCACATAATCCAAACACCTAAAACAACACCGCATGGAAGGGCTTTTCCTTTGCAGCATGAAGGAGGTGGTGGAAGCAGGTGGGAGTGTGCTGCATGAAGCCTAAAGAAGCCCGGAAACCTGTCCCAGCAGTGCCCCACAACGGGTAGGGGCAGGGAGGCTTGGGCTCTGCCCAAGTAGTGCAGAGTGATGGAACACAGAGAAGACCAGCAGGAGGCGCAGAGGAGCAGAGGCAGCATCCTGGCCTCCTGCCATCGTCCCACGCCGGCAGGTGGGCCAGTGGATGGTCTGGGGGGATGCTGGGGGCCATCTCTCCATCACCTCCCTGCCCAGCGAGAGGGACCCGGCTCTACCACGGGTTATTGCCTTGTCGGTGGCTGACCTCCAGCAAGGATGTCTGCATTTCACACCAGCCAGGATTACTGCCGCCCCAACAGAGGGAGTGGGTGGGAATAAACCGAGCACGCTGGAGAGCTCTGAGCCTCTTCGCTCAAGTGCAGTCTCACCAGCCAGGAGTCCAGAGAGGGAGGGCTGTGCTGTGCTCTGACAGTACCCGTAGCATGGGAGCCTACCTTCCTCCCCCGTGGGGAGGTGCCTGGGGAGGTGAGGACTCGAGAGTCACTAGGATCAAGCTGGGGGCAGGCATCTTCCTGTGGAGGAAACAGAGCTCACTGACGTGAAGACAGAGAGACATTGAGAAAATACAGGGAATTGGCTCACACAATTGTGAGGGCCGGCAGGTCTGCAGTGCTCAGGACAGGCCGGCAGGCTAGAAACTCTCGCAAGGGTAGATGTTGCAGCTCAAGTCCAGCCAGTCTGGAGACAGAATTCCTTCTTTGTCAGGGAACCTTAGGTTTTCTCTTAAGGCCTCAACTGATTGGACAGGCCCGTCCACATTATGGAGGGCGATCTGCTTCACTCAAAGTCCGCTGATTAAAAGACTAATCACATCTAAAAAAATACCTTCACGGAAACATCTAGATCAGTGCTTGACCAAACATCTGGGCACCATGGCCAAGCCAAGTTGACACACACAAAATCAACCATCATGCCAAGCGTATCAGTTTTTGATTTTTTTTTTTTGGCGGTACGCGGGCCTCTCACTGCTGCGGCCTCTCCCGTTGGGAGCACAGGCTCCGGACGCGCAGGCTCAGCGGCCATGGCTCGCGGGCCCAGCCGCTCCGCGGCATGTGGGATCCTCCCGGACCGGGGCACGAACCCGCGTCCCCTGCATCGGCAGGCGGACTGTCAACCACCGCGCCACCAGGGAAGCCCAGTTTTTGATACTTTTAAATTTCACGTCACCTATCTGGTGTCTGAGTTTTCACAGTTTTCAGATCTGGGGGAAAATGAGTCAAGGATTTGGAAATGACCAGGCAGAGTAGTGGGGTGAGCTTGCCCCCAGCTGCAGTCTCCTGGTATGTTTCTCAGATTTCTATTTCAAGAGAGTGCACAGGATCCATTTGCATTTTTATCCTGCACACCATAAAACTCTGCCACTTCCAGGGAATGAAAGGCCAGTCTTGGTTTTGTTAAGATCGCAAATCTATGCTGGCAGCCTAGGCTGAAATGTTAGCTGTACCCTGAAATGCCTTTCTATTAAGAAGCTGGGAATATGACTTCTGGGACAGAGGCTGCCCTGTGATTAACAAAGAGTTTCAGCATCTGAGCGTTCACTTTGGGGCTCTTGTGTGCAAGAAACCACATGTTCTGTAAGGCTTGGGTTATCATTTCACATCTGTGTCACTCCTGCTGGCTAGAATTCTTCCCTGGAAACCTGAGGACCTCATTTCACTGGAGAGTCCATTGGTTGACACTTAGTTCTCCACTTAAATCTATATTGACCGGGCTTCCCTGGTGGTGCAGTGGTTGAGAGTCCGCCTGCCGATGCAGGGGACACGGGTTCGTGCCCCGGTCCGGGAGGACCCCACATGCCGCGAAGCGGCTGGGCCCGTGAGCCATGGCCGCTGAGCCTGCGCGTCTGGAGCCTGTGCTCCGCAACGGGAGAGGCCACAATAGTGAGAGGCCCGCGTACCAA
This sequence comes from Leucopleurus acutus, assembly GCF_964270905.1. Classification (NCBI taxonomy): domain Eukaryota; kingdom Metazoa; phylum Chordata; class Mammalia; order Artiodactyla; family Delphinidae; genus Leucopleurus; species Leucopleurus acutus. The sequence goes on along the minus strand of NC_139149.1, from coordinate 113,535,772 downwards.
AGAAAAAAAAAAAAAAAGTATATTGACCACCGTGAAGGAAGGAAAGCTTTATAAGAAAATATAAAAACCTACTACGAGCTATCGAGACATGAAAAGACACAGAGGAAACTTAAATGCACGTCACTAAGCGAAAGAAGCCAATCTGGAAAGGCTCCAGACGCCGTGTGATTCCAGCTCTATGACATTCTGGAAAGGGCTCAACTACAGAAGCAGTAGAGGGATCATAGCATCAGGGGCCGTGGTCTCTTCTCTTCAGTGCTCTAGCCCAGCACCACTGCTCAGCCTCATCAAAAATACCTTTTGATGAATGAAAGAATGAACAAATGTGTGAATTAGCAACAAGTAAGTTTTAAAAATACTATAGACACTATATAGAAAATAAGCAAACAATAAGGCCCTACTGTACAGCACAGGAAACTCTACTCAATATCTTGTAATAATCTGTAAGAGAAAAGAACCTAAAAAAGAATATGTATATATATATACAAACTGAATCACTTTGCTGTATACTTGAAACTAACACAACATTGTAACTATACTTCAATTCGAAAAATACTATGGAATTTGCCAACCTGACCATTTTTAAATGCGCAATTCAGTGGGATTAAGCACATTCCCACTGTTGTGCAGCTGTCACCGCCATCCATCTCCAGAGCTCTCTTCGTCTTGCAGAACTGAGGCTCTGAACTCCACCCCCTGCAACCACTGCTCTACTTTCCGTCTCTATGAATTTGACCCCTCTAGGGGCTTCACAGACGTGGGATCATACAGTGTTGTTCTTTGGGGAAGGCTTATTTCACTTGTAATGTCCTCAAGGGTCACCCACGTTGTAGCATGTGTTAGGATTTCTTTCTCTTTAAGGCTGCATCATATTCCACGGTTTCCACCTTTTGGCTGTTGTGAGTAACGCTGCGATGAACATGGCTGGCTGTACAACTATCTCTTTGAGACCCTGCTTTCAATGCTTTTGGGTATATGCCCGGACGTGGAATTGCTGGAGCGTATGGTAATTCTATTTTGAATTTTTTTGAGGAACTGCCATACTGTTTTGTAGCAAGTGGTTTTGAACGAAAAGTATTTCATAAATGGGTGTTTCCCTGCAAAGCTAGACCTCAAGAGTCCTTCATGGTAGGAACCAGGTTCTTGGTCCAGGATAGGAAGCCTGAGGCCCAAGGACGAGGCACCACTTGCCCAGACCAAAGGCAGAATCAAGCAGCATCTTTACCCGAGAATTAGACGGGTGGGATCTTTGTACCCTTGACTTTTAAAGGGACCAACTGAAAAAGGTGGGCTTTTAAAAGACCAACTGAAAAAGGTGGGCTTCCAGGGCCGGCAGGTGGCGCTCGCTCTCCAGCCAGAGGCTCCTTCCAGGCGGCTGACCACCTCGGTCCAGGAGAACCCTTCCCAGCCCAGAAGTGGGGAGCATTGATGAGTGAAACGGGGAGAAAGTGGGGGAGGGGGTCACCTTCCACATTATTAACTTGTCAAAATCCTTGCTGCACTTCCCCCCCAAGAGGCTGCTCAACCATCCAGGAAACTCCCAGCAGCATATTTTCAGGCGGGGGCCTCACCAGACCTGTCTCTCTTCTGCACCCAAACATCGGCTGCTCCAGAGACAGAGATCAGCCAGAGGTCACCAGTGGAAGCCCCCTGCCCAGGTCCCTTGAAAGCTTTGCAGAAGACAGAACTTTAAAGAACTCCATTTTAATTGGAAGGCAGGGCTGGCTGCCTCTAGGGCTAGTGTTCCATGTGGGGTTCCAAGGCTAGACCCAAAGGGTACCCCTTTCTAGGCAGATGATCCAAGAGAGCATCACACCAGAAGGCCCCCTCAAGTGATGTGAAAGGGCCCAGGCATGGACTGGGGTCTGCAGAGGGTCCCCCACGGACAGACAGGCAGTGGGGGCCATAGAAGTAATGGCAAGCCACCACGCGCCAACGGCTCTACACGCCCCGCCCTGCACCCAGAACATGTCTCCTGGGGGGTCTCCCACAGCCTCCTGCTACTATCACCCCAATTTACAGGCGAGGTCACCAGGCTTCAAGAAGCTTAAGGACCTGGTTAGATGGCCCAGGTGGAATCCAAGCCCATCCTCTTAACAATGAATGTTCTCCATGTGGAGAGAACCACGACACGGGCAAAGCCAACAGCGGCAGCAAGCCCGCAGGAACAAGAAAAGGAGAACTCAGCTCGGGCTAGAAAATGCTGATGGGAAGCCACCCGTAATCAGTCTCCACCCGCTTCCTCTCACCAAATAAATTCCAGTCTGAACTAGAACAACTAGAAATAGCTAGAGACAGGCTGCAGATCCAGCATCAGGCAAGTCACCCTGCCAACCAAGTCCACCCCTGGAACCTCAGTCCTCCCCCAGAAACCTCGTGGAAGTTCTGTGGTCACCACTGGGCGGCAGTGGGGCTGGACCTGCCCCTGGAGTGACAGGTGGCCATGTGACACTGTAAAGTCACACTCCCTACTGCTCACCCCACACGGATATAAGTATAAACCTCCGCTCACGTGTGATGCACACACGTGCGTCCTCACAGCAAATTTCCAGGAACACTGACAACAAATTCTCACAAACCCACAGGCTGAGATACCACCATTGATCCTATCGTCCAGAAATCAGAATCCAGCCCGGGTGAGAGTCTCCCAAGGTTGGAAGCAGGTGGCAGTGGGGCCAGGTGCCTTTCTGGAGGCTCCGGGTTTGGACGAACGCAGTTCCTTGCTGGGTGGAGGTCCCTGCTTCCTTGCTGGCTGTCAGCCAGGAGCCAGTCTGTCCCTCAGAGGCTGCCCACATTCCTTCTCGTGCTTTCCATGTGGCTTCCCTGCCAGGAACAGGGATGGACCTCCCATCACACTCCACCTGGCCCTGCTTCCTCTTCTGTGGCATCTTCTGCCTCGGAGAAAATTCTCTGCTCTTAAGGACTCGTGTGATTAGATTGGACCTGCCCGTATAATCGAGGATAACCTCCCTATTTTAAGGGGCATCTCTCTAATCACTTCTGCAAAGTCCCCTTTGCCATGTCATGTAATATAGTCACTGATACTAGGGGTTAGAGTGTGGACATCTTTGGGGGGAGAGTGGATTCTGCCCCCAGTGGGTTTGGAGCAAGATTTTATGGACCGCACTGATTTGAGATGATAAAAATATTTTTCCAGGTTGAACATGGCCTGTAAGACTCCCCCACTTCTCAAGTCTTTTCTTCAAACAGATTCTAGTATTCGTGGTTGCCTCCAGGGAGGGAGGATGGGGTGGTCAGAGAGAAGCAAGACAGGCGACCTCCTTTCTCTGTTTTCTCTTTTGTATTTTTTGACTTATTCCACAGCACTTTATCACCTGTTTAAAAATTGTTTGTTTGTTTTTTAATTTTTTTTTATTGGAGCATAATTGCTTTACAACGTTGCATTCGTTTCTGCTGTACAGTAAGTGAATCAGCTGTCTGTATACCAATATCCCCTCCCGCGGGGACCTCCCTCCCACCCACTCCCATCCCACCCATCTGGGTCGTCACAGAGCACCGAGCTGTGAGCGTCCTGTGCTTTATAGCAGGTTCCCGCTAGCTATCTGCTCTATGTGTGGTAGTGTATACACGTCAATCCTCATCTCCCAATCCGTCCCACCCTCCCCTTCCCGCCCTGTGTCCACACGTCCATTCTCTATGTCTACGTCTCTATTCCTGCCCTGCAAATAGGTTCATCTCTACCAGTTTTCTAGATTCCACATATGTGCATTAATATATGACATTTGTTGTTCTCTTTCTGGCTTATTTCACTCTGTATGACAGACTCGAGGTCCATCCGCATCACTACAAATGACCCCAGAATTGGTTTTTTTTTTAATTCCACCTTCTGCATGGCTATGCATTTCTCATTATCAATGATGCCCTCCCCCAGAGGATACACCCCCCAAATGTGACTGCTATTTGGAGTCGAAAGTTGTTGGCTTTCATAAAAATTGCAGCCTCTGGTGTGGGAGGAGGAACTGTTTAATTCTTTCATAACTATTAGGATACCGACACTTAAATTTATTTAAAAAATCACTTAGGGAATTCGTTGAAAGTGCAAATTCCTAGACTTCATTTAGGAGCCCTGGAGGTTCTGATGCAGGTGGTCCATGGACCCACTTTTAGAAATGTTACTTGGATGAGCTTTTCACCCCTCATCCCAACTCGCTGTGAGACTGGACAAAGTCTTCATGTCTTCGCATCTCCAGGACTCAGTCGCCTCACCTGAAATATTGGGGTTAAAATACAGTTGCTGCCTGTGAACAGGGGGATGGGCTCCAGATGCAGGGCACAGGGTCCCGGCACTACCAGTCTGTGGTTAGTCAACAAACATATGCTGTCTGGGGGAACTAAGACACCCAGGATAGGGATCCTTCACAGGTTCAAGAAAGAACAAATTAGTAAGTGACTCACAAGTTCAGTAGCAGAATTATCAGGCAGCGGTTCAGAAAACTGTCTTTGGAAAAGCAATTAGTAAGAAAGGAAGAGAGGGAGAAAGAAAAGCAACCACACTGGATTGTGATGATTCAAGTACAGAAACCGTAAGAGCCAGGGCTTTGCTCCTCTGTGCAGTGTCCTTGGGCGTCAGTGTGTTGTTGGGCATCAGCCAGCGAGCTGGGAGAAGCTGGTCAGCTGGTGAGCGCTCCTCTGGGGCCACATCCTATGCCCAGAATCCCGAAGCATCCCTGGAAGCCACGCACATAGACTGTTCCCTTTGAAGTGAGTTTTCCCAGGATGCCATCTTCCTCTTCCATAGATAAGCGTTTACATCCTCCCTGTCCCATGCCTTAAATAGAAGCACTGATCAACAAAGTCCAAACTTCAGCTCTGTTGACTCAAACATGATCCCCCGTCTCTGAGGGCCAAGGAGAGAGCTGGACTAGGTCCCATATTTATGTGACTCGGTTTAAAGTAACTTGAAATGCCCTGATTAGATCTTCTCCCCGTTTATCGGTCTAGTGTAAAACAAAATAAAGAAGGGAAAAAAAACAACCCCCAAGAGAAGGCTAGCTTGAGACACTTCTCTGCACAATAATTTCCTCTTCAAGAGAAATGCCTGCCTGAAAACTGCCAAATGAAACACATGTTACCAGGCAGAAGGATTCAGCCCTTGGCATCCTCGGAAAAACATGAATTCAGGCGTCAATTCCTCCAAGGACAGATGTGTGTCCCCCAATTCCTCACACCCGGCGAAGGCTCTGTTGTCAGAGCGCTGCCTTCTGACGGGAGCTCCCACTTCCCTGATTATCCTGGCCTTTCTCTCTAGGACCCTCGGGCTCTTTCTCATCAGATGAGGTCGGAGGGCAGATTGGTAGGAGTTTTAGTAGCAATTTCCCTCCTTTTTTCCTTCGCAGACTCCATTTCTTTAAATGCAGAAATCAGCATTTAAGAGGTTGAGGGCAGGGCTTCCCTGGTGGCGCAGTGGTTGAGAGTCCGCCTGCCGATGCAGGGGACACGGGTTCGTGTCCCGGTCCGGGAAGATCCCACATGCCGCGGAGCGGCTGGGCCTGTGAGCCACGGCCACAGAGCCTGCGCGTCCGGAGCCTGTGCTCCGCGGCGGAGGGCAGTTTCTTAGTAGCGTGCTGGGAGCTCTCGCCCTGCATCTCTGGGCAGTGTTACTCTTTATGGTGGACTGATGTTTCACAGGATGCCGGGAACTAAGTCCATTGATTCAAAAGTGGTACCTTTGCCCCATAAATAGCATTTATGGACAGACAGTCTCAGGTGGGTAAGTGTTGTGAGTCTGCTGTGCTGCAGGGGGAGGGAACAAAGCATTCCTGGATGTTGGACAAGGAGGGGCCCGGATGATGCTGGAGGGACCTTGGAAACTCTTTAGCTCATTGTCCCCAAGGATCCTTTGGTCATGGTCTTTCTTTTACAAAGAACCTCTGCTGGACAAACGTTCTTATTAAATAATTATGTGTCTGTTTTCAATGCCTCAGTTACACAGATGAAGGGCATAATAAGATAACCAGCATTAGATCAGAGCTGCTGTGGATCCAGCCCCAAACAACAAACGTCAGGTTTAAACTGGAATGTCTTTGCTTCTCTCATGTGAGCCCCACGTGCTGCCCCACTGCCCCTCACCTCCGTATGGAGGGTCAGGAGGGGCAAGAAACGTCTCCCACTTGCAGCTGCCCTCAAGCTTCCTGCCGGGCCCCACCTTAGACCCTGCCTGTGTCACACCTGCTCGTTGCCCGGAAGTCCAGGGTGGCCCCCTTGAGGGCGACACGCCCACACTTCCCCGCAGGGACAGGGCGCGGCGTGCGGTGCGTGGAAGGAGCGAGTGGCTGGGATGAATGCGAGCCTGGCGCCAGGCTCGCCACAGACCCCTTGTTCTCTAACTGTCCCACCACTGCCCCTGGGCTGTGCCTGATAACAGACGGGGCGCTGGTCATGACTCTACTACGGGGAGACGCTCTAACATGTGATTCTAAGGATCACTCTTCCCAGCGTCCAGGAAAAATGAGATTCGCCGTGACCGAGCAGTCTAAGGAACCTCCTCCTTTCTTCCGCCTCTAAGACACGCCTCTTCTGAGGCCGTCAATGCTTTTCCCTTCCCTAGGGCACATCGCCCCTGCCTCTGGGGCTGGAATCCGCCTAGATCAGTTCCCCTCCCTTCGGCTGTGCGTCTGGACACGATCGTGATCGCCCAGGACAGGCCATTTCCAGAGTCTTTGAGTACCTGACCTGGGAAGCCATGTAGCACTTTTGCACTGAGGAGCCCCTCGGCTGGCTGGGGGCCTCCCAGCCTAGTCTCCTGGGGGGGTTACCAGCCCCTCAATCTCCCTCTGCTTTCCTTGTCTTCTGTGGGCAGCTAGAAATACACACACACTCCCCACATATGTATATACACAGAGACCACACATATGTACACACAGCTACATACCTACCCTACATATGTACACACACAACCATACACACTCCTCACATATGTACACACACATAACCACATACACCACATATGTCCACACATAGGTTACACACAGAGACCACACATATGTACACACAGCTACATACCTACCCTACATATGTACACACACATAACCATACACACTCCTCACATATGTACACACACCCCACGTATGTACACACACGTAACCATACACACTCCTCACATATGTACACACACATAACCACATACACCACATATGTACACAACTACACACACAGACCACACATAGGTTACACACAGAGACCACACATGTACACACACATCGCCACCTGCATCACACATACACATGCACATAACTACATACATGTCCCACATGTGTATACACACAACTACCCACACCACACATGTACACACACACAACTACCCACACAGACCACACATATATACACACAAACCACACATATGTACACACACAACTGTATACCTATCCTACATATGTACACATATAACTACACACCCCACGTATGTACACACACATAACCACACGCACTCCTCACATATGTACACACACAACCCATACACCACATATGGACACAACTACACACACAGACCACACATAGGTTACATACAGGAACCACACATATGTATACACACATCACCACCTGCACCACACATACATACACACATAGCTACATACCTACCCCACATATGCACACATATATAACTACATACTTACCTGACATATGTACACACACAACTACACACACCACACATATATACACACACAACTACACAGAGACCACACATATGTACACACAGCTACATACCTACCCTACATATGTACACGCACATAACCACACACCCCACGTATGTACACACACATAACCATACACACTCCTCACATATGTACACACAGATAGCCACATACACCACATATGTACACAACTACACACACAGACCACACATAGGTTACACAGAGAGACCACACATATGTACACACACATCACCACCTGCACCACACATACACATGCACATAACTACATACATGCCCCACATGTGTATACACACAGCTACCCACACCACACATATACACACACAACTACCCACACCACACATGTACACACACACAACTACCCACACAGACCACACATATATATACACAAACCACACATATGTACACACACAACTGTATACCTATCCTACATATGTATACATATAACTACACACCCCACGTATGCACACACACATAACCACACGCACTCCTCACGTATGTACACACACAACCACATACACCACATATGGACAAAACTACGCACACAGACCACACATAGGTTACACACAGGAACCACACATATGTACACACACATCACCACCTGCACCACACATACATACACACATAACTACATACCTACCCCACAATGCACACACATATAACTACATACCTATCTGACATATGTACACACACAACTACACACACCACACATATATACACACACAACTACACAGAGACCACACATATGTACACACACAACTACACACACAGACCACACACATGTACACACATAACTACATGCATGCCCCACATATAACTACATAGCTACCTGACATGTGTACACACCGAGACCACACGTATGTACACACACAACTACATACACAGACCACATATACATATGCACACAACACATAGTATGCACACATAACTACATACATACCCCACATATATGCACACACAACTATACACACACCCCACGTATGTATACACACATAACCACACAGATGTACACATCCATGTACACATATACATGTGCACACGCACACATGTATACACACACACACACACACACACACACACCCCTCAGAAGAACAGTAACTCTCAGAGATAGTACAGTCTAATGTTCCTTTGAAGGAAGAGAATATGTTTCTGGAGGCAGCGTGCACTACAGGTCTCTCCCCACAGAGGCAGCGGTCTGCACCCCCGCACACGGTCTTGCCCAGCCTTTTCTCTTCCTCAGCCTCTGACCACGTGGGAAGACCCACCTTGCACGAGGGTCATTGCCTTTCAACAGCAGCCCCTCTTCCCTACTGACCCTCTCAAATACACAAACCTCAGTGGAAGCTTTGGCAGGATGGGCTTCGCTTTACATGGGGCTGGGTCAGTGCTCGGGGACCCCAACAGCTCTTCACAACACTGACAACTGGTCTCTTTCCAACACTATTTTGTTTGTGGAGCCCGTGTCCCCAGGTTGGAAATCACTGCTTGAGCCCAATGCCTTCCTTGGACAAATGGGAGAAAGAAGGCTCAGAGAGGCACAGCAATTTTCTTGGGGTTGCACAGCAAGCCAGTGGCAATGAAGATAGCTTATCAGTAATGGGTTGGGACTGTCACCCCCTGAACTATATCCCATGATTTGGCAAAGCTCTCTGATCCCCTTTGAAGAGTAACAACTTCTTACCATCGCTCAACAGAGGGGGTTACTCGGGGACTTCGTTCTTTTTCAATGATAAGTACTCCTCCCAGGGACAGTGCCCAGGACCCAGGCCAAGCTGCTCTAAGCTGTTCAGCACAGAACGATCTCGGTTCCTACAAAATCACGGGAGCTTCCCGCCCATCCCCCCCACCCGGCCTCCTGCTGCTGCACCGCCACGTGCACAGCTGGGCCTCGGTCCACGCCGCTCCTGTACCTGGACGCCCTCCCCAGGGGTCTGCGTGGCTGCGACCTCACTTCTCTCAGGCTTTGTCCCAATTCCATCTCATGAGAGAGGCCTTCCTGGACCACCCTTTCTAGGACACAAGCTTAAGAGGGCAGGGGATTGGGTGTTGTTCGTTCACTGCTGTAGTCCCAGCATCCCATGCATGAGCTGCCCAGTGGAGGTGCTTAATACACGATCGCTGGGTGGATGAACTGTCCTATCAGGAAGAGAAGGCAGCCTTAGTGCATATTTTATAGACGAGAAAAATGAGACCCAAAGAGGTTATGCAGCTTGTCCGAGGCCCCTACTTGGTCACCTGTCAGGGCCAGGAGGTGGATGCACAGGTGTGGAAAGGGGCACACGCATGGTGGGAATGGATGGACAAAAGACAGGCTGGAAACTCGGACGAGGCCACGTAATTTGGCCAGGGTTTAAGCAGGTGAGTGAATGTTCACAGGAATAACTTTTACAATTGAAAGAGACAGGCTAGGGGATTATTGACAGTGTTTTAAAACAAGAAGAAAACTTAGGGAGCAATTAGCCTCATTTCCTCATTTAATAAGGTGTAAAATTGGCACCAGAAGTAATAAACTTACTGGTCCAAGTTAGCCTGCCAGTAAAGAAAGGGCCAGAACCGAGGTTTTCTTAAAAACTCTCAACACGGTGCTGTTTGTTGTATAGATGCATTGAGATTGTTCAAGCTTTTAATCGAGCGCCAGCGATCCTCTGTCCTATAATAGAGGCATACAGTTCTTTTTAAGAACTCTTACTGAGATAAATTGTGCTGGCTTTCTGATGTGGTCTGTGTTCTTTTTCTACTGTCATGTAGGAAACTGGCCCCCCCTCGGCGACTCAAAGCAGCCCCTTTCTTATCTCGTAGTTTCCGTGATGACGGTTGGCTGGGTTCTCTGCTCAAGGTCTCACCAGGCTGAACTCAGGGTATGGCCACAGGGGCTGACAAAGTCTCAGGGTGCTCTTCCAAGCTCTCCTGGTTGTTGGGAGAGCCCAGTACCAGCCGCCTATAGCCCCAAGGCCCCGGTTTTCTCGCTGACTGTCAGCTCCTGGAACCTCCCCCAGGTCCTTGCCATGTGGCTCACAGCTGTTTGCTTCTCACAGTGGTTTGCGTCTTCCAGGAGGTGGGGAGCCTTAGAGAAGGTCACGCAATCACCTTGTCATGTAATGTAACCAAGCATCCATCCTCTCCCCCATCCTCACGCGTCCACCGGGAGGGGGTGTCAATGAAAAACAACGTTGCCTGCCATATCAATAAACAAAGGCTGCTGCAGCCGTCAAGCCATCACATTCCAGCCATCCCAATGGCGAGCCCCAAGGGAGCTCAGGATGGAGACAGGATGCCTGCTCTCAAGGCATCGGCCACTGCAGCCACCCCTATCCAGCGCACCCTGGGGAGACTCAGGATGAGAAAGCTCAGGAGACCGGCCCCAGGGAGCTGAGCTGCATATCAAAGGAATGATTTCCAGCAGCTCAGAGTTTTGCATCCTCCCACACAAAGAAAAGCGCTAAACTCCTTAACTTAAGATATCTGTGTTTTTTTTGTTTTTTTTTTAAATTTATTTATTTAATTTATTTTTAACTTTTTGGCTGCGTTGGGTCTCCGTTGCTGCATGCGGGCTTTTCTCTAGTTGCTGCGAGTGGGGGCCACTCTTCCCTGCGTTTCGTGGGCCTCTCATTGTGGTGGTCTCTCTTGTTGCGGAGCACGGGCTCCAGGCACAGGGGCTTCAGTAGCTGTGGCTTGCGGCTCCAGAGCACAGGCCCAGTAGCTGTGGCGCACGGGCCCAGTTGCTCCGCAGCATGTGGGATCCTCCCGGACCAGGGCTCGAACCCGTGACCCCTGCACTGGCAGGTGGACTCCCAACCACTGTGCCACCAGGGGAGTCCCTGGTTTTCTTTAATTAACAGTAATCTTTTGATGTTCCTACACCTGGTCTTTGTTGCAAAAACTCTAGCTCCTGGCTTCTCCCTTCCCTCTTTGGAGCAGTCCCTCAGAGCTATGAGAGGCCGTGTCCAGGGCTTAAGTCCTCAGTTTTGTCTGCCAAATAAAACGTAATTCTCAGCTTTCATGTTGTGCATTTTGTTTCAGTAGACAGGGGTTATACCCAGGAGTACCCCAGGGGGGCTGGAATCTTGCAGGCACCCTAAAATCCTGCTATAACACAACTGGTGAAACTGCTCTCCTTCTGTGGCATTTCATCAGGATTCTTTTGAGTTCATTTCCTACCTGATTTCTGAGAAAAACTTCTGGGGGCAAATTGAAGAAAACCTCCAAGTCGACCTTTGCAAGAATTTAACAATTTAACAACATTTCATGCGGATGTTAATGCTGACCTCTCTTTGAACCTCAGTACATTGACTCCCCACCAGAAGTGGCATGTTTGGAATGCGATTTTGTTTTATATCATGCATATACCCAGCTGCTGCACCAGCACAGGTATCTCTCAGGGCTACTCAAAGCTTTAACTTTCAAACCCCATTTCTACCACATTTGCCAGAGCCCCCGCCCCTCTGTGAGTCTGTGAGCTGTCCTGCCCGCTTCTGGGAGCCCCTCCGCCCCAGGTTGACCTCTAGCCTCCTTCCCTGGTGGAGGCCTCGTCCGGAGAGGAAGATGGGGAGAATGAAAGAGCTTCTGAAAACTTCTTTGTTCGCTTTGATGTTTTGGAAATTCCATGAGGAAGGAATACAAAGTTCTTTTGTCTCTAGGGCACTTAATTAATGAAGAGTCACCAAGGGGCAGAACTGAGGGATTAAACCAACAAATGCCAAATCTAGGAAGCAGATGCCTGGGCAACCTATGTATTTATTCAGCCTTTGTGCTGTTTGTGACTGAGCTCCATAAACGCTCTTACAAGAGGGGGAAATCCTCCACCAAGAGGGTTTCATACCAGAGAGGGAAAGAAGAGTCTGTTCTCCTGTCCCTCCTGGCTTCCCAGATGTTCCTTTGATGCAAACTCCCTGGCTCTGGCTCCCTACCTTCAGCTGATGACCCAGCTTGTCACAGCAAATGCCCCCGAGAATAACACAGCTTATAAACTACAGTGGCTTCTGTTTGTGTTTGTCTCTAAGAAGAAACTGTATTTCTCTATGAAAGTGGTTATTCTACCACAAACTATCTCCAGCTAAAATTATTTTAACAGAGTATTAAGCAACGATTTTAGAAAGTTTAAGGAATTGTGGGGAGCAGCCATTATAAATCCGTAAAAGAATGATTTTTAGGGCTTCCCTGGTGGCGCGGTGGTTGAGAGTCCGCCTGCCGGTGCAGGGGACGCGGGTTCGCGCCTCGGTCCGGGAGGATCCCACGTGCCGCGGAGAGGCTGGGCCCGTGAGCCATGGCCGCTGAGCCTGCGCGTCCGGAGCCTGTGCTCCGCAACGGGAGAGGCCACAACAGTGAGAGGCCTGCGTACCGCAAAAAAAAAGAAAAAAAAAAGAATGATTTTTATTGCGCAGCTCTGGATTGATAATAAAATCAAACTCTGATTCTCAGAATGTTTTCTGATTTGACGCTCTGGTTAATTTAGTTTTCAGGTGACATAAAAGCCAGTCTAAATACTTGTTTCAGTGCTGATGTGGAAACCGTTCCTAAAATGTGACGGTTGGAAAACGTAGACACTCCCCTTTTGGAAAAGAAAAGGTGGTTAATTCTCTTGCCTCCCAAGTTTACTGGACGGAATAGGAGCCCTTTAAGGACTCTTGCGATAGCTACGTTTTAGGATGTCTGCCCAGCTCAGAAGGACCGCTTTACACTGTCCTACCCTGGTGAGCTCTGGCCGTGCTTGCGGAAATGACCTTGGCCGCTGGTCGCGCGGAGCTAGCATCTGCCCAGGAGACCCAGGCAGAACATTTTCCCTGGGAATTCGGGACTAGGACCAATAGCAAGAGGTCAGCTTCTCCCAGCAGCAGTGACAGCCCGTGAACTTGGGAGCTGACACAGCCATTTTCTATAGAAAGTCCACCGTGTGAGCTAAGGAACAGAGAAAGCCGGTCTGTTAGGGAAGAGGATTGAAATAAAGGTGAAAGTTGGAGAGTGTGTTCACCCTGGTCCCAGCTCCAGCTTTTCCTGAGGCCCAACTGCATTTCTGCCTCTACCTTCCATGGCCCCCCTTCTAGACTTCCAGGAAATTGCCCATTTCCACTGAAGCTCATTCCTGTTACCTGATGTTACGGATGTTACCAGCATCCCAAAGGAAGAGAACCCAGTCCCTGAGGCCGTCATGCTGACCGCTAGTCCCCTGGGGGGCTGGATTTAGCTCCTCTTCCCCGTCCTCTGTTTTCTGGTTCCACCATCTCCCACCATCCTGGCATGAAACTGGGATGTTGCCTTCAAGGTCTCCCTCTGTCCCAGAGCCAATCAGATGCCAGGACCCATGGATTCCTCCTCTCTCCATCTCTCCCTGTGCTGACTTAAAATTTTTTTTTTAGTTTGAGATAATTGCATACTCATATGCAGTTGCAAGAAATAAGACAGAGAGATCTTGTAAACGTTTTACCCATTTCCCCAAAGGTAGCGCCTTGCATAACTATAATATAATATGGCGCTGATACAGAGACACAGAGAAGACCATGGGAAGACCAGGCAGAGGTTGGCATGATGCTTCCAGAAGCCAAGGAAGCTGTGGCCACCTGAAGCTGGAAGAGACAAGGATTCTCCCCGAGACCTTTCAGCAGGAGCACGGCCCTGCTGACACCCCGATTGCAGACTTCTGCCCACCAGAACCAGGAGAGAACAAGTGTCTGCTGCCTTAAGCCACCTGATGGTGCTGGTTTGTCACAGCAGTCCTAGGAAACTGATGCTAACCTCACTCAGCGTTCCTCATTTGTGAAATGCGCTGTGTGTGTGCTTGTTTTTGTGCAATTTTATTTCGTGTGTAGATTCGTGTGACCACCACGACAAGACAAAGAAAAATCAAAGAAAAATCCCATCCCAAGGATCCCTTGTGCTGCCCTGTCATAGCCAAAGCCACTTCCCTCCCTTCACCCACCCCGGTCCCTGGCAATCACGCATCTGTTCTCATCTCCATAACTGTGTGCTGTAAGGAATGCAATATAAATGGACTCACACAGCATATAACCTTTGAGACTGGCTTCTTCCACTCAGCGTGGTTCCCTTGGGATCTTTCCCAGTTGTGTGGGTACCAATGATTGGGTCCTCTTTATTGCTGGGTAGGATTCCAGGGTATGGACGTGTCTCCGCTTTTTAACCATATTCACCTGTGAGGGACCTTCTTGTTGTTCCCAGTTTGTGGATATTATGAATAAATCGACAATGAACATTTATGTAATCATGAGTGTGGAAAGAAGTTTTCGTTTCTCTGGGATAAATGCCCAAGAGTGCAACGGCCGGGTCATATGGTGAGTGCATGTTGAGTTCTGTAAACAGCTGCCCACGCTCTTTCCCAGGGTGGCCGCGTATCATTTTACATTCCCACCAGCCACGTGTGAGCGACCTGGTTTCCTCTCATCCTCATCAGCATTTGGTGCTGTCATTATTTTTTGTTTTAGCCGTTCTGGTAGGTGTTTAGTCTCCTAACTCGTGGTTTCAGTCTGCATCTTTCTGACTAATGGTGTTGAGTATTTTTTATGTGTTTATTTGCCACCTGTATGTCCTCGACTGTGAAATGTCTGTTCGTGTCTTTTGCCCATTTTCCAGTTAGATTGTTTTTCTTGTTACTAATGAGTTTTGAGAGTTCTTTATTTATTCTACATGGAAGTCCTTTGTCAGATATGTGGTTTGCAAATCTTTTCTCCCAGTCCGTAGCTTGTCTTTTCAATCTCTTAACAGGGACTTCTGCAAAGCAAAAGTTTTAAATTTTGATGAGGTCCAATTTAATCACTTTTTCCTTTTATAGATTGTGCATTTGATGTCAAGGCTAAGATCTCTGCCCATCTCTAGATCCTGAAGACTTTCGCCTAGGTTTTTTCTAAAAAATTTTTTTTCTTTCTTTCTTAGATTTTTTTTTCATTGAAGTATAGTTAATTTACAATGTTGTGTTAGTTTCAAGCGTACAGCAAAGTGATTCAGTCGTATATATACTCTTTTTCTGATTCTTTTCCCTTACAGGTTATTATAAGATACTGAGTATAGTTCCCTGAACTATACTGTAGGTTCTGTTGCTTATCTATTTTATATATAGTAGTGTGTATATGTTAATCCCAAACCCCTAATTTATCTCCCCGCTTCCCCTTTGGTAACCATAAGTTTGTTTTCTATGTCTGTGAGTCTATCTGTTTTGTAAATAAGTTCATTTGTATTATTTTTTTTAGATTCCGCATATAAGCAATATCATAGTATATTTGTCTTTCTCTGACTGACTTACTTCACTTAATGTGATAATCTCTAGGTCCATCCATGTTGCTAAAATGTTTTAAATTTTACATGTAAGTCCACAGGCCACTTTGAGTTCATTACATAAGATGTTAGGTTTAGGGAGAGGTTTGTTTGGGCTTTTGGTTTTCATGTCCACAGTTGCTCTGTGCTAACTTTTAATAATTGGTCCCTGTCCTGTTAGTGTTCCTTTTGAATTTCACTCCCTTAAAAACCCCTTGTTCTGCGTGTGGTGTGGAGGGTCAGGAGGGTGGAAGGTGGGATGAAGGGGTGGGAAGGGGAAAAGAGGAGCGGAAAAAAGGGGCGACTGTCTGGTCATGGTTCAGGCATTCTTGAATCAAATGACACAACATTCTAACCCTAATTCCTGCCTGCCACTGCCCTGCCCACTTATGGTGCTGTGAGGATAAATTGAGGGCATGTATGAGAAACTAACTTATAACCATACAGCCCTTAGCAGACCTGGAGTTCTTTTTGTTGTGAGTCCTGTATGTGGTCAGTCAGTGTTATAATGGAATCCCACCGGGTCACTTACAATCCTCCCGTATTTATAAAGCACACTTCTAAAGTGCTTTCATACACTATCTGCCTTTGCTCTCATAGATATTTATTCATTTTCAGTCAAAAACATTGAGACTATTACTCACCCATCCTTTATTAAATGAGCATGTACTGAACATTTTATTTGTGCTCACAGTGAAATAAGAGGGAAAATAGACACAGGAAGCAAAGTAAAAGGACAGATATTTACAAAGAGAATTGGAAATGTTAAAAAAATGATTCTTCAGTGATCAGACACTGAGTCTCAAGGGCAAGCAAGCAAGCCTCCGGGGCTGCAGAGCTGGCCACACAAGCTGGTGCCCCTGGGGGGCTCTGACTCTGGTGAATTCTCTGTACTTGGTTTCCAGTTCTAGTTTCCAGAAACCTGATTCTGTTACTGCCCTGAGAGTGGTTCTATCTCGCAAGGACAGACACAAGTTAACTAGACTCACAGGGACTGATGTATAAACCTGAAACTGCTTTCTCCGTCAATCATGGGAGATGGGATTGTTGAAGGGGTGGCATGTCTCAACTTACAAGGCTCATTCTTCTGCAGGCTGGTCCCAGGGCAGCTGGATGACACACGCTGCTCTGTCCAGATAGAACTGAAGCCAGGCCGGTCTGGGGGTGTGGAAGGTCTCTCACCCACTCCTGGGCAGTGAACCGAGAACGCTTAGTCAAGCTCCCCTCACCCCCGGCGGGGCTGGCGTGGCCCTGCCCATGTTTGAGACCGGATTTCTATGGCTGATCAACAGCTTTCTTCCTCTGACACGGCCTGATACAATTCATCAGGTTTCTGTTGCTTAACTTAAAATCTGGTCTGCCTCGCCTCCCCAGCATCACCGCCAGTGTCTCCCAGCTCATCCTCCTTCCGATTTGGGCGATCCCCCAAGTTGGCTGCCTCAGTGGCAGGTGATGTCCAGTGTACGGAATTGACCAGCTCGACCCCTGGTTTTTAGGAAACCGTGTCAGCGCAGCCCTGAGTTCTAGCTACAGATTGACACACAGGGTTTCTATTACATTGGGATAGACTTTTCACTGAAAAATTGAGACTTTGGAGAAGCTGTGAGCTTTATAACAGCACTTTCTCTTCTCTTTTTCACCGCCATGTGTGGCCCTCTAGGGATTCACCCATATGCCTCGTTCCAAAGCAGCAGCTCGTCAGCAAGAAGAGGTACACGGGCTGAGAAGGAAGAAGCACAGGGGTGCAGACAGACAGGAGGGCCGGCCCGCTCTGGAGGCACCAATACGGTGCCTGGCGAGCACTTTTCCTTGTTTACGCCAGGTCACTCTGGCGCCGGGCAGCTGAAGAATTCCGGCCGTTAACCCCAAATCCGGATAGGATGGCTCCTAGGAGGGCTTCACACTGCAAGGAAACTCACATCTGATTAACGATCACTTTCTGCCAGAGACAGGCATCCCCTCCAGCCCGGCTGCAGCTGTGTGTGCAGAGAAGGAGGCATTTTCAAATGCTCTTTCACAAACTTATTTCACTCAGTTTATAAGCGCCCCAAAGGGCAGACAGAAGTATCCATCACATGCGAGAAAGTAGGGCACTGTGACTAAATAAAAGATTGCCCAAGGTCACTCTGCAGCTGGGACTAGAGTCTGAGCATCGGGGCCCACTCTCCTCGGGGTGACCCGGGGAAAGCCCTGCACGTTCTCAGTCTGCCTGACCTTGACCTGACGTGCAGGGCAACAGCAGAAGCAATGCAATTTGCCTTGTCTACATGGCCTTCCTGCTGGTTGGAAAGTGTTTGCTGGCGGGTGTGAACAGGAGCTGGGGATGGGGTAGGGTGCTGGTGGACACCATCAAAAGTCTGTGTCTTGGGACTTCCCTGGTGGGACAGTGGTTCAGACTCTGTGCTCCCAATGCAGGGAGCCCGGGTTCGATCCCTGGTCAGGGAACTAGATCCCACATCATGCCGCAACTAAGAGTTCGCATGCCACAACTAAGGGGTCCGCCTGCTGCAACTGACACCCAGTGCAACCAAATAAATTAAAAAAAAAAAGTCTGTGTCTTTGCAAAGTTATTAAACCTGTGAAATTTGCACAGTGTCCAGCAGATATATATTGCGATTTGGGCCCTCTTCTGCCAACACAGGGTCCTAAGAAAACCTAAAAAGTGGGAATGGGGATTCTAAACGGGCCTGGAGAAAGTCAGCCGAGGATCCTCAGGGTGGAGTCTTCACGTCCTCCTTCTGGGCAAATGGGCCAGGGGCCTGTGGCCTCTCCCTTACCCTTCTTGGGCCTTGAGTGGAGGGTTTAGAGTTGACTCCAAGCCCTCAGTGGCACCCGCAGACCCAGTTTTCTGTGCATTTGAGCTCTGGGCTTCTTTGCCGCGTGGCTTTCCTGGTGTTGTGTGGGGAGGGCTGCCATCTGCCCCTGTGCCCGTTTTCAAGGACTCTTAGGATGGGGAAATCAGTGATGCGATCCTCCCACCTCTGAGCCGCATGCCTGAGCCCTCCCACACACAAAGCTCTTGTGCATGTGACGAATCACACTTGCCCGTGTATGTGGGGGTGGGGTGGGGGGAGCAGGGTGTCACCAGGAGGTGCCGGAGGCCAGTTCAGTTCATGCTCAGAAGCTTCTCATCCCTGGGCCCTGCCGTCCTTGTCCTTTCTCGGCCGGCCTGAGGGTGGGCACCAGCTCCCGCAAATCTGAGTTACAGAGAAAGCACCTCTTCTGTGACCTGTAGGACGCTGCGTCAGGGATATGAAAGCTAAGATAGCTTTCAACTTTCCCAACTTTTTGTATTGAAAATTTTCTAACTTACGGCAAAGTTGAAAGAATAATCTTGACATTGATTCATCACTTAACATTTGGCCTCATTTGTTCTCTCCCTGTATGTGTGTATATATAGACATTATTTTGCATATATCTTATGTATGTATATGTACACGTACGTATGTCTGTACCTATATCTGTATGAACTTGAATTATTTGATATCTAGAAGTTGCAGGTATCCTGATGCTCCACTCGTAAATATTGGGTTGGCCAAAAAGTTCGTTCGGGTTTTTGGTACGATGTTACGAAAACCCTAATGAACTTTTTGGCCAACCCAAACTAAAAATAAAGACATTATCTGTTATCACCATTTATACTACTGTTGCGCGCAAGAAGTTTAACTTTAATATAATAATACTATCTAATATTCAATCCATATTCAAATTGCCCCAATTATGTCCTTTATAGATTGTTTTAAAATCCACGATTCAATCAAGAATCATGAATTATATTCAGTTGTCACGGCTCTTTCATCTTCTCTAACCTAAAGCAGCCCACTGTTCTCTTGTCTTTCATGAATGATATTTTCAAAGAGTCCAGGCTGGGCTCTGTTTTTTCCCTAGTGTCCCATAATTTGGGACATTGTTTTCTCTTGATAGATTTGAGGATGGACGTTTTCGGCAGAAATACCGCACGGATGAGGTGTGTGGACAAGTGCACCCCATCAGGAGACACACGCGATGACATGCATTTGTCCCGTTGTTGGAGATGTTAAATTACCATTTAAAAATATACCTTATCCTTTAGTAAGTAATCTGTGAAGTGACATTTTGAGATGATGTGAATATCCTGTTCCTCAAAAGCCTTCTACCTAATGGTTTAAGCGTCAATTGTGATCCGCACTTGAACAGGTTATTACATCAGTGGCTCCAAAACGGCGCTTTTTCTAATTCTATTGTTTCTTCTCTATTAATTAGCTGGCTTTATTCCTTAAAGAAGACCTGTCCCTTCACCGCTTTTTTTTCTTTTTTTTTTTTTTGTGGTACGCGGGCCTCTCCCTGCTGTGGCCTCTCCCGTTGCGGAGCACAGGCTCCGGACGTGCAGGCTCAGCAGCCATGGCTCACGGGCCCAGCCACTCCGCGGCATGTGGGATCCTCCCGGACCGGGGCACGAACCCGTGTCCCCTGCATCGGCAGGCGGACTCTCAACCACTGCGCCACCAGAGAAGCCCCCTTCACCACTTTTTAAAGATATTATTTTGGATTCATGAGTACTTTTCTAAAAAATTCAATGTGTTACAATCAAACATCTTTTTACACCCAAATCATTCCAAATTTGTACAGTGAGAGGCCCTCCACGTCTGCTATTTTCATGTGCCCTCATGCGTCTTTGGACACTTCCTTCTTTCTGACATTGTAAGACATTTCGGACTGACCTTGTACTTTCCCTGCTCCAGGCCTGGAGTCTCATTTTTCTCTTTGGTGGAGAAAAGTGTTTAGAAACCAAGATCTGGGTACTAGGTGTGCTCCCTGCAGCTGTGTCATTGTTTCCTTATCTCTTCAATGGAAAAGGACTCTCTCTCTCTCTCTCTCTCTCTCTCTCTCTATATATATATATATATATATATATATTTTATATATATATATATATATATATATATTGTGTGTGTGTGTGTGTGTGGTACGCGGGCCTCTCACTGTTGTGGCCTCTCCCGTTGCGGAGCACAGGCTCCGGACTCGCAGGCTCAGCGGCCATGGCTCACGGGCGCAGCCGCTCCGTGGCATGTGACATCATCCCGGACC
This sequence comes from Leucopleurus acutus, assembly GCF_964270905.1. NCBI lineage: Eukaryota > Metazoa > Chordata > Mammalia > Artiodactyla > Delphinidae > Leucopleurus > Leucopleurus acutus. Next base: position 113,514,776 of record NC_139149.1, on the reverse strand, counting down.
GGGGCACGAACCCGTGTCCCCTGCATCGGCAGGCAGACTCTCAACCACTGTGCCACCAGGGAAGCCCCAAAATATATATATTTTTAAAAATCATGAGCTCATACTGATGGTGCCTTTACCTCCAGTGCAATGTCAGAGGGTTTGTCCTCACATTCCCACATCTCATATTAGTTTATCTCCCATCACAGCAAGAATCCTTGTTTCAAGAATCCTTGTTTCCCGACTTCCCTGGTGGTGCAGTGGTTAAGAATCCGCCTGCCAATGCAGGGGACACAGGTTTGAGCCCTGGTCCAGGAAGATCCCACATGCTGCGGAGCAACTAAGCCCGTGCGCCACAACTACTGAGCCTGCACTCTGGAGACCGAGAGCCACAACTACTGAGCCCATGTGCCACAACTACTGAAGCCCGCGCGCCTAGAGCCCGTGCTCCACAACAGGAGAAGCCACTGCAGTGAGAAGCCCGTGCACCATAACGAACAGTAGCCCCCGCTTGCCGCAACTAGAGAAAGCCCGCACACAGCACTGAAGACCCAGTGCAGCCAAAAATATATAAATAAATTTATTTTTAAAAAAAAGAATCCTTGTTTCCAACATTTATATATTAACTCATTTGCCCAGTCATAGAATACATGCAAAATAGTTTTGTAATTTCTACCCCAATATCACTACTGAAAACAAACTTATTAAGTAAATTCCAACTTTTTTGTGGTTCTTTTGTCCTTAAAATATATCCCACTGGAGGGTCCATAGTCAGAGAAAACTTTTCAAAAGTTACTTGAATTCACTGTTTTTTTTAATGTGGTTATGATATCAATTTGATCTATAGTTAAACTCATCTATTTCTGCTTGTAGTCAATTGTATTTGATCCCAATAACAAAAGCCCAGAAAAATAGAGTCACTTTATATGAAACATGCATACAGCACCATGACAATGAAAGATATTATTCAGGAATTCAAAATTAATTTCAAGTAAACAGAAGATATTTCTCAAGAGATTTGGAAACATAAGGTTGACCAGACGTAGAGGATGTATTTTTCCATCACTGTTCTTTTGAGCTATCTTTGGAGGTGTAGGGACACTTCCTAAATAGTCACACAATAAACAAGGGCAAAGATGAATTTGAGATGCAGGAGTAAACCCTAAAAGATGATCATGGACCAACCAAGAAAGGAAAAATAGTGTCTGCGGAAGGAATACACAAGCGCCTAGTAATTTCAATGGATGCAAAATAAAATAAAATAAAATAAACCCTAGGATGCACTGGATATTAAGACTTGCCAGACTTTTTTTTTTTTTGGACTGGTAAATAAGGTATAGAAGTAACTGACAAGATAGGGTCACAGTGAGGACGGTCCGTATGAAACATCGATGTTTTGGGTCATTTTTCCACTGATGTAATACGCTGTTGCATTGTTTCTGCTGGAGACGCTGCTGCCTTTCGATTTACAAATTGTTTTGACCAAAATTTGGCAGCTCAGTGGCTACCTTACATCTTTATTTTCCCAAAGTGTGATACGTAATATTAATTAAGATTTCGATTCTCATGGGATTCAAATTCCATAATTTTTAAACTTTGTGATACAAATAACTCCGACCTCCCCAAGGAGCTACTGCACATACAACAATAAAATTAAAATGTCAGATGTGAGTGAAATATGCTTTTCTGCCTTAATAAATAACTGAATACATGCATACTGTGAATTCAAATAAATTCCCCTGTGCCTCCTCTTCAAGTTACCTAGCAAGACGGTGATTCATCATCCCGGGTTTCCCTGGAAACCATTGATAAGATTTCAAAACACTTCAAAACAGTATAACCCTTCTCTTGAGATGTTTCCTTGCTTGCCTAGGAAACCTGTCTCTTATTTTGACTCGGGAGTGGACGGAATGGAAATTCTTATGCCAGGAGCAAGACGGTTTCTGAAAATTCCTGAGAGGAGGGTCAGCCCCGAGCATGAGGGTCCACAGACGTTTCCATCTCTCCACCCACTGGATTTAGTCCACCGCCCTCCTGTTAGGGGCCCTCACGTCCAGGATGACAGGGATGTGGGAGATCTCTGCCCCGAAGGCCACAGCCCTCATTCCTCACCATCCTCCCGCACAGCTGGAGGTGTCAACTTTTGGGAAACATGGAGGTGATGCAGTGTGTAGTATCGTGGGTCCCTCTTCTAGGTTTCTTGCTGTTACCTAGATAATTCATAGAAACCAAGCCTGGAAAAGCACATCCCACCCTCTCCTCCTCCAGCCCAGAAGCTGTGGTGGTAGGCACACGTCTGGGGGAGGGGGGTGTCTATCAGAGCCTCCCCTGTCCCTTCCAGCCAAGGTCCGGTCCATGTTCCCAGCTCCCCAGGGAGCAGAGGGAGTGCAGCACCGAGGTCAAGGTCAGCCTCTCCCCCTGGTCTCATCAGAAGGTGCCTCAGGGCTCCAGGGGGCTGTGGGGGGGGGGCGTGGCGAGTGTCCCGTGGGGATGAAGACAGGGAGGCAAGTGGAGGGAACTGTGTGGAGACCCGACTGGCCGTGTGTGTCCAGGAGTGGGCGTGACTGGGCAGTGGGCCAGGATGGGCTGAGACCAGAAGGAGAGGAGTCCAGCCGCCACTGGTGGGAGGCTCCGTGGGGGAGGGGAGGGAGGGGAAGCCCAAAAGGAATGTTCCAGAAGGAGTTGGAAGCATCAGTTTCTAGCAACAGGGTGAAGAGCCTCCTTACAAACACATAAATCCCCTTTTTAGAGAAAGCACAATGATTTTCAGGAAAGTAAAACTGTGTCACTCAGGCTCAATTTTGTTTTTTGTGTTTTTGGGGTTTTTTTAAGATTTTTTTTTTTTCTTTTTGATGTGGACCATTTTTAAAGTCTTTACTGAATTTGTTGCAGTATTGCTTCTGTTTTATGTCTTGGCTTTTTGACCACGAGGCAGGTGGGATCTCAGCTCCCCAACCAGGGATCGAACCTGCACTCCCTGCATTGGAAGGTGAAGCCCCAACCACTGGACTGCCAGGGAAGTCCCTCAGGCTCAATTCTGAGTGATGAGTTTGCCTCAGGGTGAGGTCTGATTCCCGGCCGCCCCAGCCCTGTCGGAGGGAGAACCAGGGCCCCGGTGCCTGGGAGGGCAGAGGAGGGTTTGGGGAGCCTGGCTGTCCCCGGGCACACAAGGTGACCGGACACCACTGAGCCCTTGGGAGACGTGGGTGGGGACCTGGGGACCCTGCGTGTGGGACGCAGCATCTGCAGGAAGCCTGAGGTCGTATGAACTGTTTCTTACCCTCGAGAAGGAAGGAAGACACCCCCGGAGCAGCGTGATGGAAGAGTTGAAGGCCCAGTGTCTGGAGCTCAGGGTTCTGAAGGGGGAGATACAGGTGGGTCCCAGCAGGTACAGCGAGCCTTGGGGTCCCTCTGCAGACAACTGAGGGAGCCCACAAGCCTGGCGGTGGCTTAAAGGCGGCTGAATGTGCCCCCCTTGGAAAAGTGGGAGATCTTCCTTTCCCCAGGAGAATGGGGGTACAGGCTGGATTCAGAGGAACCGCAGGCAGGTGGAGGGCATAGCTTGCGTCTGGGGCTTTTCACATTCCCGCAGGTGCGGCCAAGCCTTCCGTGCGCCCGCAGGCCGGTGTGTAAGGGAGCCGCGAGGTCTCAGTTCACACCTGGCACCACGCTCCCCTGATGGAGGACCACACCTTGTCAGGTGGGGACGGGCTCCTTCGCAGGCGGCTCTGCTGCTTGGGAAGGAGAGTGGGTCTGCTCCCCTAGCTCCAGGTCACACTCCTTCTCACCTCCTCAGGGATGTCAGTCCTGAATCTCCCTTGATCCTGCATCCTCCGTGTTTCCAGCTACTGGGTGATTCCCATTAGCAAATAAACTAAAAACAAACACACACAAAACCACCTGGGGACCTTACCTGCTCCTCTGGCTGCTCCCTTGTTTTCTTCTCCCCTTCACTGCCCAGCCTCTTGAAAGAGCTGCTTTTTGCACCTTCTCTCCTCCCATATCCATAGTCTCCTTCTGTGCTCTGTTGGGCCTCGTGGACACAGAATCGGATTCACCACAGTCCTCGATTCCTGGTCTACCCTCGTGGTCGATCCGTGGCTGCCCCACATTTGTTTATTTACTTACTAGTTAATGTTAAGCACCTTTGAACTCACCACCCAAAATGAAAGCTGGCACATTGACAATGACCTACATGTCACCACATGGTCTTTCTACACCTGCCCATCCCCTGGCTTCTGCCACCGGAAGCTGATCATCACCCTGACCCTGGGTGCGTCCTTCTCCGGCTTTCCTTTCTGTATAGTTTTATCACCTTGCTGGGTAATAATGAAGAGGTCTTCTCTCCCATTCCCACGTCTTTGCTAAGGCCCTAGGGCCGCAATGAACATTCCTGTAAAGCTTCCTGTGGTATGCGAGCACCGTCTCCAGGGTTTGTCTCTCTTCTTTTTAAATTACTTTATCCAGAACTATTTTCAGTGTGCACAGATCTGTCTCCCTCAGGAAATGCACACAACAGCATGTCCTGTTTCGACTGTCCTCATGTAAAGTTGTCACAAAGTCCACTGCAAGGATGTGGCCCTTTACCTGCCACCTTCCTTATGGGATGACTCACGGCTGATGCAAATGATTCCACCATGAGCGTACTGATGGCGTAACTTCCTCTGAACTCAGAATCTTTGAATCTAGGATCTTCTGGAAGCTTCTTCACGCACACGTCTGGTGCTTGCGCTGGGGTGATTTGAAGGCTGATGTTTGACCAGAGCTCTTCTCATGGCCCCCCATGTGGCTTGGGCTTCCTGCAAGCATGGCAGCCCTGCAGGACCCCGTACATGGCGGTCAGGATTTCAGGAGCAAATGTTCCGGAGAAACGGCAGAAAGTAGGTGGTCCCTTCTGTCCTGCTTCAGACATCACACAGCATCACTTGGCCATACTCTGCTGGGTGAAGCAGTTACAGTTCTTGTAGCTTCGAGGGGAGGGTGCAGAGAATGCACATCTGGATGGGAGGGGTGGGTTGGTGTCATTTTTAAACCACAGACAGCAAGGGAAGGAAGTTCAGTCTGAAAGAAAGGGCAGCTCTGCTGTGCTGAGAGTTCCAGGAGAGAGCACGGTGGGCTGGAGGTGGGGTGGTGGGAGCCCAGCCTGGGAAACTCTGAAGACTTGGTGCCTTGGTCACATTCTCCCAGAACCTGAGAGCTGGGCGGCTCCACAGTGCCCTTAATCCAGCCACACAGGGAGAAGGACCGACTGTCCAGACTCAAAATTGCTGAGGGGTCCACGCCTCATGCTCTTCAAGTGTCTTCCCCACTGTCGTTGGGGCTTGACAGCAGCTCCCTGAGTAAGATAAAATGAGTTGAGGTTTACCTGGAACAAATCCATTCTAATGAGAAAGAAGAGGATCGGACAACTCTAGTAAGAGTGTTTGGGATCCATTGGCTGTTTGGCTGGAGAGAAGGAAGCAGGCTGGAGCTGGCAGAGGGGAAACAGACTGAGGACGGGGGCGGCCAGTGGCCTCAACGGGGCCGTGGGGTCGGGAGCTGAGTGGGAACTGATAGTTTCTTAATTGTGAAAATGGGAACCAACGCCTCTACGTTACTTTTCCAAAGATAAAATAAGCGTCTATGTGAATGATTAGTAAGAGAATCCCGTGTCCTTCATTTTGCTGTTTTTAAGGTGCGAATAATTTCCCCCTGGGGGCCTTTTTGAGAGAGGGGTCTGGGACACAGGGCCACTCAGTGACAAAATCCTGCCTTCACAGCACTCCAAACTCAACCGTTATCCCCCTCTGTGCTCCGTGGATGTGTAAATATTACTGCTGCCATGGTCACTAGCTGGAGTCCATCCCCGTGCCCCTCACCATTCCAACAGGGACTCTGTATTGGAATCCCCTCAAACGAGTAGATGCCAAAAACTGGTAAAAAACCAAAATACACCAAATTCCAAAACATGTCCTTGATCAGGACCTGTAGCTCAAGAGAGTTTCTCGTGGCAGGGAACGGAAATGCCTGTCTTGTAGTTGTTCTACACGCTCCCCGTGGGGGAGGGGTGGGTGTGGCAGCAGTCACAACAGTGTTTCTCAAGTCTTTCTTTCCTACAGAGTCCCGCGGGGGATTTTCAACATTTTTCACAAAGATACCTGGATTACTAAGAAGATTTTTTACATTATTTTCCTTTTAAAAAAATCTTTTGGTAGCAGTGCCTCATAGCTCTGAGAATACCAACCACATTGCTCTATGTCACTGTTTAGTGGGGACAAGGTTCCCGAGGTGCAGACTAACTTGTGCTCATCCCAAGAGTCAGACAGATTTGGGCATGTCTCTGTGGCCTCTGGGCTGATGTCACCAAGGTCATGTTTGTTGAGAGCCTTGGAGCTTCCTGGGAGGTAAGTCATCTGAAGGGGAAGAGCACAGGGTGACCCAAAGCCAACTCGGGAGGGGAGGGGCCCCTGTGATCCAGGACAGTGTCTATTCCACAAACTGCTCATGGCCCAGCCCATACAGACTCAGGCCTGTGTCTTAGAAAGAGAATCTGGAAATTAAGAAGTGAGCTAGGAATGAACAGACTTAATGTTCCACTAAACTTCTCCCATTCTGCAGTGTGGACCATGACAGGGACAGGATGTAGAATGGGTGGCCTTGTAGCCTGTCCATCAGTGAGCTGGAATCAGGGGCTGACATCTCAAACCTACCTGTGGCTCAGAATGTGGAGACAACTCCTAGGAGCTGTGCATGGAATGGTTTCTGCATCAGGCAGTTCAAAGGGCTTGAGGAGAAGGGCAAGCCAAGGAATAGACCAGAGATGATCAAGGCCCAGCAAGGAGACCTGGCAAGGAGGCAGGGAGATGAATCATGGAGGACTTCCTTGACTTGAAAACTAAGCAACAACTAACATCAACCAACTAAAACAGACGGCTCTCATTTCTCAGCTGTCGAAGTGGCAAAGATAATTTAAAATGATCATTCCAAGGGGCAGCTAAAACCATTAGGGGAAGAGTTGACAGGCTGACAAGAGCTGATGCCTTTCATCTACCTTAATGTTGCCGAAAGTGGGGAAGCTAGACATCGTGTACCCCCTGAAGCTCTGCAATAGGAAGGTCTCAGACCCACCTGAGAAGTACTATTGCTGATAGATTGAACCTGAACCCAGTCGAGCCTTTAGACCTAACTGCCCATTCACAGCAAATGGGAAGTTGAGAAGAGATTTAAATGATGCCCCAATGCGTCAGACAGCCAAAGCCAGAAGTGAGACATTCTGTTGGACAAGTGACCCGGAAAATGATCAGATTGTTTCTAAGAAATAACTGGCATGGAAAAACCAGAAGAGGATGTAAACTGTTAAGATTACAAAAGAATTAAGAGTCATATTATCTGAAAGCAAAGAGTAGGGCAAATGAACCATAAAGGCACTTCTGAGACAATCAGGAAAATTAAAGGTAGATTGGTTATCAGGCAATATAAAGAAACTATTGCTAATCTTTTGGGTGTAATAATGGTATTATGTGTGTGTGTTTAGCCTTGATCAACTATTTGGTAGAGATGAACACTGGAGTATTTATGAGTGGAATGATATGCTATCTGAGATTTGTTTTCAATACTCCAGAGTTTTTTTAAAAAGCTTTAAGAGGTCAAATGAAACACAAAGAGTAGAATTTGGGTGAAACGTTGACGTGAGTGATGAGCTCAGGGAGTTCATCATACTCTTTTCTATACTTTTGTGTATGTTTGAGATATTTTCATATTAAAAGATAAAAAGAAATTAGTTCCTCTGGATTGGCAAAGGCGTGGAGAATTTTTTTTTTTTCTTTTTTTTTTGCGGTACGCGGGGCTCTCCCTGCTGTGGCCTCTCCCGTTGCGGAGCACAGGCTCCGGACGCGCAGGCTCAGCGGCCGTGGCTCACGGGCCCAGCCGCTCCGCGGCACGTGGGATCTTCCCGGACCGGGGCGCGAACCCGCGTCCCCCGCATCGGCAGGCGGACTCGCAGCCACGGCGCCACCAGGGAGGCCCTGCTTCAGGTCTGTATTATCCAGCTTATCAGTTTCCTCTGGTTTTATCTTCCATTTCTCTCTTCATTATGTTCTTATTTTCCTTAAAATCCTTAAGCATATTTATAACAACTGTTTTAAGGTCCTTCTCTGCTAATTCCATCACTTCTTCATCATCTGCATCATTTCTGGGTCTGTCTCCATGACTGATCTTTATCACGGTGATGTGTCACGTTTTTTCACACCTTTGCATGTAGTGAATTTCGACTGGATATTGGACATTGTGACTCTTGCATTATTGAATGTCCAGCTTTTTGGGGGTTTCTTTGGTCTTCCTTTAAATAGTATTGCAGGGTTTTTCGGCAGTCTGTTAAGTTATTCTTGAATCAGATTGATATTTTTGAGTCTTGCTGTTAAGTTTTTAATGCCAGGTTTAGAGTAGCCTTTACTGTTGGGCTAGTTTTATCTATGACTAATGCATGACCTTCCCGAGCTCTTTTCTGAATGCCTTGTACATTCTGTGAGTTCTCTCCGCTTGACTGGTTGGAACTGTGTGAGGTCTGGACATGGTTAACCTTACCAACCCCCTAATAGTTGTTTCCCTGACCTTGGAGAGTTGGTCCTATGCAGGCACGTTATGATTTTCACCCAGAGACTCAAGGGCACGGAAGGAGGCTTCGCAAAGAGCATTGTTTTCTGTGTAGCTCATTCCACTCCAGTGCTCTGCTCCACAAATTCTGGCCTCCTTGGCCTCTCTGAACTTCCATCCCTGATGCTCAAGTCAGCGAGATCTCTACGACCTGCTTGGATTCCCTCTCCCTGTGCTGTGGTCCAGAAAGTGCCTTCCGGTGGAAAGCTGGGGCCATGGTGGCATTCACCTCCTTTGTTTTCCTTCTCTCAATATCCTGCACTGACACACCGACTTTGGTCCAGTGTCTGAAAGCTGCCGTTTCCTGTATTTTGTCCAGTTTTCTCGTTGTTTATGGTAGGTAGGCAAGTTCAGAGCTGGTTACACCTCCTGACTAGAAACAAGAGTCCAACTTCATCATTTCTTTTAAAAAAGTCATATAACCAAAAAAAAAAAAAAAAAAAAAAGTCATATAACCAGTCTAGAAGCTTCTTCTACAAAATGAACCAAGACAGAAATGAGATCTAGTCAAAAATAGAATCAGTGTTTTATGTCCAATATGAGGGACACTGAAGGGAAGAAGTGACCATGACTCATTATTTCTTCATGTGTTGTCTTTAGAGGAAGAAAAAAAAAAAGTGGACGAAACGAAACAACAATAAACCAGAATAGGAGAGGGAATCAGTTCCTATATGCCTGAAAGACTTTTCAAGAATTCCATCCTTAGAATGAATAATCAACAAGCTCACTGTTTAAAAACAAAACCAAAAATAGAAACAGACGTATCCTTTGCTCCCCAGCCACTGACCAAGAGCAAGTTCGGAAGACTTGGTCTACTACCCACATATAATAGTATCTGGATTCAATACATTGCAAACTTGCATTGACCTCCACGGCAGGCACAGAGGGCTTTGAATTTCCAACAACAGTGCTTGAGTGGAGAGGTGTTGGTACAAAACCACTTTTACTAAGAGTGTGAATTCGAAACCAATGAACCTGTTTGAGAGCAGTCAACAAGAAGGGAGGATGAACAGTGAAATGCCCACTCATTTTCTCTTTAGGAAACTCCCCACTCTCCTCTCTCGCTCTCTCTCTCTCTCTCTCTCTCTCTCTCTCTCTCTCTCTCTCTCGCACGCGTGCGCGCGCGCTCAGGTGCAGGGCAAAGCAGGCTTCTCTAAGTGCTGGGAGAGTTGTTGGCCTGGTGGAGATCACATCTGATCTTCCAGGGTGGAAGTGGGTTTTCTAGAATGTGGTTCAGGCCAGCCAGGGGGATACGAGCTAGCCACAGCCACCCATGTTCGCAGCTGCAGCTGTATCTCCAACATTCTGAGCTGACCTCCTCATGGACTTCCACTTGTAACACAAAGAATCAAGTGTTTTCCCCGATGTGAGGTTCAGGTTGACTTTGCAGAACTCAGGCAACATTTTGTCTTTCTTCATTTAACACTGGATGTGTATGGATAACTCAGGAGGAAAAAGCAGCAGTGGAAAATATTTGTTTTGCACAGCCAAAGGCTGGTAAGAGCAGTTAAAGTTCCTAAGTTTTCCCAGAAGACTAAAAGGAACTTCAGCTGAGCTCCTGTTGGTCTACGGCAGCCCCTCTATTTTGGTGAAGTTGAGCTGTAAAGTCACAGGCAATGGTATTCAAACCAGACGCCTGTAGGCAATTTTCAGAATCGTGCCGTACATTCAGATCTCTGGGTGTAAAATTATTTTTATAAAACGTGATGGCGGTTTCGTTCCTTTAAGCAACTCTAGGCACGACAGACGATGCTGCTTGAAAGCGACATTAAAAATGGTGCAGGAGCCGCAAGGAGGTTGGCCGAGTTCTCCAAACGAGGGAAATTCTTGCTCTCCGGCTGGCAGCGGCTGGCTGTCTGCCTTTGGATATAATCAAAGCACGCAGCCAAATTAATTCTGTGTTCAGCTCCAATTTTGAGCTCCGTAGGGGCTGTCAGACCAGACCATCCGTGCGGGAATTCGGGCGGCTCAGCAATGTGACCCCACCCCCGACCACCGCCCCACCCTGTCCCGTCCCCAGCAGCCCTCTCCCCTTCCCTTCCTTTCTTCCTCCACAAGTGTTTATTGTGCAGCCAGGGCTGCAGTGGGGAGCAGAGCCCCGAGTCTCATGGGGGTGCAGACGTCACGGAAACAATCATAGTAGAGAAGGTGTAATTACAAAGTGAGATCAGTTCTCTGGAGGAAAGGGTCATGGGTCTAACAACGGAAGCAACCAAGGCCAGGGATGGAAGAGCATCTCTAGGACACGCTGGGGAAGAAGCTCCCTGGGGGCGGGGCAGGAAGGAGACGATGGAGAGAGACCTGTCTCCAAGGAGGGGACCCCACGCATGCCAAGGAGGCGTCAGGGAACCGAGAGCAGCTCCCAGATGTGATTTTTCAGGTCTCAAATGTGACCCTCTGTTCATCCTGTCCCCAAAGAGTTCTCTGCTAAGGTATAGCACTCTATGGCCTGACAATGCGTTATTTTGGTCCTCCTGAGTCTGTCCAGATAAGGAAATTCTGGCTGTCTCCCATCGGAGAGACCAGAGCACCTTGAGGAGAAGCTGTACCAGACACCCAGCACATGTTCGTGGGCTGACTTTGCCCATGGCACTCACGGCGCCTACATTTTTTTTCTCGTGTGCAGCTCCCACCGGGACATTTTAAAGATTCACAAGCTGTCGTAGAATGCTTCGAAATACTCTTAAAGAATCAGACTACATGAAATCTACCTCTACAAAAATATTTTAGAGCCGTGATAAACAAAGAGCATTTATGTTAAAGAAACAGGGATTTAAATTTATCCTCAGAAACTAAATGAAAGGCCTGACATTTCCCAAAATTACAGCTTTTGAATTACCTTACAGTTATTCCTTTGGGTGTAGAGAAAACATAAATCAAAGGTACTTCGGAAGACTTAAAACATACCAGCGTGTGTCACCATGAAAGAGAAGCTATGATCTGAATTCGTTCTCAAATCATCTCTCTAAAAGGCTGAGTAAGTATTTTGAGTTTTCTCTTCTGGAAACAAAGAAAATCTTACTCTTTTTTCTTAAGCCGTGGGTACTTCTGTAAGGATATTACACTCGGTATTTTTTCCCTCATGTATTATATTTTGATCCAGACACATCTACCATGTTCAGGACAACTATTATATAGTCATAAACAGGAGGGAAAATCTGAACACTATATTTTCCAGTAGCATCTCTTTAAAATACAAGGTTTTCAAATGTAAAGAAAATGGGAGTTTCCCAAGGGAGAGAATGCTTTCAAGTTTATATTCATACTTAGTTTCTGGTGAAATGCTACCATTAATTAGTGGGTGCTTGGCCTTTGGAGAAACACCACATTGCAAAAGTTTCTTAACAAAACGTCCCCCAGAACAGAGAGAGAGAGACGGGCAATGGTAGGTGTGATCCCAGGAGGCTGGCTGTTATCCTGTGCGGAGAATGCTTTTAGTTAGAATTCGAGGCATCATCACAATAATAATGTCAGTATTATTTCCTTCAACTCAAATTCTATATCACTGCCTGAACAGTCACTTTCTGTGCATTTATACACCCGTTTGGTCATTTGGTCCAAGACCTACATCTCATCACTTCCGGCACCCACTTTTCTTCCATCAAAATTCTTCGCGGGTGATCCACATCATTGCCGGCCCCAGCCCCAGGCGTAGGGTCCTAGTTCGGAGGCTCATGGCATTTTTTGTTGATAACAGAGCTGCCCTGGAGAGTCTGCGCAGAATTGGAACTTTGGCTGAATCAGGCACAGGTGGTTGCTTCATTTACTCTTCTTGTAGGTCTTTTTTTTTTTTTTTGCGGTACGTGGGCCTCTCACTGTTGTGGCCTCTCCTGTTGCGGAGCACAGGATCCGCGGCATATGGGATCTTCCCGGACCGGGGCACGAACCCGCATCCCCTGCCTCGGCAGGCGGACTCTCAACCACTGTGCCACCAGGGAAGCCCTGTAGGTCATTTTTATTAAAATGTATTTTCCATTAAACTTATAAGCTTAACTCGCTAAACTCATAAACCTTCAACTTAGACAGTGCTGTACGTCGATTATATCTCAATAAAACTGAAAAAGAAATGCAGTTTGCTTCCATCAGGAATTTTTCACCACGTCCCAAGCTGTGTCATGCACTTTTGTTGGAGTTACATTGGAATAGTTTAAAATCATATGATATTCAGCTTTGACTCTAATGGCATTAATGGATGCAGGTCTGTAAGTTACAGCCCCAGGCTGTACTTTCACAATGAAAGTATTAGGCCAGTTTTCAGGCCCAACTGACCGAATAATGCATGCTTGCTACTTCACGGTGCAGGAATAGGTCCAGACACACACGCTCCCGTGCCTATGTACGGGCTCCACTTGGGGTCGTGCAATTGGCACTGGTCCCTATTCCTCCATCCTATAACAGGATTTCTAGTTGGTTTATGGTTACACGACAACCAATTAGTGAACAGAATGCTCCCAGCACCAGGCTCCCTTATAGCTGGGCGGGGGGCTGTTTGAGTGTGCGATAATGAAACACAAAGGAATTCTACTGAGTGCAGTTGCCAGGAAGGTTCTTGTTTTCCTTGTGAGAAAAAGACAACTGGCAGATCCCATACCCTTTGCCCTCTCCCCCTCTTGCTGACTGGAAAATGGACCTGGTACCCAGAGATGCAGCATGAAGCCACAGCCTGAGGATGGCTGTGAAGGGAGATGCAAGTCTAGTTCCCTGAGCTTGTGCATCAGCCCTGGACCGTGCACTCAGCCTGGGAACTGGTCAGGTTAGAAAAATAAACCCCTTCTTCGGCATAGCCGCTTTCCGCCAGGTTTCAGCTGCCTTCAGCCAAAAGTTGTCCCGGCAGACTGATCGAATGATGCATGTCATATGTGTGATATGCACAAGACGCAGTTGCTAGAAACATCCGGGAAGGGCGTGCCCTGGGCGTGGGTGGGCTTCATTTGACCAAGGCCAGTACCTATGAGTCCCTCTCATACTCATTAATGCTCTGCATACGAGAGTCTTTTAAACGGACATCGCCTTTTTTTCACAGCCTCTAGGCTAGTGGTTGTTGAACTTTGGGGGTCATGAACCTGTGTGAGAATCTAAAAAAGAAAACCTCCGGATATCCTCCTCGGAGGACACACAGACCAAAGTAAAGAAAAGATAAGCGCACCATTTGAGGGTTTCAGAGAACTTCCTAAAACCCATCGAGGGGTGCTGGCTGCAAACGTTCTGTTCTGTTCAATCAGTTTTGATGATGCCTCTCTAAAGGCTCACCATGCTAATCAACAGGATGCTAATTAGGTACTTGTCTGATTTTTAATTTTGCAAATTGGGGTATTCGTTTTATTCCTTGCAATTTACTAATTCTAAATTATTCTCATTTCATAAATCATTATCTATAGCAAAAAAAAAAAAAAAAAAAAAAAAAAATCACCGGTACAGCGTAGGAAATCAAATGGCACAAAAACATATACAATGAAAACTGAGTTCTTCCCCCAAAGGCAGGACTCCAGGCCCTAGCAACCCCATGACGGAGCTCCTTGGGTGTCATTCCAGGAATGTTTTGTGTGTAACTTCCATAAATGGGAGATTTTATAGTCACTGTTCTATTTTGTTTTCCACTTAGTATATCTTGGAGATCCTTTCGCACCAACTATTATAGATCTGCCTATTCCTTTTAATGGTCGAACAGTGTTCCATTGTGTAAGCGTACTGTGATCTATTTAACCACCTCGGTACTAATGGACATTTCTGTTGAGGCAGATTTTAAACTCACTCTTGGTTCAGCAGGCTCTGTGCTGTCTCCATGCCAGCCATTGAAATATGTGGAGAGAATACAAACTAATTACATCTGCTTAACCGAAGGAAGTTAAAAACAAAAAGCCTGTTACAAACCCCTCCCCACTTTTCATCATGTCCATGTAGAACATTCTGAAGTCAGAAATACAATTTCTGCTCTTTGCCACTTTCAGTTATGCAAGTCCCCGTTTCCTCCTCTTGCTGGGGTTTTTGTTTCACAGGGAAACATCACCTGGGTATGGTAGGAACGGGGTTCAGCAAAGACCTTGGAGCCAGACTGCCTGGGTTCGAATCTCAGCTCCACACTTTGTAGCTATGTGACCTTGGGAAAGTTACTTAACCTCTCTGTGCCTTACTTTCTCATCTGTAAATGTGGATAATAATTTTACCGGTTGCACAGGGGTGTCAAGAGGATCAAATGAGTTAAAATCTCTGAAGTTCTTAGGACTGTGACACACAGAGAAAGCGCTAAGTGTTGGCTGTTACTTGTCTAGGTGGCCGTGGAATAAAACTGAGGGGTCAGTGGCTTCTGCAGTGGTGGTGTTGCCCACGGTAAGGAATGCCTGGAGCCTGTCTCAGAAGCCTCCTTGACCTCTGGTGCAGAGGCCCACATGTGTGCTTGCACACTTGTGCACACACAAGTACACCCCACACACACCGCCCAGGCCCATCCGAGGTCTATTGAGCCAGGGATGGTGTGCAGGAGGGAGGGACTTCTGCAAAGTCCTCCTGGGGACCAGCATTAACCAAATGAGAGACTGTGCGTCTGCCTGCACGGTGCCTCCCATGGGGACGGGAAATCCCTACAGCCCTGGGCATTAGCCCCTGAATGCAGAACACGGGGTAAGGCCCAAACCCCGGCCTGGCCTGGGGGGCACAGTGACCAGCGGGGATAAACATCACTACCCCTGATGAATAGGAGGTCTGAGAAGGCCCATGGCTGAGCACTGCCCCATTTATTCCTCCCATCGGGGACAGTCCAACAAGCCCTAGAGACATCGTTCGTATTAGAGAAGCCTCCCTGAAAATAACTGCCTGGATTTTAATTAAGGTTCAGCAGGAGGTGACTGAAAAGTGGGCCAGTGAGGAGAAGCCAGGATGCCCAGGAGAGGAGTCTGGAGCCAAAGCTGGGAAATATTTAGAAATCACAAAGCGAAATCCATACCCATCCCCTCCTACTCAGATATCATTTACATTTCCTTTCTGTCTACTGTTTTACCATAAAATGAAAAACTGAGCTTGTCTTCATGCTTCAGAGCACCCAAGAATCAGATGGAAAGCTTGGTAAATACAGATTTCCTGCACAGGTCCCACAGCATCTGACTCAAAAGCCCTGGGAAATCTTGGAATCTGCATTTTTAATACAGATGAGAATGCCTGCTGGAGAGGCCTATTCAGGTGGTCCGTGGATCACACATAAAAAATCAGGCCAGAGCTTCCCTGGTGGCGCAGTGGTTGAGGGTCCGCCTGCCGATGCAGCAGACACGGGTTCGTGCCCCGGTCCGGGAAGATCCCACATGCCGCGGAGCGGCTGGGCCCGTGAGCCATGGCCGCTGAGCCTGCGCGTCCGGAGCCTGTGCTCCGCAGCGGGAGAGGCCACAATAGTGAGACGCCTGCGTACCGCAAAAAAAAAAAAAAAAAAAAAAAAATCAGGTCAGTGGTCACAGCAATTATGTTTTTAAAAATGTCCTTAAATAGTGGAGCTATTTCATTTTCTCAAGGTTACCAAGCTGGTACCCACTTCACTTCCTCCCAGAGCTGTGGATCCAAACCTATGGGAATCCCAAATAATAAGGATATTTTAGCTAGAGCTCTGTTCTGATCTGACTGACTTGCAAAATACCCAAATAAGAGTAAATATTATAAACCTTTGAATAATGTATATATTTTGAAGGCATTTTGAGAATAATTATACTAATAAACCACCTTGTTGGAAGTGAAATATATGAGTACTGTGCAAAGTTCTTTCTCTCAGGGACAGAGTGCTGCCTGATACATCCAAGGTATCCAATCATACTTCCAGCAGAATTTTGGAATATATCACGTCACAAACAGAAAATGGAGTCGCTTTTACTTGGATATGAATTTCGGAATGCAAAACCAATTTATTTTTGTTTTGACAGTTTTAGATACATTGTGCATGGCATCGTGACACCAGCCATCAGGACATCTCTATGCGTTTTCCACAAAGCTAATATTTGAAAAATGATCACTGTCGCCCAGGTCCTGGGAAAAATACATAAACCTCCAAGGTCTGTGTAAATTATTTCTAACTAGGTCAAGTGCCCTGAGTCCCTCAAGACACATTCAGCGCCTTTTCTGTCTTTCTCAACTCATCTACCACCTAGGAAATGTGATAATTAGAAATATGTAAAGGTGTTTTGAAAAATGACTTGCAGAACTGGAATATGATTTTCCAAATTATTTTAACCCATAATTGTTTTCCTATTAATTCACTAGTGGCACAAAGAATACACCTTCCTACAGCACTTCCCTCTACACGCAGGAGGTTGCATTTGTACATTTCAATCTCACACGTCATTAAGCTGACTTGGCAGCGAGGATTTTACTATAAATTCTGCAGATGTTGATTCTAACCAGGCTCAGGGTCAAAAATGAAAGTGACTCGGTTCTCCAGACCCCTTCTCTTCTAGGATTCCTTAGAGTCGCCAGGCAACCACCCTGCCTGCTTGACTCAGGTGACCGTCCAGGGAGGCAGCTCACCTGAGGCTGCAGGTGTTGGCCTTGTGTACCCACGCCTGCTATTCTCACCTAGGTGTGATCATCCACACCTTGGGTGTGAGCTGATTTTGTGCTTGGAGTGTAGAAAAATATGCTGTTGTGTGAAAGATAAAACAAACACTCTTTTTTTTTTTGTCCTAAAGTGTGAGCTTCCGCTGAGCTGAACATATGTAATGTTATAGTGGAAAGACCAGTGAACTAAAACAAGTAGAGATAGAACTTTCTAGAATAAAATCCAAAATGGACTCGCCACAAAACTTTCATTTGTTTGATTTTTAAACGTCATTACAATGACACACAAACCTGTTCAGGCACTTGGTACTTGGCCTCCATCCTCCCAAGAGAATCGGTCAGCAGTGGTCATTGGGAAGTTGTTTATTCAACAAGTCATTCATCCAAGAATGCATTGAGTGTGAGTGTGCGTTTCTCGAGCGTGAGCTGGACACTGTCGCATCTTCCTTGCCCAGTGTACAGTGTGTGAGGGCACAACAAGCAAACACACGGCTCTAACACGGGCAGATTCGGGTTATATTTGTGGTAAGGGCAGAGGGCTGGCACGTGGGCTTGCGTTTTCTGGGTTTCACGCGTAGCAAGCATGTCCTCAAGAGGAGGACAAACTGACCACCTGGAAAGCATAATAAAGCCGCTAGCTCAGTGAGGTCGAAACAGCCGCAAGAGCAAAGAGCCAAGGAAACATAGTTCACCTTGTATCTCCCTTATTTGTCCAACGATCTGAGTCGTGAGCGATGCACGGGTGTTTGTCAGCAGCCAACGTTGTACGTTGCCAAGAAAGGCATTAAAACAACTACGACAATTTACTATCTTTATCAGTTGCCCAAATAAAGGACACGTTAACACTAAAAAGGCTTAATCTCAGGATCAGGGAGCGTGATCTGCTTTCTGTAAATCTGGCTTTCATGAAAGCCCTCCGGGCACTGTCCTCATTCCTCTCATTTTGGGGGGACAGGTGGAAGCTTAGCAGGGCCAACAAGAACCTGTGCGCCAGCATCTGGGAGACACCCCTTCGTCGGCCCGCGAGGGTGGGGGTTATGGGCATGGGTTTCTAGTTCACAAGGACCATGCTGGCGGCTGGGTGGAGGATGAGCTCAGGGGGTGGGGCTGGAGTTGCAGGTACAGGGAGAGGTGATGGTGGCCAGGACCAAGGTGGAGCCCCGGAGAGAGAGGAGAAGAAATGAGGGGGCGTGACCCGGAAGCCTTAGAGGTCCATGTGATGGCGCGGGGGGGTTGAGAGGGGAAGCCCTGTGGAGGGTGTCCGTTCAGGTTTCCACACTGTCTGCTCCAGCTTCTCACTGGCTTTTTTGGTCTAAAATATCTCAGTGACGCCTTCCATTCTTCTGTTTGGAGCCTAGAACTGCTCACCCCTCACTGCTCCCCACGACAGCCACGTCCTCCACAGCTTCCCTCCCCGACCACGATGCTTAACCAACCCCTCCCCACTTCCCAGTGAAGCCGTTCGTCAACGCCTGGGACCCCCCCAGTCCTGACCCGCCGTGTTCTCAGACGCTCCTCTTGGCCTCACTGCGCGATCAAAAGCCACACCGAGCCCATCTCCCCCTTCTGTCGCCCACACCCTCCGGCCCCTGACATCCAGGGCAGTGCAGGGGCTTTGGGACCCCGGGCTTCTCCGCGGCTAATCCGACCCACACCTCCTGTCCGGGTCTGTCACCTCCTCACCCCAGTCCCCCAAAGCCTTCCCTTCCCTCTGGGTCTAACCTGGCATTAAGCCCGCACACGACCCTTCGTAGAGCAGCGTAAACCCCAGCGCCTCTGAACCCCTCGCTTGTCCCCAGACTTCACCTCATCAGAGGCCTTCCAGGCCGTCCTGATCTACACCCGCTCCTTCCCCTAAGGTCACGGTTTTCTCAGGGTCCCTCATAGCGCTTAACCTCCACCTGATCTCACACTGAACATTGATCTTGTTTGCCGGCTGTTTCCCCACTAGCGCGTGGGCTCCATGGGGACACGGATTACACCCCCCGGGCCTGGAACAGTGCCGGGCAACAGAAGGTACTCAATCAGCATCTCTTAGTAACCCCCTTCCCCTGCCCTTCCAGAATCTTCTCAGGATTTCCCCTCCACCTTGGGGTTTCTTCTCAGAACCCCCAAATATACAGCCACACTCTCATTCAAAGCCCCGTCACCCAACAGGCTCCCCGCTCCCTGGAATTCTTTCTTGGTCCACTCTCATGACAGTGCCTCAATCTCCCTTGAGTTTTGAATATTTGCCCCTGCTCTGGGCTACAAACTCCTGGAAGCCCAGGAACTGACTCCTCTCCCTTGTTGGGTCGCCCTTGAGCCTCTGCGTGCCCACGACGGCACCCAGACCACATATACCGATGAGCAGCCTGCTGGCCCTTCTGCCAAGCTGCCTGCATCCCGCTGAGGTCCATGCTGCTCCCTCAGTTTTGGTGGTTCTTTTGCTGTCCCCAAACTGGAAATTGCCTTGAAAATTGTACCATATACATATGACATGAACATAGATATTCTTGTATTGATAAAAAGTAAACCAATTGAAATAGAAAGTTGAGAAAAATGACTCGAGATATTAAAAAAGTCATAGACACAACCAGCTAATTTCTTCCAGTTTTTCTTCTCCCCTGTTAGGTACGCTATTGGCTCAGAGAAGCAAAGCTTTAAAAAGACTATTCTGCCAACCTGGGGCAGAAAATATTAATACAAGCAATTCAAACAACAGGTTAGCAAATCTTGGTGATTCACTTTCCTTAGGAGGAGTTTTTTTTTTTTTTTTTAAATAAGGGAAAAAATTGCATCTTTATTTTCATGAACTTTTAACTGAACATTAGCATTTCCTTCAAGTATGCATGGAAGCAACGAACCTCTGTAATATTAGAAATTCCTGTGATTTTGTAAACAACTGCTAAATCTCAGATATTTTTATGCCCATTAATGTGTTTGCAGCTATTGAAATCCTCATCACTACCTGGAGCTTATGGGGGATACGAGACCTGCTACTAGACAGTGCTATTTGGTACATAAGGCACATCACAATTTAAAAAAATCTTTGGGTAACTGTATGTAAGGATAATTGCTTTCATTTGTGATCCCAGGTCACGAATGCACATCACTTGATGCATTTATGTGATTCTGAGGTGTCTACAGACTTCAACACACTGTCAAGGGGGTCATGGCACAAAAAGAGTTAAGAGCCCTGAATCTCACTCCCTAGTTTTCATAACCAGACCCTGGAGGTGCAGGGAACTGGAGCTATAACTTTTTTCTTTCACATTAAAAAAATTGTGGTAGGGCTTCCCTAGTGGCGCAGTGGTTGAGGGTCCACCTGCCGATGCACGGGACGCGGGTTCGTGCCCCGGTCCGGGAAGATCCCACGTGCCGCGGAGCGGCTGGGCCCGTGGGCCATGGCTGCTGAGCCTGCGCGTCCGGAGCCTGTGCTCCACAACGGGAGAGGCCACAGCGGTGAGAAGCCCACGTACCACCAAAAAAAAAATTGTGGTGAAATGAACATAAATTTACCATCTTCCTGATTTTTAAGTGGTTCCCCCAGTTCAGCAGCGTCAAGCACACGCATATTGCTGTGTAACCCACCAAGGATGAGCTCTCGGGTGGAAACGACTGGGTCTTAAAAAAGGAAAACTTTGTCTATATGTTCACTGTACCTCAATAAAGCTAAAATTCCAAAAACAAACCCAAAAGGGAAAACTTTGGCTAACTGCAAATATTTTAAATACTCCTGATTTTAGGGAAACAGCCACAAAATAGTAATGCCCAGCGTGCACACACATCCCGCCAGAGATCTGTGAGGGCAGAGTGGAGACACCCGTCTAACCCTGACCCACAGCCGGGTTGTCAGTGAAACTGCCCTCTGGCTTTGGGCATTTGCTTCTCAAGCAATGGCCTTTACGCCATTTCCTGCTTCTGATGTGGCACGGCTGGGGGCGGACAGAGCTGGGCGTTGGCCACTGGGCCAGCTGGGCCTGTTCGCTTTTCCTGAGTCTCAGGGCTCCCATTTGTGAAACCAAGGTGGTCCGGGGGGTTAAAGAGAACCAACCTTTCGTAGAGCACAGGCGCTAAGCAAAGCCTGGGCACTTGGCATTCCCTTTTGCCCCAACATTCAGGTTACTTGACTATTTAGGATGAGGTCATTTCAATCTATTCTATGTAAAACTCAATTTTTATTACAGCAAAAACCAAGGTCCAAATATACGTTGCCCTTGTGCCAGGAAATGAATCATTAGGGCGTGTCATTTTTGTTGGTGTACACTCCATTGAGTTCCATCCCTGCCATGCTTTTCCCTTTGAACTCTTTTTATTTATTTATTTATTTTGCGGTACGCGGGCCTCTCACTGTTGTGGCCTCTCCCGTTGCGGAGCACAGGCTCCGGACGCGCAGGCTCAGCGGCCATGGCTCACGGGCCCAGCCGCTCCGCGGCATGTGGGATCTTCCCGGACCGGGGCACGAACCCGTGTCCCCTGCATTGGGAACGCGGAGTCTTAACCACTGGACCACCGGGGAAGTCCCTGAACTCTTTTTAAAATATGAGCTGGGTTTGATGCCTTCACTGCTGGACAAGTTCCACTTACTGTTAACACTGGTTGTAAACCCAACACAAAGCCCATTCTACGCACTCCAGTAGCCAAAGTCATCCACATTCTGAGATGCATTCTTATGGCAGAGATACGGGTAGTTCCCTCATGCAACACTCATTTATTGCACAAAGCTCTGGGGACTCAGAGACGAGTTTAGACACGGTCACTGCCCCAAGGAGCTCAGTGTGGCTGATGAAGGAAGGACAGGTGTTTCACCTCAAGAAGAGCCCAGGCAAAAGCAGGGAGCTCTGAGAAGGGGAGATAGTCAAGGGAGCTCTGCAATTGCGGGTGGGGAAACCCAGAGCTGACTGCACAACGGGCACTAGGAGTGTCTCTGGGTCTTCCTTTGTATCCCATGGAGGGGGGAGGAGCCTAGGCAGGTGGACTTATGTGAGAGGGTGCTGGAGTAGCTTGGCCATAAAAAGGAATGAGAGCAGAGACACAAGGCAGAGGTCGTTAAGTCCAGGCATGGCAGTAGGAATGGTTGGAGGACCAACTATGGGCTGCGGGGATCTGCAGACCAGACCCCTGGAGGGGAGGGTCCCAGGACTAAAACGGGGCTTGGCGGCTGTGGCCAGGTGACCGGAGACTACCTGAGGGGTGAGGTCTTGGTGACCACAAAGTAAACGATTTGGTGCACGCCCCGTCTGAGGTGACTGCTCGACAGTCAGGCGAAGGCCAAGGCAGGAACTGACCATGCGCAAAGTGGCCCTTTTCCTGGGAAATCAGAGCACAGCTTTTTTCAACGAAGTCTTTCTTCTGAATATGTGGTCCTCAAAAACACCTACAAATACCATAACTGTATATGCCAATTATTACCATTATCAATGTCAAAATCAACATCAATAAAGGACTGGAAATTTTAACCAAGCTTCTTGGAGTAGCCTAGAGAATATTCAGTACAAGTAGAAAAGTCGTTCACGTTCAGACTAGTAGTGCCCAATTCCGGACGTGCGCAAGCCAAGGAAAACTAGTGTGACTAAGTTCTCTTCATCTTTACCTGACATCATCCAGGTGTGAGCGGGATGTTTCCCTTTTAAGAGCAAACCCGTCAGCCCTCAGCTTTCCTGTTTACAGCAGTAATCTGGGAATACTGGGACCTGAGATTAAAGGGATGCCGGCCGCCATAACGCCACAGCCTCCGGGGCCTGGAGGTAAACTCTGGTTGCTGCAAGGAAAGCCTTCAAAGGGGTCATTCGGGGACCTGGGCTTTGCTGCCTGACTCTTCCTCACCTTTAGGTCCCTGGAATTCCTTCTGTTCAATTGGGACAGTGGAGGGCTGCCCGGAAGGTTCTATGGGACCGGCCTGATGGCGCCTGTATCACCAACACTCATGTGCCACTCGCTGAGTCACTCGGCCACACTTACTTGCAAGGGAAGTTGGAAAACACTTGAGCTGTTTGCTCCGGAAGAAAGTAGGTTTGGTGACCTAGCCAGTCCCATCCCAAGTAGTTTCCCCTTTTAAAGATTTACCTTCCTCTGCCCCTCTGACTTTTGCATTAACCTGGGCAGAGACCTCCAGATACTTCCAGCTGGATTCCTTCCCTACCTTCCCCCAAGCAAGCCACATGCAAAGGCCTTGGAGAAGGAGGCGGGGCTGTGAGTTGACTTCTGTCCTTCAAGATCTGTTGGAGGTCCCATCCCCCCAACCTATGAATGTGACCTTATTTGGAAATAGTGTCTTTGTAGAAGTAATCAAGTTAAGATGAGGTCACACTCAATTCAGGTGGGCCCTCATCCATGACTGGGGTCCTTAAGAAAAGAGAGGTTTGGATGCAGACACGGGGCAGACGGCCAAGCGATGCCTTGATCTTGGATTTCTGGCCATCGGAACCTCAAGAAAATAAGTTTGTTATTTTACGCCACCCGGTATGTGGCACTTTGAGACAGCAGCTCTGGATTAAAACCTCCACTTCTGCCACTGGCCGTGCAAGTCAGTCAACTGCAAAATGGGTGTCAGGATACGGCTGGCGGGGCTGGAACTGAGAAGCACGGAGGGTACAGGTGCACCCCGAGGTTCTTGCTTGTACAACATGCCCCAGGCCCGTGGTGGGGAGGAGGTGAGCCTTTTGTGGTTCCTGTACTCTCTCTCGGTGCTGCAGACACCCTGTTCCCCAGGTCTGGCCTGGCCTTGGGCTCACTGGTGCCTACTCAGCCTTTGGCCTTGGATTCAAGTTACTTCTCAAGGGGGCTCTCCTTAGCCCCACTCCTCCCTGCCACCTGCAGGTGGGGCTGGTCTCCATCAGTTGCCCCCCTACCCTCATCCTGTTCTCTCCCTGGGCTTGGTGAGCGCAGGGCCCGTGGGAGTCCGGCCTGTTGTAACCTGATGAAGATGCCCGGCCCTGCCCGGCCCTCAGCTGTGGATTGTGGGTTTGGGATTGGCCAGTTCCAGGTACCCAGGGCCAAGAAAAAGGAAAGCCACCCACTTGAACCTTTTGGGTGCTCTAGGCAACACTGATTCCCATTAGTTAGTTGATGACTGAGATCCCTATATTTCAAGAACAATTAAATCAATAGCAAGAAAACAGATACCCACTAAACCAACTGTCACACTGTCACCTAGGGGAGACCGGGTTGGGATGGAGCCATGGTTCTATGCACAGATACTTACACTAGGTTTTGTGTTTTATTAAAAGTCTGGGTGCGTACGGAAAAAAAACACACACACTTATGTTAAAATATCCAAAGAAAATTTACTGCAACTTTCGTAGAATTGAATTTGTCCTACAAGACATGTTGCATAGGAAACTATTTAAAGCCCCTGAGGAAAAAAAATCTCAGTATTTAAGGTGCGACTGGTTTTGTTTCTTCTTTGGGGAAGAGTGAGAGACGCTCTCTGGGAAGACTGAAGGCGGAGAGTGAAGAACCAGTACGTAAGGTGATTTCGTGTGATGATTTGGGGGAATTGTGTATCTTGGTTCTTGCAGCATAAAACGTGTAGTGTTTTTTTTTATTGTTGTTTTCTAGTCAGTTGGCCTTCCGTATTTGAATCAATAGATATATAAGAATGTTTTAGCCCAGTAAGGGATTTACATTGATTATACTAAGTAATTAGCATGTTTCCAGAAAGCAGATTTAGAGAATGAGATGCCAGAACCCCAGATGGCCCAGTATCACTCACGTAAGCACAGCGCGTATCCTGGCCCCTTCCTGGGGATCAGCTCTCTTGATCTGCCAGTGTTTCTTCATCCCTGTCCCTCACTCCCTTCCAAGATGCACGCACAACGCAACTGTAGAATTCAGCACAAGTTGATCTCCGACCATCAAGGTTATCAATGCAACAGTCCGCCAAGTCCCAGATTTTATGTGGGAAACATTTTCAGATGACATTCGTCCTGCTCAGATAATCTTCATATTGTTTAAAAAAAAGAGATTCCTCTATGCTATTTATTTCCAAGGAGAGACGGGCACACCGGGAGGGGAGCGGGGTTACGTTTTAGGTGGAATGAAGTAGAGAGTTTGGCAAACGGCAGCAGGAACCTCTGGACGTCAGCGTAGGGTGTGCTTGTGGTGACGTTTTCTTCGTGCCCAGAGGAGAGGCTTCGAGCTCTGCAGCGAGCACTCCCCTGTCCCCGGGGAGAAGCAGGACCTCTCAGAGCTGCAGGGGCCGCCTCTCTCCACGTGGCGTAGCTCTTCTTTTGGATTAAGGGCGCACAGGCAGGGGCCGTAGAGAATGCCACCTGCCCGCCGCCTTCTCATCTCAAGCGCACCCAATCGCTCCTGCTGGATTTCACTCCTCCTGCTAAAGCTCAAAAAAGCTTCCCTTGTGCTGTGGCCGTTCCTTTACTGCAACACGAGGCCAAGGTACAGAAGGTAATAAAAATCACAGGGAATCGCAGGCCTAGGACAGCCTCAGAAAGAAGGCGCACGGACCACACTCATTTACTGAAACACCACGTTTCCTATTTGATTTCTTTTCTTTTTCTTTTTTACAGGTACAGAGGCAAAAAGGTCCAACATCTGAACGAGTGTCTTTCCGTGCTAAGTGTTGAAATGCAAAGAGAATCCGGCAATCAGAAATGCCCCCATGACCCTTAAATACATATATACATCTGTAACATAATTTAAAAAGGTCTTTATAGAACATAAAAACCTCAACAGTATCTGCCCCTATGAAGTATTTTCTTTCTCTTTTTTTTTTTTTTTACCTTTATGGTCCATTAAAAAATTAGATACCACCTTTCTCGTACGCCCCCCCCCATACTTTAAAAAAAAGTTATTTAAATTTATACTTAACAAATAGAAAGCTATTTGATTGGCAACAACCTGCAGTAGAAATTCCCTCCAGGTCTCTCCCGTGACAGAGGAGGCGGGTGGAACATCGCGTGTGCTCGGTCCTGGGTGTGGATCCAGCCAGGAGGGACCCTGGGTCTGTCTGAGCTGACCTTCCCTCCCTCCCCAGTTCTAAGTGCCCGCCTGGGCATCCGGGGCAGACAGAGGGCACGCACCCCGGAGCAGCCCTCTGGGAGGGCGTCAGAAGGTCGCAGACCCGTTCAAATCACGAGGTCGTCGTGGTCCACGGGACTGAAAGCGGCCGCTCGCAGGATGTCCAGGGAGTTGACCATGATCAGGGTCCCTGTGAGGTGTTTCCAGCGCTTGGTGATGGGGTTTTTCATCTTATCCAGGCCAGTGTGCAGCTCCTGGATGACATCCCGGTAGCTGTCCCCGACCTGGTGGCTCCAGGTGAGTAGAAAGTCGTACGCAGGCTTCCACATGGCCTGGGTAGTGGAGTTGTCCAAAACCAAAAGAGAGAGAAAAGATTAGGGGACACTGAGAGACTGGGTCCTAGAAGCTCTCCTAGTACCAGTATCTCTGTTCATCACTGACACAACTTTTTTTTTTTTTTTTTTTTTTCAGTACGCGGGCCTCTCACTGCTGTGGCCTCTCCCGTTGCAGAGCACAGGCTCCGGACGCGCAGGCTCAGCGGCCATGGCTCACGGGCCCAGCCGCTCTGCGGCATGTGGGATCCTCCCAGACCAGGGCACGAACCCGCGTCCCCTGCATCGGCAGGCGGACTCTCAACCACTGCGCCACCAGGGAAGCCCCACTGATGCTACTTTTAAAAATTTTATTTATTTTATTTTATTTATTTTTGTTTTGCGATACGCGGGCCTGTCACTGTTGTGGCCTCTCCCGCTGCGGAGCACAGGCTCCGGACGCGCAGGCTCAGCGGCCATGGCTCACGGGCCCAGCCGCTCCGCGGCACGTGGGATCCTCCCGGACCGGGGCACGAACCCGGGTCCCCTGAATCGGCAGGTGGACTTCCAACCGCTGCGCCACCAGGGAAGCCCCCTGATGCTACTTTTTAAAGAGTGAAATGAACCCAGAGAAGCCGCCTCCGTCCTGGGCCAGCACATTTCAGAGGGAAGAACCACACACCTCGTGTGAGAGCAGGTGTACAGTACCAAGCAGTGACCGCACAGATAGAAAGGGTTTCTCTCTCCTCCAACCTCCCGCAGCACTTTCCGTTTATTTAGAAATTCATCACATCCATCAGGGATGCCCTTATTCTTGGGACTCCAGCTTCCGAGGTCCTGCAAGGCTGACTGTCTTTCCAGAAACTTAAAGTGACCACCACTAGACAAGTGAGAAAACAAAGACTCCCTGAGCAGGAACCCAACCAGCCTTGGCCGAAGCTGACAGCATCCCAGGCATGCATTTCACACCGTGTGGGGCAGAGCCCCAACCAGAACTGATCACCAAGGGCTCCGTCAAGCACCATCGGGCGGAAGGTAATTTAAGGTCAGGATCAGGGACGAATGGGCAGCTCCGAGGATGCTGTTCCAACGCCCCACTTGACGGGAGAGTGGCCTTGCCGCCGCCAGGGCCCGGGCTCACAACTAAGGATCCCGGGAAGGATGAGACTCGCTCCCGCTCGGCGAGAGCCTGCTACGTGCCCAGCACCTGCCTTCACGTTTTACCTATGTTGTCCTCGTAAAAACGCTGTACAGTAGACATTGTCCTCACTGCATTTTACAGGTGGAGGGAAGGGCAGCTCCACTCACCTCGCTGTCCACCACCCCATTCCTGTCCCGGTGAGGAGACTCGTATGCGTCCATCTGCTGCTTGGACACCTTGGCGAGCTTCTCGGCCAGCTCCCTCCAGCGCTGGGCCACCTCGACCGCCGTGGTCAGAAGCACGAAGTCCTGGATGAGTCTGACCACCAGGCCCTGGCAGTCCATCTTCAGTAAGGCCTAAGGAGGAAGGAGCAGGCATGAGCCAAGACACAGGGCAGGCTCTGGTTTCACGGGAAGCCTCTGCACTGCAGAGACCACGAGCCAGCACCCTCAACACTGCAAGGCCTGAGCGCCAGCACTGCCGGGACTCCCAGGTGCAGGAAAAACCATGATCTGTGGGAGGTACTGGGTCCCCCGCCCACAAATTCTCGTCCTCCTGGAACCTCCCAACGTGACCGAATGTCAAAGTAGGGATCTTTGCAGATGTAATTAGCTAACATGAGGCCCCATTGGACTAGGGTGGGTCTCTCATCCAATGACTGGTGTCCTCATAAAGAGAGAAACAGACATGCAGAGACAGAGAGAAGTAGTCCACGTAAAGATGGAGGTAGACATGGGGTGATGCAGCCACGTCACTGGAGCCACCAGGAGCTGGGAGAGGGGCACGGGCCAGACCCCCTCAGAGCCTCCAGGAGGAGCCAGCCCTGCCGACACCTCCAGACCTGTCACAGGATAAAGCTCTGCGGCTCAGAGCCTCCCAGCTTGCGGTACTTGGTCGCAGCAGCCCCGGGACGCTGACAGGCAGGGTGCGTGGGATGACAGCTGTTCATCTGTTCCCTCCCCGACTGGGGCACCTGGAGAGGTGATGCCCTTTGCCCAGACAGCCAGCTCGGCACGGCCTGGGGCTCAGGGCAGGACAAGCTGACGTCTGCAGGTGGGGAGCCCCAGCGGGCAGGAGAGGTACAGGTGAGGGCTCAGACCCAGGCCTCTCACGTTCTCGAGACACACGAAGGCCTCGCGTGGAGGGGAGGCTAACAGGACCAACAAGAAAGTCTCCAGGATTGATGGGACTGTTCCCTTGGCAAAGCTGCGAGAGCCTTCTAGTCTCTAGGATGGGGATCACTAACTATGGAGGGACAGGGGCTCAGGAGGGAAACGAACGCCCGTCAGCCAGGAAGGAGGCAACGGGCAGAGCCTTGCCCAAGTCCCGGCACGGCCCGAGCAGCACAGGGCCACCTTGGACTCGATCCCCCATCCAGGAAAGGGGCCGGTCAGTCAGGTGGGCTTCCAGCACAGCGCTCGACGTCCTGTGGGTTCTGTGCGGCCCCAGGCTGGAGGCTGTGTCACATTAGCATTTCTGGCTCAAGGAAACAAAGCCACATAAGCAGCACAGACCCGCAGCCCTCCTGTCCGCACGCATCACCCCAAGCACAAACCCGCAGCCCTCCTGTCCGCACGCATCACCCCAAGCTACGAGCTGCACGGACGGCTGCTGCGTGTCGGGCTGCGGGTCCGGTGAGAGCCGGTACAATGAGTGTGCAGCTTTGGGCGGCCAGGATGGAGCCCCAGGCAGGGGGAGAAGGCGCGGTGAGAACCAGACTCTCATCCGCAGAGCCTCTGCCGTCCAGCACATCCTCGGGCTACAGCCTGACACCTGCAGAAGCGACGGGGTCTGAGACCCCCTTGGGTGCTCGGACGTCGAGGATGCAACCAAAGAGACGCTGCTACCAGTCACCGGGCCCGGCCTTCTTTCTGTCCCTCTATGCTCTGTCCAAGCACCTGACGTCACTTCAAGGCTCCGAAGAGAAAGTGTTAAAAACAGCAACTGACCAGGCAGCAAGGCCCTCCCCAGCTGAGCCAAACGCACGGCTCACGCGCTCCCTCCAACATCCCGTGAGGACGCAGGCGGCCTGGCGTCTCTGCAGCATCAGTCTGCGGGGCTGCTACTTGAAAGAACGCCGCTATTTCTGAGTATTCTCACCTGCGTTTTATGTTTATTTGGGGGGAACTTAACAAATGAAGAAACGGTGACTTTTGGGGGAGTCCCTGAATGCAGAGGCTGATGCCCCAGCATCTCAATCTTTGCCTTTAAAACATAAGATCAATCTGAGGCCGTCCTGGGTCCGAGGGGGCCATAAAGGTGGGAAGGCAGAAGGGAGCTTGAGGACCACATGGTCCTTTTCTGATTTTTGTTTTTGATTTTAAATAAACTACCTTCATTGAGTATTTCCAGTGAGCCAGGTGCAGGGCGCATCTACCTCTCAGAACCCCCATGAAGGGAAGCCAAGCTCACCCCAATTTGCAGGTAAAATCGGAGGGAAAGGGAGGGGCTCCCATACCTGGTGAGGGGCTCCAGGCAGCCTGTCCCCAGCTGCTACCCACCGTGTGGGTTGCACGGTGTCTGTTTTATAGACCCCGAAGAGGCTGGGTGGCTTGTCCAGGGTCCCACAGCTCGAGGGCACAGAAGTGGAGGCAGGCCCAGACCTCCCGGTGCTCAGGCCAATGGCCTTTCCAACTGTGTGGGCACCGCGTGACATCAGGAACCGGGCACGAGGCGTCATCTCAACGATTTACAGACTTCAGAAAATGGTCTCTGAACTTTGGTATCTTCAAGTGAAATTGTTTGAAAGAAATTAAATGTTTACTAGATTTGTGCTGCAGAAGATGTGAAGAGTATACAGGGGTGTGTTTGTGGTATGGGGGAGACGTGTGATAAACTGGTAGAATTCTGGATTTAAATTCTTTTGCCTGAATAAAAAACAACAACAAGGTCCTACTTATAGCACAGGGAACTATATTCAATATCCTGTGATAAACCATAACAGAAAAGAATATGAAAAACAATGTATATATATGCATAACCGAGCCCCTTTGCTGTACAGCAGAAATTAACACAACGATGTGATTCAACTCTACTTAAATAAATTAAAAAAAAAAAAGTTTCAAAAAAATTCTTTTGGCGTGGTGTGGTTTGAGCCCAGACACACAGGAGAGGCAGGGTGCCCTCCAGCCACGCCTGGTGTCCTGAGAAGGCGTCTGGCCAACCTCCCGTGACAATGGTCCCACCCAGGCTTCCTCACAGTGTCCCAGCAGTGTCTGTGTGCTCAGTTACCAGGCTCCGCAGGTGGCCTTGTTTTCTAGGTAACAGAACACTTCAGAGTCACCTGCTTCTGATTCGGGTATCCCTGGCGGGGGCGATCAAAGCTGCTCTCTCCCAGGACACCGGGTGCAGGCACAAAGGTCCTGAGAAACTCAAACCCTCTCTCTGGCCCCGAGCGGTCACAGCTGGGGCAGAGCGCTGCCCACACCACCGCCAAGGGGTAGTTCATGCATTTTTTTTGTCTGAACGGCACATTCTGGGTGCCCACCAAGTCTCAGCAATAGAAAATTTCTCAGGGGCAGGGATACGGTGCTGGAACCTTTTCCCTGTAGCATCCTCTTTAATTTCTGCACACACACCGGTATACACAGGTGATACCAGAAATAAAGCACAAGGCTGGTTCCAGCTGGACTCTCGCGAGCTGCAGTGACCCATGACTTAAGTCAGGGTGGCCAAGTCTGTTCCAAGGGCAAGACAGGACCTATTTTTGGCTTTGCGGGCATGGCGTCTCTGCCTCAGCCCCTCGACTCTGCCCGTGGGGCGTGAGAACAGCACGACAACACTTGAATGAGTGGGCAGGGCTGCGTTCCAGTAAAATTTCATTTACAAAAGCAGGTGGCCCGCGGGCCAGTGTGTCAATCCCTGTTTGAAGAGACATTCTTATGAAAATACAACAAAACATCACTTTGCTGTATGTTCACTTCACCCCAGTCGTGCTCCCATTCCTGAGATGCTGAAACACCAGAAGGGCAGTCACCATGGCAACCCTGCTCCTCCCTGTAGTAGCAGCCTTGGGCTGTGGGACCACCTGGCAGGAAGTCCCCAGGAACCTCCCTAAGTGCACAGCAGGTAGTTAACTGTGTCCTCTTCTGAAGGATAAAGAGATTTTGCTCCTGATTCAGAGAATCCCTCCACACTGTCCTCTCCAGCCCTAGCTCTCCCCGATCTCAATCCCCCCTTATTTCCATTAGTTTTCAAGGTTCTCAGTGTTGATTTCACCCTGCACCTCACTCCTAAAGCAACCACCCACCTTGACTTATATCCTACAGTAACTTTCCCTTTTTCAGAGAAACTTCTCTGAGAGCCCAGAGCATCCATCCTTCCTTCCTTCCTTCCTTCCTTCCTTCCTTCCTTTCTTCCTTCCTTCCCTCCCTCCCTCCCTCCCTCCCTCCCTCCCTCCCTCCCTCCCGGCCAGGAGGACAGACACCCTGCCTCTCGTAATCCCCAAAGTTGCGAATAATCTCTTACACTGAAAGCGTGTTGTTGAACGAAAATACTTCCAGTTCAAGGAGAGCTGGGTTCCTCAGGGTTCTGTCTGCCACCCTCCACACACACACACACACACACACACACACACACACACGTGATGGCCATCACCCAAATCCACGCAGCTCTACAGCACGAGCCAAATCCTCCTCTCTCCTCAGTCCTCAGTGTTGTCATTAAGTCCTGGTACAAACACATAGCAACGTCTTCTGCTTGGGCTTTCGACCACGCTCAGAAAACCCTTCCCCAAACCCACAAAGTGTATGAGAAGCAACATTAATGCCCTAAAAACAGAGGAACGTACTCTGTCGTTTCTTGCCTTCATGAAACAAAACAAAAACCGACATCGAAACCCAAGGCTCAGAGAGGGGAGGAGAGTTATACACACACCAGCAGGGCTATTCAGTCCGGTCGCTGCAGTGATAGCTCTCGACACCAGCAGGGCTGTTAAGGCATCCCCTGTCATTCTCAGGCCTTGCACGCCCCGAAGTGACACCCACTGCCACGCGCCAACGCTGGCTCCTCCTGTCTCGGGAGGGCTCCTACAGCTCGCAGAATGTTGTCACGGAACGAACAGGGACAAGTGTGCAGAGCCACGGGGCCGGGACCCGGCTCGGAGCAGAGCTGGTAATGGTGAGACCAGGCACCACTGCCCTGCCGGAGACCGAGGACCAGAGCACCTGCCCGGCTGGGGGGCGCGCAGGCTCCACGCAGACACAGAGCCGCCTGCACATGCTCTCCAGGCGTGTACAGGATGCAGAATATGGACAGCGCAGGGCAAACTCAGGGGACTGAGGAATACCGGCAGTGTCTACACTGCAGACCAGTAACACGGGCCGCCTCTGGGAGACGGGCCGGGCACTTCTGCTGCTGGCCCTCAGGACAGGCAAACAGCACCGCAAAAAGCAGCATCTGCTGTTTTCACAAACAGAAAAGTCAATGAGGATGATCTTCATTCTGGAAAAAAGCAAAACCCGGGGTGAGCCATGGCAGCGGGGCCGACCCCAGGACCCCAGGAGCTCTGACGGTCAGCACCGGCGTGCACGTGGCCTGGGAACTGCCACAACCCAGACCCAGGGCCGTCGGCCATCCAATCCCCACCCGCCAGGGCAGGATGCAAGAACACCCCGGGCTACGGCACAGGGCGCCCTCTTGCTACGGTCGGCCAGGTCTGAAGGTAGATGTAGGTAAAAGCCAAGGGATCCAGGCACAAGCGTGTGAGGGGCTCCCCGCCTCGCAGCACTTCCGTTTGACCTGTACTTTCCATCTCTGACCTCTGCTAAAAATGACCCGCCCACTCATTGCCTTAACAAGAGGAGAATCCAGGGATGTGTGTGAAAATTAGATCCTCCACTGCCAGGTGTCCCGGTATTCTGAAAGAATGACACTCAGAGGGTGTGTGTGGGGGAGGGGGAGACTGGCTGTCACCTGAGTGGCTCTGAGACTAGAAGGCAGCAAGGAGCAACACACCTGGGTAGATCTCCAAGGAGCAGGGACACACCTGGATCCCCAAGGAGCAGGGACACACCTGGATCCCCAAGGAACAGGACATACCTGGATCCCCAAGGGGCAGGGACACACCTGGATCCCCAAGGGGCAGGGACACACCTGGATCCCCAAGGCGCAGGGACTCACCTGGATCCCCAAGGAGCAGGACAACCTGGATCCCCAAGGAGCAGGGACACACCTGGATCCCCAAGGAGCAGGGACACACCTGGATCCCCAAGGAGCAGGGACACACCTGGATCCCCAAGGAACAGGACATACCTGGATCCCCAAGGGGCAGGGACACACCTGGATCCCCAAGGCGCAGGGACTCACCTGGATCCCCAAGGAGCAGGACAACCTGGATCCCCAAGGAGCAGGGACACACCTGGATCCCCAAGGCGCAGGGACACACCTGGATCCCCAAGGCGCAGGGACACACCTGGATCCCCAAGGCGCAGGGACACACCTGGATCCCCAAGGAGCAGGGACACACCTGGATCCCCAAGGAGCAGGACATACCTGGATCCCCACGGGGCAGGGACACACCTGGATCCCCAAGGCGCAGGGACACACCTGGATCCACCTGGCTCCCCTTCACGTCCCCTAAACACTTAACACCCCCCTCCCCAATGCCCACAGAATAAAGCACAAGCATTATCCAGCCCAGGTGGCTGCGTGCCTCCCTCCCATCCCCCCATGTATCATCATCTTGATTCAACCCAGCCTCCGGCCTCTCCCAGCCTCTGGTTCTACCCCATCCCGTTCCTCTGTACCCTTAGCCCTTGCCCATACTGTACTTTCAACCCGACAGCTCCTCCCTGTTGGATGGGATTCTGCACATCCCTCCCTAAGTCAGGGGGGATCTTTGCCTTTCCCTGGTCCACCCATGCCAAGGGGATCTTTTCTTCGGGGCCCATTACGAGTCTGTCTTGCACTCCTGTGGTTGTTCACTCGGCATCTCCCTCAGGGGAAGGCCCAGCACCCAGCACCCGCACTGAGCACACAGTAGGCACCCAAGAAGTGCTGAATGAGTTTGGGGCGCAGACACCTGCCTGGCTGGCGGCGACGGCTCTTCCGAGCTCCATCAGAAGCTGCAGCCGTATACCCGCCACCCGTTCTCGCTGTGCCCATTCCAACCCACAAGTCCCCCCAGCTAAGAGATCCCCAGGGATCAATGACCTCTAATGCCTGGGGACTCTGGGAGCCCTGTCCACCCTGGTCACTCTCTTTGGGGTCAGCCCAGCATCATGCCTCCCCCCATTTTCATTATAGTCGGGGGGGCATCATCGGTGTTGGATGGCCATCCTCTGTCACAGACATGCATGGCTTCTACTGGAGAGCTGGGCAGACCGGGGACAGAGGGGCATTTTCCACGGTGGTCACACCATGCGGGTGAGCAACGCAGCAGAGGCACAGCAGGAGGTCATACGGGTACATAAGATGCCTCTGGACCAGCTCTGAGATTGAAAATATGCACTAAAACAACAGAAAGAGGGGACGGAACCAGAGAACAGAAACATGTCTGACCTCACGAGACTGCGTCCAGATCAGATTCTTAGCCTGCATCCGTTCATTCATTCACTCATTCATTCACTCATCAACCATCTGGTTGTTTCCTATGGGCCAGCATCCCTTCCCTCGTGGAGTTCATATCCAGTTAGGGTAATGACAAGAACCATGAATACAAGTAAACAAGACCATTTCGGATTCGAGAAAGCACCGTGAAGACAATGCTACAGTAACACAGACGGTCAGTGACCCAGAGACACAAGGTTGCTTTATCCAGGGTTGCAGGAAAGGTCTGACAAGAGGACATTTGAGCTGGAATCTGAAGGACGATAAAAAGCCACGACGTGAAACTGGGGGAAGAGAATTCCAGGCAGAGGGAACAGCACGTGCAAAGGCCTGGGGCAGGGCAGCTGGGTGTGTCCAAGATACAGAGAAAAGGCCAGAGTGGCCGGTGTGCAGGGGCAGGTAGGGGCCCCCGCGCTGTGATAGGCGGGGCTGGGTCTTACAGGGCCTGTGGGGCAGAGGAAGGGGCTGGACCTTGTGCTGAGAGCAGTGGAGGGATGGACAACTCAGTTCTTGATTCTTTCTTCCTTCCCATCTCCCCGCAAATTTACCATCCAAAACCTTCACCACTTCTAATTCGTTCAATCACTGCTTCCAAACCAAGGAGCCATACTAAACAGAAAACTACCTTCAGAACGAGAGCGGTGGGGAAGAGGTGGTCTGGCTGCGACACGGCCGGAGCGGGGGCGGGTTAGATCAGTGGCTGAGGCCCCAGGAAGCCCGAGTGCTCAGTGGTTTGTGCTGCGACAGGGCTGGAGCGGGGGCGGGTTAGATCAGTGGCTGAGGCCCCAGGAAGCCCGAGTGCTCAGTGGTTTGTTACGTCCCTGGAAAAAAAACACCTGGTTTCCAGTGACTCCTGAGACATGCTGGGATAAATCAGCCTGTGGTTTCTAGAAGTCTGGCCAACCATTCAGATCTGCCAGCCCACAAGATGAAGAGATAGGAGAGGGGGTGGTGGGGTGGGGGGTGGGGGGGAATGCTGCAAAACCGGTTTCACTTCTGTACCGCAAATCTAACCTGTCTCAGGGCCACGTTCCTGCCAAGGTCAAGGTTCATTTCCTCCTCTCTGGGAGTCCTGGTGGCTGTGGGCCTGGCGGGGGGTGGGGGTGGGGGGAGGGGGGGCAGGGAGATGGTCTTGGACGCACACAGACCCCCGTCCTCACACACAGTAACCCAAGGAAGCCACCTGAAAAACCTGCTCTCAGGGAAAGTTCTCCAAGTTGAATAAAACAAGATGGAAAGAAATGAGCAGGAAATGGAAGTGAGAGCCGCCTCTGTGCCGCCCAGGTTGATGCATCCTGCACCTCTGCCGGTTGCAGGTGAGCATCTTCTAGCTGTGACGAAGGAACGGTCGATACCCTTTATGTTCCATGAATGCACATCATTCCACCGTCCACGGAGGATCCCGGCTGGACGCTCACCCCGGCCCGCTGTGCGAGGTCCATCGCGAGGGCACCGGGCAGCTCGGGCTGCAAGCAAGCTCCGGGAATCGATCTCACAGGTGGGCCGGCGAGGCGAGCCCCTGAGGGGAGGGTCCTGGGGCCCAGCTGTGCAGGGGCCCCATCCAGCGCAGGGGTAAGCTTCCTCTGCTGCCCATCCCCACCCCCGCCTCACCCCTCCCCATTGCCATGACAGCCGGCTTCCTCCCCACCTCCCCCAGCTGGAGCTGCCATCGCGACCCGTCAGCGACGGATGCCCCCAACGACCCCCTGGATGCCACCTCCAGTTCCCGTCTCCCTCCTCCGGGCAACGTCAGGTTCTCGCCTTGCTCCACGCATCTGGCACTTTCTAGTATCTTGGGGCCACCGACAAGGGGTCTTTCTTCATGCCCCGATCCCTTGCCGGACTGCAATGCATACTCCCTGCAGCAGGGGTCATGCCACCGTGGACCGTATTCCCTTCTGTCCCCCCAGCCCCACGGGGCAGCCCAGGACGTGCATGCAGTGATGACCCTCGGCTGTACACCTCCGCCCACGCGTGCATCCTCACTCACGCAGACACGCCTGGCCCATCCGTTCCAACAGGCATTCACTCAGGATGGCAAGTGCTGGGGGGAAGGAGGGGAGTTGAAGCGGCAGAAGTTCAGGGGCGCTGGGAGTCACACCTCACAGAGATAAGGAGGCGAAAAGGACTGCGTGGGGTCGGAGGAACATGAGAGAAGAGCCTGTGACCGAGGCCCGGGGGTTTCCCGTGGGAACAAAAACTAGGGGCGTGTCCACATCACGAGGACCAGGGAGAGGCCCGAGTCGGCTTCTATCACAGAAAGAAGTCGACAGAGAATGTCCGGCACAGATCTGACTAGGGATGCCCAGAGGACATCAGGCTTCTCCCAGGAATAACTCCTCCAAGGCCACCACAGCCGAACTGTGGTGAACAGTTAAGAGTGGACTACCTGAGGGCGTCATGACCGGCGCAGAGCCCAAGCCTGTTGGAGGCCGTGATCGGGTCCAGAAAGCTTCCCATTTGGCTTGCGGGCCGGCTGTGCCCAGCAGTGGGACTCCCCCCTCTTTACTTCTTAGGGTCCAAGTTCCCAGTTGTGCTGGCAAAACAGAGGCCGTCCTCACCCCAACTCCAACACACGCAAGAAGGAGGAAGAGGAAATGACACAGAGAGAGGAGAGAAACTTCAAGTAAGGCCTGGAGAGAAAATTTCACAATAAGATAAAGTCAGACTTTGGGGCGAGTCACAGATCCCGCTGGGAATCTGATGAAAGGATGGCTCTTGTCCCAAGAGATCTAAACAGGGGCGGGTGGCGCACAGGGTCCCCCCTTGCGTCCCCGACCGGGCAGGCAGAGATGCATTCCGGACCTCCAGAGGAGCTCACAGATTCAGCAGGAGGAGACCTGGACGACCCTCGCCGCAGTGGCTCCGAGCTGTTTGGGGGCCCCTACCGGTCCCACGTCAATGCCTATCCCCAGGGCGTGTGTGAGTTTCAGGGAGCAGAACGGGGGCCCAGACCCCGGTCCACTGACTCCCGACGCCACACCCGTTCGCACACGCGCAAGGGCAAGGCTGAGGCTGGACCGAGCCCCATCCTCTAGGAACCCAAGCCCCACCGGGCACTTACCATCATGAGCTCCTTCTGGAAGGATTTCCGGTCTTTGTTCTCCGTGCTGTTGCAGTCCTCCTTCAGCTTCTCCAGGACGGACGCCACCCGCTCGGGCTCGCTGTCCAGCTCTGCCCGGCAGAAGAAGGTGAGCGGCAGGTTCCCGTAGCCCAGGGCGTCGGCGAAGGAGCGCCAGCTGCTGATGTTCTCCATGAGCAGCGTGCGGACGGAGGCGTAGATGTAGGTGAGGAACTTGCACGGGCGCAGGATCTGTTCCAGCAGCAGCGACGTGCTCAGCTCGGGCCCGGAGAGGAGGCTGGGCCGCGCCTTGCCCACCACCAGCACGTTCTTGGCGTGCACGAGGCCGACCCTGCCCTGGTGGTAGCCGATGTACCACTCCTTGGTCCACAGCTGCCCCTTCAGCCGGATCTTCTCCTCGCTGAGCAGGGCGATGGCGTCCCCCTTCTTGTACTCCAGCAGGTAGTGGTTCTTGCTCTGCCGCACCACCGTCTTGAGTAACTTGCCGAACTTGAGGCTGGACACAGGGCGGTCCTGAAAAGTCGGGTACTTGGTGGTGGCAGCAAACGGGGACAGGATGATCTTCCCGACCTCGTTCTTCTTGAGGAACCGTCTCTGCCCGGATGGCTTGACGGCACTTTTCGGGGGTGGCTGTGGGGTCTGGACGCAAAACTGGGTCAGGATGGCCTCCTGGTCGTCTTTCACCTGGACCCGCAAGGTGAAGTCGGAGAGCTCGCTGGCGTTGTGGCAGCTGATGGAGAAGATGAGGCGGCTTACCTTGCCCAGCTTCACCTGGAAGCCTCTCACGGCCTTGGCCTGCTCGCTGGCTTTGACCTCGTAGTTGGTCATGTTGGAGAACATGCAGACTCGGAGATCCTGGGGCCTGGACAAGACGAACTGGTGCTTGCCCCAGAGCTGCAGTGCCACTGGGGCCGGGCTCGGGGCCTGGCGGGTGACCTCGCTGACCAGTAGGGTCTTGGGGGCACAATCATGCCCGAAAATGGTCACCACCGTCTTGAAGGATGGGTGGATGTGTTTGGGGCCATAGAGACCCACGGTGACTTTCTTATTGATGAAGTCCCAGACCGTGGAAGGGTAGAGGATGTTCGGGCCGTGGGCAACGATGGCCAGGTACATACAGGGCTCCAGGTCGTCCAGCTGGGCCTGGACCGTGTCCCCATAGCTGTAGGTGTGTGGGATGGGGACATAGGGCCCCTCCTTTGAGTCGCTCCTCAGGCACTGGAGGCCCACTGTGCTTTTGCTGAAAATGTCACTTTTCACCTCAGCTGAAACCTTCATCTCCAAGATGATGTGGGTTTTCACCTCCAGGGTGCTCAGCTTCACCTCCAGCACCGGGCTGATGCAGCTGCACCTGTCGCTGTTGAGCTCCAGCGGGGGGTCCAGCAGAGCCTTCATGGAGATCTGCTGCGTCTCCCCTGGAGCCACGTGGCCTTCGGGCACGTGGATGCTGATGCTGGTGTCGGGAAGCTGCACGGCGCCCCCCGAACTCTCCAGCTTGCACACGATGTTCGTCTCCACCGCTTGGGTCTGGCCCCAGCCGGGACTTTGGCCCAGCAAGTCCAGGTCGTGGCAAGACCGGGCCAGCTTCCGGTGGCTCAGCCAGGCAGCCCGGAAGTCCTCCCGGCTCTGGAACTGCTCGGGGGCCGGCGATTTCAAGCCCGTGAAAAACCCCGAGGATGCGGGAGTGTCGGACTTGGCTTGGAGGACGGAGAGTTCCGAGAGGCTGTAGGAACGCTTGCTCCGGAAGAAAGGGTTGTCGCGCCTGACCGTCGGCTCCGCGTGAAGGCGGCTGGTGGCCGGCAGCTCGCCGAGGATGTTGGTCGTCGCTGAGCTGGACTCAGTGCACGAGGACGTGCCCGTATCAAAGAGGAGCAAGCCCACGGTGCTTTGGGGAGTCGGTAGGTCCACGCCGGGCAGCGCTGGCACATTCCCATTGAGAAACGGGTTTGTCTGGACACCGTTCCAGAAAGGATTATTACTGTAGGTTTTGCTCGACTCCCTCCTGTCATCTGTCCATCCTCCGAGCAAATCTAACTCCTTGGCTACTTCGTCCGGGCTGTCTGGAAGATTGTCGATCATCCCACTGTCACTTAAGGTGGAGTTCCGGTAGTTTAAGGGCTGCACGTAAGAGGAAGGGATGTAGCCCATCTCCGTGGTGTTGTGTGCGTACCACCACTCCCCGCCTGACGTATCCAGGACGTAGAGGTGGTCGCCCTTGGAGAACTTGAGGGTGGTGAAGTTGGTTGGGCAGTAGTCCTTGATGGCAATCACTTCCTTTGCATTTCCAAAGGGCGTGGGATTGTCTACTAGCAAGGCACTGGGAGAAGGCACTGCGTAAAACACAAAGAACAGGAGGTGAGGGCGGGCCCTCAGGGCGAGGCAGAGCATCGTCAAAACCAGGGAGAAGAGAGGTCTGGAAAACCATCACCCCCGACAGGGAGACGACGACGTGTGCGGCAAGTAAACGACAGAAACAAACCAAAGTAAAATCTGGTGGGCGATTCACCTGACCGACAGCCTAAATCGAGCGCTGTCTCCCCAGATTCTATCACATCCCAACGCACGGCCTGAGTCAGGTGGAAAGGCCACAGAGAGTCTCCACCATCCACAGAAACATGAATCAGCATAATGGGATTATCAATATGTCCCAGGTTTTAAACATCTCATTTTGACCCAACTTTTCTTTACTGTTACTAACTTACCGGGACTGCTGCTAGGTTGAAAGAGAAGCTGAAAGTGATTTACTTAGAAAACACAGTGATGCTGCGTTAAGTGACCCACTGCATGTAACCAGGGACTGGAAAAGACCTGCAACAGAATCTCTCGGTGTCTAAGAGCTGATTCCATGTCCTGCCTTCAGCATAAAATACATAAACCAAGGGGAAGGTTCCCTTGACTATCAGGCCCGTTTCCTAGTTTCCAAGTTGAACCCATTCTTCATCAAACTGTTTATATGAAATAAGATTTTTGAGGTTGGTCTCTTACAACCTCTTTTTTTTTTTCTTTCTTTTTTTTTTTTTTCTGTACGCAGGCCTCTCACTGCTGTGGGCTCTCCCGTCGCGGAGCACAGGCTCTGGACGTGCAGGCTCAGCGGCCATGGCTCACGGGTGCAGCCGCTCCGCGGCATGTGGGATCTTCCCGGACCGGGGCACGAACCCGTGTCCCCTGCATCGGCAGGCGGACTCTCAACCGCTGCGCCACCAGGGAAGCCCTCTTTCAACCTCTTTTAAACGATCATTCAGAACAACATGGAAATGGTCTCTCTGTTACCCCTTGAAAATCAAAGGTTTAGGTCTGGTTGTAATTCACATTCTTTTTGAACAACTCTTTAAGCAATCTGAAAAATGCCAACACTTTAAACAGCGACTCAAGCTAATTTATGGTTCTTGGCGTTCAACTGCGTGTTACCAAGGTAGACAGCAATTGGAACAGCAAAAAAAAAAAAAAAAAAAAAAAGTCATCTAAACAAGTAGGGTGTGTTTTGAAAAATAACAGATAATTAGAAACCTAAGTGTTTTCTCTCCCTCCCATACATAACAAAGTACATATACTCAGAGGATGAAGAAACTTCTTGCTGATGGAAATAAGCCCATATATTTCTCTCCAACCGCCCCATCCCAACCGTCCCTTGTTTTACGGTGTTTGCTGCCTTCCTGTAACAAACAAATGAAAGTAAACTTCTTTTAATTGCTTCTGTAAACAAGCAAAGAAAGGACTACATTTTGAGTGGAACTACACCTACATCTTGTCTAATATATGATTAAGTCAACAGACATCCTATTCTACCAAATTGGTCCTCCTCCCCCCCAAAAAATCATTTGCCAGTTTCCTTTTCCTTTAAAAGGAAACAGTGAGGGGACTTCCCTGGTGGTCCAGTGGTTAAGACTTCGCCTTCTAATGCAGGGGTGGTGCGTTTGACCCCTGGTGGGGGAGCTAAGGTCCCACACACACACACAAAACCCAAAACATAAAACAGAAGCAATATTGTAACAAATTCAATAAACACTTAAACAAATAAAAAAGGTCCACATTAAAAAAAAAAATCTTTAAAATTCAATAAAAGGAAATAATGAAAATTAAAGTGCACGTCCTCAGCAAAGTCTCAGGCAATAGAGTAGGAAGCTTCTATTTATTTACACGAACTAAATTACAGAGATATGCTTCTTAGCAGGGTGTGAACCTGGGCCTCGAAGGCTGTCACCTACCACCCTGTCTGGGGTGTCGGGGAGAAGCTGGTACTGGGATCACCAGACCTGGGATTTGAATCCACACCCTTAGCAGCGGTGTGATCTCTGGAGCCTGACATTCTTCACGATGGATGAACCACCTTCCCTCGACGGGCTCTGGCAAGGATTAAGCAAGACGATGGTGATGACGTGATTAGCACAGTGATGCTTAGTACAAGGTAAAGACTCACACGATGTTATGTTTAAAGAGACATCTTCGGCCCCCTCCTAATGTAATTTTTCTCCATAGCACTGATCATTGACCAATATAAAATGTACCATACACATCTGGGTTGGTTTTGCCGGGGAGGGCGCCATCGCCCCACTAGGGGGTAAGCTCTGTTCGGCTATGTTTTGCTC
Organism: Leucopleurus acutus; assembly: GCF_964270905.1. Lineage (NCBI taxonomy): Eukaryota > Metazoa > Chordata > Mammalia > Artiodactyla > Delphinidae > Leucopleurus > Leucopleurus acutus. Next base: position 113,472,008 of record NC_139149.1, on the reverse strand, counting down.
GCAGTGGTGTCCTTGGAACAGGGCCTGTGTCACGTAGCAGGTGCCCAATAAACACCCGTGGAATGAATGCTCATCCTGTGCGCTTACAACAGAGACGCCACATCCGTGTCACTGGGACAAGGTGTTGTCCAAAGGCTAAGTTAGAATCCTCCTGGGCTGCGCCCTTCTGCTATAAAATCACACTTGACCCTGAAGGGGGGCAGGGACTAAGAACAGCCAAGTCAGAGATAATGGCTTCGAGGGGCGGTGGCAGAAGGCAGATGGGTTGGCTGGGGTCAGGGGATAATATAAGATTTCCCCTCCCACTTTGTTTTCCAGCCACAGGCTCCAGTTTCCTTGACACATCTCATGAAAATGTCACGTCAAAATTAAAACCAAATGAAGATCAAAGAAAGCTGGCCAGCTACTAAAATCTTGTTAGAATTCCTCAAAAGTTATATCCCTATTGTGTCCCTCCAGAATAATTCCCTTCCAGTAATATTTTTTAAATTAAAAACCAAAGCTATTAGGCAGGCTGTGTACATAACCTGAGAAAACGTATCAGTGCCAATGATCACTTTAGTCTTCTTACCAGACCAGAGAATAAAACTGGTTTTACTCAAAATTGCAAGCACTCTCCTTAGGAGAGGAGCAGTAATAGATATGTCACTCAAGGATGAGGCTTGTCTGATGGGAGACGGCGCCCCTTCCTGTTGGGCCCCCCGTGGGAGTGGACCGCGGCGTGAGCTCCCTTCCAAGACCAGCCCTCTGTCAGACAAGGGCCACACAGACACCTGGGGTGTACACAAGGCTGGGGCTTCCGGCCAATCAAACGCAGGGAAATCCGTATCGAATTCCATCTTAATGAATTCTGGAGAGTGTTGCCAGATTCCCAGGTACCTTGATTTTAATACAAGAAAAATATGCCTGGGTGTCAGGAGGTTCAGCTCACTGAATAATACATTTCCTACCCTCTGCCTCGGGTCTTATGCAGGAAAAACATTCATTAGGGCAGAAGATTCTGCAGCAGATATTCTGGTTGGAATAGATTCCCACCTTGAAGCCGTTTCTACCATTGGCACGTGTGGGGAGCAGCTGGGCCGAAATGCTGCCTGGGCCACAGCCTGCCCCTCGGCAGTGGAGTCAGGGGGTCTCTCCCCGCCCCCTCTGACCCCCCCCCCCCAAGCTAACCAGCCCCTCCTCAGCCTTCCTCCCCCAGCTGCAGTGTTCTTTGAGGAATAACAGCTCCTCCTAGATCAACATCATCATCTTTTAAAATTCAGCTCTCTGCCCCTCGTTTCAAAATCCCAGCCCAAACGGCATGACTTGAGCTCCCAGTTTCCCACTTCAACCATGACTAGCTGGGTTACAAAGTAAGAAAACAATGCCCATCACCAGACTGCGAAAAACAAACGGCGCGATTATTCGCAGGAACACCCCGTAGGTCCACTGCTCTTATTAATAAAACCTCATGATTCCCTTGCTAGTCTTTTGTTTAAAAGAACATTTTAAGCGATGCTCAGGGCCACAAGCCTAAAGGACAGACAGGAAAGAAGGGGAAGTTGAGGATAACTGGAAGAGAGAAGAAGAAAGGCAGAAACAGGCACGGTATGATTTCAGTACATCGGGGTCCTGCATCATGATTTTATCTGGGAGGTAGCAGATTAGCTCCGGAAATATTTATTTAGCACCGATTTTGTGCCAGGGGCTAACGATACAAAGGTAAAGCGAAAGCTCTTGCCGTTGAGCCGTCTGTGGGCAGCGCAATGGATCATTTCAACAGAATTCGGTGAACGCGGTGGGAAAGTCAACTGACGGTGGTGATGGTGATGAGGGCGATGAAGTACAAGATGCCAGGAAGCTCACGGGAGACACTGACCGTGGCCAGTGAGGGCAGGATGGACTCTAGAAGGAAAATGACCCGCTGGCATCCACCTCGGTGTCCAGAAGATAGGCTTTATCACCAGCCCAGTTTTACGCGGCTGTTAGGGAAACCCCGGGGCCACCTCTAAACCAGGGGTTGGCAAACTCTGGCCCCCGGGCCAAATTCAGCCGGCCGTTTCTGTAAAGTTCTGCTGGAACACAGCCATGCCCATTTGTTTTCTCTCTTCCGTGACTGCTTTCTTGTTACAATCTCGGAGTTAAATAGCTGTGACAGAGGCCGTAGGGCCTACACAGATTCAAGTATTCACTCTCTGACCTTCTGCAGAGAAAGCGTGCTGACCCCTGTCCCCGGACCCCCTTTTATTCTGCAGTGGCTCTCAGGACCTCATCGACTTAGTACGCTCTCCTTCCCCCTACTTTTGTACACCACCAAGCTCTTACCTTAATGTCACCAAAACTCATGGAAAGAGAAACAAATTCTGCATTAAGAAGAAGTTTCATTACAAAGAGGAAAATTCAAAACAACCTCCCAACCCATCAAAACAAAACAAGTGGGTATTGTTCCAGGGCTGAATTCATAACATGATGAAGTTTAGAGAGCTAAGATTTAATTCTCTGAACGTGAACTTGGCAGCCTGTAAGTAGAGGAGTCCTTGGGTCTTAGAGCTCTTGCAAACCCCAGCCAATGCTATTCCCAGGAGCTCACCTTTGACATCATTAAAGCTTGTTTCTGAAAACCCTTCACTCAGGTCAATCAAGGTCCCCTCGGACTTGCACCGCGGGAGGCCGCTGGAGTTGGCAGCTCGGATGCGCTGAGCTGCCATCTTGAAACTCTCTTGCCGGGTAAACGGCTAAGGTTTCATATTTCCCCTCCAGTTATTCCAGCAATTGCTGAAGCTTCTGTCTCAGGCAACCATGCTGCGCTACGGCATCAGCTCTGCAACGTGCTTCTTCCTGTGAGCAGGGGAAGAAGAAAGGAATTTCCCTTGAGCAAGTGAAACACGGTTAAAGAGTAAACTGATGGCAAGTGGGAATCCTCTTTCTTCCAGAGGCCGTGTCACTTTTCCTGGCCCGAGGGAGCAGAGCAGGGCTCACTCCCCGGATTCTATGCCCACTTTATGCCCGTCTCATCTGTTCTCTCACTGCATACAGCCCCGGCAGTGTTCCCTATCCTGCTGTTTGCACTCCCTCTTCCTGGGGCACAATGAGGCTTGTGAGATCTGCTTGAGCACCTGGCCGGCCCATTCATTACAGTCAAAGAGGAGGACAAAACAGGATCTGTCCACACCGCGAGTTCCAGGGTTCAGGGAAGGGGAACTAAATCTCCTTCTGCCCAGAAAGTGGCTGGTCCCATCGTAGGAACAGCCACCGCTGGGCAAGCAGCACTTGGCATCGCTGCAGTGGGTTTGAGGGGACGGCTCCCTGCCCACACGCTCCCTAAATCCTCCCTGGACCCCAAATAAACAAACACAAATAAGACACACGTGGCCACTTGTGGATATAAGGTATTCTTGTGTGACTTCTGCAGACGAAACGTGGCATATTCACTGGATCACTGTGCTGTTACCAAGCCAGCAAAGGAAATGTTTGTGGGAAAGAACACAGATTCTCTCCTAAGGCCTCGGTTTCTCTGGGAAACGGGCACCCGGGCATGTGGCGGGTTCTGGAGGTGAACAAGGTGACTGGCTCCAAGCAGACCTCTCACCAGGGCCAACGGACAGGAAAGGACCTGCCAGGAGCCAATTTCAGAGCAGGGAACTTCACATGCTCTCCCAGAGCGGACCTGGGCCGGCAACGCTCCAGCTGGCCACAGCTGGCCACAGCTGGGCCGCAGCACTTGGAGCAGAGGGGTACCCAAGGGCAGGTGAATTTCACCCCAGTATGGCTGGGTTCATGTAACCTGTCCTCAGGTCCCTTGTTCTTTGACTGCTGTCCACAGGCAGCTGGAAATTCGTCTTCTGACACAGGTGGGTGGCCCTACTCATGCGAGGGACCTGGGGGCCCAGCGCCACCCTCTGCAGCTTCTGCAGTGGGGATGACACGGCCCGGCCCCAGGCTCTGCGTGCAGTAACCATGCAGCAAGCAGACGGAGTTTGCATCCACACTCTGTGTCTCCCGGGGATGACCCTGAGGTAAGCAGCTTACACAAGATTCACTTTCATCTCTGTAACATGGGGTAGTAACAGCACTGTTCTGATTCGATTTGCGTGAAGGAGAAAAAGAGAACCCAGGCAAGGCGCTGAGAACACGGGGCAGGGCTCAGTGCCTACGGGAACCCCCCCACCGCCTTGGCCAACGCAGGCGCGCATCAGCAGCCCCAGTCCTGGCTCTGAGGGACCCGCTGGCAGTGGCTCCAAGGTGGATTCCAGGTCATCCCGAGGCCACAGAGGCCGCATTCCTGCACCTGAACACCCTGAAGAGAAGACCTGGGTTATGGGCTGAACGCGTCCCCCTCCAAATTCATTTGTTAAAGTTCTAACACCCAGTGTGGTTATATTTGGAGGAGAGGTCTTTGCCGGGGGGCGGGGAGGGATGAGGTTAGATGAGGTGGGTGGAATCAGGGCTCTTACAGGAGGAGGCACCAGAGAGCTCGCTTCTCTCTCTGCTGTTTGCCAGGTGAGGACACAGCAAGAAGGCAGCCGTCTGCAAGCCAGGAATCGGGCCCTCACCCAAGATCCAAATCAGCACCTTGGTCCTGGGCTTCGCAAACTCCAGAAATGTGAGGAAATAAATTTCCATTATGCAAGCCCCCCATCCTACGGCATTTTGTTACAGCAGCCCTAGCTGACTCATACAGTGTGTGAGGAAGGCAGAAGGGGAGAGCAAGGGCCCTGTCATCCTCAGGGCCAGGGGGCCTAGACACACATGCACAGGAGGCAGGACAGCAGTGGCTGCCTCTCTGGGGAGGGAGCAAAGATGGGCCCGGGGGTGACACGTCCCTTAAATACATGCCCAACCTGCGCCCAGACCGCCGTTCCTCCCACCCACATCCCATCCTGGAGTTCTCCAGTCCATCCGGAACACCCCCCGCAAAATACACAGACACAGACACACACACACACACACAGATACACACAGACACAGACACACACACAGATACACACACACACACACAGATACACACAGACACAGACACAGACACACACACACACACACACACACACACACACTCTTCTATTTGTGACCATGGATCAGCACTCACAAACATGCCAGTTATTTGAAGGAACGGGTGAAGCACCTGGATGGTTTCCCCAGCTGAGCGGGATCCCAGATTACTTCCATGCCTGCCCTGTGAGGTTACAACGGATGTGACCACGCGCTCGGACTCCCTTTCCCGCCCCCGGGCTCCTCTTTGCACAGAACTGTGCACGGAGCTGGGCCTCCAGGAGAGGACAGCACTGACCCAGCTGGAGGCACGAGGCAGCTGTGGCCAGGCTGTGCTGCCGGGCTTTGTCTCCCGGTCCCCACGCAGTTGCATGGCTCCTCCGCATGCAGGGTCCACCCTCTAGCCGGGGACACCGGCCCCCACCCATCAGCCGCTGTGGCCGCACGGCTCTGTCCGCACAGGCTGTGTCGGAGCCAGACCAGATACCTGGTCACCAGGCTGTCACGGCTCTGCCCCGACCAGGCAGCCTGTGGCCGCGTGTGGAGCTGTTTACTGAGATGAGAGAACGTGAAAATACTTTGGATCCAAAAAATGAAGCCTTGTTTCCTGGCGGGAATCAACGCAGAGGATAAAATGGGATTCGTGGGTGGGCGGGCGGGGAGGAGAGCTTTATGATGGTTTTGAGCCCGCAGCCTGTGTGTGACGGGTGGGCTGTCACATTAATGACAATTCCTACCTGAGATTCTGGGTCTGACCGGGCCTCTTGGGAGGCGGCAGCCAGACACAGGGGAAGGAGCCGGGAGGCGGCACAGGGGAAGGAGCTGTGGGTTACGGCCAGGGGATGCGGGTTACGGCCAGGGGATGCAGTCAGCTGCGGAATCTGACGGCCCCCGCCCAGGCCAGGCTGCTCCCGGGACTGGGACTGAGAGGCACGCCCAGAGAGGGGACCACCCTTCCTGCTGCACGTCCTTCAGGCCCCTCACCCCACAGGCTCCTGCTCAGGACACGGGAACCCCAGCAGCGGGGTGCGTCAGGACAAAGGACGCCAGGGCTCTCCCGGGGCAGCGCATCCTGACCACGCTTCGAGAGATGGAGTGAATGAGGCCCCGGTCCTGGCCCCCACCGCCCTTGGGAGTATTCCGAGTCCCACTCACTATGGGGGTGCGGAGCATCTGGTGGGGGTTTTAGAAGAAGCCCAGACGGGCGCAGTCTCGAGGCCTTACTGCACAGCCCTGCTCCCGAGGACCCCAAGGCCTGCTGTAGCAGCGAGGCTCCGCAGAACCGGGCCAGCTGCCCAGAGGAGGTGAGGTGCGCCTGGGTTCTAAGCGGGGTGGGCGGGGGGCATAGCCAGGCAGCGCAGGGCACGCAGGCCTGGAGGACACGGCGGGCTGGGCACAGCAGAAGCTGGAGGGCAGGGGCCAGATCGTGACGGCCAAGGGTCTGGCCTCGGCCCGGGACGCTCCGGGAAGCCACAGGAGGCTTCTGATGACATAAATGGAAGCAGCAATGCCGTTCTGTCTTTGAAAACTACTGACACAGTTTAGGAGAAGCTGCTGAGAGAGCTGGTGGAGGGGAGAGACACAGGTGGACATGCCAACGGGGAGCGGACATCCAGACGAGCCCCAGCCCGCCTCAAAGCCCCGCACAGACGGCCACGTCCTCAACAGAGGAGCTGGCTGAAGTCCGGATGGGGTGGATTTGACCCAGGGCTGGGAGAGCGATAGCCGAGAACTCAGCTGAGGCCCCTACAGGACACCGGGACAGCTTGCCAAGGGCGGCCAAGGAAAACGGAAATTAACATTTAAGAGCGATCAGATTCCTGCCGCCCCTGCCAACAAGGCAGGAGGGCTGGGGGCGAGGGGGGGGAGGGCCGCGGAAAGCAGGGCCTCAGGGCTGGGCAGGGAGAACAGAGCACAGACCACCACTGGGACTCTGGGAGACAGATCCTTGTTTCTGTTTTGTCACTGATGGGGGATACAGTGATTACCCTGAGCCGCTGTGTGTTAGCAGCTACATAAAGAGATGTGCAGTCCTTTTAAAACACAGATACACGCACTGAGCTTGCCATTCAAGGAAGGTGGAAGCCACTAACTGCGCGGCCCTGACAACGTCGCCACTTACCAGCCAGCGACTGAAGTCTGAGTCTGATTCCCGGACCACCAGAAGCCTCGTTCACAGGAGCTTCAATGCGCCCATTCACTCTCTCTTCCTCGGGACCAGGACCCTTTTGTCCCGTGATGCTCAATGCCCCGTGGGCTGCCCAGAATGGCAACTTTTCCCAGGGCCAGGGGGAGACCGTCCTTGGAGCCAGTCCTGACATCCACCAATACATTTGCAGAGAGTGCAGACACCAACCTTCGCCTCGGGCATGTTACTTTACAGCAGAGAAAGACAGGCAGGCAGCCTGGCTGGGCCACGCCTGGGGGCTCGCCCCTCCTGGCACCTCCGTGAGCTGACACCCTCAGGGTGAGGGCTCAGGGCTGAGGCTCTCTGTCTCCGCCTCCTCCAGACCCCAACGGAGGCGCAGCTACAAGATGCTGTCAGCTTCCCGCCCTGCTTCACAGAGCTCACCACACCTTTGCGGCTGCCTGTGGCAGTCAGATCCCTGAATACTCCCTCCCTGGTGCAATCCATATGTGACCTTAATTTTCTCAAAGGTCCCTCCTGCAGCTCAAAACCCTCCAGGTGTGACTTGCTTTTAAAGGTGGACATCCCGCCCTGGCACTCAGAGCCCTCCACTGCTAGGCTCACCTGGGCACCCAGGTTTATCACTTACCTCCACCCTCATGTGAATCAGGGACACACTTCTCAAGCATGTGTGTTTCACCTTCCGGAGCTCGCTGCCCTCACCTGTGGCACCAGGAAAAGCGCCTTCTCTCTCCCCACCCTCTTTCTGCTCCGCCCTCCTCCCCGCAGCCCTGCAAGCTCCAGGTTGACTCAATGTGCTGACCTCAGCTCTGTAGCCAGTATCCTGGAGCCTCAAATTCAAGTGGCCCAAGTTCAAGGCCACGCCACTTGAATTAATCCCTGCTTCATTAGAAAATAATTGTGGGAAACTGAGTTATTTGTAGTGAGGTGGATGGACCCAAAGTCTGTCATACAGAGTGGAGTAAGTCAGAAAGAGAAAAACAAGTATCATGTGCTAACACATATATATGGAATCTAAAAAAAAAATGGTTCTGAAGAACCTAGGGGCAGGACAGGAATAAAGACGCAGACGTAGAAAATGGACTTGAGGACGCGGGGAGGGGGAAGGGGAAGCTGGGATGAAGTGAGAGAGTGGCATGGACATATATACACTACCAAATGTAAAATAGATAGCTAGTGGGAAGCAGCCGCATAGCACAGGGAGATCAGCTCGGTGCTTTGTGTCCACCTAGAGGGGTGGGATAGGGAGGGTGGGAGGGAGGGAGACCCAAGAGGGAGAAGATAGGGGGATATATGTATATGTATAGCTGACTCTTCGTTATACAGCAGCAACTAACACACCATTGTAAAGCAATTATACTCCAATAAAGATGTTAAAAAAAGAAAAGAAAAGAACGTGGGGGTAGACGACCTGATGCTCTAACGTGGGGGTAGACGACCTGATGCTCTGATCTGCTCGCAATGAGCTCACAAAGGTTCACTAACACTGCATTTTACTGCATGTTATACTACTAGTATATGCTGCTATGCGCTATGCTGTTTTCTCTATGTTTTAACCATTTCTCTATTTTCTTATTTAATTTTTATTATTATTACTTTCATTATTAATTATTTTTACCATTTTCTTATTTATGTACATATTTCAAAATGTTCACAACAAAACATTTTTTTAAATTAGGAAAGTCATGCTAGGAAAACTTCATCACCTGCCTTTCCACGAGGGACGCGTCAGGAATGACGGTGTGTGTGTGTCTGTGTGTGTCTTCTTTTGACTGGGAAAAACTCTAAGGAGCCCTAAATCCAAATGCCCAGGCGGTCTGAGCCCCCTCACAGCACAAGTGGACGTGGTTGGGTTCCCACTTACCGACAAGTGACCCTTGAACGCCAGATTCAATCACCGAGGGCTCCCCTTTAGGACTGATGGACATCCAGCACCTCCCAGGTCCAAACCCAACTTGGGGTTTGCCCCAAACCTCCTCCCCAACTTCACCATCTCAGCCCACAGGTGAAGGGCTCACTCAGCCAGCCCCAAAGCCCATGTCCCTCCCCACCGGCCCCTCCCTTACCCACTCTCTGTGGAGGGTGTGCACTGCATGTGTGCACGCCACTCCACGCCACCACGGGCAGCTCCGGCTGAGCTCCCCTCGGCACCTCCACGCCACTGTCACCTCTCAACTCATCAATCAGCTCCCTTCCACCAGGTCTCACGTGTCCAGCTCTGCCTTCCCACAGTCCACCCCTCAATTAGCAAGTCAGGACTTTAAAAAAAGCCAGTCGGGACTCTGTTCAAAACCCTCCAAAGCTCCGTAGGTCTTCGTGCTTACAGTGCCCTCAAGGCCAGCATCCTGGGTCCTGCTGGCTCTTTGGTCCCGTTTCTTGAAGTTCTCTCCCTCCCACTGCAGGGCCTTTGCACATGCTGTTCCTGCATCCTGGGAGGCCCCTGCCTATTATTCGCCGGACTGGATCCCTCACTGCGTTCAAGCGTCTGCAACAGCAACACCCCTCAGCCCACCCTCTTCCCCTACTTTCCTTTTTAACACTAGACATATCCTGTGCTCTTCGCTTTCTAGCCTGATTTCTCCAAGAGAACGTAAGCTCCCCGAGGCCACGGGACTCAGCCTGCTTCCTCGCTCCCTGGGTTGTGACAGGCCTGTACAGAGCAGGCTCTCAAACGTGAATGAGCAAATGAACTCCATTTAAATAAAGAATACAGCTTTGGAGCTATCTGGTAGGTATCCCTGGGATAATCTCCTTGAAAGAGCCCAGATCCCCCCAAAAGTGTCAAATGTCCCCCCAGATGGCTGATGTGACTTAACTATACTCAGCAGGCTAAGTTTAGGAATCTTACCCTCTTTTGGAAATCCAAGTTATACATTTCTGAAACACTGACGCGTTAGCTGCGTGGGCACCTGGGATGTACCTGGGCAGCTTGGCCTACAAGTTTGGCCACCCTCCACTAGGGTCTGGACTTCACCCACGGGCCCCAGGAGCCACCACGTCTCCGGGACAGCCCGCAGCTGCACGCACTCTCGGCCAGGGCGGCCGGCACTGGACCTCAGGACAGCTCAGAAGGGTAGGCTGTGGAAGCCCCTGCATCCCCCATCCCCGAAACCACGCCTCGACTTGGGAAGCCTCCACTCCCCCCTTCACCTCCACGTGGTAGGAGTCGGGTCTAAGAAGTCGGGACACTAAAGCTTACTAATGTCTGAGTCACAACTAATGAGCTTTTCTTATCTTTAGTATAAAGGCCAATTCACTTAGAGAGAAAAGAGCCTGCTGCCAGCTCCTCCCTGGTAACTACGGGGCTGGCCTCAGAACAGACAACACCGTTGTACAAGGACAGACTTACTTACAGATTCCGGTGGCAAACTCGCGACCCCGCACACAGCCCCTCAGCTACCCCTGTGGATCGGCCACTCCCCAGATCCTAGAATCCCAGAATATTCTTGTGGGGGCCTGTATGCCAACGTTCTGCCCGAGGAACAATTAAAAAACAAACCAACCAAGAAAAATAACGGGACACGAGCATCTGCAGGATGGAGAACACCCTGGTCAGGACCCCAGCGTGTGCACAGCCAAGCGCCAGGTCCTCCGGGTGGCCCAGACCCAGGAAGGTGCAGAAGGAAGGCGCTGGGCCTGGACCCCTCCCGCAGGAGGGCATCGCGCATCGAGACTGCCTTTGGCTACTCCCTGGAGAATTCTGTTCGTGCCTTGTTTAAGATGACTCATTCTCCACATTTGACTTTAATTTCTGGAGTAGGAGTTTCATGTTGATTTCATCAGCTTTCCTCCGGGTTAAAAAGAAAGCATGAGTTTCTACCCGCTCCGGGGGATGTCAGTCACCAGGCTCTGTGGACAGACACTCCATCCCATCTGTCCCCACCTCACTCTCTCCCCAAGAAAGAACATGTTCCCAAGGATGAAAGTAATCCAGAGATACCCTCCCTCCCAAGCTGATCTGCTTCCTGTGAGCAACTGCCCGATACCCAACGCCCTGGGCTCCCAACCCAACGGGCCGCCGCGGAGAAGCCGACATGCCCGGTCAGGCTGCAGGGATGGACCAGGGACACCTGGTTTCACACACCCCCCCACGTTAAGGAAGAGCCCGCGAGGAAGGCGAGCTGGTGGTGACCCAGCGGGGTGACAGTGAGCCTGTCTGCGCGCCTGTGGACATCTACGACATCCTTTTCCCTCCAAAGCAAACTGCCCTGGAGGGAGGCCCATCCCACAGACTCCAAACAGCACCCCAGCTCCCCCCGCCTCCTGATCTTTGACCCGACCGGTCTGGGCAACGGCCCAAGTGGAAAGGCAAAACGTGACTGGTGTCTCCTTTCCAGGCTCTCCTCTCTTGGCAGGGAAGGCACAGGCTCCGGTTTCGAGAGCACGGTCCTACACAGCGAAATTCGAACCTTCCCATTGCGGTGGCGGGACACTTCCTCCCACCTACAGGAGCCTGATCTCTAGAACCCTTCTGTATCCACCTGGAGCAGAGCCGAAAGCACTGCCCGGTGGCCTGGAGGAGGGCTGCCTCCTTTGGGGGGAAAGCGCATGGCCCCATCGGAGAGAGGGGACCACAGGGAATCAGCTGGCCATTCCAGTGTTTGGGATGTATTTCACTTTGGTTCAACAGTGACCTCAATTGATGAGCAGCAGCTATTGGAGGCCCCCAGCCGGCCATCTGGGCAGAGTGATGAGGTTCGCGGGCAGCATCGTGTGTCCTGGTCCCCGGGCACCTGCCGAGCAGGGGACCACATTGCCTGGGTGAGCAGCCCACGAGAGCTGCACCTACTTCTAGGAACAGGCTCTTGTGTGCAGGCGCTGGGCTGGCAACATGCACACGTTCAAGGCCTTCTCTGTCCACGCAAAGCTGGTGACTCAAGCTCAACACCCCCTCAGGCTCTACGGGGTGCGTGGGAGGGGACCCCGCAGTTCTGGGTGCCCACTTCTCACTTGCTGCTTTTATGGTGTAAAGTGTGATCGTTGGAGAGAGCTGGCCCAATAACTCGGGGTGTTTTCACCAGCCAGTGACAAAGTAAGAAAATCAGTCTGGAGAATCACGGGTTGTGGGTAAGGGTCAGGGAGGGGAAGGGGTGGCCAAGCCCCTCTCCACCGCCTCTGCGGGGCCTGAGCCTCTTACGCCCTGGCTTCTTGTCTCCAGCCTACTTGATGCCCAGCGGCGAGACTGTGCTTCAGGGTGGGCTGGACCAACCCCATCATTTTCTTGGGTAAAAACAACAATCTCAGACTTCCCTGATGGCACAGTGGTTAAGAATCTGCCTGCCAATTCAGGGGACACAGTTCGATCCCTGGTCTGGGAAGCTCTCACATGCCGCGGAGCAAATAAGCCTGCGAGCCACAACTACTGAGCCCACGTCCACAACTACTGAAGCTCACACGCCTAGAGCCCGTGCTCCGCAACAAGGGAAGCCACTGCAATGAGAAGCCCGTGCACTGCAACAAAGAGTGGCCCCTGCTCGCCGCAACTAGAGAAAGCCCGCGCACAGCAACGAAGACCCAAAGCAGCCAAAAATAAAATAAAATAAAAAATAAATAAATTAAAAAAACAAAACAACAACAATCTCAGCTTCTTCAGAGGCTCCTACAGTCTGCAGACGTCAATCCAAACCTGGCTTGTCTTTCCAGACCCTCCTTGCACTAACTCACCCTCCATGTCCGCGTCACACTCTCATCTGGATGCCCGATGCCCTGAGCTCGCCAAGCACAGCGACTGTTTCTTTCACTCTGCTCCAAACACCCCCACCCATCCCCCGACCTTAAGCCTCCATCTCTCTCCGCACCCCACTGACTTGAAGACCCAACAGTGCCCCCAGTTTCTGCTACGTTAGAACCTACCCATTTGAGAGAGACCCCCGTCAAACAGTGCCTTTGCAGACGGAATCCTACCTCTTCTCTGAGCTCTCTGGGGACTCATCCGTCATCTTCTCTGGACACTTAACTGCTTGCAATCTGGGCATCACAGCTGTGATTCTGCACGTGATTTCTTAGTTCCCTGACAACTACCCTCGTTTCCTCGAAAGCCAACTGGATACCTGGCTCCTCTGTCATCCTCCAGCAGCAAGCACAGTGCCCGGCCCAAGCTGGTGTGTGGTGTCATCTGTTGAAAGGACAAGTGCGCCACCCAAACATCTATTCAGCATCACCGTGCAGCGGGGACCACCAAAGACACGAGTGGATGGAGACCTGGTCTCCTCCCTCAACTGCTGATCATTTAGTTGGGATGACAATGTGTATGAAACTGACCCCAGGAGGAGGGGGAGGGGTGATGCCTCCACCACAACTTCCGGGCCTGCTCGGGACCTTCTGGGCCTGCACGGACCTTCTGGGCCTGCCTGGGGCTGGAAGTCCAGACACCTTGGTTTGCCCAACACACCGTGTGTGCTATGTGGATGCCTTCCACCCACATGTCCTCCTGTCCCATCACCCTGCTGCTGACAAACAATGGCAAGGAGTTCAAAGATGACCCGACACATGCATGTCAAGTGCTCCCCAAGCATGGGGTTTAGGAGGTCTGGTGGGGTGGGGTCAGCCTCCCCGAGTCACATGGGAAGAGCTGCAGCAGACAGGCTGGGAAGTAAAATCTTGTGATCAGCCCGGACTAGAAAAACTTCCCCACTCTGGTCCCCAGCCAGCGACTAGAAAGAAAAAGCACGATTATCTCGGCAGATGTTACAAAAGACATGAGAAGAGAGGCCCATTCACTTGATGGGCTGGTTGGGGGTAGACTCAGATTCCTGACCCCCGTTTGATGAGTTCAACAAAACTGCAAAACACAAGCACTGGAAGGACTTGTGGTTTCCAAACATTGACCATTGATCTACTGTCTTCCTTAAAAAAAAAAAATCAAATTACTGGGCTTCCCTGGCGGTCCAGTGGTTAAGACTCCGTGCTCCCAATTCAGGGGGCCCGGGTTCGATCCCTGGTCAGGGAACTAGATCCTGCATGCCAGAACTAAGACCTGGAGCAGCTAGCTAGCTAGCTAAATAAATAGATAGATAGATAAACAGATAAATAAATAAATGTTTTAAAAAATCAAATTATTTAATATTTCTCTTTAAACCAACCTACTTTAACAATGTAAGTTTATTCAAGAAAGTTATTTTAAAGGCAGCTTTCTATATCTTTAAAAAGGAAGCTTCTATCCTTTAAAAAGAAAGGTCTTCCTTAGATATACTGATAAATCTTTTCTAGTATATATTAACTTAAAACATTTTTTTAAAGTTCATCTTAGCTACCATTCTGGGAAACACAAAGTAGCTGGTGCCACTCATTTTACAGGTGAGGAAACTGAGGGTTTTTATTGAAAGAGGTTTTCCCCGGGGTTCATTTCTGAGACTCAGATGAAAATGCCGGGTTCAGACAAGCTAGCTTGCCTGGGGAGGCAGCTCCTAAGGCTTCATGATGCCCCCAAATCTTGATGGTTCTCATTCATGATACAGGTGCCACATCTGAGCTCAAGTTCAAGTTTAAGTGAAGACGGGGGAGGAGGCAAGAGTTGCAGAGACCAAAGTGGTAGGGGGGTGGGGGGCGGGTGATGAGCAGGGTGAGAACACTCCCCAGGCAGAGACCAGAGCCACGCCCACCAGATGGTACCACTGGAAACAACCAGCAAATACAGCGAGAGCCTGTCGATGGGCCCCCAGAGCTGGGAGAGAGACGGCTACATGCGGCCCAGCTCCTGAGGACCGAGGCGAGGTCAGTGCTCAGCTGACTGGTTCACTGCTGCCTCTCAGCCAGACCCTCCCCTGGATGGAAGAACTGTTCCAGTTTTATCCACCCATTTATCGAGGATCTGGCATCTAGCCCAGCAAGCAACCAATGAAACTCATGGAATGAACGAATTTCTTTACAGAAGTTCTATGGTGTCCATGAGCTACGAAACCAATCACTGATCTATATACTTCATCAATATTTATTAAGGGAAGTAGAGAGGACAGGATTCTTATTCTGTCTCCCATCCCAATACCCCTCAAACGATCTGTCCTTGGGAAATCAAAGATGTAGGTGAAGTGACTTACGTACAGCACTGCTTACAGTGATCCAGGAGGGGTTCTACCTCCAGGACGGGTTACGCAGTTGTTAAAATTTGTTTTCTAATACTCAACAGAATGGAAAACGCACACAACAGAACGCTGAGAAAAATGAAATCCACAAACTTCACAATAAAACTCATTCCACTTTGTTCTTAGAAATGTATATTTACTAGAAAAAAGAAGAGTAATTTTCACACCAAATGCTGACAGCAACCGTGTCCAGGTATGGCAATTGTATGGATCATTTTGTTCTTTATTTTTCCTAAGTTTTCTACTTTTTGTAATTAAAAAAAACACCCACACACATTTTATAAAATCAACTTCCAGTCTCCTTCCCAAACACCATGTGTCCAGCAGGTTCTTTCCAGCCTTGAAAGGCCATTTTCTGAGCATGTATAACAGTATGCCATCTGTGGGGTTAATTCCGAACACTTTCAAACACTTGACTGAGCGCCTAGAACGATGTATTAATCCCAGTGGATCTAAATCCAGCCTTCCCAATTCCAGCTCCATGACTTGGGGAAAGTCATTTTCCCAATAACTGAAAAAAATGCACTCCTATTCCTCCTGGCCTCATGATTCTACTAACTAGGAAACAGAGGATACCTGACTGTGATATTGTGATTTATAGTATATAATATATATAGTAAATAAATAAATAAATGCATATATATATTATATATATATATAGGTCTGTGTTCTATTTCTGGCACAGAGCTCCTAAAACCCTGGGGGATTTCTTAAGCAAATAGAGCAGTAAACGTATCTTTTGTTATGTTAATGAGGTGACTTTGGGGCCGCCCCCAGGTAACCTAAGGATGGGGGCTTTCAGTCCTGCCCTCTGACTTCTGCGGAGGGGAGAGAGGCTGCACAGTTGCATAGATTACAGGTGGCCAATGATTTAATCAATCCTGTCTGTATAATGAGCCCCCGGTAAAAGCCCAAGGCTGGAGTTCTGAACGCCTCTGGGCTGGTGAACACACGGAGATTTGGGGAGGGGTTGCTAGGAGAGGGCGTGGAAGCTCCCCACTCTTTCTCGATGCCTTGCCTTCCGTGTCTCTCCCATCTGGCTGTTCCAGAGTTATATCTTGTTATACTAAACCTGTAATCTAATTAGTAAAACGTTTGACTTCTGTGAGCTGCTCTGGCAAATTAATCAAACCCAAGGAGGGAGGGTCACGGCAAGCTCCAACCTATAGCCAGTTGGTCAGAAGCACAGGTGACAACCTGGACTTGTCATGGGCGTCTGAAGTGGGGAGGTGGGGGGCAGTCTTGTGGGACTGAGCCCTCAACCTGTGGGACCAGACTTCATCTCCAGGTAGAGAGTGTCCAAATTGAGCTGACCGGCTGGACAGCCAGCCGGTGTCTGAGAACTGGCAGCCGTTTTTGGCAGGAGAAAGCCCTTTGCAGGAAAGAGCTCTCTGCAGAAGGCCCCTCCGTCCTGTCACTAACCTTAAACCAGGTGCCCCCATGCACTACTCACCTCTGGCCCTAGCACACCTTTCAAATCTTTTGATCACGAAATCCTCTGCCTAACCTGTTGGTTCCTCCCGTAGATGGAAGAAGTAGAAATGAAGAGTAAGTAATTACCGGATGACGGGATCTCTTCCCCAGCTCCCCCTTCGGTAATTTCGCCAACAAACTGTGAACAAAATAGTATCTAAATAGTATCTAAAGATAGACCACGAGGAGCTGACAAGCTATACACAAGCCTGCGCGCAAGCCTGCACGCAGTGGGGGATGGCCACAGCGCTGACCCCCTACCTCAGTGATTAACTGAGACGACTTCCCTGTCTCCCTTCAAAAGCTTTCATGGCTAAGCAGAGTCTCTGGAGGTGGTTTTGGGGGACGCTGAGTCCACCATCCCCCCAGACTGCCAGTATTCCGATTAACGGCATCTTTCCTTTCTACCAACACTTGTGAGCACTGACTTCGTATGCGGCGAGCAGCGGGACCCGATTCAAAAACAGAATCATTCCTGATGGAAAGTCATCACTAAAGCTTCGACCAGCGGGGCTCGTTTTCAGGTCTGAGGAGGGGGGGCACCCTGACCTGCTGCTCACAGAAGGCTCCCAACTTTCCACCACTATAAACGGCAGGGTGGTTGGCGGCCATCTTTATCCCTAATCTTCCTCTGAATTGTGCATTATTTTCTTAAGATGACTTTCTAGTAGAGGACAAAGCGTTGCCAAATGCTTTCCTGGAAAGCTGCAGACATTTCTCCTCGCAACAGCACCGGGGGTCCCTTTTCACCCGTCTGCCAGCCATTTGAGAAAACCTTCCCTAATATGACAACTGGGCAACGAAATACCAAGTTTAAATTCACATTCCTTTGACCATCGGTCAGAAACTTTCAAATATGGATGACGTCTTATTTCCCGCTTCGTGACTATCATTTTGCATCCTCTGCTTGATTAGAGTCTGAAATTTCATATCAGTTTCAAATATCTTCCCCACTGTTGCTCACGCACACCCATCCATTTGCTAACTTCAGGTAAAGTCTCAGTTCTCTGACCCTATCAATCCTTCCTTTGTGATTTCACCCTGAAGCACAGAAAAGGCTCCCCTAATGAAAAATTTGATAAACATTTCACATCTATTTTCCTCTATTTAAAAAAAAAAATGGTGTGTGGACTGACATCAATGTACAAAGAATTTATTTTGCTGCTCAGCAAGGAACTTTACAAAATTAATTAGCAAACAGCTAAGCGATTACTCCTTTATCGGTTCCCGAACAATCTGTCCCCTCCGTGATGTCGTCTTAATGCTTTTTAAATGTGTATAGAGACACCAGGGTTTGAATCTGGCCAATTCCATGTCATGAGTCTGCCTATTTTTATAACAACACCAGCCCTTATGTAACTCCGGGAGCTTTACCAAGTTTGGCCATCTGGAAGGACCAGCCCCCAAGAACCATTCTATTTCAAAGTCTCCTATCAGTTATTTGAACCTGTTTTTTTTTCCCTCCAAATGAACCTGGGAGTAATTAAGTAATATGTCTTCCCACCTCTTCATTCCTTCAAAAAAGTTACCACACTGGGTTTTTGTTTTTGTTGGCACAGCAATGGTAAGAACTGACATCTTTATTGTATCTTTTCTTCCAGAAATATGGTGGGTCTCTGTTTATTTAAAAATGAGTGCCAGGGGGCTTCCCTGGTGGCGCGGTGGTTGGGAGTCTGCCTGCTAGTGCAGGGGATGCGGGTTCGAGCCCTGGTCTGGGAGGATCCCACATGCCGCGGAGCAACTAGGCCCGTGAGCCACAACTACTGAGCCTGCGCGTCTGGAGCCTGTGCTCCGCAACAAGAGAGGCCGCGGTAGTAAGAGGCCCGCGCACTGTGATGAAGAGTGGCCCCCACTTGCCACAACTAGAGAAAGCCCTTGCACAGAAACGAAGACCCAACACAGCCCAAAATAAATAAATTAATAAAAAAGAAAAAATGAGTGCCAGGACAGTGTATAGGGACTGGCACACTCTTCCTGTAAAGGGGCAGAGTGTAAATTACGCTCTGGGACCATACGGACTCTGTCAAAACCCCTCAAATCCAGGCAGTTCCACAAGTCCAAGCGATTCCACCTCCGAAGTATGTGGATCTGACTTCTGCTCTCTGCTCTCTGCTCCCAGCTGAGCACCTCATCTCTCTCAGCAGCCTCCCACCTGGTCTCCCTGCTCCTCCGACCCCCAAAACACACCACGAAACCATTCTCCTTAGAGCAGCTGGGCCCCTCAGCAAAGTAAGTCTCTCCAGGGGCATTTCCCTGCAGTCTCGAACCTCCTTATTGGGACTACGTGACTATGGCCCCACCTGCCCTTCCATGGCCCCGTTTCCTTCTAGTGCACTCAGTTTCTGAATTTAACTCATTTCTGTCGCAGGACCCTTGCACCGGCAGTTCCCTCTGGCTGGCAAGCTCTGTCCTGCAAACTTCACTTGCTGACAACTCTTGCCACTCAGGTTGACTCAGGTCAAGGTCACACTTCAGAAGAAACCCACCTGACCACTCACCAGTGTAGCCATGCTCAGTCTGACCTTTGTGCCTCACTGTTCCCAAGTGCAAGAGGACCAGAGAGAGAGCTTGCACATGGGAATCACGTGTGCACACACAGGGCACGGGGGCCCCCAGGCACGGTACACACCCCCACAGAGTTTGTGGTCATGCTGTTTACACTGACCCAGTTCACGCATAAGCCCTGTACTTTTCACCAAGTTCGAGACACACCTCTTTTTTTACACACCACCGTGGTCTGGAACGCTATGAGTTTCACTGCAGCAAAGAACTAAACTTCCTTGTCTCATAGGTGCTATACTAAATGAGGTAGTACAATTTCTTTATAAACCACTAATCACTCCATAAATTCTATCTCCATCGCTAGTTACAACTGCTGTGGGTTGTGGGTAGTGAAAGTTCGGCGTCACTGTACCTTATTTCCATTTGCTTGAGCCATTTAAGGCCCGACCACGGGGTTCAGGTCAAGCACTTAAGCAAGCATCTTTGGGCTAAAACCTAAAAGCCACCAGCTTGGGGAGAGGACGGCACGGAGAAGTCACATATGGTCACGTTTTTCTAATACCCTCTTGTGATGAGTTGAACTGTGTCCCCCGCAAAGGATACTGAAGTCCTAACTTCCATACCTGCAAATACAACCTTGTTTGGAAACAGGGTCTTTGCGGATGACCACGTTCAGATAAAGTGCTACGGGTGGGCCCTCCTCCAATAGGACAGGTGTCCTCACAGAATGGGGAAATGTGGGCACAGGGTGAAGATGACATGGAGACAGGGAGAAGGCGGCCGTCTGCAAGCCAAGGAGGGAGGCCCGGGACAGCCTCTCCCTCGCGGCCTCAGAAGGAGCCAGCCCTACCGACACCTCAATCCCGGACTTCAGGCCTCCAGAGCCAGGAGGGAATGAATTTCGGTTGTGCTGAGTGACCCAGTTTGTAGCAGTTTGTGCTGGCGGTCTCAGGAAAGTCACACACCCTCCTAGGGGTGTGGACACAGATTCGGCTTCTCAGACCTTCCTTCACTCTCCTTGGCCGGCGTGGCCTCCTGCCCCCAGCGAACTTCTCCCCGGCTTCCTCTCTTTCTGTCACATCTAACAAATGGAACTCCACGAAGCAAATGAAAGTCAAGACCCCAAAACAGAGTCCCGGCCTCTGCAAAGTGTGGTCTTGCCTCCACACTTCCGGAACACTCTCTCCTACGATCCCAAACTACCTGGCCATCGCCCAACCTCCACTCACCTCACATCCCTGACGGCTGAGTCTGATGCCGGGGGCAATCGGACCTCTATATCCCGAGTGTTACTGTGGGAAATCTTGCTAAGTTACCGCAAGCGCCCCGCAGAGGCATTTCTCGGTGGCAACCAAGTAAGTCGGGGTGTGCAACAAGCTACTCTAACCAAGATTCCGGAGCTCTCCGAACATTTCGACTCACTGAGAACACACTAGAACCATTAGAAAATAGGAGGCCAGTGCCCCCTAAGCTGCGGGGAGAACCGGGGACAGCCCCCCGCCCCGGGCTCCACCGCAGGGGCTCCGAGGCCACGAGGTCAGGTTCCCTCTGAGGGGGCCCAACCGGTCTGCAGCAGGACATGCGCCAAAGGAACAAACATTAGTAACACGGAAAACACCCAACGTAGTCACAGTGAAGAGGCACAACCCTGACAGAAATTTCCAGCCGCTGGTAGAAGCCGAGTGGGAAAGCAGCTGAGGGCGACAGATGAGGCTGCAGGGGGCACTCGGGCGCCCCAGGGACACGGAGACGGAGCGGGCAGGAGAGCACAGCTCCGGACACAACAGAGATTTAATGGGACCCGCTGTCCGGAAGGAGAAAGGCCGGCTGAGGGAGTGACAGGCCGGCGGGGAGGGCAGAGGCCTGCAGGCCAGACAGCCTGCTGATGGGCATTTAGGGCATTAATACGTCTTCTGGCACAAGCCGGATCCCACCTTCTCTCATTCCTCGACTTACAAGAATACTGGGAAAACACCAGGGAGGAAAAGGCTGCTTTGGAAACATTTGTTGTGAGCGGATACAAGCTCATCCTCTCCCCCCAGGCCAACCGTCTCTACAGCCTAGGAGATAAGCAGTTCCTTTCATCCGGCACCACAAAGGGGAGACACGGCAGGTTTGCACGCTCAGCACCTTGCCCCCAGCCTGGATGTGGAAAGGCCCAGCTCTGTTCCCTGAGGCCCTGCTTGGCCTTCTAGCGCGTTCCTCACCTGATCCTTTATCACCAGAGTCTTCCTCCTCCGACTCCTCCCCTGTAGGCGGGACTAAATTAAGGCTGACAGCATCCTCCAAAGAAGGAAGAAACACAGGGTTTTGGGGCCAGATCAGAGTGTGACCAGCAGCTCCAGCTGTGTGCTCTTGGACAAGTGACTTAACCTCTCTGAGCATCTATCTGTATCACCTGCAGCAGGAAGATAGGAAAATCTGGCTCACCAGGTGAGCGCACAGGAGGCGCTCAATAAGGACCATTCCTCGTCATCGTGCCTGGAGATGAACGCCGGCCGGCCCAGCACTGATGTCCCCAAAGAGGGATGTACCAGGGACTCAAACCAACTTACAAAGTCTCCTGCACACCACAAAGTCTCTGCATTTTCACTTGGAGGCGTTGGCATTTAATCAAAACCCAGGTCACCACCCGCTCACCTTCGATGACCTCCCCTTCATCCCTGGTGGAACCCCTCAGATGGGCGTAACTTAACTTCCTGGGGCCTCCACTTCCTTGTCTATAACTTGGGGAAAATTACACTCTTGACCTCTTCAGAGTGTGTGGATAAAATCTGCTGGTTCATGCCGAGTGCTTAGGGAAGAGCCGGCACACAGCTCTCCCCAAGGCAGGGTTTCCTGCTCTTGGTGCCAGAAACACTCTGGGTGGGACCATGCTCTGCGGGGGACCGCCCTGCCCACTGCAGGATGCCTGGCAGCACCCCTGGCCTCCACCCGCCAGAAGCTGGGGGCATCCCCACCCCCAGACAACCCAAATGTCTCCAGGCACTGCCAAGTGTCCCCCAATATCGCCCCTCTGATAACCACTGTCCTCAGTGAGGGCTATTGTTATTAATGTTATTTATCCTCTTCCTTTACCTTTAAGTCTGAGCCCCGCTGGTGTGTTGACACCTCTTCTCTCTGGCTCCCTTCCTTCCATTTCCAATCTCCACCTCCCACGCTCCACCCCATGGTCACGCCCGGCACCCCTGCACCCCAAAGGGCTCCTCTCAACAGTTTCCCCACCCTGGATGCCAATGCCAACCACCTGGAGAGGCTTTAGAATAACACAGTCCCACCTGGAGATTCAGCAGTATTTTTAAAAAGCTCTTCCGGAATTCTAATGCACACACAGGGCAGAGAATCACTGTGCAGCCCGGACTCACTCACCAGCCACCAAAGAACCTACAACAGTCCTTTCACTTAGAACCCAGGCTCCATTGCCTCAACTTCAAATGGTGGTCCGAGGTGCCCCCCGACCTCTTGGAAAAAAGCCCACTTGTTCAACCCCCTGCTTCATTCCCACCCAACCCCCAGCTACAAGGGTCCCAAAGGCCAGCTAACAGGTCCCCTCCCCAAATTCGGCACACTCAGCTGGGCATGCTACTCACTGTACCTGGAAGGTTCCCTCTGGCTCCTCTAACCCTGGCCAAACCCATCTACCCTTCAACAAATCCTCCCCAGACGGCTCTGCTGTCACTGATCCCACACCTCCACCCATCACAAAACCACCCAAGGGCAGTTTCTGGGTCTTACACACAAGGTCCTGGGTCAACACACCCAGGGAACTAAAGTCCTGGAGGCAAGTTCTGCAGACATACACGAGGCACAGACACAGGGACGCTCCAGAGGGATGACTCATCCCCCACAGGGCACAAGCCCGCAATGCGGGTGATGTAAGCTCTGCGAATCCATGGGCCACTGTGCCCTAAAAAACATTTGACCTTGAAGGGATCAACATGTGTTTTTATTTTTAAAAATTAATTAATTTATTTATTTTTGGCTGTGTTGGGTCTTCGTTTCTGCGCGAGGGCTTTCTCTAGTTGCGGCAAGCGGGGGCCACTCCTCATGGCGGTGCGCGGGCCTCTCACTGCGGTGCACAGGCTCCAGACGCGCAGGCTCAGTAGTTGTGGCTCACGGGCCTAGTTGTTGTGGCTCACGGGCCTAGTTGCTCCGCGGCATGTGGGACATTCCCAGGCCAGGGCTCGAACCTGTGTCCCCTGCACTGGCAGGCAGATTCTCAACCACTGCACCACCAGGGAAGCCCTCCACATGTGTTTTAACAGGTTAAGTGACGGCTGGAGGCCAGACAGAGGGCCCAGTACGGAGCAGCCTGATGTGGCCTCAGGAATGCCAGGACCTCTTCATGGCCTTCAACCCCAATTCGTGGTGTCAGTGTTGCTGCCTCCAGAACAGATCCAACCGCACTTCGCTGGGCGTTGAGTCTGAATTGAAGCAGATCACAGGAATACCAAGCACCTGGGAGAACTCCCCGCATCAGAAGGGCCCCGGGAGCATCAAGGCTTTATTTTTAGAAGCAGGACACATTCTTCAAAGAAAATCTTTGCAGAAACCTTGAGCCAGAACTAGGTAAATACGAAGCAGCTCTGTCAGAAGGGCGGAAGGGGGAGGCGTGAGAACAGGTCTGGGGAGGAGACGGGTCCACCCGCTAGCCCACCTGCTGCCTGCCCAGCCCCATCACTTCCTACCCCAGATGGAGGAATCATTCACTGACCATCCACCTGCACGAAGGGCAGCATGAACACTTTACATGCACCAGACATAGCCATTCCACCCCAGGCACACGCACTCAAGGGAAAAGGAAGTGGATGTCCACAGAAGGGCTCGCGTACAGATGTTTGGACTGGATTCATTTTTCATAATGGCCCCAAACTGGAAACAACAGTGACGTCCAGCAATAGGATAAAATAAACCAATGGCGGCACATTCATACGGCACCACTGATAGGAAATACACGTCCACGCCACACCGAGGTGGCCCACGGCCACGAAGCTGAACACGGAAGCCAAACCCAGGAGCACGCGTCTTATAGGATGTATGAGAACGGGCAGGTGGACCCTCAGACGTCAGCAAGAGTGGATGGCAGGAGGAGGCGGGGCCAGATGGGGAGGGGCACAGGGAGCCACTGGGTGATGGGGACACAGCGTGAAGGAGTGTGGGTGACGCAGGCGTCAAACCTCAAGGATGCATGACGTACGAAAGTGCAACGATGACATGACACGCCTTTCAGAGTATAAAGAAGTATAAAGAAGCAACCGAAGCAGAAACGTGGGGTTTCTGCCTGCAGTTCGGGAGCTAATCACAGAGCTGGGCTGAGAACCAGGCCTCCGGGGAGCCTCCACTGACTGGAGGGTTTCACTGCGCCGGATGGAATTGTCTGGCATCACCTGCGGCCGAAGCCCCAAGCCTGGCCCCCACGTGCCTACACGCACCAGGGTCTTCGATGACCTGTTTCCCATCCACACAGACAAAGGCCTACCTGACTGCCCCTCCCCCTCTCCCTCCCCCTCCCCACGTGGCCGCTCTGAGTCCCCAGGGGCCCCCGGGATGTGCTGTGCTGGCTAACACCTCGCCAAGGTGCCCTGGGGTCAGCGAGGCCTCGGATGGGCTGGTTCCCAAGCTGCTGTAACAAGTCACCCCAAATGTGGTGGCTTAAAACAGAGAAACCGTTCTCTCCCACCTCTGGATGCTGGAGGTCTGCAGTCAAGGTCTCTGCAGGGCCCTGCGCCCAAAGGCTCGGGAAGAATGGGATCCAGGCCTCTCTCCTGGCTCGTGGCGTCACAGGCAAGCCTTGTCTTTCCTTGGCTTGCAGGTGCCCCCAAATCTGCCTCCATCTCACGTGGCCTTCTTCCCTGTGTCTCCACGTGGCTGTCTTCTGAGGACACCAGTCATGGGATTAGGGTCCACTCACTTTGACTAAGCCAGTTACATCTGCAAAGGCCCTATTTCCACAAAAGGTCACATTCCGAGGTGCCAGTAGACGTGACCTTCCGGGGACACGATAGCACTTGGACATCAAGTAACAGGGGAAGGCAGGTCGGGGGAAGGCCAGGCAAGAGGCAGGCGGCGGGCTGGTTCCTGCCCAGAGCAGCCCCGCGGGGACTTTGGCCCAGCCGCTGGGCAGGTGAGACCTGAGCCCTTGTGAGAGTGGCCTGGGACTTTGTGGGACGCTGGCTGGGAGTTAAGGGAACGTCCCTCTTGTCTAGTGAAGCGGTCACATGCCCAGTTAGATGCAGAGGTGTCAACCCCTTTGGGGCCTTCTTTACCTAAGACACGCACATAAGGGAATCCAGTAACAATACGGGTGAAAACTTGCAGGTAACTCGGGTTTCACCCTCAGCTCCAGTTAAAAGAACTTCAAGGAGCACGTTCTTAACTGTTACGCTTCTCACGGGGCAAACAGAGCCTACTCTGATGACAGACTGTCTGGCGAAGATGCTGGGTCAGTCGCTGCGTCAGTCACTAAACTTTGCCGTACCGCGGGGGCCCGCGGGACCCGTGGGCAGGTGCAGGGACGTTCCCGTCCCCTGTGTGCCCATGCTAGGGCAAACGGGGAACCTGCCAGAGTCTGAGGGACGTCCCAAGTCCTTAAAGCAATAGGCTGCCCTCTGCCAACACCACATTTGTGGTCACCAGCCCTGGCACCCCGGGCTCCCCTACAATGGGACCTAATCGCGTGACTCTAACTGCTCATTTAATTGTGTGTCTCTCCAACCAGACCGTGAGCTCGAGATCAGCAAGGACCTCCAGCATCCCTGGCACACAGCAACGATCTCTCAATGAGTAGCACTTACACCAACCAAGGGCTTACAGGTTGCTCCAATCTCACAGTATATGAACGGGGCGGCTTCTCCAAAGCAAGATTTCTTACGTTCATAGCCTTCTTCACGTCTGTCCTGAAAACCTGAAGGTTATCAGAAGTGGAGTCCTTTTTTTTTTTTTTTTTGCGGTACGCGGGCCTCTCCCGTTGCGGAGCACAGGCTCCGGACGCGCAGGCTCAGTGGCCATGGCTCACGGGCCCAGCCGCTCCGCGGCATGTGGGATCTTCCCGGACCAGGGCACGAACCCGTGTCCCCTGCATCGGCAGGCGGACTCTCAACCACTGTGCCACCAGGGAAGCCCAGTGGAGTCCTCTTTAATTTAAGTCACTAACTTCAGGGGTGCTAAGCACTTGTCATGCACCTTGTTAGCTGCTACAAGAACACAAAGAAAAGCAAGACCACCCTGCTCTTAGCAGGCTCGCGGAAATGATGAAGACACAGACGCGAACTACAACAGAAACCATAATACAGGTAAAACAGCCAACCCCATCCACTGCTGTCAGCTGAATGGTGTCCCCCCAAAAAAGATATGCTCGAATCCTAAATCACAGACAGGGCCTAAATCAATCACTGGTGTCCCTATAAGACACTGGGATACAGAGACACAGACACACAGAGAGAAGATGGCCACGTGACGATGGAGACAGAGACGGAAGTGATGCAGCTCAAGCCAGAGGGCGTCAAGATGATGGGTAAGCGACCAGAGCTGGAAGGAGGCCAGGAGGAGTCCTCCTTGAGCCCTCAGGGGGAACCTGCAGACATCTTGACTTCAGACTTGCAGCCTCCAGATTGGAGAGGATCCATTTCTGTTGTTCAAAGCCATGCAGTTTATGGTCATTTGTTATGCAGCCCTGGGAAACTACAGGTAGACCTCCGAGATAACACGGGTTCAGTTCCAGACCACTGCCATAAAGCACATATCAAGATAAAGCGAGTCACATGAACTTTTTGGTTTCCTGGTGCCTAGAAAAGTTACTCTACACCCTGTACTGTAGTCTACTGACTGTGTAACAGCATTGCCTAAAAAATGTGCAGGGGCTTCCCTGGTGGCGCAGCAGTTAGGAATCCGCCTGCCAATGCAGGGGACATGGGTTCAAGCCCTGGTTCGGGAAGACCCACATGCCGCGGAGCAACTAAGCCCGTGAGCCACAACTACTGAGCCTGCGCTCTAGAGCCCACGCGGCACAACTACCGAAGCCCGTGTGCCTAGAGCCCATGTTCCGCTCCAAGAAAAGCCAACGCAATGAGAAGCCCGCGCACCGCAACGAAGAGCAGCCCCTGCTCGCCACGAGAGAAAGCCCGTGTGCAGCCACGAAGACCCAACGCAGCCAAAAATAAAATAAATAGAATAAGTACGTGTATTAAAAAATAAAAATAAATTTAAAAATGTGCAGGCCTTTATTAAAAAAATACTTTATTGCTAAAAAATGTTAACCATCATCTGAGCCTTCAGTGAATCGTCTTTTTGCCACAGTCACATCAAAGATCACTGATCATGGCTCCCCAGCACAAATATAATAGTTATTATGTGAAATAGTTAAATAAATACTTATTTTAAAAAGTAACAAAAAGTTTGGAATAGTTGAAGAATTACTGACACGTGACTCAGAGACACAAAGTGAGGAACTTTTGCTGGAAAAACGACGCCAACAGACTTGCTCGATGCGCGGTCGTCACAAACCTTCGATTTGTTAAAAAAAAAAAAGTATCTGCGAAGTGCAATAAAACGAGGTGTGCCTGTCGCCCCGCCCTACCCCCACAGCGTTTGTTGGTCGTGTGCCAGGCACTATTCTAAGTGCTTCTTAGAATCAGGCACTGATTTACATGTCACAGCCACCCCATGACACAGACGGTTGATCATTCCCTCCAACCACAGTCGAGAAAACCGAGGTGCAGAGAAGCTAGGTCACTGGTCCAACGTTTCCCAGCTGGGTGGCCGCAGGGCCTGCTGCGTGAGCCCAAGGCTGGTGTGAGCCCAGCACAAAGATGGCAGGGTTGGAGCAGCTCCTTTCTAGACCATTCTGAGACCACCAGCTGCTCCTCCCCTGTCCGCTGGGCCAACAGCAGCCCGGCTCCTGGAGACCAGCGCAGAACCCCCAAGCTGGGCTGCTGGGCAGAGCTAGCAGGATAGTCCAAGTGTCTGCTCTGTGATTTTGTTCTGTTTTTGTAATCAATGCATAAATTAACAAACCTGGCGTGAAATCACTCCCTGTTTTTCTGCAGAGACTCTGCTACAAGTCTGTACCAGGCAGAGATGAAATGGAATCCAACCGACCTGACAGGTTTCCTGCGGGGAGGGTGAGTTCACCAGAGGCCCTGGAATCCAGGTCCCTGGCCTTTTGATAATCAGCTAATTTCCTTCCAGTTCTGAGGATGACACAGGAGAGGCGCTTGGCCAGGGAGAAAGTGTGACCTGGTTCCAGAGGGCAGTCGGAGAAGCTTTCCTTTCGCCTCCAACTAAAAAGTGCCCGGGGATGATTATTTTATACAGAGGGTGAGAAAAAGGATCAGGGGAAGAAAGAAATGACCCACAGTAGAAAGGGGCTTCTCCTCAGCCGTCCCGTCCTCTGCTTTGCTTTGTCACCATTCATACCCAGCCGTCTAGCGGCATCTTCTCCCTGCTGCCACCCCCTCCCCCATCTTTCCTCCTCCTCCTGGTCCGCAGGAAGGCTGTGCCCTCTGTCACCCAGAGCCTCGGCTGGGACCAGAGCCCCGGGCGGCACCGGCAGCTGGCTCGAGCCCAGGGCTCATTTCTGCATGGCCCCTGAGCTGCTGCTCTCCTCCCCTCACCTCCCCCGAGGCGGCTCCTGCCCCAAGCCTTGGACACACTGTTCCCATTGGGGTTGGTGACGAGGCCACCAGAGCCCCAGGTCCTGAGGGCATTTTCCTACGTGCGTCTTACCGGGCCGCTTTCTAACCACTGACCTCTCCATGGCCTCCCAGGGTGACGGCCCTCTCCTTCCTCTCTGAGCTGGCCTTTGAGGCTTGTCTTGCAGGTGTCTCCCCAGCACCTGCATGGCTGGTCCTTCCCCCTTCCTTCCGAGATTTCCCCTCCGTCTGCCTTCAAGTGTCCAATGTCCCGGGTCCATCCTTGTCCTTCTGCTCTTGTCGCCTGCAGCATTCTCCTTAGGGGGCCGAGCCACCCCAGGGAACAGGGCGGGGATGGGACCACCTAGTCTCTGCTGATGCCCAAAGCCTGGTCTGCCTGGCAGCCCTGTCTCTGCAGCACCTCCCACATGCCCTCAGGATGGCGACCTCAGGGCCAGCATGCCTGTCTCATCTTCCCCCACCCGAGCCTGCCCCATTTCCCGCATCCCCATTCCAACAAAAGCACCGCCCACCTCCCCCGAACCAGTCCGTTCTCTCGTTGAAACAGGAATTTTTTTTTCTGGAAAGCATCGTTTCTCAACCTTGGCACTACTGACATTTGGGGCCGGATCATGTTTTGCTGTGGGACCCGTCCTGTGCACTGCACGTGGCCAGCAGCACACCTGCCTCCACCTCCTAGATGCCAGGAGCTGCCCCCAACCTCAGCTGTGACAAGCAAAGATGTCTCCAGACGCTGCCAATGTCCCCTGGGGACACCACTGCTGCAAAGGGCCAGACAGAGAAGGTCGTGGGCTTCGTGGGCCACTTGGCCTCAACTCCAGCCACTCAGCTCTGCCCCTGAAAGGCAAAGACGGCCACAGACAGTGAGTGCGCATGGCTGGGTCCCAATAAAACCTTACTTACAAAAGCAGGGTGCATGCAGGATTTGGTCCTGAGGCCACACGCCACTGGCCCCTACTTCGGGCGTCACCTGCTCTCTGGCCGGCTCCCATCCCCTCCGTGCCTTCTTCGGGGCACTACCCATGCCTCACCTGGACACCCACGTCCTTCAGGTTGCCTGCCACCTGGACCCCCTACTCAATTACTCAGGTACGAGCCCACCCTGACCCTACAAAAACAGAAATCGTTTGAATTCTAACTAGGAAGATAACACCCTTTATCGTGGGCCAGGCCCCGTGCTATAGGCTTTATCAACTAATTTAAATCTCCAAAGCGGATCCGGTGAGTAGAGATAACGAAGCAGATGTGGAGAACCAACTTGTCCTAGGACACACAGATACCACGTGGACCCCACACCTTCATCCTACCTGGATCCCACGTGGACAATTCCTGCTGTCACTGCCCGACACTGCCCCCCCCACGGTGCCCTCCTCCCCCATCTCCTGTCTCGGCCCCTCTGGGTCCACAGGCAGGGCCACGGGGCCGAGGGGTGGCGCTGGAGGCCCGCGGCAGCACAGACCAGCACTCGCATCCTCGGAAGGGCTCATGCCCTCCTGGGGACACGGGCCCAGCAGATATCCAGGCCGGCAGCCGCGGGCAGCATCTCAGAGTGAGACCCATGGTTCTCAGCATCCGGTGGTCCTGGCTGCCTCTGTCCAGCTGGTTTCCTTTCTGGGAGGTTTGTATTACACTTAAAAATCATTAAAAACGAAAAAGAATATACTTTGTTTCCCATAAAAATGCTAAGCCAGAGGTTTCCGGTTGATCTATTCTTTATCAAAACCTAGGAATGTCAGGTACAGTACTCCCGAAGCAGTCGCCCTTATGAGGTTTTCTGAACGTGCCCAGGCCCAAAGGAAAAGAAACAAGAAAAGAAACGAAGCAGCAGCTCCCTATGGGAACAAAGCAGGCAGAGATGGGGGGGACCCGAGCCCGAGCCCCCCTCCCACATGCCGTCCTTTCTCTGTTTCGCGCCCCCCGCAGTTAGAGAGCAGGCTCCCAACACAGCCTCCCAGCACAGAGAGGGCAGCTTTCTCGGGTGCCCCCGCTCGGCCAGCCCAGGACAGGATTAGGGTCGGAGCCAGAGGGCTGGAGCCGGACAGCGGCCGGGAATCTACCCGCTCCCCACCCACCCGGAGGTCAAAACCCCTCCCTCGCAGGATACAGGCTCCTGGGCCCACCTTGAGGTTCTCACTGGGTAGGGACAGACAGGCTGAGCTGTCACTCAGATTAGCACCATTTGCGTTGAGCTTAGTAAAGGGACAATGACAGCAAGGTGGGAGGTTGCAGGAATGCCCTAGGGTAGTGGCAGCAGGGGGGTGGTGGAGGGGGAGGAAGGTACTGGAATCTGGGGAGACAGGGAAGGGCTGCTCCAACCTCCCCACCCCCCGCCCGCCTTTCTACTGGAGGCAAGGGAGCCCACCTGATGCACTGATTTCAGATGAACCCCCCGGACCAACACCCCCATTCCCCCGCAGGTGTGGAAAGAGCACGAGGGGCAGCCCCAAGGCAGTCACCGCGTACGAGGCCCAGGAGGCTGCTTTCTCGCAACAAGTCTCCCTGCGGTCCTGATGCAGGCGACCGAGGGGCCACATCTGGAGAGACGCCTGGCCTGATGCCCCTCACTCAGTAAAGCAGCACTTCCCGGCACTGCCGTGCTAGCTCACAGATGGGTGAATCCACAGGACCTGCCACCGCATGACAGTGACCCAAGCCAGTCCATGCCAAGGGCGACTTCAAGTCCAGGGCAAGCCCTGGCTCTTGGAGACCCATAAGATGCCAGGGACAGGTGTGCAGGTGGAGGGACAGGGCTGGTGGGGGCAGGGAGCTGGAGTCTAAAACTAGGGTCTCGACAAGAACTTGGAAATGAGAGAAGATGGCTCTTAAAATTAAGTCAGAACATCACAGGGCGATGGATCCTAGCAGCGCTATTCACAACAGCCCAAAGGCAGAAACAACACGAGCATCCGGTGACAGATGAACAGACCCACACAGCGGGGTCCCTCCATACGGTGAATGTCACTCAGTGCGAAAAGGAAGGACATTCTGACACATGCCGCAACGTGGGTGAACCTTGAACACACTACGATAAATGGAAGAAGACAGTCACAAAAAGTCACGTATTGTGCGGTCCCGCTTATAAGAAATACCCAGAAGAGGTAAATCAAGAGAGACAGAAAGCAGGTCAGTGGCTGCCAGCAGCTGGGGATGGGAGGGATGCCCCGTGGCTGCTTCCAGGTCTCCTGTTGGGTTGGTGAAAGGCTTTGGAACTAGAGGTGGTGGTGGTGCAACTTCGTGAACATACTAAGTACCACCACATCGGGACACCTGAAAATGTGCCCACCAGAAACCCAATTCGGGCTAAAATGTGTGTGTGCACGGAAAATAGTCTGAAAAGATACCTTTACTTAAAACATTGTATACGTTGAGATGCAGCTTTGTTATAAGCGGGGTAAACTACTAAGGAACGGAGAAAAAAACCCCTACATGTGGTCAGGAGGGAGGCTGGTCCAGCAAAGGGAAGAAGCCATAACAGGAGGAATCAAGGCGAACTGCACCCCAGTTACGGCCAGGAGGCAGCCGCTGGTCAAGGGTGCTGACCCAGAGCCCCCAGGCAGTGCGGTCCCACTAGTGCAAGGCATCCCCGGTAGGGACAGATGCGGGGAATCGGGGGTGGGGTGGGGGGGCGGCGGGGTGGGTTGAGGACTCTGAACACGCAACTCAAATGCGCTCAGCAAAGATGGGAACAGACTGGGGCAGTCAAAGCAAGCTGCGGGAGGACGGGATGGGGGCCTGGAGGCACCTGGATGCAGAGACTCAGGCCTCCCAGCCTGCGGGCCCTCGTCCTCACCCCTGTGGGTTCACCTTCATGACACCAGATCCACTGCTCCACCACGATGTGGGAGCGAACTGTGAAGGCACCGCCCTCCCCTCACTGCAGCCCCCATCCCCATTCTGCAGAAGAGCAAACTAAGGCACCACTGAGGGCCGGTGGGCAGAGCCACACAGCTTTACTGACTGAGATTTGCATGCGGACGGGCTTGTTTCAGAGTCCAGGCCACACCCTGTGGCCAGGACCCCATCAACCGGAGCTTAGTGAGATTCACTCTGAGGCCCACTCTTGAGTGGTACCCTGAAGAATGTCTACCAAAACTTAGCATCCCAAGGAGAGCAAACTACTTCCTAGCGACATATGCAAACCTGCCTCGTGACAAATATTTATGCCCAAGCAGATGGAGGCCTGGTTCTTAAGTTACATTAGGTCCACTGGGAATCTAGAGATCCCTGGGGTGTCCTCTGATGGAGCCCGATGGTCTGGGCCTTGGCCCATTGAACACAGTCTTCATCAGTAACAGGTGTGTCCCCGTGGGGTTTATGGACCTCTAGCTGTCAGTCCATTTAGAGGGTCCTCAAGACCCCAAAATGATAGGTACAACTTTACAGGTATAGCTGATTTTCTAAAGGGAAAGCCCATAGCCCTTATCAGAGTCCTCAAATGATTTTTGCCCTCGAAACCCCAGACTTGGAGGAAGGCCTAAGACCGGCTTGGAGATAAGGTGACCGGGAGATAAGCCCGTGTTGGGTCTGACTGAGGGCCTGGAGGTCTGCCCTTGACCAAGAGTGGTCAGCCCAAGCCCAGATGAAACTCTTCTTTCCTTTATCTGGTTATTATTTCTGTTGCTTTTTGTTCAGTCCCAATGATATTTGCTCCTTTACAGAATGGGGAGGACCTGGCTTATGAAAATCACCTTTGGACTGTAGCTGACCTGGGTTTGCTCTGATTCATACCTGAAAATCGGAGATGCTGTGCGGGTGGTCAACAGGGGCACCTGAGCCCGCGCGTGCTGCAACTACTGAGCCCTCGAGCCGCCTCCTCACTCTCCCGGGAGTTTCACTGCCCGGTCCAGGCACACCCCCAGCCTGGACACCCCATGGCCCCGTCCCCTCCGATGGGTCAGCAGCAGATACCACGTATAGGTGAACCAGTCCACTGTCTGCCTGCCGACGCAGCAATTGAGGACCAGCTCAAAAGGGTCAGTGGGGCCCGACCCACTCCTAAGAGCAGGGAGCTGAGAAAGTCAGAAGTGGCCCAGGGGCACGTCGGGCACGGGACGTGCTGGCTGGTGGGCGTTCCTAGGCCAGGTGCGCACTGGCTGAGCAGCAGAGGCCGGGTGACAGGGGAACGTGCAATTCGATTCTTGAAGAGCAGTTTCACTTCTCAGATCCCGGTTCCCAGGTCTTCTGTGATCTGGGGGCTTGATCTCTGGATCTTTCCAACAATCCTCCCACTTCTTCTCTTGAGCAAGTTTTGAGTGCATATTCGATTCCTTTTTATCTCTGAGAACCTTCTGAGACTGGCTCCATCTTTACAGATGAGGAAACCGAGGACAAGGAAATTAATTTATGCAGAATGCTTATGTGCTCCTAATTGAAATCTGTCTCTGCTTGGAAAAGACCAATGCGATAAGCTCTCTGCATAGACATTTTTCTGACCCAAGAATGAAATACAGTCACTCAGTCCTTCCTAAATTGCAGCCAGCCCAGTCAACTTTAAATAATGAACAAAAGGGGAAAACTCCAGCCAGAGATAGGGAAACTGGGGTTTTCTGATTAGATTGGGAAGTTCTTTGTAGTCTAAGCAGGTTTCATCGAGAGACTGGAAGGCTCTGGGAATAAACAACAGTGGAATCTTTTTTTGACTCACCTCTTTTATCTCCAGAGCCTCAAGTATGTTAAAAATGTCTCAGCAGTCCTAATGACACGCCTGCTTTTAAGAAGGGTGAAGAGGCAGGCTGGTGATGAGATTAAAACACAAGACCTGTAAGGATGCAGACACCGTTTCTGGGGGAGCGCGTGGGTTTCTCACCCACCCGCATTCTCCAGGCTTCACTCCGTGGCACCTGACCTCACAGTCAACTGCAGCCTTTATTTAATGAGGCAGCACTTACGTGAGGCTTATTCATACAGAGGTTTTGAAAGAGGCTGAGCGCTGCCTTACATTCAGGCAATGCGTGGCCGGGTCCCCATCCGCCCAGTGGGTCGCCTGCCGACCACTGTGATGTCAGACCTCACCTCCAGAGGGCCCTGCAGGCCTGGGAGGCCAGCCTTGGTTGCTCTGTCCTGAGGACACCTGAAAGCCAGGATCTCCCTTACATACAGACTGGCCCCGAATCAAACCTCAAAAGTAAACCAGTTAGTGGTGGCCAGGGCATGGGGACAGGGGGCAATGGTAGTAGTTACTTAATGGGGAGGGCGGTCTTCTTCTGGGGTGATGAACATGCTTTGAGACCAGAGACAGGTGGCGGTCACACAGCACTGTGAATGCGCTACATGCCGACCAATCTGTACCCTTTCAAATGGTCAACTGAATGCTGTGTGAATTTCAGATCAAAAAACAAGACAAACTCACACAATCAGAAACTGCGGAGATCCCGGGTCTGAAGAGTAACCCCTGCAGAGCAAGAATTTGTCAGTGACTGTACATGTGGTCCAGACGGTGCCGGGCCAGAGTCCCCTGACAGGAAGCGTGGACAAGTCCAGGCAGCTGGACAGCACCAGCCTTTGAGATCAGCCAGCTTACTTCCTAACTGTATCCTGTCCGAAGGAAATGTACCGTTCTAAGAGAAAAACTTTAATTCCATCTGTTTATTTTGACTCTAAAAATTACCTACGTGGCTCACGTTTCTGACTCACAGTTGACAGCTACCGGCCGGAGTAGGACTCGGGGATACTGGCCCACGTAGCTCATGTGTCCTCCCAACAAGGAAGGATGACTTGGGGCACACACACAGGCTTATTAATAACTCTCTGAACTTGAACTTGAATGAGGCACTCTCTGAGCCTCACTTCTTGTCTGTAAAATGGGCAGAACATATGGAGTGTTCCTGGGCTGGAGGAGATACGACAGAGGAGGGTGAGCGGAGGCTGGAGCTCCCGCTTCCACGGCCACTGGCAGGATCACGGGAACCAGCCTTGACCTCCGTCTCCCCACAGAGCTCCTCCTTGGCTGGCACACCCCCCCAAGGAGCTGTCGGGCCAAGTTGTTACTTGCCGGTTACACTGGTCCTTCACAGGGGTCTTAAAGTGAAGGGAACTGGAGCCAGGCATCTTTCCTGCTCCCTCACCTGGTCCATCACCTTGAATAGCAGCTTCCACCGGCCCTTCAATAAACTACTCCTGACAGTGATAACAGAGGGGGAATTATATTCAAATCACAAAATTAGGCACCAGCAAAACCCTGGGAAGCTCTGCCTCACAATGAACTTGAGATAAATCAGATCTTGAATGTTAAGAAGCAAAGAGGAAACACTGCATTTATGTTTCTGGAGGAAAAAAAGCCACACAAATTGGCCAGATGTCAAGATCCCATTTTGGTCACAGCCAGTGGGTGGTCTCTTTAAATGCTGGGAGACACATGCCCACTCCCCTAAATTCCGCACAGGGCCCATCTGTCATCTCCAAGGCAAGCAGAGGTGATCCGCCAGACTCCCAGGAACCCCTAAGGACAAGAGGAGAACAGCGGGCACTGCTCCAGCTCATCTTGAGATGGAAGGCTGTCCACCTCAACCTCCTGTTTCCTCTTCCCAGAGGTCCTGCTGCCCCGGGTATCCTGGCTCAGTGCCGGAAAAAGCAAACCACATAAATGACACCCAGGGGAGTGCCAGAGCCAGAGAGGGGTCCCAGGTGGGGCCCCACTGACCTCCTTTTCTGCTTTGCTCAGGAGGGGGTCTGCACCAGACCCCCAATGCAAACGCAGAGGTGGGATCCTGTGGGGGTCAGGCAGGGAGCCCTGCCGCACCACCGCTGGCATCTATCACGTTTATCTACAGAAAAGAACCCAGCTGCATACTTGCTTGCTGGACTTCAGAAACCCCAGCGTTCAGGCCCATGCCAGTCCAAAAGAATGTGAGGAATGTGGATGCCTTTCACTGGGTTTCACTGCAACCCAAACAGACCACAGCCTCCAGGGCTGCTTCCTGGGCAGAAATATTTTAAGTCTCTAAGACCTCAGCGGGGTGAGGATTAGCCCTGGGACAAGAACACTCCTGAATTCCTCACCCACCATTAAAAGTCCCCGGTCACAACCTGCAAATGTCCCCAAACATTCTTTCGGTCCTAAAGCACTGGCTGATACCGGAAAACAAAGAAATGTGATATAAAAGATGGGGAGGGAAGAAAGTTGAACCAAAGCCAATCATCTTCCCCCAGGTGAACAGGAGGCGCCCAGGACGTAAAGAATAACCTTCACTAATTCAAGCACTTTATTTGGAACGGCTTTTATTATTCAAACCTGACCCTGAAAGGAAGCAGCCTCTGAGCTGTTCCGTCTCAACTCCCCTCTTCACCCCGGGTCTGCAAATGACCCCTTTAATTTATACCCACTCCTTTCACCTGGAGAGGAAAGTCTCATTTTTTTTAAACACATGAAGTCTGCACTGTATTATGTAGATGATCTTACTCAACTGATTTTACAAAAGATGGCTTTTCCTGCTAGTATTGCCAGCCGCAGGAATAAAGATCAAAAACGGCTGAGAACGTATCCCCGAACATTCTACCCGGCCACCCTTTACGCTCCCTTCTGCTGGGAGTTGCCGGATGCCTCCCATTCTTACTCCTGAACACGGGCTAATGCTTCCTGTTAACATTTTCTGCCATCGTGCTCCTTCCCAGGACTAACCTCTCCCAGACCCACACAGCCAAACGCGTCGCACCTCGTCACTGGTGGCCATTGTTCGGGAAACTCAGAAACTCTTAGGTTTTAAGAATAACTCCTTTGTGTAAACACACGGGACAGCCAACCTGGGCTCCTCCGTCCCCAGGCTGTTCCGGGAGGAGGACAAGCTGCCCGGCTGGTTTCTGGGGAGAGCGAGAACGTTCCACCGGTGGCCACAGAGAGGAACGTCGCAGAGGTAAACAGAAACCAGGGGCTGTTCTGGGAAATCGCCGGTGCCAGGCACACTGGCGACATCTGACCTTCCCACGTGGGGACACGGACAGCTGACGAGGATGTGAAGACAGGGCTGCAGAGCCGGGAAGGGCCGAGAAGGGTCATGGGGAAGCAACCTCTCCCTCCCGAAGCTCTGCGGGCACACGGGGCCCGTCTCCCAACACGGGTCTGTGCCTCTCGGTCACGACACAGCCACCTCCATGCGGCAGGCCCCGGTCCGGCTGCTCATCAGACACCTTGTCTGCAGCACTCACCTGCAACCGGGCCCAGCGACGTCAGAGGACCAGTCCCAGGGCCTGGCCTTCTGTCCAGAGGAGGAAGATGCTACCAGACAAAAGGGGGAAACATGACTAAGATTCAGAGTCTCGTTCAGCTGAAGAACTCATTTCCACCTCTTCCCTCCAAGACTCTTCCACACCAAGAGCAGATTATGTTCTAAACTGCATTTATCGGGAAGGTGAGGACGGCAGTGGATGGCTGGGATGGGGCACCGGGACCCCTTTGCACCCCGGCTGCTGGGAGTGTGGCCGGCTTCCCAGAACTGCCTCCTGGAAAGAGGCACTCCTCCCCCCAGATCATGGCCCCGCCCTGGGGCGGCTACAAAGGGGTGAAAGGATGCCCACCACCCCTCTCCCAACCCGGACGAGTGGGAAGTGCAGTCCCAGGGCCGGAGTGTCTGTGGGGTCTCCAAGGGCTTCCCTCTGCCCCCAACCCCCAGTCTCTTCCAAGGGGGCCGACCCCAAGAGGGCGTCACAGTAAACCTGCATGGTGACCTGTGTCACCGTTGGCTTCTGGGAGCCCAGCCTGCCACAAGGGCTTTTTTTTGCTTGTGTCTCCCCGATGCTGCACAGTCTTCCCTCACCTGCTGTTACTTCTGCTGCAGAGACGGGCAGTGTTGGCTCAACAGAATAATCTTATCAGCTGAACCCAAAAGATGTATACCTGGTGCCTTCCCAGCAGTGGGGTTTCCTCCCCACTTGCTGGTCATTTAGGAGGTGGTTACTAGCAAGCAACCATGGAGGCCATGTCTGTGACAGATTCCTTAAACAAGGATGCTGATGGATGGTGGAATTGAAGGTACCACCACCGCATGGCAGCCCCCCGCCACCCCAATGTTCTGGACGGCAGTAACAGAGCTGCTCCGAGCTTTACAGGAACCCTGCACCTGGGCAGACTGTGAAACAGGAGGAAACTTCATCCTGGACACCTTCCCTAAATCACTGTCCTTGCCGGAACAGACAGCCCAGAACAGACCCTCGGCTGCGAAAATGATTCACATGCAATTGCAAGGAGCATCACCAGAGGGCAAGAATTACCCCGAGATGCCGGGGCAGCTGGCCGTCCTCAGAACATCGTTTCCCCTTGGGACTTCCACGGTTCAATGAATTCCGGATGTACTGAAAGCCCAGAGGGAGGGAGAGGGAGGCACGGAAGGAAACCAACCAGAAGCAAAGAGAAAATCCGGCAGGTGTACAGTTAACTCTCGAGGTAGAGACCGACCTAAGCACACAAGCAATGTACGAAACCACAAAGGCAAAAGCAAAAGCTCCAGCGAAATCGATGAACGCCGCGAAAAAGGCAGCAACGACCGAGGAAGTATATTCAATGTGACAAAAGGTTTAGATCCTGAGAAGATGAGAAAATGCGGGGATGAGGGAGAATGTTCAGGACTCAGAGGCCGCTGTCCACCCATCGCGTGGATTTTGGATGCGTCCGCCACACTGCTCTCGGGTCCAAGGACCGCGGGGTATCATCAGGTGACTCGCGGTACCCCAAAGACTGTCAAGACAGAGCAGGTGGGAACCTCGTTGTATTAAGGGGGCGGAGGCACTGAAAAGGCCCGGGGCAGGTGAAACATTGCAGAGGTAGCCTCTCCGAAGTGGGTTCATGGTTTTTGTCTGCTTTTTCTGACTTCTCTAAGCTTTCCACTTTGTTCTACGGTGAGAATAGTATGCACTTATTGTATTCTCTTTTGTTTGCAAGTCACTACACCAGCCTAAAAACTTGGATGTCTCCTTTCCTTTATAAACCCCAAAGCCCCCGTATCTAGGCTGGGGGATGGGACTTTCTATCTACCCTATATCCCGACCAGGGGCCCACACTGCTGGGCCTCTGACCCCTGCACGGGTCCATCTGCAGGCCCTTCAGGAAGGGCGAGAAGTGGCTGGGGGCTGGCGAGGCCACGGGGTCTCCCTGCAAAGAGCATCTCCGTGCAGCTAACGGCCTCGGCCTCTGGCATCCACGTTACTGCTCACGCTAAAGCCCATCTCCCAGACACAGAGTGTAACCGTACACTCTGCGGAACCAGAGCAGACCGCTGCCAGGTCTTTCTGAAGAGAAAAGTATGTTTCCCCTCTCAGTCCTTTTGCAGCATCCTCATTCACTGCGGCTTTAGGCGCCGGGCCGCTCAGCACTTGGGGCAAGGGCCTAGGGAGCCACTGGGCTTTTCTCTTCTCTACTCCAGCAGGCTCCTGGGTACAGAGCTTCTGTTTACAGCCCAACGGCCCTGAAGCTGAGCTCTATTCCCTCAAATGGACCCTGGCAGGTTCCTGGATGGGCCATGGGCAGGTACAAGTGCACACCTGGAGCGCTCTACCCACTCGGTGTTCACAACTCTGGCCGTGAACAGTCATGCCGATGAGGTCCAGGGTGCGGGGGATTAGGTGAACAGGACCGGCTGGCCCCTTTCCACCTCCCCAGCTCCAGGCTCTACCTCTCTGGAAGCCCCAGGCTTCTGCACAAAGACCAGCTTTCCTGACAGGAGAGGGGTGTGGTCCTTCGCCCAAAGAGGGAGCCGCCAGTCACCAGGGGGCCCATCAGTCCCCATGGCCCCCAAAAGAAAACACGGGACTTAGTGTATGTGGACCAAGTTAGCCCAAAGCTCTGGAGTGTAGAACACGCCTAATTCCCTGATTTTCTCGTTTGTTTCCAGACACATCAGTGCTTTTATTAGCCGAAGTTTGGGGGAAATCTCCGAGAACCAAAGAGCTGTAAAAAGCAATGCTGAGAAGACTCTGTTGTCTTCCAGAGCCTCCAAGCATGAGTACGCGGTCCAGTGAGAACAGCACTGAGGGCACCCTCACGCATCACTTAGTAGCTGTTTTAGCCACAGCTTACAATCTCGGCTGACGATGTACCTACAGAGTTAATCCTACCTGAGGAAGTCTGGAAAGCTCCGTAGGTAAACTTAGAGGTTCAAGAAACGCAGACAGTAGACTCTATTCCAACAAAGACAGAGATGACGGCCCTGTCTTCAATTCTCACCCCAGGACAGGCCCCAACAAGACACTCAGCCATTCTCTCCACTTGCCCTCTGTCATGAATCAAATTGTGCCCCCCAGCCCACGCCTATGTCGAAGCCCTAACCCCCAGACCCTCAGAATGTGACCATATTTGGAGAAAGGGTCTTTATAGAGGTCATCAAGTTATAATGAGGTCGTTAGGGTGACTCTAAACCCAATATGACTGGTGTCTTTACAAAGGGGTAAATTTGGAGGCAGATACACACACACAGGGAAAACTCCACATGAAGGCAGGGGTCAGGGTGATGCCAAGGGTTGCCAGCAAACCACCAGAAGCCGGAGAGAGGCCTGGGACAGCTTCAGAAGGAACCAACCCCGCGGACACTCAGTCTTAGAGTTCCAGCCTCCAGAACTGGGAGACAATAAATTTCCGGTGTTTAAGCACCCCCGCTTGTGGTCATTTGTTACAGCACCCTGGCAAACTAATACAACCTATCTGCAAAACGGGATTAGGAATTCTCACCATGCTGCCTGTCTTCGGAGCTGAAAGTGACAGATTCAGAAATGCTCTGTAACCCCGGATCCACCTGGACCGACAGCTTGGCCTGTGTTAACCCCACGAGAGCCGTCCGTGCTGCAGGACCAAGCCTCTCGGGGCAGGACCTACGTGGCCCTTTGATGTCACTGAACACCCACACCTGCGTGCTTTGTTCCTACGATCCCAGTATGCGCCCAGTGGCCCTATATCCACGCAGACGCCCGACACAGTTCTTCAAAGCTGGAGGGGAAGCGTTTCCAGGGGGTTTTTGGGGAGACTGGAAAACCAGGAAGCTTTTTCCTTAGGTTTCCAACCGTCACGATGGAGACAGACGGATCCACCAGCCAAAGCATCCTTTCCATCCCGCATCTGACAATAGCTAGACTAGGATCTCTCCGCGGCAGGGCTCGGTTCTCGCCCACCCCTGACCCACCACACCTGGAAACACCTAAGTAGCAGCGCTAAAGCACACAGCAGAAGCCAAACCCAGCCCGACACACGTCTCTGCCCGTGAATGAAGAACAGTTTTCAACAGCTGGAGGAGAAAATCAAGACTATTTCATGACATAAAAACTATATGAAATTCAGGTCACAGGGTCCAGAAATATAATATTATTGAACACAGGCACACCCGTCGTTCCTTTACGGTTTGCCTGTGGTTCTTTTGTGTGTCAATGACCGAAACACTTACTGCCTGGCCTTTTACAGTAGAAGTGTGCCGGCCCCTGCTCTACACCAGCCCTACCCAGGCCACGGGGCAGAGGGCCAGGCCGGGGTAGGCTCAAGCCACAGAGAAGTGGGCAGCACCCGCGGCGGGTGCATAGCCGAATGGCCGAGGGCTGGCCAGGTAGCGGAAACGGGAATGGCCCAAAGGTAAACTCATCCACTGGAAACTGTTTACTGGAGCTGGCTCCAACCTCCAGTGAGGAGGGCTCCCGGGCCCAGCCCTGAGCGCAGGTTAGCACCATCATAGCACTATGGGATGCTCAAGGCACGTCGGGGTCCTGGGGCCTGGCCGTGGACTTCACCCTCGGTTTTTCATTGTTTATGGAAGAAACTACAAGGCCACCAATTGACAAAACTGAGAAAAATCACGCTTCTGCAGACTGACCTTTGTATTTAATGCTAACAAAATAAACACTAGTAACACTGTTCACTGAAACGGCATTTAGGTACGTGGTGGGTGATGCGGCCGAGTGAAATCGGGCCTGATCGATGGGGCAGAAGCTTCTTCCACAGAATACGGAACTGGTTCACCTACCTATCCTAAAATTTCACAACATTTCAAATGGTATAGATGGTGCGGTAAGGAATACCCTTTCCTCTCTCGTGTATGAAACCAATATTGAATATGAAGCACAAAGGGGGTATTACTGAGACACACATCAACCAGACGCCCACAGTGGTTTCACCCTGTACATCTGTGGGTTCCCACCTGGTGCCTGACATGGTATCAAGTGGGTGGTTTAGTTCATTGTGCGCGGCCGGCGTTTCTGAGCATCCTTCCTCCCTGGCAGGGCGGGGAAGAGGTCTCTCAGGTATGTCTCTCAGGTATGTGGGTGCCCACACCTGTGGCCAGAAGGCTGCAGTCTCCTCCTCCTTTAGGCTTCTGCTCCCACTGGATGCAGCTGGTGGGCCTTGTTACGGCCATTTTAATGGATTTAATTATCACAGAAATAATTATGTGAGATGAGCAGTTTCCAGGACTCGTCAGGTGGAATATTTTGTAAAAGACTCGATAATGGGGAATCGCTTAAAAACAGGCTGGTAAACTAGACCACGTTAAACATTTAAGGAAAAAACAATAAAACTCCGGAAGAACTCTGGACTCAGACAGCTTTGCCAGCCTTTGTGTTGTCACTTAACTTTAAATGGGGAATCAAGAGGATGTACTAGGTTGTGGTGCATGCCAGACACAGCCATGAAACGCGCACTCGGAGAAAGACCTTCACCCCATAGAGGAAGACCGGAAGATCCACGTACACTGGCTTTTTCCATTAAAAAAAAAAATTCTCTTTCTTCCAGGCTTAGACTAACTTTTTCTACTCACTGACCAATGACTTAGGGACTTCTACAATCTGACCCGGGTCACAGTTCTGGGCTCCCAGCTGGGCTGGAGGCTTAAATCCAATGTCTTGATGATCACCACTTAAAAGCTGATGAGGGGGCTTCCCTGGTGGCGCAGTGGTTGAGAGTCCTCCTGCCGATGCAGGGGACCCGGGTTCGTGCCCTGGTCCGGGAGGATCCCACATGCCGCGGAGCGGCTGGGCCCGTGAGCCATGGCTGCTGAGCCTGCACGTCCGGAGCCTCTGCAACGGGAGAGGCCACAACAGTGAGAGGCCCTCGTACGGCAAAAAAAAAAAAAAAAAAAAAAAGCTGATGAGGGCATGCTGCCGGGGGAAGTCCTAGGGGTTTTTTTTGTTTGTTTTTTACATCTTTATTGGAGTATAATTGCTTTACAATGGTGTGTTAGTTTCTGCTTTATAACAAAGTGAATCAGTTATACATATACATATGTTCCCATATCTCTTCCCTCTTGCGTCTCCCTCCCTCCCGCCCTCCCTATCCCACCCCTCCAGGCTGTCACAAAGCACCGAGCCAATATCCCTGTGCCATGCGGCTGCTTCCCACTAGCTCTCTACCTTACTACATTTGTTAGTGTGTATATGTCCATGACTCTCGCCCTGTCACAGCTCACCCTTCCC
This sequence comes from Leucopleurus acutus, assembly GCF_964270905.1. Classification (NCBI taxonomy): domain Eukaryota; kingdom Metazoa; phylum Chordata; class Mammalia; order Artiodactyla; family Delphinidae; genus Leucopleurus; species Leucopleurus acutus. Next base: position 113,427,813 of record NC_139149.1, on the reverse strand, counting down.
CCTCCCCATATCCTCAAGTCCATTTTCTAGTAGGTCTGCATCTTTATTACCGTCTTGCCCCTAGGTTCTTCATGACATTTTTTTTTTCTTAGATTCCATATATATGTGTTTGATGCTGACCGTAACCTCCTCCTTTGAATAATCGGGGAGCCGGCGCCAGCCCAGGGCTGGGTGTGGGAGCTTCCACCTGAAGAAAGGCAGCCTGGAAACGGAGGCTTCTGAGATGGTCCCCAGTCAAACCTGTGGGCTCACAGGTCAGCGCCACCCTTCACTGGCCTGATGACCTTTGCTCCATGACCTAAGTTGACTCTGGGCCTTGGCTTCCTCAAGTGTAAAAGGGCTCTCATATCACGCGAGAGATTACTCTTTTCTCTCTTTTTTCCTACTTTATCATCTTTTTTCTCCGTATCACATGAGAGTATACTCTTTTCTTCTCTTCTACTAGACTATGGACCACCTTGAGGGCAGGGACCCTGCCTTTCTCTTCCTTGAAACATAAAAGTCCAGAGATTTAAGCCAAATACACAGTGGAAAACTCACAAAATGCTTATGGCATAAATGGCTGAGAACTTAACTTCTTACACGTGAACAAAGCAGTGGTTCTCAAACACAGGCACGTACCAGACTCACCTAGAGGGTTTGTTCAGACCCAGACTGCCGGTCTCCACCCGCCGAGGCCTGAGCCGGGCCTGAGAATATACATTTCTAACTTGCACCCAGGTGATGCTGGTGCAGCTGGTCCCTCGACCACACTGTGAAAACCACTGATATCATGCACGGTAGCTGACAAGGTGCTTCTCCATCTGGCCTCCTGGTGGTTGGAGGTGGGCAAGGCCGGCATCACCGTGTCCTTTTCAGCAGACGAGGGAACTGAGGTTCAACAAGGGTTTCAATGACTGACCGAGGTCAAGAAATGGGAAGCTGGGATCATAAACCCCGGTGCAAAGCAGCCCCCATGACCTTGATGAACAGACTAACAGTCCAGTGCAGAGAAAACAAAGGCAGAAAAAGGAGATTGCAGGGACTTCCCTGGCAGTCCAGCGGTTAAGACTCTGTGCTTTCCATGTAGGAGGCGCGGGTTCGATCCCTGATCAGGGAACTAGGGTCCCACATGTCACGTGGCTTGGCCAAAAAATACAAAAAGAAAATATTAAAGAAGAAAAAGACAAAGCAGGCTGCAGTCAGACCAGATGTCTCCACGTGAGGGTATAACATGCAGGCCTGGGTTCCAACACTGAACGCCTTCCTTCTTTCCTTCTTCCAAGACAGCAATTAGAACCACACGCCCCCTTCCCAAGTCCACTGAAGTAGGAAGAAGTGCAGTATCCTGCCTGATGTTTATGAGCCACAGGAAGGGAGTTTCTGTGCCAGTCCTGGGAGATGGCACAGAAAGAGCCTCCCGACACACGCAGAAGAGGCTGAAAATCCTGGGACCAGTCGGTGGTGGAAGCTCAGACTCTGTTGGAACAGGGCCTCAGATCCCAGCTCGGCCCCTGAACGTGGGACCCCGGGATGTGTACCCTTGTTCCTCGGTGCCGGGTGGGGCGGGGCATTACCCGGCCTGTGTGAGTGGCAGCCTCGGCCCCTGCACACGTGGTGTCCAGCGCTGGTCCCTTTCTGCCAGAATCCTGACAGCTACCTCCTTCCTCAAAGCTGCCCTCCTGCTGGCTCACCCCTCCTGACCTCGGCAGAGCTGGGGCAGAGCTGTCACGATGAGGACCACCCACCCTCTGACCTATTGGATTCTTCTTCCTGGGGACCCTCACCCAGGCAACCTCTCACCTTAGCAACTGTGAAAGAGGCAGGAGGTGGGAATTGCAGCTGGAGCCTCCCTAGCGGGCCTTTCCAGCTGACCCAAATTCCCCTCCACGCCCGACTCACCCAGAATGAGGCCCCCGAGAGGCCCCTTCCCCGCTGAGCTTTGCAGAGAGGGCTAATTTCAGTTCCATAAGCCTAGCCGAAGCGGTGGAGAAAGGGCGGAATACCTGCTTTATAAGAGCATCGAGTGATTTGTCACTCGTTAATCTGCTATGTATTGCAATATCACAGACCACCCCCTACTTTTAGATAACAAGTCCTACTCTCAAAGACATGTAGAAACTGGGTCAGAAACAGAATCACTGCAACAAACATTTTCGGAAGCCCGAGACCTGATTCTGGTTATAAGAGGACCATGCTGTATTTTTATTTTTTCCCCCCAAAGTGAATCCTCAGCTTCTTAATCACTTCTTTGAGATAAGCACAGTGCTACGCAGAAATGCAAGGCGGTCTCCAACCTCGGAATATCCTACTTTTTGAACGAGACTTTTTAAAAAAATGCAATTTCCCCAAAAAAGTTTAAAAAAAAAAAAAAGCCAACTTGAAGAAGCCATTTCAATGGCCGGCTCTCCACTGGAGTGGTGGGCATTTGGGCAGATGCTTGCATTAGTGGACACAGGGCTGGGGGACCACACTTCCCCACCGCCAGCAAGGCTGGGCAAAGGGCGCAGCTCCATGGGGTCGTATCTCTCCGATCCCCCAGCTCCTAACTACAGGCTGGAACGCGTGCGCAAGTGTGGAATCAGGTCCTGGTCAGAACCCTCCAGCCCAGGTGGTTATTATGCGACATGAGAGGTGGGTCGTGTTTACCATCCCTCACTCCCCGCCAGAGCCATCTGAAGCTCTACGATGAGTCTCTCCTCCCACTGACTGCTCTGCATACCTACTTATCCTTACCTTCGTCACAAGCAACCACCAGTTAGGTGTAAAAGGATAACAGCACTTTAAACACAGTTCAAGCTCTCCTGGCTGGTGCTCATTTGGTTTTGAGGGACATGAGGTTAGAGTGTCAACAGATCCCTCTGCCGTCTCCCAAATCCTCACTCTGGCTCTGTTCCTTGCAAGCTACAGAGGGATGGACGACATAAATACAACATGTGGGTCCTGCACTCTAGAATGGAAGTTTAAGAGAAAGCAGGTACCTAAGGCTGAAAACAGAAGATGCCAGGACATAAAGCTGCTGGTGTGAGTACAGAACTAGATGGAGAGAGAACCCCTGGATGGAGAAGGGGCTCCTGGGACACGGAGAGGGTACCATCTGGGCCGACTGGGCTCCAAACAGGTATCGAGAGGATGCTACGCACAGGGGTCAAAAGTCCTTCTGCGGGTGAGGTGCCCGGTACCTCTGGGTCCCCATCACTCCCCACACACACCTGAGATCTCTCCGATGATCTTCTGAACACCCTTTGCTTTGCTGGTGACTGACAGTCGTGAGGACAGACCTTGGTGGCTGTCTCAGCTCTCGCTGGGCGGGGCTGAAATACCTGCCTTTCTCACGACCCACAGGGAACAGTCAAGCCTGGATTTCGTGGAGGCCACACCGTACTGGACTTGTGTGCGATCAGTTACCCCCTTGCTGTGCTGTCAAGATGCCCTCCAAATGGGCGGCTACAACCCCTCCACAGCAGCCAGGCCCACAGCCCTCACTCAGCCTGCAGGGACACGCTCCCCAGGACAGCCCCTGTCCTCCAGAGGGACGATGCTAAGGTTCCTCGGGAGCGTCCCCAGCAGTCACGGGGACCACGAGCTCAGCAGTAACTCACCCTGCATTTGCTTCCCCAGCTTCCTCATGTCACCCTCCTGCATCCCATTCCTGCTTCTGGGGACCACCTCTCCCCAGAATACCAATCCCCAAGTCCTCGCCTCAGGCTCTGCATTCGAGGGTCCCAAACGAGAACAGACGGCCAACGCCAAGCCCGCACTAGGCCACTGGGGGCCTTCCGGTCAAGACACGACCGCAAGCCCAGCTGAGTGATGCGTGTGCACATCCCTGGTCATTTCTGGTCAGAGCCGGTGGGCTATTTTGCACTGTTAGAAATTCCCGATTTAGAAAGCCAAGGAAATATTTGGTTCCATTAATAAGATACACTTACACTCAGCTAAAACTGGAGAAAAGCAAAGGGTATTTATATCCCGACTGACATTTTTACATTAAAAACGTATAAAGGCACTGCGGCTCACGCAGGTCCGGGCTGGAGGCCATCAGAGTTCATCATGGTTCCTAAGGAACCTCTGACTCTAAGCTGGGCCCGTATCCCGGTTCAGGCCCCGTGGTCCCAGTGCACAGGCCAGCAGGGAAGCCCACCCCCACCTTCTGAAAGCATCATGAGTTAGGACCTTCGGTCACCCACACCTAGGGCTCTGCTCGAATGCCACCTCCTCAAACCCCCAGGCTTCTGTGTTACTTTCCTAGGCTGCTGCTACAAACTGCCACAAACTTGGTGACTTAAGAACAATTTATTCTTTCCGTCTGGAGGCCAGAAATCTGAAACCAGTTTCACTGGGCGAAAGTCAAGGTATTGCTGGGTCTGGTGCTTTGTGGAGGCTCTAAAGGGAGAATCCGTTTCCCTGCTGGCATCCTAGCAGCCACCTGGATTCCCGGCGTGCGGCCCCTTCCTCCATCTTCAAAGCCCATCACTCTGTCTCTGTCTCCATCATCACATGGCCTTCTGCTCCGTAATCACATCTCCCTCTGCCTCTCTCATAAAATGACAACGGTCATTACATGACATTCAGGGCCCCTCCGGATATACGGGGTAATCTCTCGTCTCAAGATCCTTAAATTATCACACCTGCCAAGTCCTTTTTGCCATCTAAAGTCACATGCACAGGTTCTGGGAATTAGCATGTGACTATCCCTGGGGGGCCATTATTCAGCCTACTACACACCCTCTCGAAACAACACAGCTTTTCCGCCCATGCCTCCACCTGGCTTCAGGGATCACTTCCAACATTCTTTGTTTATCATCTGTTTATTTCCTTTCTCCTCCACCAGAGAAAATGCTCCTTGAAGGCAAGGACTCCATGCTGTACATCCGGAACCACCTGGAACACAGCAGGCACTCAGCAAATTGCTACAGAATCCCCTCAAGGAATCAGCATCTGTATCTTTCACAAGCTCATCTGTAGGGTCCATGGGCAGGAATCCACCCTCCTGACTCAATGTTGCATCCCAGCCCCTGCACGGAGCACGAGGTAAGATGCTCTGAGTACCTGCTGCCTGAACATAAAAGAAAAGTCCCCCCAGGTACCTGTGATCTGCACCCCAGTTTTGGAGCAAATGATCAGCTATCTCCCGGATGGTCCCAGCCGCACCTACACCATCCATACTCCGGCTCCCTCACCTTCAGCGATTATTCCCCTACCCATGAACACAAAGTGCCCTTCTCCCTCCTGCCACCACCCCACCTGGGGGCCAGGCTTAAGCTCTCCCCAGCTTGGCCCCATCCCACCAACCTCCTTAGCACCCACTGCCAATTCCCTTCACTCCGGCCAGATCAGCCGCCCACCAGAAAACTCCTACACACACATCCCACCCCCTCCTGCAAGGCCCAGTGGCTAGCCAGGGCTCCCACAAAGAGACCTGTCATTCCAGGTTGGTGACACGCACGCCACCCACCCCTGCCCCCCCCCCCCCCCCGTTAAGGGACGGCACTTCCGGGCAGTCCGGTGCAGGTGAGCTTGTGATGCCTCTGGTTCCCTGGGTGTGAGCCTCTGATGAGCACTTCTGTTCTCCAGGGAAGATGACGCTCCATTTCTCCCGTGCCCTCCAGCCTCTGGGCTTCGAGTGACAAAGCAGGAGGACTCTGACGTTTATGAGCTACTCGAGCCGTCCGGCACGGCCTCCGTCCATAAAATGGGCGCAGCATGGTCCACGACCGCCTGACCGCAAGCTTTACCCCAGCAGGTGAGAGCGACCGGCCCAGCGCCGGCACGAATAAGTGTCCAAACACAAAAGGGACAACCCTGGAAAAGCCACAGGTGCCACCAGCCAGCCAAGAGCAGGCGACATCCCTCCTCATCTGGGAGAGACCAAGAGAGACCAAGCCCGAGGACCACAAGGTATCACCGGGGGTGAGGTGGGGGAGGTGTTAGGGCCTCCAGATAAAATCCAGGACACCCAGTGAAATTTGAATTTCAGATACACAGCAAATAATTTTATTACTCTAAGTATGTCCCAAAGAGTCACACATACTGGGATGTAGTACATTTTTGCTTGCTAAACCTGGAGGAAGGGGGGTGTGAGGGTGGGCCCCCAGGCTGTGCCAATCAGAGGGGGCTCCCCAAGAAGTCCAACCTCAAGGGGAGGAGAGGTGGGAGGTGGCCACCCTGGGAGGGGGCAGGGTGAGCCAAGCCCCCATGGGTCCAGGTCCTCTCCTTCCAGAGTTCACTGACAAAGAGATGCACTCCACGGTATCAACTTCCCATTAAAGAGCTTTCTCAAAAAAGAAAACCTTTCTTGCTAGCTATAAAAAGGAGTCGTTGCAAGCATATTTTTTCATGCTGGCATAATTCTACAAGAAACCACAAACAAAGCCGTGATTCCGACAACAAAGATTGCCATGGAAACGAATCACCTCCATCCTGAAAATCATGACTTCACCTCACATTCCACCAGAAACCGACCCCAGATTGTTACCAGAAGAATCCTTGTGCAAACAAACACCAGCCAACTGTGGCTGAATGGCAGGAAGTGTAGCCGCTTTTTCTAATTTTAACTTCCTCCAGGAATGCATTCGTTCTAAACAGGCTGCGCCCAGGCTCCCCAGACCCCGCGTTCCTTTAGTAAAAACACCCACCTCCAGGGGCCACAGTGAAATGCAGATTTAAAGCTGCAGGGCCGGGAGGAAGTGCACCCCGCGCCCGCCCGATGTCCAGTGCTGACTCAGATTTTCTCCAAAAATGACTAAGAGACTAAAGCAAGCAGTTGGAGCAGGAAAGCACTCCCAGACCAGAGGGTGAGCCAAGAGGGGAACAGAAAGGGAGAGACGCCTTGCGAAGGCAGCAACAAATAATTACAATAAGTGGGACCTAATCTCCCAGCCGCGACGCCTTGGCCAAGACCGAGGACCCACGGGCCAGAACTGGAAACGCCTGGAAAACAGTTCTGCAAATTATCGCCCAGGACTGGATTCGGGAAGTGCCTCGCTGGATTTCTGAAGCCCGTGTGGGCAATTAAACTGGGAGGCAATATTTGCAATGCTCACAGCCAAGAAAGGCTTATTTTCCAGAAAATTCAAAGACCTACGATACGGTAAGAAAAATAGGAAAAACCATGAAAACGATCTTCAGATCAGAAGAAACTGGAGCGGCCAATAAACATTAGTTTATGGCTGATAATGAAGAAAGCATAAATTAAAAGCCCTCTCACCTCCGTCAGGCCTCCTTCCAAAACGAACAGTCAGACAACATCAGGGATGGAGGGACGGTGAGGACGTGGCACCACATGAATGACCTGGAATGTGGTTGGTGGGACGTGAAGGGGACACCCTCCATCCCATGGCCAGATTTGTCCCATAGATGGGTACAGAGATGCTGTGCTGAAAAGGTGACTTGTAACAGCAAAGTGCTGAAAAGAGCTCTGATCCCCAAGAGCAGAAGGAATAAGGAAACCGAGGTCCAGTACATGGAAAACCATGTCAGAGAACTGCAGCTGTGGACCTCAAGAACACGCGAGCCAGGAGGGAACACTCAGAAGGGCGTCCATCAGTTACCTACTGCTGCGTAACAAAAGACCACAAACAGGAATCCAGGTGTGACTTAGCTGGGTGCTTGGCTTCAGGCTGCGGTCAACGCCTAGGCCGGGCTGGGGTCTCACTGAAGGCTCGACTGGGGAAGGTTCTCCTCCTACACTCCCATGCTTCATGGCAGCGCTCGGTCCCTGGCTGGCTGTTGGACTGACGGCCTCAGCTCCTTGCCATGTGGGCCCCTCTATATGGAAGCTTGCTTCGCCAAAGCTAGCCAGAGAGAAAGTCCATTCTCAAGAAGGACGTTATAATCTTATGTAGCCCATTCGGGGCAGGGACACCCATCACTTTGGACGAATTCCCTCAGTTAGAAGCAGGTTGCTAGGCTGGCCACATCCCGGGGAGGATGACACAAGGCTGTGAATGCCTGCAGGCGGGGACCACAGGGGCCACGTTAGGGATGGCCAGCCACAGACAGAGAGCGTGTGGCTCCATTTACATAAATGAGAAGACATGAAAAACAAACGATATTGCTTAAGGAGACGATGCTAGCTAGCTATGCTGTACAACTATAAATAGCAAGGGAATGACAACCACAAAATTCCTGAGGGACTACTTTGAACACCTATATGGCATATCAGATAAAACACATTCGGAAGGGGGCAGGTGAGAGGGTGTCGGGATTGGGGAGGGGCAACAGAACTTCAAAGTCAAGGTAAAGTTCCACTTCTTGGCCTTGGTAGAGGCTATACCAGTCTATACGAGTGTTCACTGTTTCTGCAATTTGCTATTCATCCCAGATATTTAAGTTTTATTTGTATCTATTCAAGATTTAGGGACCACATGGCTTGGCCCCTGATACCCCACGGAATAGAAGGGGCAAAGCACTGCAGGGCTGGGGATCGAGCCACTGCTTCCCGTTCGCCTCACCCTGCAGAGAAACAGACCAGCTGTGACCTGAAGTAGGGCCCCACCTAGAAGTCCTCCTCCCAAACCAAACTCACAGGCCTCCAGCTTCACCTGGAAGCCATGTCCTCCTGGTGGATTAGGACTCTCAGAATTCACCCCACCTCTTCCCACTCACTCCCCTGCAGTTAAAGGCGCAGGTCCTAGACGCTGCTGAGCTGGGCTCTTCACTAATCCAGGGCTCCCCACAGGGCCCTGAAATGCCCTGTGATTGTGGGGTTTGTCCCTCTTCAGGCAGCAGAAAACAAGAACCTTTGGTTGCTGGAAGTTGGGAGTGACCCAGACCACATCCTGTTTGGCTACGGCATGGATTCAATCATGGCAATATCATGGAACAAAAGAACTTTCTACGCGGGCTGATGGGCGAGACTGCAGCCTGCAGCAGGGAAGGAGCCCAGCCAGAGGTCAGCGCACAGGGTGACCCTGTTCGGTGAGCACACACGGCCAAGTAAGTGCATGCCAGCTGGGCCTGGGGGGTCGTGAGGTGCAGGGAAAGGGTATCTGGTCCCTGCTGCCCACGGACGGAAAGCAGACTGTGCAGGGAGCCCTGCCCTTTGCCCACGCCCTACACCCCCGGACGCAGCGGGCTCTCAAATACTTGTTGAATGAATGAGTGACAAAGCACGTTCCAGATGGAGTGAGGAAGGAAGGTGAAGCTGCTCTTGGCCGTGAGAGCAAAGCCCAAGGACCACGGCAAGGCGGCCACCCTGCTCCTGGGGCTCCTGTCCCACAGCCGGCAGAGGCACAGGGAACATTCAGTACCGAAAAATCAGGCTCTCTGTAGAAAATCCTCCACAAGCTGCACAGCCTGCTTGCACTGAAGAGCTGAAAAGACCAGAAAAGGTGTTTTCACAGCACACCCGAAGCGTGTGAGGAATCTGGAGGAGTTTCTTCCAGGAAGGCCTGGGGAATGTGGTGGTATTATCTCAAACGGGGGATGAGATCGGCACACCTGAGTTTGGGAAGCAAAGAGTGAAGAGAGAACCTTTGGGAAAGCCCAGACAGCAAGGAAGAGGCCCCTGGTGGGGTCAGAACACCGAAGCGGCCATCCCGGCTCTACGTCCATCACGTACGAGAGCCTCCGGACCCAGCACTCGTCTGAGAGAAGGGTGACCCCAGAAGTTCCCGGGACCCGAAGCTCACCCAGTGCAGGGACCCTGAGCTCCGGTTTGATGCTCGTCCGTGTAAACACATCGGCTGGGAAACCCCACCTGAGCAGGTGCCGGGCTGGGTGGGTTGCCCGGGGTCCAGAGGCGCAGCTCCCACCCTCGTCCCACCAGTGGGACTAAAGCAAGGAGCAGACCTGCCCTCATCTCTAAAACGGTGAGAAAGGGGCCTCCCTGGCGGTCCAGTGGTTAGGATTCTGCGCTTCCACTGCAGGCGGCACGAGTTCGATCCCTGATCAGGGAACTGAGATCCCTCACGCTGCACGGCATGGCAAAAAAATTAATTTAAATAAAAAGGCGCAAAAACGGCATCCAAATGGACATCCAACTCGCAGGCTGCTGCGGGGAGCGAATGGTACACGTGAAGCGCTTAGAACAGCTCTGGGTCCTCGGTCGACGCTACATAGGTGCTCGCGGTCTTACTCTCCGATGAGGGACCACGTGTGCACACGAGGGCCGCCCAGGACGGCTGCCATCTCTCCTGCTCGCCCACCTGCCAGCCCCTGGTCGCTTGCCAGCTGAATCTCATCCCTGTTCTCACGTTCAGGCTTACCTCCCGATGTATCTACCTGAAAAAATTTCAGTCCCGGCCCCCAAGGAGAAGCACGAGCCCCACTCCTTGCAGAAGTCACCCCCCACCAGCCCAGACTGAGCCTCTGCCACTCAAGAGTGCGGTCCCCACGCCGGCCACCTCCTTCCTGTCACTCGGGAGCTGGTCAGGAACGCCCGGGCGATTCCTGGGCACGTAAGATTGGCCGGAGGACGGCAGGTCCAGCTGGAGATGTGGACATTTGTCCCCACGCCGTCCTGGAGCTCGGTCCTCTAGGAAAGCCTTCTGGCCTAAGAAGATTACAAGCTCCAGGGCATGCAGGGGCCCTGTGCCCGCGTGCGTGTGTATGCGTGTACATGTGCGTTCAGTGACTTTCCCAGTGCTGGGCGTGTAACGGCGCTCACTCCCTGAGCCCTGACCCACCGCATCAGCAGAGAATATCCAAAGGAGCAGATGCCTCGATGCAGCCGTGCATGCTTTAACCAGCCATCTTCGTAGGAGAGACAGTCTCACCATCTCATGCCATTCCGTGCAGCAACCCCTGAGCCGCTAACAGGATTGGGGGACCCTCGGTCACCACCGCAACTCCCACCGCCAGCCTAATGCTCCACATTCTGAATTTGAGAGCAGTTTATACACAGGCCCATTGTCCCCGCTGCTCTGCTGCCTTTCTCAAGTTCACCTGGCAGAGATGACCCGTGTTTGTGTTTGGAAGCCGGCTGCCTCGCTGGCTGGGAGAGCAGCTCACCGTTCAAAGTCTGGTCCAGGAGAGAACAAAGAACACGCTGGCCGGAAGAGACGGGCCATGGCCTGACCTCGAGGGGGCTGGGCACCATGTTTGGCAGAAAAGGCAGCTACTAGCCCGGGTGTGGAGGCCTGGGCTTCTCCCTGGCAGGGGGCGGCCGGTACCACTGGTCGGCACTGCAGGGCACCCTCTGGACACCAGCTGCGGTCACTGTGCAAAGCAGATGCAAAAGCAGAGGGCCATTCCTGGCCTGAGAGCCGTGCCATGGAATCCCTGCCACCCACTGGCCTTCCCTTCCGCTGCTTTGTCTCTTTTCTAAAATAAACTTTCTTTCAGAATAGGTTTAGATTTACAGAAAAGATAGCACAGGGCATTCCCATACGCCAACCAACACCTAATTTCCCAGTGATTAAATCGTGCACTAGGACAGCCCGTTCGCCAACGAATGAGGATGACACGTTATTACGATCTAAAGTCCGTCCTTTGTTCAGATTCCCTTAGTTTCTCCCTAATGTCCTTCTTCTGCTCCAGGATCCCATTCAAGTGCCACATGACATTCAGCCCTGTCTCCTGAGGCTCCTCTGGGCTGTGACAATTCCATAGACGCTCTTTGTTTTCAACGACCTTGACAGTTTTGAGCAGGACGAGGCAGGTAGCTTGTAAGTGTCCCTCAGCTGGAATGTGTCTGATGGTTTTTTTCATGGTGAGACTAGGTTTGTGGATTCAGGGGACGAAGGGGGCAGAGGTGAAGTACCCTCATCACACCGTATCAAGGGCACGTACTGTCAACAGGACTTAATACTGGTGATGTTGACCTTGGTCACCTGGCCTGGCCTCTATGAGCCCCCTTCTCCAGGTCCCTCCCTCCTTCTCTGCTGAAAGTCCCCCTGCATCCATTGCCAGCCAGAAGGGAAAAAAATACAAGCTTTTCTATTTATTATAAAACAAGCAACAGAAGTGCTCAGCCCAAGTGCAAGAGAACAAAAGCCTAGCGCGGCTGCAGGAAGCTCTATGTAAAGGCCCCTCAACCACACACACACTGCCCTCCGCTCTCCTGAGGGTTTAAGCTGGCGACTCAGAACTTTCAGCTGACTATAACATCAACAGGAAGTCACAACCTGAGAGGCCTGGATAAATAAATAGAGGTGAAAACCAGGCCTGTATTGATAAAAAAGCAATTTCTAGGAGAAGGGCCCAAATACCACCTGTCCTGTTTGGGCCTCTATACATACCTGGCCAGGTGACCTGGGGGGCCCCCCTGCACGATGGATGGATTACCTGATGAGGTCCCTCAAGTCTGTGGGCGTCCCTCAGAGGGGTCACTGGATGAGAGCTGGGCCCCAAACCCTAGGAGACGCCGGCACGTATGGGGACATACACCGTCCCTGACACTGCACTCTGCCCCAGACCCCTGTGCTCTGGAGTCATCAATCAGTTTAGAGAATTGCTCAGCGTCTGTGTGCAACCTGGAAACTTCGGGTGGAGGAGCCCCGAGGATGAGACGGGAGGAAAGAAACACATCCTCTTTTAGCTCCTTTCTGGAAGAGAAGCAGCAAAGTGGCTGGGGGGTGGGGAGGGAAGAGAGAAGCCTCCAAGTCAAACCACTTTTGTTCGATTTTTGACCCTCAAAGTTTGGGGGAACTTCTTGATGCCTCGGTTTCCCCAAACGCTGCATGAAGAGGCTCACAGTGCCTGCTTCCTAGGTAGGATTCTAGAACCAGGCATGAGCCTCCAGGCAAAGGAAGGTAAAAGCTGGTTACAGGATGAATTCAGGCCCTGGATGGAAGGGGCCCCAAGCTCGGGGGCAGCAGGACGTCTGGGTTCAGGTCTGCCACGGTGGCCTTGGCACGTGACTGAACTTCCCCAGGGAAGTTTTTCCAACTGTGAAAGTGACAAGGGGCAGCAGCTGCGGGCAGAGGGCTCAGTACTGCGCTGCCCCAGAGCTCACAGGCCGGAAGGATTCCTGTTGGGGAAAACAACTCAACCCAAACCAAGCTCCTTTCTCCCGAAGAGCTCTCCACAACAGAGCCGCTGGACACTGGCAGGCACGGCCAGCTGTGCACCAAGCCAGTCCCAAGGAATCACCGTACCCCCAGCCAACACACACCCACGTCCCTGCCCTGTCTCCTCGGGGGGCCAGGCCGCTACCAGCTGGGCTGAGATGTGAGCCAGGCATACTCCACACGCGCCTGTGATCGGGGTTAAGTTTCACGATTATCCCCATCGCAAATCACCACGTGTCTCGGGCAGCAGGCCTGAGCAGTTAAGGATGAGCTGCATGCCCCGGGGTGGGCACACAGACTGGCTCAGAGCCACCTCATTCCTGCCCCTCCTCCCACCCAGCGGCCAAAAGCAACCCAGTACCTGCCAGTGAACGGGGAAGCGGTGGGGGGGCTACAGCGAAGCCGGAGCAGCTGTGCTGGGCACGAACCCCTCACTCTTTCTGAGCTAAGGAAGCTGGTCCACGCAGCGAGGGAGCAGAGCTCCAGCCTCGCGGAGCAGCTGAAGGGCCAGCCCATCAAGGCAGGAGCCTCAGGGCCAAGTGGAGCTAAAGATTCCAGAAGCTTCTGGGCTCCCAGAGGGTGTGGCAAACCCAGAGTTGCACTTCAGGTTAACTGTTAGCCAAGGGCTGCGAGTCCACAGGGCCGCCCACCCTACCCGCCCCCCACACTGCACGTTTTAGGGGGCAGCAAAGGATCCAGTTCACGCCTTTCCCGAATCTCCAACTGACCTTCCCCCAGGTGAGGAGCTGACCCACTGAGGCAAGTGAAAACATTCCCTCTCGAAGGTTCCAAACCAAACCTACCAAAGTGGACGCAGGAAAAAGACTTCGAGATTGGCTCGCACTCGGGTGGGCAGTGCGAGCTACAGCCCCCAAATTCAGGCTTCAGAAAAAGGAGGGGTCTCTGGGAAGCGTCCAGCTGAAGGGACGAGGCAGCCTCCCTGGCCCAGAGAGTGTGTAACGTGCATTTCTTCTCCGGAAGCTGGAATCACTATCAGCCTGGTACCACCGCAGAACAGGCAGTGATGAGATAGCTCCTTGCCGGCTCCGTTTCGGAACGGAGCACTGAAACTACCAACCTGCAGCTCATCCTGCAGAGAAGCGAAGGGAAGGTGCTTCTCCTGCCGGAGGACGCCTACTACAATTCCACCTTAGGCAGCGAGGCTGGGAGGGAGATGTCCAAACTGGAATGCACAGGAGTGGGTGAGCTACTGCTTTCAATCAATGCAGGGGTCGTGAAGAAGTGCTGACATCACCTCCTCAGACCACGGCACTCAACTCGTCCCAGGGACGGCTAAGGAGCCGCGTGGCATGGGTAACATTGGTGTGGCCGGAGAACGCTGTTCCGCACAGCTGCCGAGTGAAAAAAGGCTGCAGGAATGAGCACGAACGACCCCGTTCCTAACACCACATCCGTGTGACAGTGATGGGGTGACAGGCAGTCAGATGACTTTTCATTTCTCCTGCAGGCTGTATTTTCTAAATCTGTGATAAGCATGGATTACTTGTAAAGAAACAGAGAAGACAACCGATGGCCCCCCTTTTAGAGGCACTGGGTGGCTTCAATTCTTACATTTCAAGTCTACAGAGTGACAGTCGTCACAACGCATTTGAACTATATCGACTCTTTAAACAACCCGCAAAGGGGAACGTGGCTTTCTGGGATGAATGCGGGGAAGGGGTGGGGGGTGGGAGCGGGGGTGTGCCCACTTTTCACAAGGAACTCCCCCTTCTGAATGGTCTATTCAGAAATAAGCTCCCCCAGCACATGTACGTGGGAGAATCCCTCAAACTCTGCATCAATCCACTTGAGTTTTCATTTTTACCACAAGTACCTATAAAGAAAAAGGCGCCTCAAAAACGCTGTAAAGAAAATCTAACTAAATACTGTTTAAAAAGGGCAGGCTAAGCCAATAAGCGTAGGAAAAGATGGTCAGTACACGAATCTTTAGAGAATGCAAATCAAAACCATGGGCCGTCACCTCACACCCCTTAGGCTGGCTACGGGCAAAAAACGGAAACTGACAAGTGTGGACGAGCATGGAGAAACTGGAACCCTTGTGCGGCGTTGGTGGGAATGTAAACTGGTACAACCGCCGTGGAAAATGGTATGGAGGATCCTCAGAAAGTTAGACATAAAACTATCCTATGATAAAGTAACCCCACCTCGGGGTATCTGTCCAAAGGAAGTGGAAGCAGCATCTCAAAGAGATATCTGCCCACCCACATTCACAGTAGCGTGATTCGCAATGGCCGAGAGGTACAAAACAAATGTCCAAGAACACAGGGATGGATAAACAAATTGCGGTCTCTCCATGTAACAGAATATCTTTCAGCCGTAAGAAGGAAGGCAGTTGTCACGTGCTACAACCTGGATGAACCTTGAGGACATTATAAGTGAAACAAACACCAGTCACAAAAAGACAAACACTATATGATTCCACTTATCTGGGCTGTGTAAGAGTCAAAGTCACAGAAACAGAAAGTAGAACGGTGGTTAGTTATCAGGTGGTGCTAGGGGAGAGGGGGAAATGGGGAAACTTTTAATGGGTAAGTTTCAGTTTTGCAAGACGAAAAAGTTTTAAAGACCTGTTGTACCACCATGTGAATACAATTTACACTACTCAACTGTACACTTTAAAGAACTGTTAAGATGGTAAATGTTTTACTAGGTTTTTTTTTTTTTAAACCACAATTCAAAATAAATAAAATTTTTAAAAAGAGAGGGAGGGGGCTTCCCTGGTGGCGCAGTGGTTGAGAGCCCGCCTGCCGATGCAGGGGACACAGGTTCGTGCCCCGGTCCGGGAAGATCCCACATGCCGCGGAGCGGCTGGGCCCGGGAGCCATGGCCGCTGAGCCTGCGCGTCCGGAGCCTGTGCTCAGCAACGGGAGAGGCCACAGCAGTGAGAGGCCCGCGTACCGCAAAAAAAAAAAAAAAGAAAAGAGAGGGAGGTCCTATACAGTAGCCTATTTTGTTTTCTTCACGTAGTTTCTGGAATTTCAGTCTGGCCACGCCCCGCGGCAGCACACATGGAACTCCTTTCCACTGGGGCCTGGGGCCCCACAAGACAGGCCCAAAGCAGTTTTAAAAAAGTCTCCTTGCCAATCGCTTTACGAGGCAAAAAGTGATCCTGACCCCTAGAGCTAACAAACCAGAAAGGAAACTATACCTAAGCCCCGCTTGGGAATACAGACTCGGAAACCTGAGCGATACAGGTCGGCAGAAGAATCCACAACACAATGGAATTAGCCCGAGGAAGGTGGTTAAAAGCAGAGACACAGCCTGCTCCAGTGGGGACGAGTGACTCACTTTTCACTTGCCAGGTGTCGGTAATATTTGTAATTGTTACAAAAGCACTCTATTCTGACGATAAAACAATTTAATAAGCACCGTGACATTTTTGAAAAACCATCATCTAAGGAATGATGCCATTCAAGACATGGGTTCCAATGGGGGTCACTCTAAGCTGGGCATAGAGTCACCTAGGATGCTTTTAAAACGAAGGACGCAAGGGGCCCAGCCCAAGGCCAACTGACTCTAAGGGAGGGACCTGAGCAACCCTCACAGGTGAGTGTGACGCTCGGAGCACGAGAGAAGCCCAGCTGAGGTACAGAGGTTCACCAAGACCCCCCCTTAAGTTCAGGAGAAAGGAAGGATGGCATGCAGGCCAGTCCTCAATACCAATGACTGCAACGGTTGTGACCAACGTAGCTGGAGCTAACACAGGAAGACGTTAGGGGTTACAGAGAGTGAGTGAGAGAGAGAGAGAGAGAGAGAGAGAGAGAGAGAGAGACTGTGTGTGTGTGTGTGTGTGTGTGTGTGTGTGTGTGTGTGTGTGTGTGTGACATTTAGCCTGAAGGCCTGAGGAGGAGGGTCCACACGCATCAGGTTGGGGACCACTGTGGCATCTCAGGGACCAGCGGGCAGCTGCAGAGACGGGCAGGCCAGACAGAAAGCTCGAAGGCTGGCCTTCCAGACCCAATGCCGTGCTGAAGAGCTCAGGCTTACTCTGTGAAACCAGGAAGGCCTCGGAGTGTGCAGGTCAGGAAGAAACACGATCAGCTTGTGTTCTCAGTTCTTGGCAAAGGGCAAAGGTCATGGCTGAACCGTGTCCAGCACGCTGAAGCCGCCAGGCGTGTCTACTGAGGGAACCAAGGAACGAGCAGCAAGGACGGGGTGGGGTGGGGGTCCGCCTCCCAGGCAAAGGCAGGTCACAGAGCCACGCCAGGCACAACTGAGGCCAGCACCCAGTGCCATGTGACCACGGGGTCCCACCGAAACCCTGTCCACGTGACAACACACAACCTCCCAGACGCACAGAAGGGACCGAGCGCTGGGGAGGGGGCCCCGAAAGTCTACAGGCCAGGCTCTGACTGCACCTCAGTCATCCCCAGATCCAAGTGTTACACAAAATCAAAGCACACTCAAGACTGCAAACCCCAACTGATTAGAGAACCAGAGAACTCGGCAGGCATCACGGATGCAACGTCACAGGAGGAAAACGGCGCCCGTGGACCCTGGGAAGAGGGGACCTGGGGGAGGAAGCCTGGCTGAAACGCTCACTTTGTCCGGGGAGCAGCAGACCCGAGTCCTGACACGGCTCTCAACACGCACCAGGCACTTACAGCAGGAATTTCTCCTTTTCAATGAATGCAACTAAGCCACGGGCCACGGGTCTGCCTTCCAAACCACAGTCAGCAAGAGGACACGAGAAGCAAGCCCTTCAAGGAACAGGGCAGCAATGGAACCGAGCGTACGAGTTAGTACAACAAACGTGAATCACCCAGGAAGGGGCTCTAACCCAGTGAGGAGAAGCATTTGTCTCTGCGTGAAACACACCTGAAAATGACCCAGAAGGGGTGACAGTAAAGCGGTATCAGAAAAGGTAAAATTCAGGCCACAAACACTGAATACACACACAAGAGCATTTTTTGATTGACAAAATGGTGAAGCGATCAAAAGATCCAATTATGCTGAAAGAACAACTAACACGTACGAAGGAGAAGCTGCTAGAGTTGATCCAGAGAACTTGACAAAACCGCAGTCACGTCGGGAAACAGGAGCCCGACCCTCGAATCTGACAGCGCAGCGGACAGAGCACCATCTGGTAACACCATGAAACATAACATAATCAACGAGCATAACTTAAATGATCCACACCCACCTCCACGTCCTGGAGAAAATGCAAAAGGCCGTGCGAGTATCCAAGGGACATTCGCAAACACTCAGAAGCATTCTTGACACCCGAAAAACTCTCCAAATTAGAAAACTGTATGGGACAGCCCCTGGCCCCAGCGCAGTCAAACCAGAAGTTAACTGGAAAGTAAGAGGGAGGAAAAAGGGGAAAATAGACAAGGAAAGAAATTAAATACTTAAACAAATAACTCTTGGGTTAAAGAGGATATTAAAATAGAAACGAGAGATGCCTTGGAAAACAACAAGGACGGCATTGGGGTCCACCTGGCGCCAGGCACTCAGGTGCTTCTCCAGAGTACCATAGCACGGAAACACCGCTGTAAACCCACCCACCCCACGGCCCACCAATGGTTCTACTGATGTTGCTACTTCCAAATATCCCCCCATGAGTTCAAGCGGCCAATGAGGCAAGATCTGGAACCTTTCATCAGTCATCACTGTGGTCACCAAGGTAACCGGGGTCCCAGATCCCTTGGTGGACCAAAGCCCACCTTTCATCCCGTCAGCCGTGGATGCATGGGTCCCAGAGGACCAGACGGCCACCCTTGCTTGACGGAGGGAAGTCCAGTGTGGCTCCTCCATGGCTGGCAGGCAGGAAAACCGGAGGCACCATGACGGTAAGCAGGGAGCTTCCCATACTGCACTAATTCTTAGTTGAACATGTCATGGCTAATCAGAAAAGCACCATAAAACAGTTACTTGAGTACCAGCTCTTTAGGTACAAAGATTTACCTCTAAAACATTTACCACGCAGAGTCATGAAGACACCTTGACCGAATGTCTGGCACAGGGCCTGATGGGCGCAGATCTTGATAAACGACAGCTTTGAAGGAGGCAGGAGAGGACTGGGCCACAGCAGGAGGGCTCACATGTGTGCCAAGTGTGACAGTGCAGTGGGGGGGGAGTGGATTGAGACCCCCCCCCTTCCTGCCCAGCTCCCCTGCCGCCCCCCAGCATTAAGGTCTCTCCTGTGCTCAAGCCTTGGCTCCGGCTGGGGGTCGGGAATCGTCCCCGTCAGACGAGCCACCTGGCTGTTACCTGCCCATCCTCATCTCACCTGAGACCTCACGTTCCCTGACCCGTCCGCCTCCCGCCCCCGGCCTGGTTCCCATAAGCACCTTGTTGGCCCCAGGATTTCCCCGCCTGGGGGAGACCTGGCCCCCGGTGCGGGGCAGAACAGGTAAAAGTTGGTGGCTCAGACCCAAATCCTGGCTTCTGCACTCATGGGCCAGACAAGTCCCTTCCCCTTTGGCACCCTAGCTTCCCTGTGATCCAGACATGCTAAGTGTCCCTCCCATCACAGGATGGAAAGATGAATAGTTTAGAGGTAAAATGCTGAAGACGTTGGCTGGCATACGGCATATGCTACTGGTGTCCTAATTATTACCATCGTTATGAGCACAGCATAAAGGTGCTACGCAAGAACGCCAGACAAGGACCCAAAGGAGAGGGGATACGAAAACACAGTTTGTTAGCAAAGTGGGATTACATATCTTTGTACTACTCCTATTATCAAGGGTAATGTCAGCTTCGTTAAGGAGAGCATGTATGCTTTCTCCACGGACAGGCAATGTGTACATTAGTTTGATACGGGCACCATTCGCCATCAATGAAAAGAACTATTTCCGAGGTTTCTGATCCTTGTAATTCAGAGGAAGATAAGAGAGTCAAGGCACAGGCATCCTCAAATGCAGGATGTGAGAAAGAGTCGATATAACATTAAAAACAAGATGCCGCTGTCTAAGACGGGCCCACAGGGGCGAGAAGCGGGAGGCGTGTGGCAGCGCTGATCTGACAGGTGCTCGTGAATGAATACCCTCCAGGGCAACGTCTGGTTCTGTGTCATTTTCAATGCACTTAATCCTCCCACTCCAATAGTCCACGTATCCACAATGGGACGGCTGCATGTACGGCCTGGCATTCATGTTTTGGGTAAATAACCCCCTCAGTTAATATCCACGCATAGAGACCACATAAAAGTTTACTCCCTGGTATATTCCGATACTCGCTGCGTCCATGGACACAATAACTATCCTCTTGGTTTCAGTTTCATCATCGGTTAAGACGTGAACAAGGCCACCTACCCCTCTGCGTTTTGGGAGGATCTCATGTGTACGTGAGAGGACCTGGTATACTGACTGCCTGTAGGTGTTTCACAAATATTAGCCGTCATTTCTCCTTTTTCTCCCCAAAACATGTTAAATTTACAGCTCACTTTGTTTTGTTAAAGACAACGGAGGGGCTTGCGGTTGGGTGGGAGATGACAGCCCACCAATTTTCACACCCAAACCACTGTTATTTCTGTTCACTCCCTTCCAGCCCTGTGTGCAAGCTCTACAGAGCTGCCCGTCTGCAAATTCCCAGCACTAAAACCTGAAGGCAAAGGACAACCGCAAAAAACCTGACATATTCAAAGTCACACACGCTCAAGTTTTCCCCTTATGCCTAATTTACAGTTACCTGCTAAGCCGTAACGGCGTGTCCTGAATGCCTTACTCACCTGTTACTCTCAGGCTGCCAACACCGGACCCCCAAGGGAATCACTGCTAGTCTTTCCATTTTCCTGCTCATCAAAATAACCCTGCTTCTTTCCAGAACAATAATGACCCTCAATTTAGCAAGCAGCCAACTTCTTGACAATTTCACTAATGACAGAAAAAGCGGTGTTTATGACATCATTTTCCAGCTTTCAGTTCTGTCCCTTTTAACCTTGATAAAGTCACGGTGTTACCCCGAGCAAGTTGAGGACAGCTGGGTGTCCGACTGGAGCAGAAGTTTTTCCCCAGAAGTAGACACAGGATTAGCCAGGTTAATGTGGGTTAAATACAGAAATCCTCCACAAGACCAGCAAACTCTGCAGCGACCAACTCAAGTGGGGTAGAGAAGGGGGATGTCAGGAGGGGAATGACTGCCCGGCCTGGTGAGGTTTGCAACCTGACAAGGAGAACCAGGACTCGCCCTGCCTGTGCTCCCGAGCCGTGTCCTGGGGGGACAGCCACGCTCAGAGACCGCCAGGGACTCAACTGACCAGGGCAAGGTGCTCTCATCTGTCTCACTGGGTCCCTCTGATGTTGTTTTATCTGGAAAATCTCCACACCTTCATCAGTACCTTTTCCTTTCTGGAATATAAGATGCTGGGACTCTTTTAACGACCCGACAGTTGGCTCAGTTTCTAAGTGTCATTTTGGGTAAGAAGCGTAACTCTTAAAACTGAACACGTTGGTCATTTAATCAATCGGATGATTCTGTGAGACTCTCACAGGTCAGGAGGGAGAGGTGCCCCGTGTGGGTTGCAGAGTGGGGCGCCAGGAGCCCCAGGAGGGGAACCCAAGGCGGCTGTGGGGCATCAGGGCTGTGAGAGGAGGGCACAGTCATCAGCTCACCTCCCGGGCCCCTTGCAAGTCAGGCTCACACGTGTAATTGTCTTCCTGGTGGCCTGAGATAAAAGTTCAAAGCTGACTGAAGCCCAGAAGGACCTGCCCTTCCAGCCACCTGCCCCCTGCCTCTCACATCCCCACCCGGTGCTCCCAGAAAGCCGGCACCCCTATCGGTTCCTGGCACTCACTCAACCACCCGCTGCCCCCAAGTCCCCTCTGTGGGCACCACCCAATTCCTTCCAGTCCCCCTACTTAGTAGGGCTTCTTTGGGGAGCCAGTCCCGAACCCCAGCACACCCGGGGAAACTTGACCTCCTCTCCTGGGGCACTGGTGGCCGATTCCCTGCACAGAGGCTGTCCCTGGTGGTCTCTCCATCCCCCCAATCCCCCACAGCCCATCTGGCACACACTGGAATCGGAGTGAGGGAGGGAATGAATGAGTTCAAGTCAAACACGAGCTAACGGGGGGCAGGGGGGGCGGCTAGGGCAACGTCCCAGAGAGTTACAAGAGGGCCTGGCTCTCAAGCCCCCCAAAACTCCATGAGGTGGACCTGGCACCCAGAGCAAACAGCCAGCACGAAAGGACAGCCCGAAAAGTGCCGCCTCATCTACCACCAGTGAAAAATGACTCATGGATACCTCGGAGCCAGGACAGAGGAGGCAGCCAGGCCCCCTGCAGAACCACACGCAGGACACAGGCCAACAAATATTCCTCCCATAACTCAGCCTCCCTCTCCTGCCAGAATGAAGAAGTCCTGTGACACCAGACCACAGCTAGAAATCAAAATTACGGCCTTACCATCAGCGGAAGGCACTAAGTACTTTCTCCTCTTACTGAACCCAAAGGTCTCAAAAAGCAAGTCTGGGCCGTCACCGTGTGCCAAATCAAACCGCAGCTCATCAAGGGACGCAGCTCCAGGAATCACTCAACGCCCACAGTGACAGGACCCTGGGGAGCTTGGAGTGCCAGTTCCTGAAGCTGAACGCGTGGAAATCGGACTCGTCCGCTTCTGGGAAGGAGTGAGCCCTGAAGACGCCCCCCAGAAACATCTCCTAGGTTTTAGGACACACGGTTTCCCCCATATGTTACTGTTTCTGAAAGTGGCATGTATGTGCTCTCCCTAAAATTGAGATGTGCACTTCCAACCCCTGTCCGCGAAGCTCACGATGCAGAGAACATTAGCTCTCTTGATGATCAGAAATCAGTTCCCCTCAGAGGAGTCCCAGCAAGGCTAAGACTGGTCTCAAAGTTCACCAAGTCTTCTTCAAAGTACTTAATACCTTCCACTGATGGAACTTTCCTTTGGACATGCTTTTCTGAGCAGCAATTATACGGTTCACTCAACCATTAATATAGTTACAAGTTCTTCATACATTTTAAGGATAAAAGAACAAAACTCATTGGAAGAAGAAGCTTGCATGTATTGAAAGATGTTCACTGCAGTGCTGTTTATAATTTCAAAGCCACTGGAAACTGTCCATGAATGCGGACTTGTTAAAGAGGGTGCATCCCCAAACAAATGGGATGCAAAGTACAGGATGCAAACCTGTACTTATTGATCTGGAGATATGTCAACGATTTTCAATAAAAAGCATAATGTTCATTCAACAATGAATGACTGATTGAAGGATTACTACACATCAGGTATCCAGTGAACTAAAAACAAGTTCCCACTCCACCGTCCTGTTTTGTTTGGAAGAGTCTAGATTTACATGTGAAAATACCTGAAAGACACAAAAATGCCCAGAGCAGTTACCCTGAGTGGCAGAATTCCACTGATGAAACTTTTTTCTCCTTTCGCATTTTCTAAGGTTTCTAAGATGAACATTCGATTACTTGAGTAACTGTGGGGGGGTGGCGGGGGGGACTTAAGCAGACAGGGTTTTTTTAAGAAAAGAACGAAAAATCACAGCAAACTCTTTCCCTCTTCCCATACAATTCATATATCTAGAAAGGACGTATGTTGAACACAAGATGCTTCACCTCCCTCCCCCACCCCCCAAGGTAGCTAGGGCAGGTAAGGCCTTCTTGCAAAGAGGCACAGAGGCCTCCAGCCACTGGCTGCCGGTCCCCCCAGCCTACCAGCCAGGGTCATTCTGGATCCCAGGTCTCGGACTGGGGTGTCGCTTGCCGACTCCACCCCTCTCCTCACTTGTCACCTTCCAGTCTGTGAAAACTTATTTCAGCTATTTCTGTTCCCTGACGATGCGTTGGGTACAAACAACAGTGTCTAGAAGCACACGACGGACGGTTAGTCACTTAATTCTTGAATACCTATAATGAATTTCAGTTGTGCAAATCGTGTTGCTTCATATTTGATTGACGGAAAAGAAAGAGCCATGTACAGAAGACTCCAACATGGGCCTGAAATGTGGCCAAAATTTGAAACGTTGGTTTCCTAATCCAGCACCTAAAAGTGAGGTAGCCAAATGACTGCCGACCGGCACAGAACCAGAATAGAGCTGTCCTCCTAAAAACGTCGGAAACGCTGACTTCCGAAGCCACAAGGGGGAAAAACCCACAACTTCTGCAAGAGGGTATTTGGGACGGGATGATGGGGAGGAAACGTGAGACCAGACCATAGTAGGTGACGGCTTTTACACCATCACTACCGCCACCACAGGCTGCCCAGGGGCCCTGGATCACAGGCCCTGGCCCAGCCCTTCACATGAATTACTTATATGTGCTATCAATACACCAGCTCCAACCATTATTCCCAGTTAAATTCAAACACGGACCTTTATTTTCTACTTCTGTAAGGGACATATACAAATATTTGACACCACTTGTCAAAACGACGCTTCTCAGGGTAATTTTAAAATGCTTAAAGGTACCTGCATTTTTCAGATACTCCATTTACAGATGGTCCCTGACTTACATCTCTTGACTTTACGAGGGTGTGAAAGCAATATGCATTCAGTAGAAATAGTACTTCGAATTTTGAATTTTGCCCTTTTCTGGAAGCTAGCGTATGTGGGTTTGACGCTTTCCCATGATGCTGGGCAGGGCAGGGAGTGATCACCGGGGCCAGGAACCGACACACCTAAAATGATTCTGCACCCCGACAATCATTCTGTTTTTCACTTTCTGTATAATATTCAATCAATTACGTGAGATATTCAAAACTCGATTACCAAACAGGTTTTGTGTTCGATGATTCTGCCCAACTGTCGGCTACTCTAAGCGTTTGGAGAACGTTTAAGTTAGAGAAGGCTAAACTATGATGTTGGGTAGTTTAGGTGTAATTAAATGCACTTTCAACTGACGATATTTTCAGCGTACGATGGATTTATCGGGACACGACCCCATCCTAAGTTGAGGAAGAGCTGTATTTCTCTGTATCCGAAAGCTATAAACATTAAAATCCTTCCCAAAAGGGCCACAGCATGAACGGGTAAACAAAGGCGGGAAGCTGGACTCAATGAAACGGTAAAGGGCAGAGCTGCAAGGGGGCCACTGGACAGCGTTTACAAGTCAGCTGATCATCGTTCACAGAAATTACTTCTATCCTTTAGCGTCATTTTTAGCTGTGAAGATGTCTAAGAAGGCTCTCGGCGCTGAGGCTATCCGGTCCCTTGGTGGGGCACCACCCTCGGTCTTCATCCTGGCTGGTCCCTCTTCACTCACCGAATGTGCTGTCTGTGCAGCGAGGATGCAGAGATAAAGATGCAGCCCCATGCCTAGCAGAGCCCCGCCTAGGGGGACAACGGACAGGTGAGGAAGCAGCGGTCAGCTCCTGGCCTGGGCAGTCAGGAAAGCCTTCCTTGAGGAGCCTCAGGGAGCTGGGACTCAGGGGCAAATGAGGCCCCCAGCCAACCCCCAAAAAAGGCTGGTGAAAAGGCACGGGGGCGAGGGAGTCTTCTAACCAGTTGCTCCCAATGACAACCACTCACACCCACCTCTATCCCTGACAGTCCCCAGGCCGCCCACACCCCCTCACTGGACCCTCCATCGCTCCGCGCTGGTCCTAACACCCTGTCAGCCCCCAGCGAGGCTTCCGCAGCCCGGAGCATCCCAGGGCCTCTGACTCAGCTCTGGGTCCTTCCTGCCTTGATATCCTCAAAAGACAGTCCTTTTTCTTTTATCACTAACTCAGTGGCCTATACCCCTTGTCCTTGGTTTTCTAGAAGCTTCCCCACTACCACAGTCACATGGCCCTAACAAGCCAAACCCAGTGGCCCCTAGACTTCCGGGTGTTAGTTCTCTGATGATTTGTAACCAGAACTGTCCCGTTTGCACGGGGCTCCCTTCCCCCACACCCCAACCTTCTCCTTGGCTTCAGGGACACGCGGCACACATTCTCCCACCTCCAGCTGCTTCTCTCCCCCGCCCCCTGGCCTTCCCGCCCCATCTTCATGGGGTGACTGAGAAGCGTGCTCCCAGGCCCACTCCACGCTCAAGGCTGCAGCGAGCTCTTCCACGATCACGGGTTCGGCTCTAAGGAAGCGAGGCCCGAGCCAGCCCTCTCTCACACGGGTGACCCCTGACCAGCAGGGCGGACACTGCGTGTGTACAACCCAAGGGAGATGGCTCCTTAAGTCTGCACCTGCGGGCCTGGCTGGCCCCTTCCTGCTCACGAGCCTGGCTCCGAAGTTCAGTGACACTCCCCTTCCCACGCGCCCGCTGCCTCTCAAGGAAGCGCTTACATTTTAAATGACTGGACTGCTAATTATGACGGCGAAAAAGTAATCAGCTTACGCGAGCAACCAAGCTCAGACGCGTGAAGAGCCCTCAGCCATTGAGCTTCTCCTTTCTTCAGCCATTGAGCTTCTCCTTTCCTCAGCCATTGAGCTTCTCCTTCTTCACTTGGACGGTCCTGGGAAGCTCCCCTAGGCGCCGGCTCTCTGCGGCGACATCCGAGGTCAACTCACCAAACCCACCCAAGGGGCCATCTCCCCAAGGAGCGATCTCTCACTTCACCCTGGACCCCCCCTTCCTCCGCAAAGACCCGTCTCCGTTCCAGACCGGCAGAAGCAACCAAGGCAAAACAATGTCGTCCGCCACCGCGGAGGGGCCACCGGAGTCAGACTGGCGACTGGCAACTGGGAACATGTGGGCCCTTCCTCCACGCCGAGGCTTCTGCTGGAAAACCTTCCCTCACCCCACACGGAAAACGTTCACCTCCTTGGCCTCAAATACAGGGTCTGCCATGCCTAATCTCAAAGCACACCTCTAATTTTCTTCTTACGCAAATTCCCTACATCCGTGGAGTTCAACCCTGGATACACACAGAATGCCGATTCCACTGGGCAGCTTTTAAAATACCCCAGGTGATTTTAATGTGGAGTCTGAGTTTTGAAGCACTCTACTCTTGCTGGCCAAACTAGGCTACTCGATGACATCCAAATCCTCTCAGTACGCATAGCTCCTGGGCAGCCATGGTCCAAGCAGAAGCCCAGGCAACCATTCCATCCATTCTACAAGGGGGGCTGAGCTGCTGAGCTCAGTGCGATGAAAGGCAAGCTGCAGCCCACTCTAACTGGCTACACAGACTGTCAAATACTCAGTTATATTGCCAGACCCGACTGGCAGCTTGAAATCAGCCATGGCGGGAGGATTTACACCAGGGCAGTTGACGGACGCTACCATCAAGACGCTTTGTTCTTTTCCGGGGAGCAGGTTGCCCAGCACACTTCGGGCTCAGGGACCTGCAACATGGAAAAAGCCACGAAAGGGAACGTGTGAATTCCTTCCAGGCCTACGGAGCTTAGGAGGCTTCCCTGTTTCATAAGAACAGGGCAGGCTTTTCCTCAGTGAAGCAGACCGGGAGAACAGGGAAGGGGAGAGAGATGGGAGGGAGATCTAGTAAGAATACGGAACCACAAAAATTCTTTCTCGGAAAGGATTCTTTTCAATTTGTTCAGAAGAGTTGGGCTACCAGGCGTCAGCTCTGAGAGTTCCCCGAAGACCTAGCTTTGATGGAGCAGGTAGGAATAATCTCATCAGTATATCCTTTATTTGACTGTAAAGTGGAAGGCGGACCCTTAGCTTACATTTACTCAACAGCCTTTCCATAATCTTAATCTTATTCTAGTAACCTCATTTGCCCAGAATACCCTCTTTTCATGGTACGAGGACAAACTTCAGAGCAGATTCTGTCTGAGTTGTCCCACCTCCAAAATCGCAATCTTCCAAATACATCAAACTTTACCTTGCAGACCGGGCGCAAGGGCACGGCTCCCGGGGAGCAAAGGTGCAAACGGGTTACTTTCCATTTAGACGACGAAGATTCCAAGGGTTTTAAAGATTTCATCACCTTTTTTTGGTCATTGTGTAAGGGAGGCAGGCACTCTGCTATCTCCATCCCTGTGTCTTCACGCTCCTGAAGTTGTGACCTGTTTCTTTCGTTCTGGCACACTGGGAGTTATGATGAAGAGCTCTGGGCCCAGGCAGGTCCAGAATCAAATCAAGCACTTACTGGGACGATTAGATTGGAGCAACGACTTCAATTCTAGCTTCCCTGTAAAATGGAACCCCTAGCTGTTTTTGCAAGGATAAAAGTGTGCACACCGGGGCTTCCCTGGTGGCGCAGTGGTTGAGAGTCCGCCTGTCGATGCAGGGGACACGGGTTCGTGCCCCAGTCCGGGAAGATCCCACATGCCGCGGAGCGGCTGGGCCCGTGAACCATGGCCGTGGAGCCTGTGCGTCCGGAGCCTGTGCTCCGCAACGGGAGAGGCCACAACAGTGAGAGGCCCGCGTACCGCAAAAAAAAAAGCGTGCACACCAGACCTGGTCTATCACAAACCCTCAGCAAGCTATGCCCGTTAAAAAACACCCCGAATCTTGACTTAAATTAGTTGAACTCAGTACACCGTTCTATCCCCACAAGCCCACATTTTCTTACTGAAGGTTTGGGAAGCTACTTTCTACACCTGGTGGATGGGAAGCAGTGAGGCACGATAAGGAATTTCACCCTTCCTAGAAACACATCACACACCCTGTTTCTAAAATACCTTCGGCATTCTCTTGCCTTCTAAAGGCTGAACACCGCGACACCCTTTCCCCTGAGACGCTGATACTCATGGCATCAGACACGTGGTTCAGTAACACACGATGCCCTCGGGGCCCGGGGAGAAGCAAGCCCGGGCTCCCCGGAAGACCCCGAGTAAGTAGCTGGACGGTCCCCTTGCGTGAGGGCTGACTGAACTGTTTTTTTGTTACTCTCCAGGGTGTGATGGGAGAAGATGGGACTTCTATTGTGCAAACAGCTGGGGAGGCGGGGGACCCAGCTCGCTGGAAGCCCAGTGCAACGCTGGATGGCCCCCGGGTTCCCCTCCGGGCCACGCAGTCACAGTGAAGTCTACTTAGCTGCACGGTGACCCTTCCTAGTTCCTGGTTATCAGGCAGTGACCTCAGGGCAAAGAAGTCCTAGTGTCCATCTCCAGGGCCTTAGGAAATATCCCAGGGGCCCGAATCCAATTCTCAGAAGAAAAACTGCAACGTGGCCCAATTCGGGTGTCGAATTTGAAAATAACAAAGCTAAGGGAGACCCACGTGGATGGAGCAAGGCCCACTGGCTGAACAACGGCTTCTCCTCAGTTGAGTATCGGGCAGGCACACGGCTGGTTCCTCAAACACGGAGCCATGGAGGTTTGTCCCGAGCATGGGGTGAGGTCAGCCAGGGCCCAGCACAGCGGTTAACTCCTAACCTTGTTCGGGCCAAGGGCTCCCCTTAAGAAGCTGAGGGAAGCCAGCTGGCCTCCTCCCCAGGAAGAAGGAAGCGCACACACCCTCCCACACTTCACAGGCCTGAGTGCCAGGATTTAATCTCAAGAGTGGCCTCCCAGAACCCGGGGTGCAAACCCCATTGACGTTAGCAAGTCTTGTCCTCACACTAGAACCATCAGAATAAGAAAAAGGTCTGTTGAAGCAGCCGGCAGGAAAACAATTCCAGGCTGCTGGGTAACCAGAAATCCAGTTAGCAAAGAGCAGCAGGGAAGAAAATCCAGGAAGGCTCCCCCTTCCCCCCTACGCGGAGAAAATTCGGGGCACAGTACCAAGAGCTGACGAGCCCCGGAAGGACTCTTATCAGCAACTTGCCCAGACCATTTTCTGGGTCCCCCCTGTGTCTGGGCTGTGGTCAGCTACTAGACATTGGGCAGAACAGAGTGCGGGTGGGAGCGACAAGGAAAAAAAAAGGAAACTATCAAATGACAGCTGGGGCCCTGGAGACCTGCTAAAGAAAGGGGAGCTTCCTTCACGGCGGCTTTGCGAGGGGAACAAAAGGCAACCTGTGTGGCACCTCCGGCTTTCGGTATCAGACGTTAACAAATGATACGAGTTTCTCCCAATTGTTTGAAAAGCCCCGTAAAGCACGATGCCAGAGGCTTGGGACAACAGGAAAAAAATTAAAGCTCACAGAAGCTTCTCGGGCACCGCAGGTCTGAGCTGGTCATTGTTCATGTCGTAAACAAGGGAGCCATAAACAAATGCCTGGGAAGCCAGGGCTGCTCGCAGCCTGAGCCCTGCTCCCAGGACCAACTGTTCCCTCTCGCGTCAGCAGGCCTCGGCATTCTGGATGGCCGGGCATCGGGCCTGTGACTCCTGGGGCCGTCTTAATGTCAAAGCCCCCTTACACATCTGCCCACGTGCAGAAAGCAGACAGGGAAGGTGGATTGGGGAGTTCTGTCTCCTTCCAAGCCCCCCGTTTTCTGAGGGGCTTAGCCTGGGCCGACTGTACTGAGCAGGGAACCAGGAACCTTCTCCAGACCCCACCAGTCCCTCCTGGCGCCCGTTTCCTGGTCAGGATGGCCAAGTAGGAGATAGACTGTTTTATTTGATGACGAAAGCAAGGGACACCCCTGCCCCGCAAAGTATGGCGGCGGTCCACCCAAGGGTGTCAGAACGCTGTGCAAACCACCCAGTAACTTTTATGGTGCTCTGAGCAGCAGACTGAGAATCATTACCTTCATTCTTTCAAGGCGAGGAACCAAAACCACAGCCGATCCAGTCTGAGCCAGTGGTCTAGCCGACTGCTGGCTTCTCCACCTCCAGCCTACAGAAGGCATGGAGAACACCACACACTGGCAAGGGGACTCAGCCTGAGAAGGGAGCCTGGCCGATACACCCAAACTTTGGTGCTCGGAGACAAACCCATTTAGAAGGGTGGAAAGGGGAGAGTTGCACAAAGGGACTGCCTTCATTTGGTCAAGAGAGGCTCCACTGGTAAACGTATCGATTAGATCGGCAAGCCTGTGAAATGTGAATATCAAAGAGTGTAAATACTGAGGCCGGTAGGAACTGTGGGATCAATGATGGTTTGTTTTACTGTTTATACTTCCGATTTCTACCCAGAGAATATATTGCTTTTGTGATCGGAACAAAAGTTATGCGAACTTCTTACTACTGACAAAGCACACGGTACCGATCTGCTGCACTAACTTGGAAAGAATAAGCACGGATAAAATCCAGCCCGGCGTTCCCTTTTTAAATCTCATTGACCGGTGAGGCTCCACCGGCCTCTCCGCACGCAGGAAGCCCGGCCGCCGTCCCGCTGCGCCCCCCTGGCGGCACCGCCGGCCGCCCAACACCCCGGGGAAGGGCCAGCGCGGCCTGGTCCCACTGGCTGCACGACCGGCCCCGGGCTAGGAGTCGCCGCACTCCAAGGCAGGGATCCTACAGACCACCAATCCGCACCGCGGAGCGGGCTTCCCGGGAAACACCACTCAGCAACGTGCGTCTCTGCCGGCCGTCCCCACCCGCCCGCCGCCGGCGCTGTCACCTCGCGGCTGCTCGGTCCCCGGACGGCTAAGCCAGAAATCGGGGTTTTCATTTCCATCCTAAAATGAAAGGTCTCCGAAGAAGTTGAAATATGCATTGTCACCAAGTTTAACCCGGGACCGCGCGCCCTTCCCTCCCCCCCAGGGCCGCGCCAGAGGAAGCCCCGGCCCCTCCAGCCCTCAGAGCGCCCAAGCCCCCCGAGCCGAGCGCCCCGAGGACGCGTCCGGTCGCCGAGGCGGGCCACCCTTCAGGGTCAGCCTCGGGAACTGCAAGGGCCAGGGGAGAGGGATCCCCCGGGCGTACGCGGGGGCCATGAGTGCCGCTCCGGGTCCGGAACCCCGGCTCGCCCGCCTGCGCCGGGGTGACTAGGTCCCCCAGGAGCACGAGGGGCGCGAGAGGCTTCCCGAAGCCGTCCGGCGCCAGCCGCGCCCGGGCACGCCGGAGCCCCGAACTCAGGCGGCAGGGGAACGAGCAGCGCCCGCGAGGCGTGCAAACCCGCCGAGCCCCAGCAGGCGCCGCGGGAGAGAGGCTGGGAGCGGGGCTGGAGCGGCCCGCAGGGGACAGCCCGGGGTGCAGCCTGCCTACCTGGCTCGCATTGCGTCCCACGGGTTCCTGCGGCTCGCCTCGCGGTCTGAGAGCTCTCCCGGCCGGCGGCGCGCGCGGATCCGCGGGAACCACCGCGCGGCGGCGGTGGCGGCGAAGGGCCGGGACAGCCGAGAGTGCCCCGAGCGCTTGGCCCCCGCCTCCGCGGGCGGAGGGTGGTCCCAGCGCGGGGGCGGGGGCGGGGCGCGGGAGACCAGGACCAGGGAGCCAGCTGCTGGGGTGGTCTCCCGACCCGGGCGGGGTCCAGGGGGCGGGGGTTCGGAGGCGGGGCCGCGGGCGAGGGGTGGTCCTGCGCCGGCGCTGGGCCTTGGGCGGCGGGGGTAGAGTCTGAGCCGAGCCCCCTGGGGAGACTGGGGTGAGAGGAAAACCTGGAGAAGGAGGTGACGGGTCCTAGCCTGGGCCTCCGGGAGGCAGGGGCGGAGTGTGGACTAGCAGGGGGAGGGGCAAGCTCAGAGGGGGCGGGGTCTAGAAGGCGGCCGAAAGGCGGGGCGGGGTGTGAATAATTAGTGGGCGAGGCTATAGTGGAGGGGCGGGGCCTATCTGAAGCTGCCGAGGGGAGGGCGGGGGTGAGGGGTGGAAAATCAGGGGGTGGGGCCGAGCCTTTGTCGCCTGGAGGCTGGGGGAGGGGCAAGCGGCGGCGGCCGGTAGGCGGGGGTGGGGTGTGGTCCGCGGGGGCGGGGCGAGGGCTGAGGGGCGTGGCCGAGCCGGGGCGCGCGGGGAGGCCGGGCGGGGGAGCGCGCGCAGGCTAGGTCTGGCGCCGCGTCTCCCCGAGCCCCGGCGGGGATCCGGCCTGGGCGTCTCCTCCTCTTCCTCCTTTAGGCGCCGGCAAGGGAGAGAGGTCCAGGCGGCCGGGCGCCCCCGGGATCGTGGTCCTTGATACTGAGCAAATCTAGAAGTGGCTGTTGCATATCGACATTTTGGCAGCGCTCAGAAGACCCTGGCATCTCCATCCTCCCACTCCTTCACTGGGAGCCCCAAGCGGAGACCCCTGGATGAGGTTTGGATCCGCAAGCTGGCGTTGACCAGGCCGCGGACGGTGGCGCCTAATTCTCAAAATCCTTCTTACAATACACTTGTCTAGGACCGTGGAAAAAAAGCAGGTGTGAGACTGCGGACCAGCGCAAAGTTTAAGAAGTAAGAACCAGAAAAAGGCAGTCGCATCGAGAATTACAAAGAACTTCCTGCGAAGCAGATCGCAAATGGAATACATAGCGTCTAGCCATTTACACTTTCAATGGCCGGTACACCGCTGGGTCACCAGCGCCTAGAACATGCCTGGCACGTAGCAGGTACTCAATAAATGCTCTGTGAATGAACGCACCACTTACTGTGTGGCAAGCACTTTCCATGGACTGGAAAATTTAATCCTCAAGAAATCCCACACTTGGCTACCTTCCTTAGTCCATTTCACACATGAGTAGCCTGAACCTTGGAGAATTAATTTGACAGCAACAAACTGGTAGAACCAGAATTTGACCCGAGGCCACTCCAGAGGTTGGGCTCTACCCACTTCGGGGACCACCAACTACCCTACTGCAGGCCTGGAAGCCCCCTGCAACGCAGAAACCAGAGGGAAGCACAGGTCTTTAGCAGGAGAAACGCCAACATTTGTTGTTCCGTGGCCAGAACTAGACACTCCTTGAGTCATTCGTCACCATTACCTAGCAAAGCCAAGAGTATTACTATTCCCATTTTGTAGGTGACTTTAGACCTATGTACTGTGTCATGATCCCTTGGGGCGTGAGTCTAAATTTAAACCCAGTATTTTCTGGATCCCAAGCCCTTGCAGCCCGTTGGTCTTGGAGGCCTCCCTTTACCTCAGGGATCTGGCTTTCTACCAGCTCAAGTCCGTGTTGAAGTCCGTGTTGAATTTTCAGAAGGAGACACAGGAAGATAGAGACATGGATCTGGAAGGGTGGAGACTGGTGTTCTGATTTGGGTGTCATCTATGTGTTAGGACAATTGAATTTCTGAAAATGGATACAATTAGCCCTAAAATATATGTTGCAGATTTCAAAAGGAAGCAGTCACCCTGAAAGGACAGGTAGAAAAACCTCGGAGAGGAGAAGGGTGTCTAGGGTGTGTGAGGGCCCAGGATGTCCTTAGTGGTATAAGAACACGTTTGGAGCACTAACCTGGGAGCCAGACTGCTGGGCTTGAATCTCTGTGACTGAGGTTCCTAAATGAGAATGAAAATCCAGTGGAGCATGCAAAGTGCGTAGCAGAGGGCCTGGCGCAGAGTAGCATTCGTTATGCTTTAGCTACTATCATTACTGCTTTTCCCAACGACTAATAGCCTTACTGTGTAAAAATGCCTGTAAAGTGCTGAACAAGACAGGCCAGTAGAGAATGGACAAAGGGTATGAAAAGACAATTCCCAGAAGCACACAAATGGCCCAACACATGGAAAAGTTTGCAAGGGCAAAACACAAAAACAATCAAATAAGAAAGTCAAGGTCCAGTCTGGGAAAAGCTGAGTTCACTGATCAGTGAGGGAGGAAGAGGTGTTAAAATGCACAAAGAACAAATTGCGGTAGAAATGCAGGGTACAGTGCAAATAAGCAAAGCACCTGCTCCATTCACCTTGAGGGACAAATAGCATGTCTCATGGTGTCCACAGCTGTCCCAACCCAGCACTTGGTATTGTGGTGCCATGAGCATCTTCAAACCAGCCGACATCCTTCGAGAGGATGAATTTATGGAAGTCAGAATGTTTTGTTTGTTTTTGCTTTTTGCGGTACGCGGGCCTCTCACCGCTGTGGCCTCTCCCGTTGCGGAGCACAGGCTCCGGATGCGCAGGCTCAGCGGCCATGGCTCACGGGCCCAGCCGCTCCGCGGCACGTGGGATCCTCCCGGACCGGGGCACGAACCCGCGTCCCCTGCATCGGCAGGCAGACTCTCGACCACTGTGCCACCAGGGAAGCCCTGGAAGTCAGAATGTTTAAAGAGAGTTGCGGAAAAGACATGAACAGATTCTCCTGCACTCTCTTACTGCCGAAGATCTTGGATTTGAGGCAGGAATGAGCTGGAGAGACAGTGTCCCATGGCCAGGGGTAAGTTGTCTGTGGACTGTTCTGTCTTTGGTGTTCTGGAAGGCAAGGAGGTCTCAAGATGCTGCTCCTGTTAACTTTATGCTTTCTCATCCTGCCAGTTTTTCCTACTTGCCCTTCCAAAGGCAAAAGAACAGAAAAAAAACATGAGCCATACTTAACATTCAGTGACTCAGTAAGCATTTCTAGTGGAGACATTCAGCAAAATCGATAACTTCGTTTTTTAAGTACAGAAATAATCCATGTTTGTTTCAAAGGATTCAAATGATTAGAGGAGTAGGGTAACAAGTAGGCATCGACCCCCAATTTCATACCCTTTCCCACAGTTAACAGAGTACTGTGTCCACCCAGAAACTTTTCTTAAGCATTTACATATATGTGAGCATGTGTGTATGTATATATGATACATGTGTGTGATGTGGGTGTGTGTACATATACATATAGGAGTGTACATATGCACAAATAAATAGAGTACTGAAATCAAGCTGCCTGGGGTCGAATGCCAGCCCCACCACTTAATGGCTGGGTGTTTTCTCATCTTGAGATGGGCACAATACTTGCAATGATTAAATGAAATACTTTGTGAAGATTGCTCAGCGTAGAGCATACAGCATTTATAAATATAAGCTATTGTTATCATGTATACACACACACACACTTACAAGTTATTCTTTCATTCCTGGTTTTTTATCAGCTGTACATAGACATACCTTTTGGAAGCCACCTTAGTTCCCAAGGAGCCGACCTCATTACCCTGAGGGAAAAGTGTTGATGAGAGAGTCCAAGAAAGTGACCTTCAGACTTCACAAAATGACTTCACCTGCCAAATTCCTCCAGGAGTGTGGGCTCCTCTATTACGGCATGTACTCAGTGTATCGGAGAAAATGCCGTTTTAGGAAGTCTCCTGTGTGTAGGAAAGTGAAGTTAGAGGAGGCTGGAGTGGATTTGGGCCGTCAACATGGCAGCGCTTTTATTTAAGGGAGCGGTGGTGTGGCCAACCATCACCACCAAAGATTCATTCCTGGGGCTTCCCGAAGTACATACAGCACAGCCAGAAATAACAGCTCAAACAAGAATAACTCCTAAGGGATATATACTGCCCTGAACTCTACCAAAGCTTGCTAACGTTGCAGCATTCCAGCCACCTGTAAAAATATTCTTCACATTAGGAAGTAACTACCCAGAAATCTCAGGTGGGCTCATGGTGAAAGTATCTTTCTCTGTACAAGGACATTCTCAACAAGGAAATCCAAAGAATAATGTTCTTTTGGTGAAGTGAAATCAGTAATGACCAAATGGCCACGTCATGGGGAAAAGAGAATAAAAAGATACAAAACACACCAGCTAAGGGAGAAAAGACGAGCGTGAGGCATAAGGTATTTTTCCAGTGGACTCTATATCATCAACGTGGCCGAATGGAATTGCAAATTTGCTGTTTCTGACTCTGAATGTGAAGAGGGGGTCCTTGGGAAAACCCTAGCCTGGCTGAGTACCCTCTGTGGATTTCAGTTGAGGGAGAAGATGCTCCCGGCATGAGCCACAAACCTAAAGAGTGACAGTTGTGCACTTGAGAAATATTTATTGAACACCTGTGTGCTAGGCCCTGGGCTCAGCCCTGAGAATCGGAGGTTGGGCGAGACAGCATCAGCTCTGCTCTCTCGGTGCTGAGAGTCCAGTGGTGGTTTGAGACAGAAGGAGAGGGACAGGCCTGTGGGTGGCACATGCTCTAAAGGACATCACTTGAGCCAAGAGATAATGAGACGCCTGACTTAGGTAGGACAGCTAGAGAGGGCCCTCAGGGGAGGGGACACCAGACCCAAAGTGAAAGAAATCAGGGAGGGGCACGCCAGGCAGAGAGAACAGCATATGCGAAGACTCTGAGGTGTCGATGGAAAAAAATGGCACAACCTAAAAGCTGAGTGTTATGTTTTATTTGGCAGACATTCCGAGGACTTCAAGCCCAGGACACAGCATCTCAGATGACGCTAAGAAACTGTTCTGACAAGGCAAGGGCGGTGGAGGGAGCCAGGATATATAGGAGTTTTTGCAACAAAGACCAGGTAGTCGGAACATCAAAAGATTACTGTTAATAAAGGAAAACCAGGTATCTCATCAAGGAGCGTAGCGCATTTTTACGTATGGGAAGGTACAAGGGTCTGGGCGTACCGAAGTCATTCCTTTGATACGCACCTCAGCTATCTGGGGCCAGCATCCTGTGCTCTCTTATCCTGAGTCTCCCCGGGTGCACCATGCGTGGGGTGGGTGGCTGCAGCCTGATGATTCGATGGGGGGGGGCATCCTGCCTCCATTCAGAGTTCCCTCGGGGCTCGCCATCAGGGCAGCGTTAATGTGATGGCTTGATGACTGCAACGTCCTTTGTTTACTGATACAACAGGCAATATTTTAGTTCACAGAGGCGAGAAAAAGCTTCATGCCCTTCTGGAACTGCCATGACAGCAGTGCAGTTGGAATGAAAGAGTGAGGCGGAGAACCGTGAGAGGTGTCGGTGGAGAGGTTCACAGGTGCTGGGCCCCCAAAGCCCAGCGACTGTGCAGGGATGCGGGGAATCAAGGGGCGTTCAGATGCTGCTCCGTCCCCAGCTGCCCCCCCACTCAGCTCAGAATTCAACAAGTCACGAGCTGCAAGAGAGTCTCTGTTTGGTCAGAAAATGTTGGGTGACCTATTTGCCGTTCTCGGAAGCCTCTATCCTTCGCACCCTAAAATGCTGTGACACTGAGCCCTCCATCCTGCTGGGTGTCCTTAATTAATTCATACGCACAGGGGCATGACTAGGATGTCACAGGTGCATGTGCAGAATCCAGAAGGGAGAT
Organism: Leucopleurus acutus; assembly: GCF_964270905.1. Taxonomy (NCBI): domain Eukaryota; kingdom Metazoa; phylum Chordata; class Mammalia; order Artiodactyla; family Delphinidae; genus Leucopleurus; species Leucopleurus acutus. The sequence continues at coordinate 113,390,101 of NC_139149.1, read as the reverse complement.
AGACAAAAAAGTCAGCTGAAAGGAGTTCTGTGCCTTTCTGGAAACTTCTAGAAATACTTCTAAATAAATATTCATTTCCTTCCTCATTTATTCAGTTACTTATTTAACAAATATGTCTAGAATTCTTATTATATAGCAGGCAGTGTGCTAGGAGCCCGGGATAAGAACATAAGTACAACCTAGATCCTTTTATCTAAGAATCAGACAGCTGTGGGAACAAGAAATTACTCTGTAGGGTGTTAAGCAGTCAGTTAGGTGTCAGGGTGCACACAGGGCAGCCACCTGACCCAGCCTGGACGCAGGTCGTGGTGGGCACCCTCAGGGCAAGTATAATTTGTCTTAGGCTTAGAAGCCGGGAAGAGGGGCAGAGTCCCAAGCAGAACCTGCTCTGGGAAGGAAACAAGCTGTTTACTGGGTGTTGTGCCAGGTGGGATGTGTGACCCCAGGGACGCTGTGGCTGGACAGACAGGCTAGCTCCAATCCTGGGGTGTCCTGCACAGCACAGAATCCCAATTGCATAAGGCTGTCCTCACCACAGTGAATATTTCAATGTCAAACTATGAGAGTTTAACAAAATTCAGTCAGTTTGAGAATTTAAGGGTGAGGTCAGTTTGGGAATTGCAAGCGGTGCTTAGGAAGCAGCACGAAGAGCAGAAAAGTCTGCCTGGAGGTCTGAGATTTGCCTGGACTTGTCCCTATTGTGTGCACACGGCTTTCCACGTGACCAGGGGCATGCTGGTTTCTTCTTTTTCAAAAAAATCAGTTCCTACTGGTCATATCAACATGAGTTTAAATTAGGCTTAAATATAGGTTCAAATTGGGATTAGAATTTTCCAGAACCAGTGAAAATTGTTGCACTGCTGCTGTAGGGAGTGCTGATTCCTTTTCGCAGTGCCCTTGCAGTAAAACACGTAGTCCACTGCTTTCTGTTCTGGAGTCCTTTGGGAAAGACCCTTGGGTGGATTTCAAATATGTCAGCATGGCGGGAAGGAGAGCCTTAGAATCCTTGGAATCCTAGGTGTCTAAAACCTTCCAGGGGGAAGTCATTGTTTATGAGAATTCATTGTTTGTACGAAAAAGAGAATTACACTGGAAAATAGTACCTTGGTCCAAAACCCACCAAGTCTTTCATAAAACTCAACTATCAACATACATTCTTCAATTTTTATAGAGCATGAACGGCCACAAGCAGCGTTAGATTCTCTTCCTAATGACAGAGAATTGATGTGGACACAGATTCCTTAGCAAAGTTTTTCTTCTGTTTTTCTGTTATGTCTCCTGGTGGAGTGGGTTTTTCTATGTATAAGATTTTAAGAAGAGCATTCTTCTCCTTCCCTCCCTCCCTCCCTCCTTTCCTTCCTTCTTCTTTCCTTTCTCTTTTTCTCTTCTGTGATAAGAAGCTTTTCTTCACATTGTACCCATCTTAGCCACATTTTTGTTTTCATAGTCTTTTTTTGGGGTCAGAGAGAAAAATGGACTTGAGGTGACTATTTAAATAGAATGTTTCTCACTGGATAGAGATAAAGTTCTGGTCATCATGTGGTTTTTAACCCTTCAAAAGTTAACAACAACCATTTGAACTACTGGCTTCTAGTGTGTGCTTGGATTATCTTATCTACCATTTAAACCCCCTCAGTTTCTTTCAGGGAATCATACTCTCATATGTGTGCTTCTAGTAGGGCTCACCCCACCCCCAGCTCCAGGCCCTGCCAATCAGAACTTCCAAATCTGGGGCTTCCCTGGTGGAGCAGTGGTTGAGAATCTGCCTGCCAATGCAGGGGACACGAGTTCGAGCCCTGGTCCGGGAAGATCCCACATGCCGCAGAGTGACCAAGCCCGCGAGCCACAACTACTGAGCGCGTGAGCTGCAACTACTGAAGCCTGTGCGCCTAGAGCCCGTGCTCCGCAGCAAGAGAAGCCACCACAGTGAGAAGACTGCACACCACAACGAAGAGTAGCCCCCGCTCGCCACAACTAGGGAAAGCCCATGTGCAGCAACGAAGACCCAACACAGCCAAAAATAAATAAATAAAATAAATTAAAAAAAAAAAAAAAACACTCCAAATCTTAGGTATGGACACAGAACAAGTCAGCCAACAGGACATAAACCTGTCACTTTTTCTGGAAGCGTGGCCCTGGGATGTAGAGGTTTTCAGGTAATAAAGATGGTAATAATTGCCACAGTGTATCAGTCCTGGCAGGGGCCTCGCGCCAGCACCTTAGGTGGGTGACTATGCTCAGTCCCCACAGCAGCCCTAGAAGGTGGGCATAATCCTCATCCTCCCCACTCTGAAGTTATGGAAACTGTTTTCAGGGTACCCAGGATTTGTCCTAATCATGTATGCTAGGACATGCAGATGCGGAAGTGACAAAGACAAAGAAGCCTATTATACTCACAGTTCCCTAGAAACAGGAGACGTGGCACACAGGGCCATATGGAGAGGCACCAGGCTTTGGTGGGAGGCAGAGGGAGTAGGGGGATGTGGGCAAGAAAGCTGTACTGTGCTTTCCAAGGAAAGAATGGGCACGGCAGGGTAAGCAGGCTTGGACTGGCTATTTTGAATAATTGCAGCAGGTTCTGGGGCATAGAGCTGCCCCTAGCTGTCTGCTATCTGGCCCTAGTGTAATTAGGGCAGGTGGATAATAGCCTGGTATGTGAGGGCCTAGTAAATGAGGTGGTCGAGTGTGAACTCTGGACTGGTTGCTCTGCATTTGAAAAGCATGCTTCAGGGCAAGTTGTTTACTATGTCGAGGAATTGGCCCCAGGTGTCAAAGTACCACATGGTTAATCCAGAAACAGAGACTCAGAGAATTTGAATGACTCCGACTAAGAATAGACATAGACTTTGACTCTGGGTCTGCCCCACTCTAAAATCTGAGATTCCAGCCACTGACGAGTGCACGGGCCCTATTTCTCCAGTCCACTTGGCATCAACGGAGGTCATGCTCACTGGGCCTCCACAACAGTCTCAGTCTTTTTGTTTTTGTGGTTCGCGGGCCTCTCACTGTTGCAGCCTCTCCCGTTGCAGAGCACAGGCTCCGGACGCGCAGGCTCAGCGGCCATGGGTCACGGTTCCAGCCGCTCCGCGGCACGTGGGATCCTCCCGGACCGGGACACGAACCCGCGTCCCCTGCATCGGCAGGCGGACTCTCAACCACTGCGCCACCAGGGAAGCCCTCAGTCTTGACTTCATGATTCATTCTTCCCCAGACACCAGCAGACCTTATTGCTTATCTGAACGTCCTGGAAGTAAATCTGGAAGCTGTCAGGTCAGCAGCAAGTCAAGCATCCTCAGAACCACTACACAGGAGGAGAGGATGGTGCTGGGAGGTGGCCTGCTCTGGGCTTGGCCCTGGGGTGACCCCCACCTGGGCTCCAGTGCCTCCCTTTGAGCTGATTGTTCAGCGTATCAGCCTGAGGGACTTCAGCCACTGTCCCCTAGACAAGGCCAAATTAGGGTTAGGGGAGGGCAGAGGGCAAGCGCCAGTTGATCTGCCGTCTCTCCAGATAACCAGGTATGTTCAGAGAGAACCGTCACGAGACAGCAGTCGGATAGATTCTCTGTCCAGATGCACTTAGAAAGAGGGCCCATGGGGCTTTTTTGTTTCCACTCTGAGCATAAGAATCTAAACTTTCAGAGATGGGGGAGGGGAGCCATCTGTTTCTGAGTCGAATATGTTAGAGACTCTTTTAAAAGACAGCAGCAAAAGCACTTGCTCTTGAAGTATGGATCAAGAACTGTCACATGTTATAAGTGTATAACCATATACTGCACACACAAAAAGATGCCCAGGTGTCTGGTACCCATTTCTGGTTCTTCCTCCTAGAGGCCAGGGTGTGGCCTTAAGGGAGCCAGATGCTGGTTCCTGTGTTGTTTCTTAGTTCTTTGCTGAGCTGATCTATTTTTTGTTGTTGTTTTTTTGTTTTGCGGTACGCGGGCCTCTCACTGTTGTGGCCTCTTCCGTTGCGGAGCACAGGCTCCGGACGCGCAGGCTCAGTGGCCATGGCCCACGGCCTCAGCTGCTCTGAGGCATGTGGGATCTTCCCAGACCGGGGCAGGAACCCGTGTGCCCCGCATCGGCAGGCGGACTCTCAACCACTGCGCCACCAGGGAAGCCCTGAGCTGATCTATTCCATCTGCACTAGGACCCTGTGGCTAGGTCCTTGGTACTACCTCTCTCAGATGAGGACTCTTAGGCCCAGGTGATTGGCACTCTGTTTACACACTTGCTCAGAATCCAGCTTTGGATTCCAAGTCTTTATCAGTTGTTTCCATGGGAAGCTCCTCCTGCCGTTTATTCTGCTCTGCACCGTGCAGGTGGACCACCTAGCCTGAGCTTGGGGACTCTCTGATCCCCTCACCTCTGGGTCTAGCTTCACAGGCAGCTGCAAAAAGAGTCAAAGGCACAGATGATCTCCATCATCATAGGATCCTGAGCATGCTTTCCAAGGCAGTTCTTCCCCAAGAAACACTGAGTCAAACTTAATTCACAGTTCTTGAGTGCTTCTAGCAGGCCAGATGTTATGCTACATGCTTGACCTCATATTATCTTCATTTTTACAAAAGTCATTCTAAATGATTAAATAGGTGCTCAAGATCACACATAGCTAGAAAGTGGCACAGTGGAGACTTGAACCCAGGTCTGTTTAACATCAGATGTTCTTCACCAGCCACTGTTGCACCTGCTACTGCTTCCTAGCAAGTGAGGCCTGTAGTCCTAGGTGTGGCCACCACTGCCTCTGTGACCATGAATGGTTTACTTTTCCTCTCTAAGTTTGGGTCAAATAAGCAGATGGCCCAGACCATCTCTGAAGTCCCCTCAAGCTCCAAGATTCTAGCTTCATTTATTCACTTAACAAATACTGAAGAGCTGTATGGGCTGAATTGTGTCCCCCATGCACCATATTCCCAAGTTGTAGCCCTAACTGACTGTATTTGGTGACAGAGGCTTTAGGGAGTTAATTAAGGTTAAATGAGGTCATGAGGGTGGGGCCCTAATCTAAGAGGATTGGTGTCCTTATAAGAAGAGGAAGAGACACCAGAAAGCTCTCCCTTTCCAAGCCAAGGAAAGGCCATGTGAAGACACAGTGAGAAGGTGACCATCTGCAAGCCAGGAAGAGAGCTCTCACAAGAAACCACATTTTCCACACCTTGATCTTGGACTTCCAACCTCCAGAACTGTGAGAAAATAAACACCTCTTATTGAAGCAACCCAGTCTTTGATATTTTGCATGACAGCCCAGCGGATTAATAGAAGAGCTTTCTATGTGCCAGGGGTTGTTGTAACCATGGGGAATATAGCTGGGGGTATGCACTCACAGCATTAAAAATCTGGTAGAGGAAACAAACAATAAGTAACTACATTAAAAAGTCTAGGTTGGTTGTTTTTCTTTCTCCTTTCCCCAAACATGACAACCATTGCAAAAGAAGATCATCAATGGTGCAGAGGGAAGAAAGAACAGTTCAGAACAAGGGGTGGCTACCATCAACAGGGGTGCCCTGGGCTGGTAAGCCCCCATCAGGGGCTGGACACACCTGAAAAGGTGTGATGGAAAGAAGGGAGATCTTCCTTCAGGCTTATTTTTCATGCTCATGTGTCTCCCAAAGGATTTAGACAGTTTATGATAAATAATACATAGACCGTAAAGCGATTAAAAGGAAAATAAATGTTTAAGAGTCTTGAAATATTATTTAAAGATGGAAGTAGTTTTTCCCCTAGCAAAACTTGACTGATCAGAGTACCTGCAGTTGAGTCTAGAATTGAACTCTGTGCTCCCTGGCAACCAAAGAGAAGGGAAAACCCAGGAAGCCATGCATAAGTAAGTTATCTATTAACAAGAACTTTATCACTTCATCCAGAGAGACCAACGGTTTTTACATCTAATGTGCAGAGCCCATCTTATGGATGTATATTTTTTCTCTCTCTCAATGTACTTAGAAACTTCTTTGTTTCTAGGTTGTGAAATTTCTTGAGCTCTCTTGATGTTTTTCATCTATTCTGGTTTGTGATGGATAATTTAACAGCCCTTTCAATCTGGAAACACATATCTTTAAATTGTGGGAAATTTTTCTGAATTTTTTTCTTTAATAAACCGATAAATAGTCACTCCATTTTCTCTTACTGGAGCTCCTATTATTCAGACGTTTGACTTCCTGGATGGATGCCCTGTTTTTCTTATATTTTACCCCCACCTATTTTCTATCTCTTTGTCCTTTTGCTCTGTTTTTTTCTCTTCTTTGGTGTGTGTGTGTGTGGCTTTTATTCTTTTTTTTTAACATCTTTATTGGAGTATAATTGCTTTACAATGTTGTGTTAGTTTCTGCTGTATAACAAAGTGAATCAGCTAGACATGTACATATATCCCCGTATCCCCTCCCTCTTGTGTGCTCTGTTTTTAAAAGATATCACCTCCATTTTCTTTTTCAAATATTTTACCAAATTATCTGTACTTCTGCTATTGTATTTCTAATATTCTTTTTTTGCCCACAAATGATAGCATCCCATGCACAACATTCTGCAGCTTGCTTTTTTGCATAAACAGAATATCCTACAGATGCTTCTGAAGCAGTTTACAGAGCTCTGCCTCCTTCTGTTTAATGAGAATAGTGTTTCTTTATATGGATGTGCCGGCATTTACTTAACCAGCTGGGGATGTATTTTGAAGAATGATAGGCATAAATTAATTGAAGAGGTTCCAGGCATTATAAGCAGAGGAACAAGGGAGGCGGGTGGGGGAAAGCATGGGGATACAGAACAGCAAGAGATAAAGCCAGGGCTAACTGGTGACTCAGGGGTGGGATGGAAGAGTGTGTGTGTGTGTGTGTGTGTGTGTGTGTGTGTGCTGGGGAGGAGTACACTTAAGAGTCAAATAATGGACAGATCCCCTTTCCAAGTGATTTGGACTAAAAACGCTAGACTTAAAGCAGGGTAGGAATATAGTGAAATCAGTTCTTCAAATGTCTCCTCTGTCAGGCATATACAGGAGGGACCAGAAGAGGATCAGATTTAGGTCAGAAGAACAGTTAACTGGTTGTTACATTTGTGGCAAGAAGAGCTGTGTACTGGGACCAGGATGGTGACATTGTAACAAGGCAGAGGGCACACGTGGAGGTGGTAGATCTAAAGGAGCAGAAACTATACAGTTTGGTGGTTGCGTGGGGGGGATGAGGGAGGAGGGATCTGGAGAGAGGCCTCAAGTTGAGCCTGGTGGCCTTAGTGGACCATGACTCCTTTCCTGGCACGGCAAATCCTAGATGAGGAGAAGTTCTGGGGGGAAATGATGTAATCAGGTTTGGACATATTGAGTCTGAGATGCATATGGCACATCTGAGTAGAGCTGCCTTAACTAGGATCTGATTCTTCACTGAGAAGTTTGAGCTGGAGTAGACTTGGCTTCACTGGGATGAAGGTGGTAATGGAAGTTCTAGGCTTGGATGATGTCCCTCTCTGAAAATATACAGAGAAAAAAGACTAATGGCAGCTCCCTGGAGAGCACTGGCCTTCCTCCTTGGTGTGCATGTGCCTTTGTCATTTACCCCTGGACACCTTGGCTTTCACTTTCCCTCTCATCTTCCTTCTCCCACCATATTCCCCCTGCTGCTCTTGGAACATGCCTAATAGACACCTACCTTAGCATCTTTGGACTTGCTGTTCTATTTTCCAGAGGCACGGTCCCCCAGGTCTTCACATTGGTCACTCGCTCCCATTATTCCAGCTCTGAGGAAGTGTCTCCTTGGAGAGGTCTTCTCTGATCACCTTAATCCAATGAAAGACCCCATCCCACTGTTACCCTCTATTAGCTTTGCCTTGATTTATTTTGCTGCCTAGAACTTTGCCCCTTTGACATCAGATGACATACTTACTCATTCGTCACTCACTCCTTGCTCTTCCTCCCTCCCCCCACATCAGATTGTAAGTTCCACTAGAGAAGAGACTATTGTCACTGCTCTATCCACCGGCCAATAGTTGGTGCTCCATAAATATTTGTTGAGTGAATGAATGAGTATCCAAAGAGTAGTTAAGAGAAGCCTAAGAATGGACAGACAAAGTCATTGAAAGGAAGTCAGGGTAGATAAGGGTCTCTCAAGGAAAATAGTGAAAATATTTCTAGTAAGAGAAAGGGTTTGGCAGTGTCAAATGTCAGAGAGATGACTAAAAAGATGAATGCAGGAAAACATTGGCTTGGCCACGGGAAGATGGTGGGTCACTTTAGTGATGGCCTGGCAGAGCGGCAGGGGGGAAGAGGGCAGACTGCAGGGGATTGGGCAAGGCACAAGAAGTGAAGGCGGGTGACAGTGCTCAGGACTTTCTCAAGAAATTGGACTGAATGAATAAGGACACGAGGACACTAACAAGAGGGTGACCAAATTTTTTCAACTTGCTGTATGTTGGTTTTAGGGGCAGCAGCCAGACAGATGAGAGGGTGCAGTCTGAATGGGAGTCTGGGGGCAACGTTTCAGAGGTGGAAGCATTTGGGATGGTGGTCACAAAGGTGGGTGATGGGAGGGACCATGGTGGCTCTGCCTCTGCTTTCTTCAATATTCATCCCTCTGAGGTCAAGTCAGGATTAGAGTCTCCTCCTGCTTCATCCCTTCTGCTGCTCCTGATTTCCTTTTAAGTGGTACGCTGACAAAACTGGCTTCTGTAAATATCTATTTTCTGCCAGGGACAGTGCTGCTAGAAGCAAATAGAAGAAGCACAGCCCATTGTCTTATAAAGGGGGGTATAAGTGTATGTTTTTGTGCCCCTAAAATTCATATGTTGAAACCCTAACCCACAAGGTGATGGTATTTGGAGATGGGGGCTTTGGGAGGTCATTAGGTCATGAGGGTGGAGCCCTCATTGTGGGATTAGTGCCCTTGTAAGAGATACCCTAGAGGGCTTCCTCATCTCTCTGCTCTCCACCATGTGCAGACACAGTGAGGAGGTGGCCATCTGCAAACCAGGAAGAGGGTTCACACCTCACCTGACAGAGCTGGTTCCATGATCTCAGACTTCCAGCCTCCAGAACTGTGAGACATAAAAGTCTATTGTTTAAGTCACCTAGTCTGTGGTATTTGTCAGAGCAGCCTGAGCTGACTAAACTAAGAGAGAAAGAAAAACTATATGAAGGACAGCTCTAAAGGTTACAGATCATAGCCTTTCAGAAAGAGAGTGCAGAATGGAGATGGAGCAAAACCAATAATTAAAGAAGTAATGGAATTAAAGAAATTTTAAAAATAGTGGAATAAAATAAAAATCAGCCCTAAAATATAACTCAAAATTGAGGAAATCATGGCTGGAAAGAGCAGAGGGTGAGCAGAGTTAAATACTGAAATAAAGGTAATTTTTAAGCAAACCCACTGCCTTCCTCAAGGGATATTACAACGTCTGCCTACCTGCTGACTTTGGTGGCTGGTTTCCCTTAAGGTTAAGAATGAATTTTAACTGCATTTAAAAAATCTATGATGTGACAATTAACGGAGTTAAAAGGCTATTTGCCCTACAGATCACAAAGAAGTTTAGTATCACAAAAGAAAAAAAAGGAAACACAAAAACCTATCCAAACAAAATAGACTAGAAAGCAAACAATCAGAAAACAAAGAAAAGAGCATAAAACAAGAAGACTGAAGCAAGTTGGAGTATAAATGATGATGATGAGTAAAAATGGGCTATTTCTCTAAGTTAAAGAGGACAATTGAATTAAAAAACCAAAAAAACCATGATATGCTCCTTACAAAATCAGGCCTAAAATATGATGATGAAAGAAGTGGTACATAGAGGCAAACACATATCAGGTAAACTGCAACTAAAAAGGAAGTGAGGGAAGATATGTTAGTAACTGTCAACAAGTTTACTGTGAGAAGCATCCCCAGGAAAGTGGAGGTCAGTTCACTTTGATGAGAGAGAACTCACCTTCTCTCCCTGCACCTAGTTCATTATCAGTCATGTGCTAACCACCCCTAATTTACACCTCAGGCCCGGATCCATCCTATCCACTCCATACAATTGTCTGCTCACCACCCCTTCCCAGCAGTGGCCACTCCTACCTGCTAGGTGACCAACCAATTTCCAGTTTCCCCGGGACTGAGTGACTTTTGGCACTGAACTGGGACAGTCTCAGGCAAACTAGGATGGTCGGTCAGCCTGAGTCCCTCCATCACAAGATGTCACAAGAAGGGAGACGTCTTGCCACTTTCCTCAGAGTTGCTCACCAGATTGTTTTCGCTCCAGGCTTACTTCTGTTTCCTTGTCTCTAAGTTCAGGAGGGCAAAGCCTGTGCTTGGGTGTGTTTGCCTTTGTGTGCCACCCTCTGTCACAGTGTCCGATGCTCAGTCAGTCCTGGTTGGATGAGAGAATATATGAATGATGGCATTATAGTCAGTCACTTCCTGTGCTACATAACAGCATCAGAACATGCAAGGCAACTTCCAAATAATTTGCTCATTTAAATACATTTCTAAACAACAGTACAAAATGACAAAACATAACTGCGTGTGTGTGTGTGTGTGTGTGTGTGTGTGTGTGTGTGTGTGTATTCCATTTGGCCATCTTCTCTCACAGAGATCATTCTGGAACACTTCTGTTTCCACAAAACCCATCCCCTGCCCTTCAGTTGTCTGCATCCCTTTGTTTTGCTTCCCCAAAGCTTAACTTTTGCAGACATTTTAGTTTCCTAAGATTTTGGAATTTCTTCCACTTTGTTGAGTAAGTTCGGATTCCCAAAATCAAGAATTAAAATAGATTCACTGCTTATTACCAACTAAAGATTTTCCTCTTGACGTAAGAATTGTTCATCTTGGTACCATTTACAGAAACACTTTCACTTCCCTAAATATTTATTAATGAAATATTTTTAGCGGCCAATATGCCTTCTAAATATTTACTTCTTAGGAATCCTCTTACAATGCTCTGTTTAGAAAAGTGCTCGGAACAGGCGAGAGTAACTCTGCGTTCACGGGACCGGAGTGACTTTGACAACCGAGGTGAAAGTTTGTTTGGCTCTTGGCTTCGCTGCTATTTTCTGAGTAGATCTGATGCGGTCATGTTTTGTGCAGTTGTTCCAATGTTTAGAAATACTTATCCAAGAATAGATGCACGCAGACTCTCTGGAGGGGCTCTCCTGTTAGTCCCAAAGAGGAGAGTGAAACGTGAGACTCAGGACTAGGGACTCTAACTTTTGGTTCACAGCAGTGCAGGCTGGTGGACACAGCCCCGTGCTGCCTCGCCAGGCACAGACGCACCTACCACGCACACCTCATGCTCACATGGATCGGGCACCTCCCCCCATTCCTCTCTGCTCTCTGGATCTCTTTCCATCCCTAACTGTCCACTTCTGTCCTCATTTGGGCCGAGCATCTCAGTGCTTCCCTGACTTCACCACATCTTAGATTTTACAGGACCATCTTGAATTTAAATATTTAGTCTGTTTTTTGACCATCTGCAGCAGATGTGTTCCAATCTGGGGCTTGGAAAATGTGATCTTCCCAGAGCTGGGTGCCTTTCAGTACCGTACTTGGTAAAAGAGAAGCTATTCTTCAGTGTGCCTATCCCCAACTCCCTAGGAGACGTTGGGCTTAGATTTAATGTGTTTAGTTGCTTGTAAAATAACTGCCTTTTTTTTTTTTTTTGGAGTGTGTCACTTAAGATGACGAGGTTGTTTTATTCTATACTCTGGGTCAGCTCGTTTCATCTGGGCTGTTGCAACACGCCGGGGTAGCCTGCCTGCCTGGTGTACTCCAAGTCATTTGTTACAGGCAACGTGTAAAGGACTAATGTTGGTGAATGACTTAACTTTACAACAAGTCAGAGATGCTACTTCCAGGATGGAATCCTCACTGACTCACATGTGTTTTGCTTTATTGGAAGGGGAGGAGTGTCGGAATGACAGCCAGCAAGCAGGGTCTTGCTCCTACACCCGGGCAAAGCCCCGGGACTGTGTCAGTGACTGTGTCACTGTGTTCACACCTGTAAGCATCATCTGGTCAGTGTACCCGGGGGAGCCAAGCTTGAGGACGCCTGCATTATGTCACTTGTTTTCCAGAAATGCTTCCAGCTCTTTTCTTTCTCTCTGAGGTGAAGGAGGCAGTTCTGGGAAAGGTGCTGGATGTCTGATTGGAAATGGAAACCTTTAAGCAGAGCTAAGGAAATCGTTGATTACAAGATTCATAATAGTTTCGATGTACTTTATACAACTAAATTATTTGTGCTAATGGAGGAGGTAACGAGAAGACAATGCAAAATGGGTACAAAACCTAACGGTCTTTATTTTTAGCTTTAGATTGCCTCTCTGTGTGTCTCCAACCAATTGTCCTGCCCAATTCAATTTTCTTAGGTCAGTGTTACACTGAACGGGCATTCCCACTTGTGGTGAGCAAGCTATAGCCAATCACAAGAAATGTGTCCAAAATGGCTATACAAGGAAACCTATACAAGAGAACCTAATGTTCATTATAGAAAGCCACGACTTGGATACTCTGCGCTCCCTTAGTTGCGTGTTAGTTAAAAACAGACAGGAGTGAGGTGCTGGGAGGGATAAATTAGGAGCTTGGGATTAACAGATACACACCACTATATATGAAATTGATAAACAACAAGGACCTACTGTCTGGCACAGAGACTATATTCAATATCTTGTAATAACCTGTAATGGAAAATAATCTGCAAAAGAATATAATGTATATAAAACTGCATCACGTTGCTGTACACCTGAAGCTAACACAACATTGTAAATCAACTATACTTCAATTAAAAACAACAAAACAGACAAACAGAAACCAGCACTGTGTCCAAGTAAATGGAAATGTAATAATTTATGAAGGCTCTAATAACGAGTGATGTCATCAAGATCTAGTGAAACTAACCACTAAATGAATTTATCCTAATTACGTGTTCTGCTGAAAAATATGTCTTCTAGATGTCTATAGGAGTATGTCTAAAATTCAGTATTCTTCAAATAGCAATTTTATCTTTAAAATTCACCTAGCAATTATTCCTCAACTGCCATAGGGTATCCACCCAATTGTTTAGCCGCTATTTAGAATTTTAATTATTCAACTTTTCTCATGCTTTCTTTTCATCTGTTCAGTATTAGGGATTATTTTAGTAACCAGAACCCTCTGAAGGGCCGAGAACAGTGTCTACACGGGGTAAAGTTCCAGCCAATTTTAATTCGATTTGCTTCTCTCCTCTCAGAGCACAAGGTCTCCTCTCCTTTCAAGGTCACGTGTTCACAGAGAATGTTAAATACCATCTCTTTACACAGACAGGACTCACCCCAGACGTGGGGTTCAGAAAGCATCAACTCAGGGCTGGAGAGCGGACCACAGGGTGCGCTGTGTTAATGGAGCACCTGTGTGGTTGATGTTGTTTTTAGCTTCGGCCACTTTGAGGATGTTGTTGAGAAACCTGGATGATTCTCCGTCTCGCAGCCCCGTGGGGGGTTGAGCACCACCCGCTGCCCTCCATTGCTTGGCCCTAAAGCTGAGCTCCTTGTGGGCGCCCACCATCAGCTCAGTTGTCTTTCTTCACTGCCTTTGTCTCTGAACAACGGTGAGCCGTGGAGTTTCACTGTAAATGCTTTGTCCCAGTGATGTGCTCTTGACCCAGCTGTATATCCAGGATCTGATATGGGCAGGCCAGACAGACCCGGCAGCTCTCACTGATGGAAGAGCTGGCTCCTTGAGTTTTCCCTGGGAATTACAGGTTTTCCAGCAGGTCATGGGGAGCGTGTCTTTTGTGCCCCAGTCTGGCATGGGACTCGAACACGTTTCCCAGTGTGCCCAGCTCGGTCATGAAGGACTAGCCGGAGAACTCCTGAGGCCACCTGTGGACACTTGAGATCTACTTTTCTTGTCTTCTTTTTAATTCCCCCATGACAAAATTCATACAGATGAATGCATTTTCTAGAAAAATGGAAAACACACCAGGAACAAATTACAAAATGCTCATGATTCCTCCTACTTTGTTTCCTAAATTAGACTGAATATAAAACGATGTATATTGGAGTCTTGTTGTTCTAGTAACAGAATTTATGACTCGAGATTATGTTGAGAAGCAAGTCTTAAATATGTCTCCCCTGGTATTTCCAGGAATTTGCCCTCTAAAATGGACTTGAGGGACTTCCCAGGTGGTCCAGTGGTTAAGACTTGACACTTCCAATGCAGGGGCCTCCGGTTCCATCCCTGGTCGGGGAACTAAGATCCCATATGCCGCGTGGCATGGCCAAAAAAAAAAAAATAATAATAATAAATAAAATGGACTTTGAGGTGGAGGCTGTTTATACCACCCTGTTTTACTGTGGATGACTCTGAGTGAGCCCTGAAGAGTGCTAACCCTGCATTCCTATTTTCTGAATATTTAACATCCCACAAATGTGTTTAATGTACCATCTGAATGCATAACCATTTATCTTTCACTGTAAAATGCATGGTCAAAATGATGTACTGTTCACTGAGCTGTGTGTGTGTCAAAGATTTGATATCAAACGTCTTAGTCCAATTATAAGGGATCTCAAACAGGCAGGTATGGCTGGAGGTACTATATCACCATAGAAACTGGAAGCTTCTAACAGAAAGTGAAATAATTAACATCATGTTATCCTGAAATCTTGAAAATTCATTATTGTTAAGGAAAGTCTACATCTCCATCTATCTATCATCTATCTATCTATCTATCTATCTATCTATCTATCTATCATCCTCCATACCTGTAGGAAGGTATAAATTTTACTAGCTTAAGAATTAGGACTAGAATTTCTCTTGGGAAAATAGCTGCCTGTTGAAGAAAATAGTGTGATAAGCCACTTGAAAATCTAAAACCCTGAGAGTATTGGATGGTAAAGTACAGAGAGACAAAAAGTTAGCTAATCTGCTTCATTTTAAAACGATATGCAGGACAAAATGGATGAGAGGACTAAGGGGAGGTGAGTGATGTAGGCAACTATGCTAGAATCTAAGTTGTGAAAATAGGTAGAGGACTTCTAAGAATTGGCACATTGGCCGTTAAATTTTTAAAAACGAATTTAATATTATAAAAATATACATACATAAGTATTTATAATAAGTCTTGAAATCAGGTAGTGTTAGCTCTTCAACCCATTCTTTTTTCAATATTGTTTTGGCTATTCTAGATTCTTTGCATTTCCAAATAAATTGTAGAATTGGCTTGTAGAATCCCAACTACCAAAAGGCTTGCTGGGATTTTGGTTGGGATTGCATTAAATCTACAGATCACTCTGGGGACGTTTGACATTTTAACAGTATTGGATTATCCAGTTCATTAACTTGATACACCTCTGTATTTCTTTCGGTCTCTTTTAATTATTTGCAGCAGCACTTTGTAATTTCCAGCATAGAGATCTTGCACGTAGTTTGTTAAATTTCTCCCTCGGTATTCCATAGTTTTTTGATGCTCTTGTAAATGGTGTTGTTTCAAATTTTATTTTCCAATTATTTGTTGCTAGTATATAGAAACTCAATTGCTTTTCATATACGTATTGTTACTTTATCCTGTGATCTTGCTAAATTCACTTAGTAGTTTTAATAGCTTTGTTATCATCAGATCCTTTGGACTTTCCCTATGAATGATCTGCAAACAAAACAGCTTTACTTCTTCTTTTCCAATTTTTTTTTTTTTTTGCGGTACGCGGGCCTTTCACTGTTGTGGCCTCTCCCGTTGCGGGGCACAGGCTCCGGACGCGCAGGCTCAGCGGCCATGGCTCACGGGCCCAGCCGCTCCGTGGCATGTGGGATCTTCCCGGTCCGGTGCACGAACCCGTGTCCCCTGCCTCAGTAGGCGGGCTCTCAACCACTGTGCCACCAGGGAAGCCCTTCTTTTCCAATTTTATACTTTTATTTCATTTTATTTTCTTGTTGCATTGGCTAGAAACTCAAGGACAAAACGGAACAAGATTGGTGATAGTGAAAACACTTGCCTTGTTCCCAGTATAAGGGGAAAGCGTCCAGTTTCTCACCATTAAGTACAGTGTGAGCTGTAGCTTTTAATAGATGCCCTTTATCAGCTTGGGAAGGGATGCTTCTATTCTCAGTTTGTTGAGGGTGTTTTTTATGTGTTTTTTTAAAAAATAAATTTATTTATTTATTTTTGGCTGTGTTGGGTCTTTGTTTCTGTGCGAGGGCTTTCTCTAGTTGCGGCGAGCGGGGGCCACTCTTCATGGCGGTGCGCGGGCCTCTCACTGTCACGGCCTCTCGTCTTGTGGAGCACAGCCTCCAGACGCGCAGGCTCAGTAGTTGTGGCGCGCAGGCCCAGTTGCCCCGTGGCATGTGGGATCTTCCCAGACCTGGGCTCGAACCCGTGTCCCCTTCACTAGCAGGCACATTCTCAACCACTGCGCAACCAGGGAAGCCCGAGGGTATTTTTTTAAAATCATGAATGAGTATTAGATTGTGTTAAATTCTTTTTATTTCTTTTGCCTCTCTTCAATTTATTCTGAATGTATTCAGAATATTTTATTCTGTTAATAAATTATGTTGATTGATTTTAAAATGTTAAATCAACCTTTCATTCCTGGAATAAACCCAACTGATCATGATGTAGTTTCCTTGTTACTGGGTTCAATTTGCTAACAAAGATGGTTGTATCTATGTTCCTAAAGGATATATGTCTGTAATTTTCCTTTTTTGTAATGTCTTTTTTGGTTTTGGTATGAGGGTAACACAAGCCTCACAAAGTGAGTTGGGGAATATTTACTATTTTTCTATTTTCCAAACAAATGTATGGAGCTGGTCTTATTTCTTTCCTAAAGTTTCTCTAGCATTCAGCAATAAAGTCATTTGTCTGGTGTTTTCTTTATGGAAATAATTTTTATTGTTTTGAACTCAATCTCTTTTTTTTTTTTTCTTTTTTGCGGTACGCGGGCCTCTCACTGCTGTGGCCTCTCCCGCTGCGGAGCACAGGCTCCGGACGCGCAGGCTCAGCGGCCATGGCTCACGGGCCCAGCTGCTCCGCGGCACGTGGGATCTTCCCGGACCGGGGCACGAACCCGCGTCCCCTGCATCGGCAGGCGGACTCTCAACCACTGCGCCACCAGCGAAGCCCTCAATCTCTTTAATAGATATAGAGCTACTCAGATTTTATATTTTTTGTTTTGTCAGTTTTGGTTATTTGTGTTTTTCAAGGAATTTATCTAAGTTATTATTGGCATGAAAATGTTCATGATATTTCCTTATTATTCTTTTAATATCTCTAATATCTCTAGCAATGTCTTCTTTGTTATTTCTGATATTAATTTGTATGTTTTTGTTTTCTTAATGACTTTAGCTAAGGTTTATCCATTTTAATAATTCTTTTTCAAAAACATCAGCTTTTGGTTTTGTCAGTATTCCCTGTTACTTATCTGTTTGCAATTTTATTCATTTTTACTCATTTTTTAATTTCTTCTACTTACTTTGGTTCTAATGCTCTTAATTTTTCCCTTATGTTGGAAGATTAAATAATTGTTATTAGACTTAAACTTTTCTAATATAAGCATTTAAGCTATAAATTCCTTTATAAGTGTAGTTTTGACATATTGTATTTTTATTTTCATTCATTTGGAAATATTTTCTTGTATCTCTTCTTTTTCCTTAAACCAATGGGTTATTCAAAAATGTGTTATTTAACTTCCACATGTTTGGAAGTTTTCCAGATTTCTCTTTCTGATGGATTTCTAATTTAATTCCATCATGTTTAGAGAACATACTCTGTGTGATTTCAGTCCTTCTGTATTTATTAAGGCTTGCTTTATGGACAGCACAAGGTTTTTCTTGGTGAATGCTGTATTCATTTGTAAAGAATGTTTTGTAAATAATTGTAAAGAATGTAAAGAACTGCATTTTGGGGGTGGACTTTTCTAGCAAAGTCAATTATGTTATGTTGGTTTACAGTGTTGTTCAGGTCTCCTATATTTTTACTCATTTTCTGTCTATTTGTTCTATCAGTATCAATTTTTAAGTTGCTAGCACTGCCACAACGTAACTATTTCCAACTTCCTTAACACAAATGCCTTTTCTAAATGTTTTATGGATGAATCCAATTTAAAAGGCTGAAGTTCAATGCCATCAGAAGAGAGACAGCCCAAGGAGCATAGAGACAAGGTACCAAAATTGAATTGTTGGAAATCCCAGAGGGTAAGAACCAGAGGTATCCATGGAATATCTAGACCTCCCTAGAAAACCTGGAGAAGGCTTGGGGGCGGGGGGAGGGGTCATTGGACTATTACATAATATATGGAGAGTGATTTAAAGCAACTCTCTCTGGAATCCAAGAGACAGAGGGACACTAACGTCTATACATTAAGCCAGTATTTTTTAATTGTGCACTTACTATGTTGCAAATACTATTCTGGGCTTTGAGTCACAGTAGTGAAGAGAGTAGTTACTCCTTTTCCTAGTACAGATTACATTTTAGTGGAGAAGACATCTATGAAGCAAATAATTAGATGTATAAAGTACAGGTGATGACAAACCTATGAAGACAAATGAAGCAGAATATGAATATGGAGAGTAATGGGCACATGTGCTTTTAGACATGTGATTGTGGAAGACCACCCTAAGGAGGTAACCTTGTGTGGAGGTCTGAACATAGACCATGTGAAGGTTTGAAAGCAGAGAGACTATTTCAGAAACAACAGCTAGTGCAAAGGGCCTGAGGTGGCAGCTTGCTTGAAGGGGAGTTATAGCTTGGTTATTGCAATACCACCGGAAGAGGGAAACTTCTGTGTCCTGATAGAGGTTGCAGGAGAAGATGAGGATGGAGTTCTCATGGTGGTGGGGCATACATACTGATTTTGAACGAGGGGTAAGGCTGTTCCATGAAGGAGATACTTTCTCTTTGGAATACTCTGAGGCCTTTGGAAAAAAAGCTAGGAAAGGCCTCCCACCATCAACCCAGGGTCTCTAAAGTAGGGAAGAAGGACACAAAAGATGCAGGTATGGTGACTAGTTTTCTTGTTTGCCCCAAACTAAGTCAGTTCTCAGGACACGTCCTGGGCAAACCAGGACCAGTTGGTCACTCTGGGAGCAGATCCAGGCTATGGGCTGAACCTTCTTGTCCCCTGAGGCACAGTCCTCTCCTAGGGATCCTACGACCTGTTGACCACCCAGCCGTGACTCAGGATACTCCACTCTTGAGGTTCTTTACAACTGGGTGGAGCTGAGCTCCGTGGCAAGGAGCCTGCTTTTTGCACAGACCATGGCTGATGCAAGGGGTCTCATGAGGCCCCAGTGACATCTCCTAAGGGAATCGCCTGCTCAGCCAAACCTTGTTGAAGAGTTAGGAAAGCTGGGAGCTGATGCCAGGAGGGCTACTGAGAGCCCATTGCAAAGATTGCCCCTTATCCCACGTCTCCAAGCAAAAAAGGATCCTTGGGCAAGGAAAGAAGCATTGGCAAAGGACAGCAAAGTTTTACTCAGGAAGGGGAACCATGGAAACTCAACTTGAATGTGAGCTTTGTCTACCCATGGCTGGACACTTAGCTGCACATCACCATGGAGACCAGACTCTGTCTGTGGTCTCCACGATGTTTCCGTTGGGGGATTCCCAGCAATGACTGTTGGTGAGGTGGGCTGGGAGCTGACATAGCAGACGGTGGCCAGAACAACAACAAATTCTATGAATGATCATTATTGGGATCAGACACTTCTCTCCAGGGTGGTGTTATCTGGATCCCTTACCTGTGTAGCTCTTTGTCATTCATGATGCTGAGTCATTCATAATACTACAGTGGACATGTGCCAGAAGCTCTTATTTGCTCTTCACCACATTTTTGCGTCAGTGAAGAGTACTCTAAGTGTGACACCTACAATTAGAGATCAAAAGGAACAGCAAAAGAAGCAGAAAGGAGAAGGACCCCGACTTCACGGCTTCCACTGGATGTGGCTGTAGGCGTATGTCAAACGGGACTTGGAAAGACAGCTCTGGGTTAGAGGGACTGCTGTTAATCCAGGTAGAAATATGCACTCCACCAGACAAGGGAAAATGAGACCCATCTGCTGGTTAGCATTTCTCTATTTAATGACTCCTTCTTTATGGAAGATTTAAGGCCTGTTAAGAAGCGAGTTGTAAAAGATACACAGGTTCTAGGACCAGGATTTTTGGGGCTCGAGGGACAATTTAAACTTATGACAGTGAACTTTCCTCTATAAGATGTGATTTTTCCTAGGTTAGGTTAGTGAATATGCTGAAAATATGTCTCTCCTTAAAGAGTTGTTTGAAAGTATATTTCACGTTGATTCATGAGGCAAAGGGAAAGGAATAAAAAAATGGAGGCTGCTCATTTGAACCATGAATACAGAAGTGACTGGACATTTTTCTCATGGAAAAAAAAGGAAGATAGTAAATGAAGCCAAGATAGAATTATGCATAAAGACTCTGAGAACTTTGCTGTGTGTTAGGGATGTGGTTACGCACCTCCACAGGTCTGTGTGCTTGCCGTGCTTTCTGACGAGAGTGGCCCTGGCAATGAGGGGGTCCAGGCCACTGTCACCTTAGGGACCACTGAGGTGGCTGCTCCAATCCTTCATGTGGCCTGAGGGCAGGATTGGACAGTGCCCCTTGTCACACCCAATATCTCATCTCCTGTCTCTGGGCATCCCTGTTGTCACCAAGGATGGACCGTGGGGGAACCACCAGTGTCATGCATGCCCCAACCCGAAAGTTCAGGGCCGTGATGCTCTGATGAACAAGCTTTGACCAACAGGGGTGGAGGCTGGAGGATCCATTTTTCTCCACGCCTCCCTCTGGTTGGACAGTTTGGATCTGCAGTCACTCTTAAGAGTACATATAGCTGATTCATCTTGTTGTACAGCAGAAACCAACACAACGTTGTACAGCAAATATACTCCAATAAAAAAAATAAAAGAGTCTCTCTAAAACTGTCCCGTGAGACACTCAGTCATCTTGTCCCAAAGCGGTGGCCAGCTGGGTAACAGGATCTTTACACCCACTGCTCCCCTTCTCTGCCAAGTTAAATCTGGACCGCTAAGTACTCAATGAGGTTTGAAAATAAATAATTTTAAAAAATTTCATAGGGGGTGCCTTCAAGATGGTGGAGGAGTAAGACGTGGAGATCACCTTCCTCCCCACCGGTACATCAAAACTACATCTACATCTGGAACAACTCCTACGGAGCACCTACTGAGCGCTGGCAGAAGACCTCAGATGTCCCAAAAGACGCCCTCCGGCGACCTACACGCAGAGGCGGGGCCAAATCCAAGCTGAGCCCCAGGAGCTTTGTGAACAAAGAAGAGAAAGGGAAATCTCTCCCAGCAGCCTCAGGGGCAGCGGATTAAATCTCCACCATCAACCTGATGTACCTGCATCTGTGGAATACCTGAATAGACAACCAATCATCCCAAAATTGAGGCGGTGGACTTTGGGAGCAACTGTAGACTTGGGGTTTGCCTTCTGCATCTAACTTGTTTCTGGTTTTATGTCTATCTTAGTTTAGTATTTAGAGCTTGTTATCATTGGTAGATTTGTTTATTGACTTGGTTGCTCTCTTCCTTTTTAAATTTTTTTTATATATATTTTTTCTTTTTGCTCTTTTTGTGAATGTGCATGTGTGTACTTCTTTGTGTGATTTTGTCTGTATAGCTTTGCTTTTGCCATTTGTCCTAGGGTTCTGACTGTCCGTTTTTTGTGGGGTTTTTTTAGTATAGTTTTTAGTGCTTTTTATCATTGGTGGATTTGTTCTTTGGTTTGGTTGCTCTCTTCTTTCTCTCCTTTTTTTAAAATTACTTTTAAATTTTTTTATTTTTAATAATTTTTTTCTATTTTAAGAACTTTATTTTATTTATTTATTTTCTTTCTTTCTTCCTCCCTTTTCTTCTGAGCTGCATGGCTGACAGGGTCTTGGTGTTCTGGCTGGTGTCAGGCCTGAGCCTCTGAGGTGGGAGAGCCGAGTTCAGGACATTGGTCCACCAGACACCTCCTGGTCCCATGTAATATCAAACAGCGAAAGCTCTCCCAAAGATGTCCATCTCAATGCTAAGACCCAGCTCCACTCAACGATCAGCAAGCTACAGTGCTGGACACCCTATGCCAAATTCATTCTACAAGGCCACCATCACCCTGATACCAAAACCAGACAAAGATGCCACAAAAAAAGAAAACTACAGGCCAATATCACTGATGAACATAGATGCAAAAATCCTCAACAAAATACTAGCAAACAGAATCCAACAGAACATTAAAAGGATCATACACCATGATCAAGTGGGGTTTATCCCAGGAATGAAAGGATTCTTCAATATACGCAAGTCAATCAATGTGATACACCATATTAACAAATTGAAGGAGGGAAACCATATGATCATCTCACTAGATGCAGAAAAAGCTTTTGACAAAATTCAATACCCATTTATGATAAAAACCCTGCAGAAAGTAGGCATAGAGGGAACTTACCTCAACATAATAAAGGCCATATATGACAAACCCACAGCCAACATTGTTCTCAGTGGTGAAAAACTGAAACCATTTCCACTAAGATCAGGAACAAGATAAGGTTGCCCACTCTCACCACTATTATTCAACATAGTTTTGGAAGCTTTAGCCACAGCAATCAGAGAAGAAAAAGAAATAAAAAGAATCCAAATCAGAAAAGAAGGAGTAAAACTGTCACTGTTTGCAGATGACATGATACTACACATAGAGGATCCTAAAGATGCTACCAGAAAACTACTAGAGCCAATCAATGAATCTGGTAAAGTAGCAGGATACAAAATTAATGCACAGAAATCTCTTGCATTCTTATACACTAATGATGAAAAATCTGAAAGAGAAATTAAGGAAACACTCTCATTTACCACAGCAAAAAAAAAGAATAAAATATCTAGGAATAAACCTACCTAAGGAGACAAAAGACCTGTATGCAGAAAACTGTAAGACAGTGATGAAAGAAATTAAAGATGATACAAACAGATGGAGAGATACACAATGTTCTTGGATTGGAAGAATCAACATTGTGAAAATGACTCTACTACCCAAAGCAATCTACAGATTCAATGCAATCCCTATCAAACTACCAATGGCATTTTTCATAGAACTAGAACAAAAAATTTCACAATTTGTATGGAAACACAAAAGACCCTGAATAGCCAAAGCAATCTTGAGAAAGAAAAATGGAGCTGGAGGAATCAGGCTCCCTGACTTCAGACTATACTACAAAGCTACAGTAATCAAGACAGTATGGTACTGGCACAAAAACAGAGATATAGATCAATGGAACAGGATAGAAAGCCCAGGGATAAACCCACACACATATGGTCACCTTATCTTTGATAAAGGAGGCAATAATATACAATGGAGAAAAGACAGCCTCTTCAGTAAGTGGTGCTGGGAAAACTGGACAGCTACATAGAAAGAATGAAATTAAAACACTCCCTAACACCATATACAAAAACAAACTCAAAATGGATTAAAGACCTAAATGTAAGGCCAGACACTATAAAACTCTTAGAGGAAAACATAGGCAGAACACTCCATGACATACACCTCAGCAAGATCCTTATTGACTCACCTTCCAGAGAAATGGAAATAAAAACAAAAATAAACAAATGGGGCCTAATTAAACTTAAAAGCTTTTGCACAGCAAAGGAAACCATAAACGAGACAAAAAGCCAACACTCAGAATGGGAGAAAATATTTGCAAATGAAGCAATTGACAAAGGATTAACGTCCAAAATATACAAGCAGCTCATGCAGCTCAATATCAAAAAAACAAACAACCCAATCCAAAAATGGGCAGAAGACCTAAATAGACATTTATCCAGAGAAGATATACAGATTGCTAACAAACACGTGAAAGGATGCTCAACATCACTAATCATTAGAGAAATGCAAATCAAAACTACAATGAGATATCACCTCACACCAGTCAGAATGGCCATCATCAAAAAATCTAGAAACAATAAATGCTGGAGAGGGTGTGGAGAAAAGGGAACTCTTGCACTGTTGGTGGGAATGTAAATTGATACATCACTATGGAGAACAGTATGGAGGTTTCTTAAAAAACTAAAAATAGAACTACCATACGACCCAGCAATCCCAGTACTGGGCATATACCCTGAGAAAACCATATTTCAAAAAGAGTCATGTACCACAATGTTCACTGCAGCTCTATTTACAATAGCCAGGACATGAAAGCAACCTAAGTGTCCATCAACAGATGAATGGATAAAGAAGATGTGGCACATATATACAATGGAATATTTCTCAGCCATAAAATGAAACAAAATTGAGTTATTTGTAGTGAGGTGGCTGGACCTAGAGACTGTCATACAGAGTGAAGTAAGTCAGAAAGAGAAAAACAAATACCATATGCTAACACATATATATGGAGTCTAAAAAAAAAAAAAGGTTCTGAAGAACCTAGTAGCAGGACAGGAATAAAGACATAGAGATAGAGAATTGACTTGAGGACATGGTGAGGGGGAAGGGTAAGCTGGGACGAAGTGAGAGAGTGGCATGGACATATATACACTACCAAATGTAAAATAGATAGCTAGTGGGAAGCAACTGCATAGCCCAGGGACATCAGCTCAGTGCTTTGTGTCCACCTAGAGGAGTGGGATAGGGAGGGTGGGAGGGAGGGAGATGCAAGAGGGAGGAGATATGCAGATGTATGTATATGTATAACTGATCCACTTTGTTATAAAGCAGAAAGTAACACACCATTGTAAAGCAATTATACTCCAATAAAGATGTTAAAAAAAATTTTTCAGAGATATTTGGAACATTTCACTGTTAGCTGTTTTGAATATTTACATGTATATATACATGAAAGTATGTATATCTGAATATGTAAACACACACATATACAAATGTATATATTCAAAGCTAATGTACTTCAATTCATCAATTCAGTTATACCTTTATTATTCCTTTATTTCAAAATGAAATTTGCAAGGGCTGTCATGTCTGTTGATTATTTGGTTGACTAATGATAATTTGTAGGTCAGGATGGTTGCTCTTTCTACTGTAGGGTAATTGCATTGAAACCTCTCTGCTGGACATCATCACTGCAGCCTGGGCTGTGGGCACAGCCATGCCCCTCCTTCCCATGTGCCCCCCCCCCTTTTTTTTTTCCGGTAGGCGGGCCTCTCACTGTTGTGGCCTCTCCCGTTGCGGAGCATAGGCTCTGGACGCGCAGGCTCAGCGGCCATGGCTCACGGGCCCAGCCGCTCCGCGGCACGTGGGATCTTCCCGGACCGGGGCACGAACCAGTGTCCCCTGCATCGGGAGGCGGACTCTCAACCACTGTGCCACCAGGGAAGCCCCCATGTGCCCCTTTTAAGTGACCAGAGTCCTGCTGGTCATCCTGGCAGCTCTTTCTCAGGTGTGTTCAGACTGTAGCCTGCCTGCTGACAGCAGCCCGCACTCCTGTTTAGTGATGGGTAGACAGAGGTTTTTGCTTTATATTGAGAAAACTTTTTCAACCCAATATTTGATGATTTAGATCCATGCTTTAGGATTTTACCTTTGTAATTGATTATAAGCCCCATGTTCAAAGCCAAATCCAGTTGAATTTAATGGTGTGGAATCACAGAAATCAGAGCTAGTGTAGTTCACCTTCATTGCCCCCGAAGGGAAACTGAGTCCCAGAGTCCCCTTTACACAGACTTACCCAGGGCCTCGCGATCAACGCCAGCCCTGAGACTGTAGCCCAGATCTTCAAATGACCAGTTCACAGTTCTTCTGTCACAAATGCTGTTTTTTGTTTGTTTGTTTTTTTACTTTATTCGTTCATGTTCCAGTACATGTAACTTCAACCTTTTATCTTTCCATATGACTGAGTATTCTCAACTGTTTTGCAGTATTCAAAGAGAATCTTTTAAAAGAGATATAAACATGAGTCATACTGATTTAGGAGAAACACTTCCTGCTATTTAACTCGTCAATAAATGAGGGAACCAGTGAGATGTTACCACCTGTTCAAAGGAGAATTCCAAGTGCCACACGTATAACGGCAGATAAGAGATACAGAAAAGATCCTACAGATAGATGCAAACGGGTCAGTAATCAATTGCATTACGCCACGTGCAAATAATTTACATTTTTATGGGCAAAAATAATTTGTATTAGTGTCAATTTTCTAAAACTTACAAAGTT
This sequence comes from Leucopleurus acutus, assembly GCF_964270905.1. Lineage (NCBI taxonomy): Eukaryota > Metazoa > Chordata > Mammalia > Artiodactyla > Delphinidae > Leucopleurus > Leucopleurus acutus. The sequence continues at coordinate 113,364,010 of NC_139149.1, read as the reverse complement.
GTAAAATAATTCAAAGACAGTGAACGGGGGCCTTGGAAGGGTGTGCTAGACGGGACACACGGTAATTTTTTCCCCCACTTTAAAGTCTTTTACAATTTTCCCTAACGATAGTAGGAACTAATAGGTGTGATTTAAGAACTGAGAGTCTACAGTAACAGGTTTTTAAGCAAAGTTCGTTTGTGATCTTCTTCTCTTGGTATATGCACTATTCACTGACTGAACAGAAATCTGATTTTGAAAGCAATTAAGTTTGGGAACAAATACTAATTATCGCCTCCTCCCCTTTCTCCCTGTTTTTACAATAGGGGTTTTATAATCACTGGGTCAAATGAAATGATTTTATAGCCTTGGCGGAATGATTTCTGTTTAATCATATTTTCTAGGGCCGTTCCCACTTCTTCTGTAGCCCAGACTCCAAGTTCCTCTTCTTTCTTTAGCTGGGGTTATAGGGACATTCCATCCTCCCTTTTTCTATCTGGTCAGATATTTAAACTTGTCCAGACCAACCCTGAGAGGCTGAGCAAGGTTTCCCGTTCGCAGCAAGCGTCACTCTGACCAGACGGCCGTTATAAATGAATCCTCCTTTATTCCTGAGTCCCAAGACACTGGACCCATTGCAGATCCAGGTAATTCCACCTGGACCTTGGATTTGGTCCTTATTTTCCCTCCTGTGATGGGTCTAGTGTCTGTCCCACTTCACTTATGGCCCTGTCCCGTGGGTGCTGGATGTGCCCATCTCGGGAACTGAAATCTAACACATCCCTGTGGTCCCCTCCCTCTACAGACCAATGATAACTTCCTGCCTGATGTTGACCATTTTCCATCCCACATCAGCAAGCCTACCCCGTCATGATCTTGCCGTGGATTTCCTGAGCCATGTCTGGATACCTTTACATCCCTTCCACCTGGTGGTTCCCACTGGACGGAGCATCTCTGTAAGATCCCCCAGCATCTGCCTTGCCCCAGTGCAGAGTCTAGTGCCAAAGCCAAGGGCTTCTGTCCCGCAGAATTGACCATATTGAGTTAGCAGTTCGAGATCTCACAACTAGATTGTGCACATTCATTAAACAGATATGTAACAAGTGCCTACTATGTGCCTGCACTCCCAGGCTTCTTCTTCTCGTTTTTTTTTTTGTTAATTTTTATTGGAGTTGCTTTACAATGTTGTGGTAGTTTTTGCTGTACAGCAAAGTGAATCAGTTACCAGGCTTATTATTAGAAAACAGAAGCGTGGGGTGTGATGTGAGTTCAGACCAATTGCTGAAGTACAGCCACACGTGAACACCAGCGGTGTGACCCATAGGGAAACAGTGTCTCAGAAATTTTTTGCAATCTTAGCAAAATTCATGTGATTAAAATTATGCATTTGTCTACGTGTATTGGAAGTCTGGTTATGCCTACACCGTGTCAGCTGTTTTTACAAAAATTCTTCAATCTCTCTAACTCCATGGTAGATCAGCACAGTGCAAATAACAACAACAGCAACAATAACAATATTAGTAATCAAAACTTAGATGAGCCACTGGAGAAGAGCAATGGAGAGAGAGGCAGGTGTCCGTACGTTTGTTCTCTACATCTGTGTCTCTATTTCTGCTCTGCAAATAAGATCATCTTTACCATTTTTTTAGATTCCACATACATGTGTTAATATACAATATTTGTTTTTCTCTTTCTGACTTACTTCACTCTGTATGGCAGTCTCTAGGTCCATCCATGTCTCTACAAATGACCCAATTTCGTTCCTTTTTATGGCCGAGTAATATTCCATTGTATATATGTACCACATCTTCTTTATCCATTCCTCTGTTGATTTGTAAAGCAACTATACTCCAATAATTTTTTTTAAAGTATTATGTGACCAAAACTAATAAAAGTGATATCCGCCCCCCCCCACAAAGAAAAAAAAGAGAGAGAGGCAGGACTTTTAAGGCCTTGGAATCTGCATGGCTTAAAAGGGGACATTGACCTTCTATCAGTGAAGCTTCTGGGAGGCAGAAGAAACTGACCTTGGCCACAGTTAGTTGCTTGGGAGCACTTTTTAGAGCAAATGCCCTCCACGTCCTGCTATTTCAGACTCAAGAAGGTATAAACATACACTCTTCCTGGTTTTTCTAGGTGGTGCTTATTTAACAAAAACAATTTCACATGTAATCCAGAAATTCTGCTTTAGAGACCACCTTTGAAGGAGGCAAGCAATTAACCCTTTTGTTTTCAATTTGTCTGTTATTTCCAGGATCAAATGCTATTACCAGGGAGAACTTCTCTATGGAGTAGAGATGGCAATATGTATGGGAGCCCAGGAGAGAAGCAGAGGGCAAGAATCTACTGGATCAATGGAAAACAGCCCTTTTTTGTAAAACTAAAATTTAGGGTTGTAATTATCTCAGTTTAGTTAAATCTAGGATAAATTTAGTACCACTGTCTTTAGCATAGTATTTCAGTGAGAATGTGGCTATGAAAAGGATGACTTAGAAAAAAGTGTGTTCTGATGTTATTTGAGCCTCTATTACTTAATACATAATTCTATGATATAGTGGGAAATGGGGGTGGTTTCCAAGACTTGGCTCTTGTAATATCTCTTTTTAACAATGACTTGTAAAGTCCTTTGTTTAGCAGCTAGTGGCAAATAAAAATAATTCATTTTTAGTCTCACTGGCTGTCTGTCCTAAGAGTCTAGTTAAATGTTTATTGATCATTTAAATTAATAATGGCAGCAGAAAATTCTTGGCTAGGTGTTTTATGAAAGAAGAAGTGACGTTTTAGATATAGAGTCCAATAACTCCAAGCAAAAGCTGGTGAGTTTAATTTCTGTGCTAGTAGAGGCCAAGGCTATTTAAAATAGCATTGGGTCCCGGATTTGCAAATCTGTTTTTGGCAAAGCCATCAGTTTTCTGACTCGCTCTTTTAGAGATCCCTGGTGACCTCTCGAGGGCCATGGACTATATTTTTTCTCAGGGCAAATGAGAAAAAGGCTGTCAGATATCAAACAAGTGCCCCCTGAAAGTGTCTGGCACAGCTCCTCACACATCATGGGCCCTTGGAGCCACGCTGGTGGTGGTTACTCTCCATCACCTTGACAACAGCAAACACCGGGGCAGCCTGTCTTTTCCTGCCTCTCCGGACCCCAAAGGTGAAGTAAGGAAGCCCCTCCCCTTCTGGATTGCTCTGTGGCCTTTGACCACTGCCACCACTCTGCTGCCTGAAATAGCATCCTTGGTGCCCTTACAGATTTCCCAGCCCCACTTCCTTGTGGGCTCCCATCCTTGCTTCTCTCAAAAGGCAGGTCTTCTCCTAAACCTGCAAATAGCACCCTTGAGGTGGCCCAGGATCTCCGCCATGGCTCTTTTACCAGCAAGATAAGGCCTATTGTTAAGCTTGAATTACATATATCTATTTATATGTTATATATTTTAAAATATATTTATATATTTTATACATGATTTATACATATAGTTTGTCTTCTATAGTCTTTCTTTCATGAATTGTTTGGTGTCATTATCCTTACACATCTTACATTGGGAACACTTGTGAAACCATTTGTACAATGTGTTTTTTTGCATAGTAATGCCATTAAGCATTGGTTTGTTGTGTATGTGACACACATATATTTGAGTTTGCTCGTTCGTTTTTTTGACTTTATTCATGGGTTCCAGTTTGTTTTATGAGAAGGTGATTTTTCATTGTTATCAAAGCCAATGCCTCTTAGGGACTGGTACAGTGGGGTCCGTACCCTAAATAACAGCTCTTTTGACTAACATCATTCAGCTTCCTAGAAAACTTTCTCACCTCTTGCTCATGTCCTTAAAACAAAGGGGACTGTGTCTCCATACTAGGATGGTGTGTGTGCTGTGTGCAGCTAAAGTTGGGAAGAGCAGCTGCTCCCGAGTGGGGAGAGCAGAGTGACACAAGTGCTCTGGGGAGAAAAAAGACAGACTGGTCAAACCCTGCCTCTTGGAGAGTATGAAATAAATATAGTCCGGCATATTAAAATACAATTTAATGGTTGGATTGAGTGCCCACTTTCTTGCCTCTTTGTGTGTGCAAATTCCTGAATCTGGAGGTCTCTTTTTTTTTTTTTGGAGGTCTTTCTATTTACAGTTGCACATGGTGGCCAAGGAACATGTTGCAATACTGAATAATTCATAGTCTCTCTGTCTCCATATATATATATATATATATATATATACACACACACACACACACACACACACATTGCTCTCTGTAAGGATTAATATCATACACATATACACACACATACGTGTAAATACAACGGGTGTAAAGGATGATTCCGTTTCTTTCTATTCACAACCAGAACAGCGAATGTTGGACTTGCAAATGCTTTTGTTTTATTCAACTATTTAGTAAGATTTAATAAAAATAAATTTGAAGTTTCAGTTCTGCATAGATAATAGTGATTTAAAATTCTTGTAATCATGAGTTTAAACTTTGCCTTTTAATTTTTTAATTAATTTTTTATTGGAGTATAGTTGCTTTACAATGTTGTGTTAGTTTCTGCTGTACAGCAAAGTGAATCAGCTATACGTATACATATATCCCCTCTTTTTTGGATTTCTTTCCCATTTAGGTCACCACAGAGCACTGGGTAGAGTTCCCTGTGCTGCACAGTAGGTTCTCATTAGTCATCTATTTTATACATAGTATCAGTAGTGTATATATATCAATCCCAATCTCCCAGTTCATCCCTCTTTTTCCCCCCTTGGTATCCATACGTTTGTTCTCTACATCTGTGTATCTGTATCATTTTTCTAGATTCCACATATAAGCAATATTATATGATATTTGTTTTTCTCTTTCTGACTTACTTGCCTCTGTATGACAGTGTCTAAGTCCATCCATGTCTCTGAAAATGGTACAATTTCGTTCCTTTTATGGTTGAGTAATATTCCATTGTATGTATGTACCACATCTTCTTTACCCATTCCTCTGTTGCTGGACATTTAGGTTGCTTCCACGTCCTGGTTATTGTAAATAGTGCTCCAGTGAACATTGGGGTGCGTGTATCTTTTTGAATTATGATTTTATCCGGGTATATGCCCAGGAGTGGGATTGCTGGGTCATATGGTAGAAACTTTGCCTTTTAATTTTAATTAAAATCTTGAATATCTTAGAAGAAAAATATTCTTTGAAAATTCACGAAAATAATTTGAGATGTTTTATCTTCATTCAGTTTCTATTTTGAAGAAAATAGTTCAAATTTTGTATATTTGGAATGCAATTAAATTTTACTTTTTAATCCTTTAAATCATTAGTATCAATGGAATGCAAATTATGCAGAAAAAATAATATAGTGATTTTTGAGAAGTGAAAACAAGAAAATAATTTTATTGAATAAATATAACATGTTAATTATGCACACATTTGTTGTATGACTTCCCCAGATACTGCTGGCTTGGCGATAGAACATCCAGACACAATGCAATAATGGTTAAGTTTGGATTCTGATATTTTGCCAACTTCCAGTCATATAAACACCATGGCTTTATGCAAATTTTTTTGCTTTTGTTGTTTGCTGTGATAGTATATTTGTCAGGTTAAAAGGATACATCATATTTAACTTAACAACGTTAACTTGTTTTATAAGTTGCAGATATTTACACGTGTGATATGCAGGCCGTCACATGTACGCTGTGTTTCTGGCCTCGTAAATGTCTGGCAGTCCTGGTTGAAACCATCCCGGTGACCTATCTGTATGCTTTTGGTGTTGAGTTTCTAAGTCCCCATTTCACTTTCATGTAATATAAGTCTTTCACGAGTATTTTTTTCTCTTATTTTTATGGCTTTGGATAAATTTTTAAGGATACAAATCCTTCATCTGTCGGGAATTCATTTTGGTTTAAGATGAAAAGTAAGGACTTAATCATATCTCCCAAAACCTTAGCCAATTGTACAAATATGATTTTGATGAAAAATATCTTTCATTTCCTTACTAATTTGCAATTTTACCTTTATCATATATTACCTTTATCTGTAACATGTGTTTTCGTCATTTCCATTTTGTTTAATGGTTTCTGGGCCATCATTGTACTGTTGGTCGTCATTGTTTTGCTTTATAATATTCTTTAGAGTATGTCTCTCGTCACCATCTTTATTTTTCAAAAATGATACAGATAGTCTTAAGAATTTATTTCTCAGATGAACTTTACAATATCTGGCATGTGAAATACAATTTTCTTCTTTGTTAGAACAAGAACAAAATATTTATGAAATTTTGGGTATGAAAGAGAAAGATCCGATAGCTCTTACAGTATTTTTTTTAAAAAAAGTTTCCTTTCAGACTTTGGAGACAATGCAAACACATTTTCCGCATTGACAAGTACTGTTCTGCTTTGCTTTTTGCACCTACTGGGGCATGCTGGGAATCTGTGTTACGGTCAAGCCCTTTGTTCAGCGAGGGAAACCACCCCCCCCCAACAAATGGGTTGGTGAGGCTGGCTTTGTTCAGCGGTGAGAAATCCAGGGAGAAGGGTAGTGGGGAGGTTTGCTGACAGTCCTAGCAGAACAATGAGAGATTCTGTGTGGAATCCACTTAGAGAAAGGAGCTGTGTTTCTAGGATTCTGTCCTGCTACATCCTGGGCACAAAGGGAAGGGGTCTGGAAAGAACAGGAGGGAGGGAGTGATCTAACCAGAGGTTCAAGATGGGCCTTGACTCTGGGAGGGACTTAGGGCAGGAAGTTAGTCAAGATGGACTGTAAACCAGTGGTTGAAGCTGAGACTGGTCTGTGGGCAGAAGTGAGGGGAGAGGCATTATGATGTAGGGTGTACAGGAGACACTGGTGCTGGGGGGCTGAGGGCCTGAAGTTTACCAATTCTGCGGGCCTGGGTGATCTTTGAGAGCTGAAATGTCATCCATCAGCCCTTCAACATACTATAGGATTCTTTTTTGTTCAATCTTCTCCTTCAGGCATTGGAGATTACAAAAACATATTTTTGCGTATTGATGCATTCCAATCCTACTGGAAACATACCACTTTTAAGGCAGGCTGCCTAGGAACGCCTTAAACAGCCTGATCACAGAGTCTCTACCGGGCTTCCTTCCATGAAAACCAAGCGGGAAATTCAGCGACATCCTGCCCAAGCCTCACAGGGACGGTCCTTTCCTGGTGGGCCTGCTGCCATAGGGTGTGCATAAGTGTGTGCAATTTTCTCAGCATCCAGTGATCAAAGATATGAGTGTATGGATTTTAGAAAAGGCTCCTCTCCAAATAAAACTAGCTACATAAGTTGCATGGCCTAGTGCAGAAACAAGGAAGTTCTAGATGCAAGAGCAGAACATTAAACCTGGTGCGGGCTGCCTGAGCTCGGGGCCTGTAAAGTGGCTCCTCTTCCAAAAGGGCCTTGATGGTGTATGATGTCTGAAAACCACACGTTCCAATCACCGAATGTTTCATCTGTGCAAGGAGAATCATAATGGTCCTAGGAGAAAATTTTTGTCTTGAGAGTCTCGAGAGAAACAAGGTGAAAAATTTTAGAGAATCATCATTGAAGGAGATGAAAGATTCATGAAGGGAAACTGGGGAGCAGAGAGAAAGGGAAAAAAGTACCAAGCATGCCTGATGCTTGTGGGGTACACACTGTGATAGCCACCGTTCTCGTGAACATCATACAAAGTACAGCGTGAGAAGAAATCACGTTGATGATGGTGACAAAGTTAGTAAAACCAATGTGCAAATTATTGAGAGGCCCAGAGGCAAAAGGTAGCGTCTGGCCCAATAATAACATAAACAAAATAAAGGGAGCAAGAGAGATGAAGTCTGAAATAATAAAAGATTCATATGTTCAGATAGATAAAATCAAACTTTAAGAAACAACAGGGATGTAATAATGGCAAGATTAAATGCAAGGGTTGAAAAGAAAGTGAAAAAAAACTATAAAATACTTTAAAATGATTGCATAAGTTTGCTAAGGCTGTCATAACACAGTATCACATACTGGGGGCTTAAACAACAGAAATGTATTGTCTTTCAGTTCTGGAGGCTGGAAGTCTGAGATCAAGGTGTCAGTAGGACTGGTTTCTTCTAAGGCTCTGAGGAGAATCTGTCCCAGGCCTCTCCCCTGCTTCTGGTGGTTTGCTGGCAACTTTTGGTGTTCTTTGGCTTTCAGAAATGTCATCCTGATCTCAGCTTTCATGTTCACCTGGCCTTCTCCCTGCATGCATCTCTGTGTCAAAATTTCCCCTTTTTATAAGGACACCAGTCATTTTAGGCCCATCCTACTCCAGCATGACCTCCTCTTAACTAATTACATCTGCAACGACCCCATTTCCAAATACCATCACATTCTGACATACTGGGGTTTAGGACTTCAACATATGAATTTGGCGGGATGGGACATAATTCAACCCATGACAATGATAAACAAGATAAAGATAGAATCAGGACAGTAAAGAGATAATTTAAAAGACAAACAGTAAGAGAGCTAGATTTCATAGTGTAGGCTATACTACAACAGGCAAATATAAGACTTTCAAAATTAGAATATTCAACAGAAATCTTTCATGTGAACGAAACAACAAATGAAAGTCAAACCCTTTTGCAAAACAAAACCAGAACAAAGCAAACAGACAAATAAAATAATGGGTGCCTCTAACTCCCTAAAGCAGCTCCTTTTGGCTGGGGCCTCTGCAGGTGTTCCCAGGGCAGAGAGCCCAGAGGTGGTGGCTGACCTGAAACAAAATAGAGAATATCTCCATGTCAGAGTCCACCATGTGATCCCCACCATTCTGCATGGGAAAATTCTTGCTGTACCTACTACTTTCTTTTTTCCAGTTTGGCTACTCTGTGTGTGTTTTCAGAGCCCAGAGCATAGAGAAAGTAGTCAGGATTTTGAAAGAGACAGTGTGTCTATTGGAAAGAGAATCTACAAGTTCTGGTAGAATAGCAGGGAGAAGAGAAGGACAGGAGTAATGGTGGCCAGGTTGCAGAGAAAGCATTTCGAGGGGCTTATCTGGAGAAGAATGACATCTGAGGAAGCTGTAGTTGGTTGTGGAGCAAGGGAATAATGACAGAGAAAAGGCAAGGACATTAAAGCAAGCTGGCTTCTCCGTGTTGTCTGTTTCCCTTTGGCATTTTGGAGGCACTGAAGTAAAGACCTGAATTCCTTTCACCTCTTTGCATCCTTGGATGTGACTCCATGGACCAAGCAAGGTGTTGCTTTCACACTGATTGCAATTTGCTGGTATTATGTATTGAGCTCATACTAAGCATAGGGGATGGAGAGTGTGTCACGAGCGTGACCCACTCTCTGGGGAGGTCTTATTCAGAGAACAGGCTAAGCTGCCTGCACATCATGTAGAAAAGCTGAGTCTGCATTCCAGCTTTTCCTTGTGTTACCTAGAAGTAACAGACTTTCTTGTCCTCATTTTCCCTCATTTTTCATATGGAGACAATGAACTATAATGTTATTATAATATCACTCATTGAAATATTTAATAAATAATAGCTCTCTGCAAGTTTTTTGTCAATGCTGCAGATGGTCAAGCTGAAACGTTAGGAAGCATTATCTATAGAGGCTAAAAAGAAGAAAGGCACAGATTATTTACAGCAGCTCTGCACTGAGTGTTGAGACCCCTTCATCCATCCCGAGTTTGCCTGCTAAGAATGTCAACTCACCCTTTCCTGCGGGACCTTCTCCCGTGATCCCTCTCGTGAGTTCCACCTGACTTGTTTCAACCAGGGAAACTCCAAACATTTTGTCTGGGTTAATGATTATTCGTCTCATGATCTCAAACTTTCCAACATTAGTGTTGAAGCACCCAATGTGGTACAAGGACATACATGGTGCAGAATACAGGATGGATGTTCCCTGGGTCCCCAGGGCCTCTATATATGGTGCAGAATACATATATGGTGCAGAATACAGGATGGATGTTCCCAGGGTCCCCAGGGCCTCTGGTGGCTCGAGACCCAGACCTGGTGGTAACTTGAAAAGAAAACAGCGGTTCGTACTTGTCTTCAATCTCAACAGCTGCGCCTCCTTCCAGCAGTCTTGATTCCAGGCTCTCACTGGGTCCTTTCAGGAGGAGAAATAAGAAATGCTCCAGCAAGCAGAATGAGTCAGCGCAGAAAGGGTGAGAAATTCATTATCACACAAACAGACTAGAATTTATTTGAATGAATAATAAGGAAAATATATCCATTTTTGTCCTAGAAGAATATTTGAAATTCAAGATAACTGATGTTTATACATATTTACAGCATCTATTATTATAGGTCTTAGTTGCCCATTCCATTAGGAAAGATGTGTGTTTTCTAACAAGAGATGAGCTCAAAGTGACTTATAATGGAGCTGGGTGCACGCCTCCCCTCCCGTCCCACACCCCCTGCCCAGAATGGGGAGTGACTGTGCCAGCCTCTGATCCTTCTTGCCTCGCCCATCTGCCCACAGGAAGCTGGCCTTGTGCTTGACCACACTTGTACGGGTGGCCAGGGAAAGTCCAAGGGCAATTAGAGTTTGGGCACCAAGTGGAGAAAATATCCATAAACGATGTCAGTCAGGGGAGGACTGAGAGCATATCTGTTTAGCAATAAAGATTATTCTTTTCAATTCATATATTTTGACCTTAAAAAACAAACTTGTTTCTGCTATGAGGGTGCCCACATTTTTCTTTAATGGCTTCCTGTGGCAGCCGCTGAAAGAACTTTCATTTTATTTGCGTATACTTGTCCTGGTTGGCAATATATGAAAAGTAAGGTAATTTTTTCCTTCAGTGAATTCATTCAATTTTCTGCAATACCCAGGTGTGTCCAACTTGGAGGTTATTTCCAAAGATACCTGATGATTTCCATCTGTTTGCACACTGGAGATAAGAAGAGGATATTCAGAGAATCTATTTAACATAACATTTCCTCAGCAGATAACTTTATAGGCTGTATGCACTTCTCCTTCTGTGGGTCACAGACTTGCATTTCAAGACCGCCACCCCGGGACTTCCCTGGTGGCGCAGTGGTTAAGAATCCACCTGTTAATGCAGGGGACATGGGTTCGAGCCTTGGTCCAGGAAGATCCCACATGCCGCAGAGCAACTAAGCCCGTGCGCCACAACTACTGAGCCTGTGCTCTAGAGCCCGTGAGGCACAACTACTGAACTTGCGTGCCACAACTACTGAAGCCTGCACGCCTAGAGCCCGTGTCCGCAACAAGAGAAGCCACCGCAATGAGAAGCCTGCGCACCGCAACGAAGAGTAGCCCCCGCTCGCCGCAACTAGAGAAAGCCTGCGCGCAGCAACAAAGACCCAATGCAGCCATAAAAAAAAATAATGATAAATAAATTTTTATATATATAAAAAAAGGACTCCACCCCCTCAGCTGAAATCCTGTACATATTATTATTATTACAAGACCCAGTGTGGGTAGCACCGATTTCTGTATAATTTTTATTGTTTTTTAAAAACAACTTCCCCAGGTAATTAGTCTCTTTGGAATATACTGACTGCATGCCTGTCTTTCCAAGTGGAATATGGAGGCAGTGTCACAGGATGATAGTGATGTTTCTTACAGGAAGTTGCAAACCACCCATCTTCCACCAAGTGGTGACATTCTATCCTTGAGAGCGACTGGTCCCTGGCTGACAGTGAACAAAGACATGGATCTCTGTGATGACCCCCCTGATGCTCTGTTCTCCCCATGTTCATGCTGTGATGCCCAGGGAGACTTCTCTATTCCCCCCAACATCTGTTCCGGCACCACCAGGTGTGGACCGCTTCGCAACCCCTGGATCATGTCACTTAGCCCAGTTCATTCTCAGGAACAGTCCCCTGGGTGTTGCTGGGAGACAGTAATCAAAAGGCCCTTCATCGGTCATCACCACCTCTTTTCTGAGCCACCTCTGGGCCCACCATTTCTGCTCTGCTTCTCTGTCTCGCTGTTGAGGCTACCTGAGAAAACTACACATGTTCTTGCTGTAAGGCCACACAGGGAACATGCAAGCTGGGCTGCTCTCCACTGTCACGTCTGTAAGACTGTCAAGGGCTTTCAGAGTCACAGGGAGAAGAAACAATTTGAAAACTTTGACACAAGATCACCTCCTTGACCCAAGAATTCCTTAAGAACTTCTTTAAGAGGTTCTAAAAGAATTAGAAATGTTTCTAAGCGAAAGAAATACTGTTTGCAGTATGGGGGTTAAAGTCACGGGCTCTGGAGAGTCAGATGGGCCGAGGTCAAGCCTGGTGTCACCACTTCCCAGCCGAGAGACCTCCAGCCCAAACATGCTTTTCATCTTAGAAACAAAGATAGTGACAGTACCGGGCCTCTCACTGTTGTGGCCCCTCCCGTTGCGGAGCACAGGCTCCGGACGCGCAGGCTCAGCGGCCATGGTTCAGGGGCCCAGCCGCTCCGCGGCACGTGGGATCTTTGCGGACCGGGGCACGAACCCGCGTCCCCTGCATCGGCAGGCGGACTCTCAACCACTGCGCCACCAGGGAAGCCCTGTTCCTGTTTTGACTTTGAGGAAATAAAAGCATGTTCTTTATTCCCCTGGTGAGAAGCAGTCATCAGACCTTCGCCTCCCATTCATCCGTGGTCTGGTGGGGGTGGGCCGGGGGGAGGGTAACTATACACGCCCAGCAAGAGCCCCTCCCCCTCCAAACAAGAATGTCACCGGCTCCCGATCGGATGGAACGTGTTGGCGGCTGGCCTCCTCGGGGCTCGGGGACAAAGCTGCCTCTGGTGATTTGTCCACCACTAAGATGCTCTTACCGGCTCAGTGATGCTCCCCCCAAATTCAACCCCCAGGAGCTCAGAATGGGACTGTAGTTAGAGATGAGGCCTTTAACCGGGTGATTAAGTTAAAACAAGGCCGTCAGGATGGGCCCTAATCTGATGTGACTGGTGACCTCATAAGAAGAGGAGATTAGGACACAAAGAGAAGCCATGTATGTGCGTGCGCAGAGGTCAGACCACGTGAGGGTGTGGCGAGAAGGCGCCACCTGCAAACCAACGGGAGGTCTCATCAGAGACCAGCCCTGCCCACACCTTGAGCTTGAACGTCCAGCCTCCAGGACTGTGAGGAAATAGAGCCTGCTGCTTAAGCCACCTGGTCTCTGGTATTCTGTCACAGTGGCCTGAGCTCCCTAAGACAGATGCCATCACACCTGACAGAAGCTCCTCCTGGTGGCTCCCCCCACCTGTGGATGAACCAGCCTCTCCAGCAAGACCTGATGCAGGCACTGCAAACTCAGCCCATCTGGCTTCCTCCAGTTACCTCTTCTTCCTCGTTCTTTGTCTCAGTTCAGAACCCCCTCCAGCCACCTTGGCCCAAAACCTCAGTGGTTCTTAACTCCAGCTGGTTGGTGGGATCACCCACAGGGCTCCTGGCAGAACTAGCAATGTCCTTGCACTATTGTTTAAGAAGCAAGACACTCCCTGGTGATTGCCACGGGCACCCGGCTGTAACCCCGTCCTATCCCGACTTCCTCTTCCCTCTTCCCGTCGGTAGCCAGGCTTCTCACCTGAACTTGGCCTCCATCCCTCCTCTCCAAGCTCTTGGCCTCTGGTCTAGATCAGGTCACTGCAATGACTTCCAGACGTACCTGCTTGTCTCTGGTTCCTGTGTCTCCGAGCTGTCCTCCAGAGGGTCCTGCTAGCATCCACCCGGTCGTGTCCCCACTCTGTCCTCCTTTCAGTGATATTTGCTGGCTCCCTCTCAAGTTAGGATTAGTCTTACACCCTTGACAGTCAAGCTTGGGCTCTACCACTTATTTCCACCCTGCTGCGGGCCCCTCCCTGCCGTGGACCACTTTCTGTTGTCACACTGAACTGTTATGACATCTTGACCCTGGGGAGCCTCCAGGCCTCCCACATGGGCTCTCAGGGCTGCTCTGCCTGGGCTGGACTAGCCTCTTCCTTGTAGGGTCTCCCCCGGAGGAGCCCTCCTCACCTCCCCCACCAGATATTTACATCTCCTCATATTGTCATGTACAAATACATACATACATATATACAAAACACACACACATATACACGTACATAAGCATATACATGCACGTATATATACTATATATAGTCTACATTTATGCGTGCAAGTTATAAGTGCCATACAGCTGGAAATGTTTTGTTCACCTTTATTTAGTCTTTGGTGGGATGAATTGGGAGATTGGGATTGACATGTATACGCTGTTGTGTATAAAATGGACGACTAATAAGAAGCTGCTGTATAAAAAAATAAAAGAACAAAAAGAAAGAGATCAGATTTGTTGTTATCAGAAGCGGGGGGTGGAAAGAGGGGGAACTGGATGAAGGTGGTCAAAGGGCACAAACTTACAGCTGTAAGATAAATAAGTACTAGGGATGCAGTGCGCCACGTGACAAATAGAAGGAACATTGCTGTACGTTATACATGAAAGCTGCTAAGTGAGGAGATCCTAAGAGCTCCCATCACAAGGAAAACTTTGTTTCTTTCATTTTGTATCTATAAGAGATGATGGATATTCACTAAACTTATTGTGATAGTGGTTTCATGATGTATGTAAGTCATATCATTATGTGGTACACCTGAAACTTATGCAGTGCTGTATGTCAATAATAGCTCAATAAAACTGGAAGGAAAAAAAATTTATCTACGTAGAATATATAAACAAATATAATAAACTATTTTTCAAACAAAATGTATAAAAATATAAAATAAGTATTTAATATACATATGTAATTTTGCAAGATACAGAAATGCAGAAATAGTCTATACATAAATATATCAACATATAAGTATATTGACATATAGACAAATATTTATAAGTACATTATTTTCCAAGTGAAAACCTGAATTTATCCCCAGTCAGGAGGGAAAAGATTTGAAATGTTATCTCTGTATTAAACCAGATTTTCATATCTACATGTGTCTATTTCTGAATTCTCTATTTTGTTCTATGAATACATGTCCTTTCTTATGCCAATATCACACTATTTTAATTATAGATTTGTAATGTGTTTTGATACTTGATAGGATAATTTCCTTTTCATTCTTTTTCTTTTTAAAATGTCATTGCTATTTTTGCATATTTTCTTTTCTGTATGAATTTGAGAATCAAGTTCCAATAAATCCTACAGGAATTTCAATTGGAATGA
This sequence comes from Leucopleurus acutus, assembly GCF_964270905.1. Taxonomy (NCBI): domain Eukaryota; kingdom Metazoa; phylum Chordata; class Mammalia; order Artiodactyla; family Delphinidae; genus Leucopleurus; species Leucopleurus acutus. The sequence goes on along the minus strand of NC_139149.1, from coordinate 113,348,931 downwards.
CATTAAATTTACAGATTACTTAGAATGAAAATTGACGTCATTATGATAACAAAAATTCCCATCCAGGAATATTCTGTTTCTCTATTTGAGTCCTTAGGTTTTTCAGTTAGGTGTTATAGATTTTTTTTTATATAGGTACATTTCTTGGAAGGTTTAATTTACTGTGTTTGTTGCTTCTTGTTGTAAATGGGATACTTAAAAAAAAACCTTTTATAGTGGAAAGTTTCAGAAGAACATACAACTTGAGAGAAAGAACCCTTATGTACCCAAACCCAAACTTCAACAATGATTAACTCATGACTTAGTCTCACTTCCTCTCTACCCCACCCAGTCCCCTCCTCCCTGCACAGTTATTTTGAAGCAAATCCTGGATTTCACATCATTTCCATCATTGACTCTTTCATGTTAATTTATTATTAGTTTTAGCAACATGTAGTTAATTTACTTTGCTTTTTTAGGTGGAGACTCTTCAATTTCTCTCTCTAGTCCTCAGCAGGAAACAGAACACAAGGTAGGTCATTAATACTCAGATGGTTCAAAAATAAATTTGTTCCTAACTCATGGTCATGATTACATCTCTCATGTGCTGTGTGACCCTAGGAGGTCATCTAAACCCCAGTGTCACGTGACACCCATGGGCAGTTCTTCCCAGCAAACAGCAGCCTTAAACTCACTCTCAGGTTTAGCAGAGCGATGCCATCGTCCTCTGCTATTTCACATTCCACAGACAACGAGCTCCTTGGCCATCAGGAAAAACATCCAATGGTTTGGATCAGCCTCTCCTTACCTCCTCTGAGCCCCCAGGTCTCCGTCCTCAGATGTGTGTGCCTTGGGTTTATTTTCCGAGGACAGCGGCAGCAGTAACAAAAGTGGGGCAAAGTTCACCTGAGCACAAAACTGAGCACAGCCTGGATAATCATTTACGTAGCGTTTCTACTGCTCAGAACCTGAATCCATTATTCAGCCTTAAAACAGGAATAAAATATGCAAATGCAGCGTGCAGAAGTGCACACGCAGCACACATCGTACTTCAGTTCTGGCAACTGCCAGACCCACTGGAGTTAGAGAGAGAGAGAGAGAGAGAGAGAGAGGGAGAGAGAGGGAGAGAGGCTTCATTTCCTCTGCCTGCAAATCAATAGAAAGAGATGCAAGCCTCAGTCATGGCCCGGGCATTTCCTGATACAAGGGCACCGGCCAATTGTTTGTCTTTAGACCTGACCTTCAGAGATGCCCTCATCAGCACCCAGCAGCACAGGAACACGAGACCTACCTCCCCCGAGGCCTCGGGTCACGTCACCCCCATGGTTCCCCCCTGAAAGAGATAAACTGTGTCTTTTGTGGTCAGTTTCAAATGCAAGGATATGCCCTTCTCAATCCTATTCTACTGTAAAATAATCGATTTTGGATGTCATCGTATATGAATATAAACCCCCTTTGAAATTTTTTGTTTGACATTTTGGGTTATCACGTTCTGCTGTGTATTGGGTAAAGCAGACACATTTTCTTGACTCAGATATCCACGTTGATCAGGTAATTTGCTGAGGAGTGCTGTACACGCGCCTCACCCACCCCTGCCGTGATCTTCAGATTCATCCATGATACATCCCGAAGGTTCTTCGTTTGAGAAGCTGACCCTTCCCACAGCTCCCAAGGCATCCTCGATGCTGGTACCCCTTCTGGCTCTTCTCTGGCTCAGTGGGGCTTTCTTTGGTTCTCTCATCCGAAATGGAAACCTGCTTGGTCAAGGAAGATTTACTGTCATTTAAAAAGTAGCTGTGGACTTCCCTGGTGGTGCAGTGACTAAGAATCCGCCTGCCAATGCAGGGGACACCAGTTCAAGCCCTGGTCCGGGAAGATCTCACATGCCACGGAGCAACTAAGCCTGTGCGCCACAACTACTGAGCCCGCGAGCCACAACTACTGAAGCCCATGTGCCTAGAACCCGTGCTTCGCAACAAGAGAAGCCACCACAATGAGAAGGCCGTGTGCCACAAGGAAGAGTAGCCCCCACTCGCCACAACTAGAGAGAAAGCACGTGCGCAGCAACGAAGACCCAATGCAGCCAAAAAAAAAAAAAACGGAGCTGTTGTTTAATGAAGAGAGGGCTGAATTTCAAATCCTAAAATATGGGTTCAGGGCCTGTGTGCACAACTTATTACTGGGACCATCCTGGGAGGGTCATTTTATATGCTGGGGCTTCAGTGGTTACATCTGTGAAATGGGGTAGCAGTATCTCTGTGTGCTGTGTAGAATCAGAATGATAGGTGTGAAAGCATTTGGCAAGTGTGTTGTTTGTGCTAACATCACTGGTACTGTATTCAACTGACAGGCACTGGAACACAGAACCAGTTGTTAAAGTGTCGAAGTCCTTCTGTCCTACTTTGCAAACTGCTGCCCTCCCAAGGCCCCTCCCCACCCCGGGGGAACTCCTCATGGCTCTAACTGCCTCAATCCCGTTTACCCCTTTCTCCCCATCCCACCATCTAGCGACAAGAAGGTGAACGCCTGGCACTCTTCATGAGACTCACATTTTCTGCTTCGGCTCCAAGCAACACACATTTATTTTCAGCATATTGACTAGAGCTTAACCCAGTGCTAAAATCCGGAAAATGCAGAAATTAAAATTGGCCACTTTAGGCAAATTCTCTCTCCCTTTCTCTGAATGTATGAATTACTACTTCTACCTTCTGGGTAAGATGAACTGAATGTAATGGCCCTAATCTTGTTTGTTCCAGTAGAATAGTTCATACAGTAGAGGAAGGCTAAATTATGTGTTTGGAAATGCCCTGAAGCTGCAATTCAAGAAATGTATAATTAAGCCCCAGCACTATCAAAATGTAGAAAATATTTTTCTTCCAACTTTCCTGTGGTGTAAAAGTTATTTAGGGTTTTGACTTTGATGACAGCAGTGTAGATAACACATCAAAACTCTAAGAACCACTGTTAAATAGTAAACGAAAGTCAAAGAATATTTTTATACTGCTTAGATGTTTTTATTAGTTTCCTAGGGCTGCCGTAACAAATTACCCAAAACCCCCTGGCTTAAAAACACCTAAATTTATTCTTTTACAATTCTGGAGGTCAGAGATCCAAAATCAAGATGTCAGCAGGACCAGGGACTTCCCTGGTGGCACAGTGGTTAAGAATCTACCTGCCAATGCAGGGGACACGGGTTTGAGTCCCGGTCCGGCAAGATCCCACATGCCACGGAGCAACTAAGCCCGTGCGCCACAAGTACTGAGCCTGCGCTCTAGAGCCTGTGAGCCACAACTAGTGAAGCCCACGCACCTAGAGCCCATGCTCTGCAACAAGAGAAGCCACCGCAATGAGAAGCCTGCGCACCACAACGAAGAGTAGCCCCCGCTCGCCACAAATAGAGAAAGCCCGTGTGCAGCAACGAAGACCCAACACAATCAAAAATAAATAAATTTAAACACACACAAAAAGAATTCTTAGAAAAGAAAAAACAGGTGTCAGCAGGACCATGTTCCGTCTGGGGCTCCAGGTGTTCCTTGGCTTATGGCAGCATCACTCCAATCTCTGCCTGTGTCTTCACATGGTCACCTTTCTCTTCTCTTGAAATGGCACCTATCTTTGGATTTAAGGGTCATCCTAAATCTAGGATGACCTCACTTTTAGATCCTTAACTTGATTACATCTGCAAAGACCCTATTTCCCAATAAGGGCACATTCACGGGTACTGGGCATTAGGACTTGGACATAATTTAATTGACTATAGATATATATATTGAAAAATCCCAGGAAAAGTATCTAAGGGATTGATAACAGTTATTTATCTTTGGAGAGAGTGATAGAAAGTGGAGAGAAGGCAACAGGAGAGGAAGGGAGAATTTTGCCTCTAAATCATTTTCAAATCACTTAAATTTTCCCGCCCGGTCAATAGGTTACTTATTAAATCCCAAATAACCAAAGTTAATTTAACATTGATAAAACAGAAGTAATATCAGTTATGATGTCAACTTAGATTGCCAACACAATGAAAGCCTAAAGACAAAACACAAAACACCGTTAAGATTTTTAGGAAAAGAAAGTGGGAGGTTTTAAAAGTTGATATTCATTTTTACATATCACAAGCTACACAAATGTCAGCCCCAAAATGTAGAAAAATAAAATTGTATTGGTCTGATGCTTGTTATGACTCCGTGATCATTCGTTCCGCATGCATGTGTGTTCGGACCTGCCCATTCATTCACTCAAGATTTACTGAGCAGTTGCTATGTGCCGGTTGCTATCACCCTGCTCAGTGGCATACACAATGAACAGAATGAGCAATAATCATTGAAGGGAATGAATCATCTCATTTAATCCTTAGAATGAACCTGAAAGGGCTCATTTATTAAAAACCTCATCTTACAGATAAGGAAGCAGGTGGATTGAGATTTCTTGCTCAAGGTCAAATAGCTAGGAAGTGGTAGACTTTTCTGAGCCAAGAGCTGTTTGACTTCAGAAACACATCCTCTTAATCACCATACTTCACTGCATGAGAGGTCAGACCACAATTATAAAGTTAGTTTTTGAGTGTGGAATTATATTGACGGAAATTTATTGGAATTTTGGAGAAATTTATTAATTCTTTATCAAAGCTTAAAATATATTTAAAAAAACCCTAAACATTACTAAATGGAAAATAGAAGAAACTCTTAATCCTATAGTCCAGAGATAAACAGCTTGTTACTTTCTGGCCTTGTTCTATTCATATAAACAAGTAAATAAACATATATTCATACTTTCAGAACATAATTGGTAATGTTAAGTACACATATTTATTCTGCTTTTTCAGTTGTGTTATGGTGATCTTGACATGTACACTGCTAAATATTCTTTTAAAAACGTCCTTTTTATTGCCTGAAAAAAACATCACCCAAATGATAAAATCTACTTATAGCCAAACCTACATTGTTGGACATTTAGGTTGTTTGTAATGCTTTGCTTTTATAACTCAGGAAGAATACCCTGATACATATTTATTTATTTACGTCAGTTAGATAATCTGAGAACTACTGTCATAGTTTCATCTCCATTTGCCTAAGAAGAGAATTTGATATTTGAACAGGTAGCATCTCACCTAATGTGCTGGGGACATTGACATACTCATTCCTGGGGTTCATTTATCTAAACTCTGGCTGTCTTTCTCTGTCTTGTTAAAAAATTATAGTACCAATAGCAACCACTTACTGCTTTAAATTAAAAAAAAATTTATTTTATATTGAAGTATAGTTGATTTACAATGTTGTGTTTGTATCAGGTATACAGCAGGCAACCATTTACCTTAACTGTTTATCAGGCTTTTAGCGGCAAGGAACATAGAATTAGTCAAATTATGCTGAGTAATGAGAGATGTGTTACAAGGATAAGTGTGGTAAAAACCAAAATTTCAGCATATCCAGACCTCAATAGAAATGCAGAAATGGTAGTAGAGCTCGGACCACACAGAGATGGAAACGGAAGGTCATCACAAGCTAAGGAAAATACCTTGGTCCCAGAAGTTTAAGAACAGTCTTTATGGTGCTTCAGATATTTTCTTCTCTGGATTCTTCTCTTGGTACTTAGTGATGATGCTTCCCCCATTGTTACATCTCTGTTTAAACTCCCAAGAGTGAGGACCTGATTGGCCAAGCTAATTACTCTGATTCTTGTTACCGAGGGGCAGGGCCAGCTTTGTGGACATACCACCTGCTCTCAGGGGGTCCCTATGGTTGGTTTAATGCCTTGCTACTCAAAATTAACAATTTTATGTTTGAACTTGTATTTTGAGGTGAAACCCAATGGGACGATGGCGCACATATGTGAGCAGAGGAGACACACACAATATGTGTGTTCCCATTCACACATTGCATTTGTGACGCCCCATGAGCACAGAATTCTCGTGGCACCATGACGCATGGTGGTCATCTTGCAGCATCTATGACTGAGCAAGGGGAGGGAGCCCCAGATGACCCCCAGAGGCCATACTTTCCGTCAGATCTAGAACTTGTGTTCATGTGCCCAACGCACAGTGAGTCCAAACAAGCAAAAACATCTGAGTTTGGAGCAGAGAAAGGTTTGTTGCAGGGCCGTGCAAGGAGACAGCTGGCTTGTGCCCCCAAAACTCCAAACTCCCCAAAGAGTTTCAGCAAAGCATCTTTGAAGGCTAGGTGAGGGAGGGGTGTGGTTGGTCATTGCAAACTTCCTGGTGTCAGCATCCTTTGTTTTTGCAACTGTCCAGGTAGGTCAGGTAAGGACTTTCCTGTAAACCTCGAACAAGACAAATGTTAATCTCTGTTCTGCAACTTTTTATCTCTATATGAATGGAAAAGTGTTACATCCTTAAAGGTCAGAGCCTTGAGAATGAGCTATCCTGTATATTTCAGGCTCTAGGCAACATGCTTAACTGGAAGCAAAAGCAATTGAATACAAAGGTTAAAGTAAAAGAAACAGATCCCATACAGAGTCAGATTTGTTTTTCCTTATTACATTTGCTTCAGATGCAAGAAGTCGATATGAGAAACACAAATGACCGAGGAATCCTATCATACCCTTTCTGACTTATGTTACTTCCCTGTCTTAGTCAACCTATGCTGGAATTGATGCCATAGAAGGAAAGGACAGGAGAAGGGAGCCTTTTATTTTTATTTTTCAGTCCTTCCATACTCATCAGTAAAGCAAAAGCAGAGAGCGTCAGTAGAATATGGTGTATCAAGAAGTGAAATAGAAACGGTTGAGTTCATGTTTTGCAGTTTTCAGTGTTCTGGTAAGAAGGAAATACGTCCGCATGTTCAAGATACAAAATACAAAATGTGTAATTTTGGCTATTTAGCATCTCAGTTAAACGCTCTTATATTTGCATTTCAATAGGAATTGCACAATATAAAGAGAAATGGTAAAATTCATGGTAAAAATTTTATTTTTTCTTTACTTAACACGACCTTAAAGAGCAAATTAAAAACACCACGATAAGTCGAGGGAGAGACTGTGGAAAAACACCACAGTAAATCGAGGGAGAGACTGTGGAAGAAAAGGGAAAAGCTCTATGTTTTATTATGTTTAATGGCACTTTCCACCTCCTTTTTAAAAATATATATATATTTTTATATAGGCTTTATTGAGATTTAACTCACATACTCACGATTTACCTATTTAAAGTGTACATTTCCATGGTTTTAGTAGACATATTTAGTATATTTCAGTGTATTGTGGTACAACTGTCACCATAATCTATTTTAGAATATTTTCATCACCCCCAAGAGAAACCGTATCCATTATCAGTCATTCTCTACACCTCCCCAGCCCTCCCAGCCCTAGGCGACCACCAATATATTTGGACCCTGGATTTGCCTAATTTAGACATTTCATGTAAGTGGAATATAGCAATATGTGGTCCTTGTGACTGGTTTGTTTCACTTAACATAATTTTTCCAGGTTCATCCACGTTGTAGCATGCATTAGTGCTTTCCTTCTTTTCATGGCCAATGCCATGATTTTATTTATCTACTCATCACTTCATGGATATTTAAGCTCTTTCACTTCTTGGCTAGTATGAATAATGCTGCTAGCATTTGTGTACAAGTTTTTGTGTGGATATATATTTCCATTTCTCTTGGATATATATCCAGAAGTGAATTAATCTTTTGAGGAACTGTCAGACTGTTTTCCAAAGCAGCTGCACTATTTCGCCTTTCTATCAGCGATGTAGTATATGAGGGTTCCAATGTCTTTACATCCTTTCCAACAGTTACTGTTGTCCATCTTTTCAATTATAGCCATCTTCGTGGGTAGGAGATGGTATCTCACGGTGGGTTTTTTCTTTTCATCTTTATTGGAGTATAATTGCTTTACAATGTTGTATTAGTTTCTGCTGTACAACAAAGGGAATCACCTGTATGTATACATCCACTTGCTTTTTGAACAAGAGAATCTGTTTTGCAATGGGCCCTGCAAATCGGCAGCGCCCCCGGCAGGGAGCCGCATCGCAGGGTCTCATCAGACTGTGGGCCAAGGGTCACACGACAGAACTATGGCTGCTTCTGGGGAGTTTTTCTTAGAGGGAAAGGCAATTTTTTAATGCTGTAATTTTTTTAAACATTTTAAATAAATAAATTAATTTATTTTTGGCTGTGTTGGGTCTTCCTTGCTGCGCACAGAGAGCGGGGGCTGCTCTTTGTTGCGGTGCGCGGGCTTCTCATTGCGGTGGCTTCTCTTGTTGCGGAGCACAGCCTCTAGGCGCGCGGGCTTCAGTAGTTGTGGCACGCACGGGCTCAGTAGCTGTGGCTCACGGGCTCTAGAGCACAGGCTCAGTAGTTATGGCGCACGGGCTTAGGTGCTCCGCGGCATGTGGGATCTTCCGGGACCAGGGCTCGAACCTCTGTCCCCTGCATTCGCAAGCGGATTCTTAACCACTGCGCCACCAGGGAAGTCCTAATGCTGCACTATTTTGGCAGTCTTCCTTACCTCTCCTCATCCGTGGGGTACTTGTTGCATTGCTATGTTTTAAGACAATATCATGCCAAGTTTGGGGCATGATGTTTCCTCAGCCTGTAAAACTTAAGAGTGTCATTTTTTAATTGCTTCTGAGAAACTGTTAAATGGGTGTTCCCTCCCTTTTTATTGGTCTAAACTACATCTTTTACATACTAGGCTTCACATTAATTAGAAAGTAACCAATTATTTTGAGTAAAGGCAAAAACAGTGAAATGATTTGAAGGTATTGAAGCGTTTCAGGTGATGCTTAGCACAATTAATGATGCCAACAACAGAGTTTCCACGTAGTTTCTCTGAAGAAAACTGGATCTTAATGAAATTTTAGGACTTCAAGTCGTTTTTGTGTTTTCATTTTTGCCTTTATTTGTTATTTAGATGTGCAGATCTGTGACATCACTCCTCTTTTTTTTTTTTTTGCGATACGCGGGCCTCTCACTGTTGTGGCCTCTCAGGCTGCGTTGCGGAGCACAGGCTCCGGACGCGCAGGCTCAGCGGCCATGGCTCACGAGCCCAGCCGCCCCGCTGCATGTGGGATCTTCCCGTACCGGGGCACGAACCCGTGTCCCCTGCATCGGCAGGCGGACTCTTAACCACTGCGCCACCAGGGAAGCCCCATCACTCCTCTTTTATAAGCAGGAGGCTCTAACTTTAGTTCTTCCTGAGCACAAATCACTAACGATGCATAAACGTCTCTCTGGCTGTTTTCTCAGGTTGCTGCACGGAAATCCTCCCCTACCTGGCAGTCATGACTGTCCACATCAGGGTTCGTGTCTGTGCACTAGCCCATGTACCCACCCCCACCTACCTGTCCACGCTCACACTGCCTCCTAACCTCCCCGCAACCAGAATTGCAATCAGAGACTATTGGTCCAACCTCAAACGCTAGTAACAGAGCAGCAAACCCCGCGCTTGCAGGCAATGTGGCTCCCGTGGAGTTCCCCGGGAACTTCAGGAAGACTCACCAGCCCAGAGGCTACAGCACTCTCAATAGCCCCTGTTCTTTCAGGGGAAAAATGCAAATCTAGACTCAGGGTTTCTCCACCAGTTTCCACAGAGAGTAAATATTAGCATCTCTGCAAGGCCAGGGTGATTTGGTATCCAAGCACCAGTTCATGATGTCATAATTGCTCACCAGAGACCAGGGCAGGGATCTGATTTCCTACAGTCAAGTGCAGTGCACCTGGGAAATGCATAATAGCTCGACGAAGTCGCACATTACATCAACTATGATTCATAGCTATGACCTGGTTCTAGGCTGGAACCTGATAACACAAACCAAATATTTCAACTGCTAGAAGATGCTTAATCGGAAAAAATAAAACAAACTTTTGCTTTTCCTTCTGATTTAGTCTTAACTATATATGTATATATTCCAAAAAATCCACATGACTTTTAAACAATTTAAAAAAAAAGACCTCAAGGGAATAGGATCTAAAAGGTATTTATCATGCTGAACTTGGATGCACTTCAGGGTCATGAGCAAACTGTGCCAAGCAGCATATGAAATTGGTGAGATAAGCTTCGATGCCTGTTAGCTGTGTGACCTTAAGCAAATGACTCAAACTCTCTGAGCGGAAGTTTTCTTTATCTGTGAAATAAAGATCAGCAATGCCAATCTTAAAGGATTGTTGCGAGGATTAAATTAAATAATAAAAGCCTCTTGCTCCATGCCTGGTACACAATATAGGCTCAGCACAAGACGGTCATTTTCTCCTTTCCATCCGTGGAAAATACTATGTGGGTCACAGACTGACTTTCTCACTGCCATGCCTGGCCACCTCTCTCACTGTGCAGCAGCCAGGTTTGGTTGGGATTGGCTTCTCCAGGGCTCTAGGGGCGTGTCTTGATCGACCTGAGCCAATTAGAGTTACCTGTTCCTCCTTCTGCCATGTGATTGGTTTTGACAACTGCTGGCCGAAGTTTATCAGCAGGTGTCAGTCACTTGGCCACGGACTGGCCCAGTCAGCGCAAAGCTCAGCCACGTATTTTTCTCCCTCTGGATGTGAGCAGAGCAGCTGAAGCCGTGGCTTCTGTGGAAGGCTTCTTATGACTTTGAGAGAAGCCTGCTGTGAGACAAAGCCAAAGACAGAAAAGGGTGGAACAGAGAGAGTCTCTACGTAACAGGCAGGAGCCCAGTCTGAACAAAACCTGCCCTGGACTTTTGAGTTACATGTCCGTTCTGCCCCCGCTTTAATGCACCAACGTCCTCTCCGAACTTCCACAAGAAGAGATAGTCATTGACTCTCTCCTTGGGGTTTTGATCCGGAGCAACCACTAGGCAAGGAGGCAGCTGCACCGTGGAGCACCCTTTCCAGCATTTCCGCCAACTGATTCTTTTCTAGTGGATTTTGAGACCAACTCTCCCACCTTAGCTGCATGAGTGAAACTTTCACTATTAGACACAACTCAGTTGTACACAGTTGCCTCTATTCTTCCATAATGGTGGGAACCACCTGCAGAACGCTGCACCTCTGAAATCCCTCCAGACCATGGGAATTGGCGCAGTTCCTAAGCATGCCATTTAACCCAGTAATCTAACGTCGAATTTCCTTGAGACATAGCCTTAAAGAAGAAAAACAGCTTGGACGGCTGTTATTGCAGCATTATTTATGTATATGTTTTAATTAAGATTAGAAAAGCATTGCATTTAATTGTAAAGACTCTGATAGTAGAAAATGATATAAAGTGAAATATATTAGCACATTCCTACCACACGACCCCCAGCTCCGTTCTCACTCCTCAGAGGTAATCACTGTTACCATTATTATTCTGAAATGTTTTATTTACATAAATGAATAGATTGGAGACATTTCTGTAAAAGCCCTAGTGTGTGTTTTGGAAAGATTTAAGGGAATACTGAAATAAAAACGGGGTCCGTGATATCATACTGCAAGCAAGAACCAACCAACCAAGCAATGAATTCTGAAGCAACCTGAATGCCATCAGTATGGGACTGGGCAAGTGAATTTGGTATTATCTAATGGAATACTATACATCCATTACAATGCTATACATCCATTACAACGTTATACATGTATACAATGCTATAAATACATAAAAAAGAATGAAGAAGACCTCCAGGTACTGAAATATAAAGATGTTTAAGGTATGCCATTAAGTGAAAAAAAGCAAGTTACAAAATAGTATGTGTAGTATTATCCCTTTATGGTACAATAGTATAGTTTGTGTACTATACTATCGCTTAACTTTTTATCCTACAAGCTTGCCATAATGCCGTATTAGTTCCAAGAGTTCTTTGGTCAGTTCTTTCAGATTTTCTACGTAGATGGTCAAGACATCAACAAACAAGCACAGTTTTATGTCTTCCTTCCTAATCTGTATACCTTTTCTTTCCTTTTCTTCCCTTATTGCATTAGCAAGAACTTCCAGTATGGTGTTGAAAAGGAGTAATGAGAGGGAACACCCTTGCTTCAATCTTAGTGGGCAAGCTTCTAGTTGCTCACCATTAATTGTGATATTAGCTGTAGGTTTTTGGTAGACAGTTTTTGTCAAGTTGAGAAGGTTCCCCTCTATTCCTAGTTTCCTGACAGTTCTAGTCATGAATGGGTGTTAGATTTTGTCAAATGCTTTTTCTGCATCTGTTGACATAATCATGTGATTTTTCTTTAGTCTGTTGATGCTGTGGATTATAGGTACTATTTAATTTGTATTCATAAATCAAGATATTTTTGGAAAAGTCACAAGACTTTGGGAGCATGAATCTCAGGATTTGTGCTCTAGTATTAGTTGCTGGGTGTCAGAAGGAACATGGGAAGAGACCCTCTGGTAATGAAGTGATGCTCTGTGTTGCTACAGCCACTGGTTCAGTAGTCTCTACACAATGCCGAGTACCTGATCTAGCTAACTAAATCCCTGTAAATGCTTTTAAGTTTCATTGAGCCCAGAGAATCTGGAAGGGTTGAAAACAATGTGTGTCAGACTCTGTGTTGATTCCCAATAGTAAGCAGTCAGGGATTACCATTTACAAGAACTAATAAAGATAAGAAAACATAGCTTTATAAAGGAATATTACAGAGAAATCACTAGTCAATGCAACAAGCTACTTGCAAAGAAGCCAGAGCAAATGTTTTCCAATGAAATAGAGTCTGCAGGGAATTGGAGAAAATATGACACAGTTTCTACTGTGTATCCCTTGAAACATTCAGGAAGATATTGCACCTGTGAAAGGTGAACAGACAGCCATAGAGAAAGGCCAGTGAGATCAGGAAAGATGAAAAACACAGTAGCAAAATTTTAAAAATCCTAAATGGAAACATTGAGAAACAGATTGAATGTTTGTTGAAACAAACAGAAAATCTGATTGGTTAAGAGGAGGATACATGTGAGAAGTTCTCCTGTACCTAAAAATGAAAGGCAAGGATATGAAACAGATGAGGAAGTGAAAATGATGAGAGGAAAAAAGGGACAAAGATGACAGTTCAGGGAAGCCTCATGTGTGTGTTGGAAAGCATAGAACAAACAGAAAAGAAGCATTAAACAAATAGAAACTTTCTTGAGCTACAGAAAGAATTGGACCTTCAGATTGAAAATACAAGGCAAAATTAGTTAAAGGAGCCCGACATTTAGGCTTGGTGTACTGACACTTTCAAATTTCAGGCATAAAGAAGGGACTCATGACAAACAGGAAGAAAACCCCCCACAAAACAACAACAATATAAGTAATCCCAAAAGAACAAAAAATCACCCTGGCTTCAGACTTCTCCACAGAAATCTGCATCAAAATCTAGACAACAGCGGAGTTGTGTCCCTAGAATTCTGAGAGAAAATGATTGTGAGACAAAAATAACTGCCTAGAGAAAAAGGTCAGTGCATTTGGACAGGTAAAGCGAGGGAACAGCTGAATGGTAGAAATGCAGAGGTGAAAAGGTGTTTGTTCTTCATGTGTGCAAATTTAAAAGCACCTCTAGCAAATGAAAATATTAGTCAAAAACCCCCATAAACACCAGAAAAGAGACAAATGCAGCAAAATGGAGAGAATAATGTTTCTGTGCCAGACAGCAGAAAGATAAGTCAATAATTTTCCTTTAAGGCAAATCAGGAAAAATCTCAGAAACGTGCTTGCCTGTACCTTGAAAGCAACAACAGATGTTGACATGCTGAAGTTTTGCATCCTGTCCAGAAAAATCTCAGGAAGCACCCCATGCGCGCCCTCCTCCCCGCTTTCCGAAGGCCCTGGGCACGTAGGTGTTGCTCGGGCAGCGTCTGCACTTTGCTTGGAGGGGAGCTCAGACCTGATGACTCAGCAGATGGAATGCTTAATTGGGGCGGCGCTGTCTCCTCGTCAGAGAGGGTGAGAGAATCCCATCTGGCTCACCTTCCTGAAGATTCAGTCTCTCAGTGTGCACACGAAACCCTCCTGCGCAGCCCGAGGAAGGACGCGATGGCTGAGACGTTGTTTGTAGAGCCCGCCTCGGCCCTGCTCACCTGTCCTCTCTGTGCACCTCTCTGCCGTCCTCCAGAGGTGTAGCCTGCACCTGAAAAGCTGTTTGGCTCCATCTACCCAAACGCCCATTGTGTTTTCCAACCTTTTCACCTCCGCTCCTTGTATTTCCACACCCATCCACTCCATTCTCTCAGTCTGATGTATCATGATCCTACCCAAGCTTCAGGTACACATTGTGCTTTGTAGTTATGCCAGGAGGGCCCATTACTGGAAGCAGCACCCTCCCCAGCCTGGTTGGGACACAAGGCCAGTGCTGCGACACCTTTCCCGAAGGAAAAGCCTCAACTCTTCTTCTCCGACTCCTAGTTTGCTATCTGGTGATAGGAAATGTCTGTTTCTTTTCTAGTTTCCCACCCAACTGACAACAGGCTCCCAGTGCCTTCCCACCCTCATCCTGTGTCCCCAGAACCGGGCAGTTGCTGTGGCCGAGGTGCAGCGCTTGAAGGTTTTGTCCTGCCAAGTTTCCAAGGTGAGGCAGGACCATGTGGGGTGTCCTGGGAACACGCCCTCACCCATCTTCCCACCTTAGCCCAGCAGCTGGGCACCCACCACTCCCACTGGGTCTGTCCAGTCCACCTCTGAGCTTGTCCTCTGATTTTCCCCAATACCGTTGGCTTTCCCTGAGTCTTGGGCCTTCCTCGGACACCCCCTCATCCCCCCTTTCTCTGCACTTTCCCAGAGAGACATCCTGCCATGTTCTGTCCTTGGTTCCAGTGTGATCTTCCCACCTCCGAGGACACAGTTCAGACCAGCCCAGTGATGAGACGGCTCCCTTATTCCAGTGTCTCTTTTCTGCCCCGGGTGTATCTTGAGGTCTCAGTGCCTCCTGGCCAAACCTTCTCAAGCTGTACTGCAGGGTCACCAAGGCCCACCCAGATGTCACCTGAAGACCGGCTTCAGGTCATATCTGAAGATAGCCTTGGCCACTGTTTCACGGATGAGTCTTTCTCTCTCTGACTACTTAATACTCCAATTTGTAAGCCACACGCTAGATTAGCCAGCAGGAAGTTGGCTTATTGTTCAAGGTTATGGGTCCCGAGAAACCGTCCTTTACTCCTCACCTGGGGACATGGCCAAATCTGGTTTAAATCTGGACTCTGCTGGCTGGAATGACCTCGAACAAGGTATGGAACTTCTCTGAGCCTCAGTTTCCTCATGTGTAATAGGAAAATAATAATACCAAGTTCTGGGGCTGTTGTGAGAATTAAATGGGGTCAAAGTATAAGAACACCGGAAAGACTCAATCAACGCCCCTTCTCTTTCTTTCCCTGCCGAGTCCCGGGAGCCCACATCTGTCTATTCAGGCAGGGACCCAGAGACATCAGCCTCTATTTTTAAACATAGATCAACTTTGATGAGAAGCTGTTATATATTTGCAGAATGTCGTTACGCGTAAGGCAGAAACAATTACCTTAGCGTGCTTGGCAAATACTCCTTTTTTTTTTGCGTTTCCTGAGACGTTGTCCTGGGTAATCCAAAGTGGAAAATTACCTAGCTGAGATGTTTATGTAACAGATTCAGAGAGCAAGCAAACTCTGCTCTGGCCTTTTATGCCATTTGAAATAGGACATCATGAGGTTTATCGAGGCAGTTGATTTGGAAACATTTCGTAGTTAAAGAAGGTACAGAAATTGGTTATATTTAAGAGGATGGCACATTAGATGGTCATTAAGAGGCAGAGGACCAGAATGGTTTTCAAATATCATGGGGACGGATGCGTGACCCTCTCAATGAGAAACAAGAGGGCAAATGAAGATGGATTTCTGACTCGTGGCTCTCGGCAGTCAGAAGATGCTCAATTTAAACGGGAAAGAAAAGAACAGCTACAACGTAGACTCCAGTGGACATTTCTTCACATCCTCCTGTGAGAAAACAACTTCACACCATGCACTGTGCTGTCAGAGTCAAGTCAGGCCCTGAGCTATTGACCTGACACTTATGGAGAGGTTGCTGGCCTTTGACTAAAAACCCCAAAGAAGTTTCAGCACCAATTGTCCTCCCCTGCCCCTCGGCGGCGCCGAAGCTGGGCTCTGATTATAGTCTCTGTTTTTTTTTTTTTTTTTTTTTTAAAGAAAGCAAAGTTACCGACATAAAATGGGGCAAGTTCCTGAGAATTTGAGACGGAGCCTTAGAGGGGCCGCATTCACTGAGCATTTAATCCGTAATCCATGCAACTCAGAGAGAGAGGGAGAAGCCACAGCCACTAAGCACAGACACTTCATTGCGCAGAGAAAACAGTGCTGTCCCCGGGGCCGGAGGCCAGGGAAAAACCGGTAGAACCACAAACAGCCTTTTGTTGTTCTGGGCGAACTCTCTGTAAGAGGATGAAACACAGAACAAGAGTGGGTGTTAAAGGACGGTGTCGGCCTGTTCCTTAGACTGTCATCCTGAGGCTGACGGGCAGGGAGCCCTCCCCAGGTAAGCGACTTAGTCTGAGCTTTTCAGTGAACTGAGAGGGGACACTGCATGGAGTCCATTCAGAAGGAGGCCGAGGAGAGCATAGTTTAGACCCTCTGAACCTGCCAACAATGGGGAAAGTGCTAATCAGGATCTCCAGTGCTTTCCAGCCAAGGCAGCAGTGTCCCCACCTGTCCCCATTACCAGATCTAATGAGCGAACTTAGGTCCTTCCATAAAGATTTATTATATCCAAGGCCATGAGAAGTTTATCATGATTATTTAATTTTTAAATTGAAGTCTAGTTGATTTACAATGTTGTGTTTGTTTCAGGTGTACAGCAAAGTGATTCAGTTATGCATACATATATATCTTTTTTTTTCAGATTCTTTTCCCTTATAGGTTATTATAAAATATGAGTACAGTTCCCTGTGTTATACAGTAGGTTCTTGCTGGTTATCTATTTTATATATAGTGGTGTGTATATATTAATGGTGTGTATATATTAATCCCAAACTCCTCACCCCCTTCCCCCTTTGGTAACCATAAGCTTGTTTTCTTATTTTTTAAAAAACTTTATTGAAATAGAGTTGATTTACAATGTTGTGTTAATTTCTGCCATACAGCAAAGTGATTCGGTTATACATATATATATTCTTTTTTACTATGGTTTATCACAGGATATTGAATACAGTTCCCTGTGCTATACAGTGGGACCTTGTTTATCCATTCTAAATATAATAGTTTGTATCAGCTAATCCCAAACTCCCAGTACATCCCTCCCCCACGCCCCCTCTCCCTTGGCAACCACAAGTCTGTTCTCTATCTCTGTGTGTCTGTTTTTGTTTTGTAGATAAGTTCATTTGTGTCATACTTTAGATTCCACGTATAAGTGATATTATATGATGTTAGTCTTTCTCTTTCTGACTTACTTTGCTTAGTATGACAATCTCTAGGTCTATCCGTGTTGCTGCAAATGGCATTATCTCATTCTTTTTTATGGCTGAGTAGTATTCCATTGTGTGTATATATATATATATATATATATATATATATACCACATCTTCTTTATCCATTCATCTGTTGATGGACACTTAGTTTGTTTCCATGTCTTAAGGCCATGAAAAGTTTAAAGAAAGATTAGAATTTCATAGAGTCCAGAGTAACTTCTTGGAAGTTTTTTTTCCTTTGACTTGTATAATACGGCCAGTGTCTTCTCTCTTTAGCCAAATATCCTCTGTCAAGACAGATTTAGAAAGGCAAGTCTTAGGTTTACTATAACACAGAATACGTTGACTTTAACATATCGGCAACACATTGCGGGGACGTGGACAGGAAGAAATTTCCTTTCTGGTACAGGAGAAATAAGAATATAGGAGAAGGTCACTGAAAAGAGGTTTTGACTCTTCTTTATTTTTTTTAGGAGAATATTTCTATTTATTTATTTAGGCTGCTCAGGGTCTTCGTTGGGGCATGCAGACTCTTAGTTGTGGCATGCATGCGGGATCTAGTTCCCCGACCAGGGATAGAACCCAGGCCCCCTGCATTGGGAGTGCAGAGTCTTACCCACTGGACCACCAGGGAAGTCCCTTGACTCTCCTAATCTCAGCTGTTGGGTCAGGAGTGCAAGAGTACACTGGGTCCATTATGCAAAGGCTTAAATTAGGAGGAAAATGAGCCATGTGTATTTGGTGCATATGAACAACCTAAGGGTGGGGCAGGCCAGGAGAGGCCAGCTGCAGCATGACCTGGGGTGCCGGGCTGCCCGGGAGAGTATATGACCACAGGCCGTTTCTGTTGATGTAAAAATCTAGTGAGAAAATTTCCACTTAGGTCGGCACCTCTGTCTGTCCAATAAACACCCAGTGGAAAGCTGCCCTCCTGACCCAGCAGTGTCTATTTTAACCTTCCTGAGTCCTCAGGTAACCCCTCCAAGGATGTGACGAATGCTACAAACAGTTTTTTGCGAGAAAAGAAATGCATACACACAAACACAAAACATGCTGCCAGTGATTTCAAGGGATTTACGTATGTCCTCAAGCACTTCCGGGACTCCACGTCAGGAGGACTAACAAAACTATGACAACAGTATTATTCTCATTTTAAAACAGAAGAAAAGGCTTTGGGGTATGTCTATATGGAGAGAATGAATTCGTAAAATCTGTGGAATAATTCAAACTATGACTTTAGCGCATATAACGCAAGCTGGACTGAATCTTTCTGACATTGGTTGACTTGCCTTTGGGAGATGTAATTCTAAGAATGAAACGTCTGAACTCTTACTACCTTGACACACTGGGGAAGATCTATTGTGTTATGAATGGGGAGAAATTAAAATATAAAGATAATCTCCTTGAAAGTAATACAACACAGTAATTTTTAAAATGCACGAATGAATTCCAGATTAGGAAATGAATCAGGTGCAATAAATTCGAATAAACGATAGCAAGAGTAACTTTTGCAATGCTTCACCACATATACCAAGGCAGTCATTAGTCATTGTGGACACATCATTAATTTTGACGAAAGTGAGCTGCTTTGGTGGATGGACCCCTCAGATTTGCAGAGGTTTGTGAACCGATTCAGGTCTGTTCTATGTGTCTCTACAGAAAAGATTTCAAACTGTGCTTCTTGGAAGCAATCTGTATGATAATTGGAAAGACACAATTCATGGCAATCAAAACAGCCTAGTAAATATTTTGTGGTTCACATTTATTATGAATGCCACATAGGTAAAGCGCCTCTGTCTGCTTTGGTAGCCTGGCTTACGTCTTTGTCCCATGGAAATATTGAGTGTCCCTTTTAGCTCTGAAAAGTGCCCCAAGTGGATGATAAATGATTTGGTCCTTTTGTTAACTGAGCAAGTAGGACAGACCATTTCTTAAGGTAGGATGCAGATCTGTGTAAGTAAAAGGCAATGCTTTTGTGCTGGACTTATGTTCTAAATATTTTAAACCTGGTAATTTCTTAAGGGACCAATACAGAATAATGACATTCAAGAACTGCCCCTTTTAATGAATTTTGACCCAATGATAACAATTATGTTTTTTTGGTATCAGATGCCTCATACTCAAAACATAGTGCAATTAGAAGCATTTGAAAAAAGACATATTTAATGTGAAATGATGGACCTGTTTTTGGTAAGCTTTTTCTGCTAAACATGCCACAGAATTCTATGAATACATAGTAACACAATTAACTTACTTACAGACATTACTTAAGCCCTCCCTGCCTCCAATTTTGCAAGAGGAAAATAAGGGAAAACAAATACAGAGAGCTGACAATAAACCGATTATGTCTCAATATCAGAACTGAAATGTATTTTACTTAGAAATTAAAGCTAAGGTTACTTAAACTGTGCTTCTAAACTACAGTTAACTGCATCTGACTTTTATATTAGTTTCCCCTCTAACAGACTTCTTGTCTGTGTTTCCCAGGCTGAAATTCTGTATCAGCAGGAAGACATTTCTCCATTGAGCATCCTGTCTTTCTCCTCATCTTACTGAGGAGACGTCTATTGTTTGCAATTTGGAACTTCAGAAATTTTAATTATTAAATACTACTTTTGATTTAATTAACATTTAAACGATCAGTGCATTTACAAACGTTAACGCTCAGAAACCCAAATGGTACACAGTGAAAATTACCTCTGATCCATGTCGTCCTTCAAGCCCGGCTCCAATGTCAAGTTCAAATCTCATGGATCCTTTTAGAGACCTACAAGCAAATACAAATACACAAGTCTTATCTTCCATTCCCTCTTTTTTTACCAAAATGGTGGCGTGATATGCACATTGTTCTTCTTGCTTTTTTTCACTTAACAATATATCCCGGAGTTGTTTCCATGTCGCACCTAGAGAGTTTCAGCATGCTATTTTTTTTTCTTACAGCTATGTAGTATTTCACAGAGTGGCAAAATGGATGTATCATTATATGATCAATCCCCTTCTGATAGATGTTTGGGTTGTTTCCAATATTTTACTACTACAAGCAAAGCTGCAGTGTATCATTTCATTCCTCCGTGGGTAGCTCTGTCAGATAAATTCCCCAATAGAATGGATGGACAAAGGGAACTGATTTATAATTTTGATAGATATGGTCAAATTGCTCTTCCAAGGGACTGTACACACTTCACTCCCATCAGCTGCATATGAAAGTGTTTCTGTCTTGAGACCCTTGCCAGACGCCAGTTATTACACTTTGAATTCCAGTGTAGCTTTAATTTGCTTTTCTTATTATGAGTGACGTTCAGTGTATTTTCATTGCACCAACCGCCCTTTGTATTCTTTTCCATGAAGTATCTATTCACACCCTTCATGCCATTTGTCCTTGTTTTTTTTTAAGTCTTATTCTTTTTTTTTTTTTTTGTGGTACGCGGGCCTCTCACTGCTGTGGCCCCTCCCGTTGTGGAGCACAGGCTCCGGATGCGCAGGCTCAGCGGCCATGGCTCACAGGCCCAGCTGCTTCACGGCACGTGGGATCTTCCCGGACCGGGGCACGAGCCCGTGTCCCCTGCATCGGCAGACGGACTCTCAACCACTGCACCACCAGGGAAGCCCTACATTTTTTTAAACGCCCTCTCCAGGTGTTTGTTTCTGAGTAAACCAGTGTTCCAGATCACTGTGGTTCAGACGTGAATTCCTGGCACTTGGCCGGGACTAGCCTATGTCCTAATTGGCCCTAAAGACCTCTAAGGTTTTCAGAGCCCTGGATTATAAGACTCTCTGGCTCCTTGGCACACCCCTTAGCTCCCATCTATCTTTCCCTTAAAGATGGAGCAGGGGCTGAGCGTGCACTAGTTGTTGGAGTCTTATGAGGTAAGAGATGATTATGAAAGCAAGCTTTCTGAGTAATTACTTCTACGCTTGTGGGCGCTTGGTTGAAACATCTTTTGTTGTGGTTGTTTTGTATCAAATAATAGCTAGTGTTTTTTTCCGGCCCTCTGGCAGACTGTGTTTTCCAAAGATGGCCTTCACAACATTGCCCCCGCAAGATGTGGAGTCCAAAACTCCTCTCCTTGAAGCTGGGCTCCCTTGCGACCAACAGAATGTGGCAGAAGTACCTCCGTGTGGCTTTCAAAGCCGGGTCCGGGGAGGCCATGCAGTTCCTCCTCCATCTCTTAGGACCCACCCTGAGGGAAGCAGCCCCTACATAAGGGGTCCAATCGCCCCAGGCCGCCATGCTGGGGAGGCCGCCATGTCGACGCCTGGGTGGACAGTCCCAGCGGAGTGCAGCTGTCCACCATTCCCACAGAAACACCAGGAAGAATCCATTCTCATTTTTCACAGACTACAAATTTGTGTCATCCTACTCACTAAAATGTACTTGTAACCCCAAGTCCACACTTGCAGCATCTTTGTGGGCCTTCGGGGATGTGCCCAGAGTGGCAACACACGTGCACGTCCCAGCTGAGTCCATCGCACATGGGAAACAAAGGCCCTTTTCGTGGTCCATTCGTTGCTGCATTTTCGGCATTTTTGTGCTTTGTGTTGGGGATTTTCCCATTTAAAGTAGCCCCAAGCCTTGTGCTGAAGTGCTATCTAGTGTCCGAAGTGCAGGAACGTTGTGCTGTGCCTTACAGAGAAAAGACTCATGTTAGGTGAATTTCGTTTAGTGCTGTTAGCCGTGAGGTCAGTGTTAATGGACCAACAAGATGGTACACCTCGGCAAAGGAAGAGGACGTTTGCCCATCTTTCCAGAAGTTGTGCCAGTGTTCACATGTTACAGTAGGTATGAATTTATAGAAAAGATGGAAAAGTGGCTAAATTTGTGAACTCATGAAATAATGACTGATCACAAGCAGTGTAGCGGACGGCTCGTGGTGAGGCTGGCAGTCAAAGAATATTCAGGTCACGTTCCCCAGTGTTGGGAGGATGCTGAACCTGCCCCAGCTAGGGTTTGAGTGTTTAGAATAAAGACATACCACTAAATTATCATGAAAATTAATCTAATTAATTATTTTGAAGAACTATAGATTAAATAGTGTCTTTAAACAGAAACACTTATAAAACAAGGGTACGTACGTGTTGCTCAGTCGACAGAAATGTTGGGACCTAACCCTGAAATTCCCCCAGGAGCCATCCGTATCCAGGGCTCCTGGCAGTTTTATAAAACATAACCACTGTGAACAGTGAGCCTCAGCTACTTCTCAGTGAAGCTGCTCTGCGCCCTCCAGCCCAGGCATCGCCAGCTGATCACGAGACATCAGCTGACAGCGTGAGGAGCACAGGACTCTCCTAGCCAAGCCAGACCACAATTCCTGGCTCACAGAATCTGTGAGATACAATAAAATGGTTGCCGTTTAATCCACTGTGTTTTGGGGGAGTTGGAGATGCAGCAATAGGCAATCAGAACAGAATTTCGTACCAGATGTGGTAACTTTGGTAGGCGTCTCCTCTCTCCTTTCTTCTAACCCTAATACTGCATGTTGGGTTATTCCCAACAACTTACAGACGAGAAAAATGAGGTTTGGAGAGCCTAAGCAGCTCAGGGTCACCCCGGTTGAAAGTGGCAGCACAGTGACTCAAACCCAGCAACGACTTAGTTCAGACTCACAACCTCCCCTGGGGCTACACCGTCTGCTGAAATAATTAAAGTCAACAATCTGAGGTCATCATGACCAAGCTTCTTCTTTCCTGTTATGTCCTTCAGGTTGTGTCTCGATGATAATTAAGAACACTGCAGAATTTATTCCTTTCCGCAGCCCTTTTAGTGGAGGGTTTTAGCAGAACCTTTAGTTACGTAAGGGCTGCAGAGACTGGCATGGTGACTGGTGCATATATTAAGAGAAAGGTCACCTGGAAATAAGGTGTCCTGTAGTTAGGAATTGTTCAGGCTTTGAAAAAGGGCTAAGGATGGCTTGAGGGAAAGGTCCTGAGGACTGTAAGACCAGCCACTGGGAGGAAGGACCCAGAGAGAGTCAAAGCTGGGAATTATTGTACAACCTGGCTGACTCCCGTCCACACGGGGGCTTCCTGCGTCCTTATTGTTCACGGAAGAGGCTGACCACGCACTTGGCTCCTGAGAGCGAGGCTGCGTTACTTCAAGGCACATAAGGGCGGGTGTCTGCTCCAGGAGCGATCCTGGGGCTTGGCTCCCAAATGTTGAAGGGGAGGTTGGTGGATGTGCAGTTTGATGTGTCCATTAGGGAGCCTAGTCAGTGTCATCGCTGCGGACGGGTTAGGGTGGAACATGAAGTAGGGGGTCTGGGCATAGAGTGTGTTTGTCGTTTGTATTCCAGGCAGACAAAGGCAAAAGGGAGTTTGGCCGAGACACGGCAGGTGATTGCGTTTCCTTATGGCAGGCTGGGTGGGCAAAGTTGGATGGGAGCCTTTACAGGGCTGAGGACAGGGTAAGATGGTGGGAGTCCTCCATCTTCATGGTGTCCGTGTGCCCCAGTGTATCCAGCTTCCTGAGAAATCCGCTCAGCACGTGGCCAGCTTGGTGCAGCTGGCCCTCACGCAGGCCCCACCGCCGCGCCGGGGACAGGATAACAATCACCTACAGATGTCTGTGTCCTCATGCCCAGAACCTGTGACGATGTGACCTTACAAGGCAAAGGGGATTAAGACTGCTAATCCATTTATCTTAAAATAGGGAGCTTGTCTTAGATTATCCAGATGGGCCCAGTGTAATCCCCAGGGTCCTTATAAACTGAAGCAGCAGGCAGTAAAGTCAGTGATGTCATGTGAGAAAGACTGGACCAGCAGCTACCGGCTTTGAAGGTGCAGGATGAGACCACCAGGCTAGGAAGGTGGGCGGCTTCTGGAAGCTGGAAAAGGCAAGAACACGGGTTCTCCCCCAGAGCCTCCAAAGGAGCATGGCCTGCTAACACCTAGGCCTCGGCCCAAGGAGACCCATTTTAGCCTCCTGGCCTCCTAGATGGGAAGACAATAAGCTTGGGTTGTTCGAATCCACCATGTTTGTGATCATTGTTACCGTGGGGATTAGAAACTGATCCGGATTTTATTTCCCACACTTTAGAGATGTTGAAGGGAGACTTGGTCAACCCAAGTAACGTATCCAAATCAGCGACATTTACGGGCAAAAACCTGAGCTGACATTTGGTCCACATGAGTCCAGAGTCCGCACCGGCTGGTTCTCCATCAGAACTCAAGCTGTTTCTTCCTCTTGGAATTAGACTTGGCAGATGTTAGAGATGCCAGTGTGAGTGGGAGAGAGAGGGTCACCTCAGTGCTGGGGACGTGGCCTGACATGGGCGTGTGACATTGCCACCAGACCGTGTCAGGTGTAACTCAGTAGAAATGCAAACGTTGAGGTATGGGTGGGAAGGCTAAAATAATAATAGAATTAAGCTCAACGTTTTCTAAAACTGCAAAAAGGGCCGCATCTGCATTCAGCCTGGCTCCTTGTCCCAGGAACTGTCAAGGCAGAGTTCAAATTTAGGAATATTCAGAAACTGCTGAGCCAGAGGTCATTAATATTTATGAAGTGTCAGCGCCTGAGGGTCTGACACGGCGGCAGGAGGAGGGGGATGCCTGGTGTTGGTAGCTCTGCCCTCTGTCCCTGCCTGAGACGATGCCCCGATGTTACGTGCTCTATCCATCCCTGTGCACAGCCATCGCCAAGCCTTTCCCAAGGGGCCTCCTCTCTTCTCTCTATTTTTAAAAATGTCACCTGAGGGAAAGGTCACATTGTCCTCTCTGTCAGCCTCTCTTTTCGCACGGGGTCTGAGGTGGTGACACTCTCTGGGAAACATATTCAACCGATAAATATCGACATCATCGTATACCAGGCACTTTCCTAGCCTCTGGAGAGAGAGCCTTAAACAAAGGAGACAGGAATACCTGCCCTCGGAGAGCTGCGACCTCAGTGAAGTGTGACAGTCATGCTGGGGCATTCCTGGGATATTCCTGCATTCTGCTCCTTCTTGGCCCCAAGACTGAAGTTAAAATGCGTGTAATTTTCACGCTTAGGCATGTATTTTCTTCTCCCTGCCTGCTGTTTGATGGCCTTGTCCCCTCCACCCGCTCATTCTGGAGGTCTCCAGGAGATGCCCCATTTGTACTTTAAGAACCTGTGACTCGGGCCCCTCCTTGGCACCAGCTGCTTCCCAGCCCTCCCAGCTCTTCCAGTCCCTCTGCTGACCCCGTGGCCCCTTCCCAGGGGGCTGCCCCTGAGGAGAAAAGCCCTTCTCCTCTTGTGCGCCCCCAGGTCGGACTGATGGTGACGAGGACCCCTCTTCCTGTCTTGGGGCCAAGTCTCCTCCCCCGGATTTCGGCCAGATGTCTATGGACCGGATCAAGGTCACCTGGGCTGGCACAGAGTCTGCGGACTCTGATGACTAAGGCTTTGTTCCAGGCTGACCTTGCCTCCCGGCCCTCTTTGGGGAAAATTCTGTCCCAAGAGGCTCTCCTGACAATCCCTTCTCAGAATGGGCTCCTGTCAAGTAGTCCCAGCAGCTTTCTAGACAACCCTGCCTGGGCCCCATGCCAGCTGTGAATTTAGCTTTTCCTGACACTGTGCCCTCTCCCCACACCAGTCTTCTGTCCTTCAATAAATTGGGGGTTCCCCTTGTCCCCAGACTTCTGGACGGGGCCAGCTGCCCTGTCCATCCTTAACCTCAATGATTCTGAATGACACAGTCATTTATAAGATAGTCACTACTGGGAAGAATGGGCAAGTCCTGGAGGCTTAAATTGCACAGAAAATGTCCCTAGACTTGCAGACTACGGGAAAAACACCCTTGCCTTCTATTCTCAGATAGAACAGAAAGAATTTCTATACAGGAAACAGACTAATTCCCAGCCTAGCCCCACTGGCCTGGTCTCAGCAATCCTTACTGAATTCGAACACACAGTGTCGTGGCCAAAAGTCATTCCAGATTTACCTGAGCTTCCTGAAAAATGGTGAAGCTGACTTCATCCTAATTTCTGACAACAATTTGCAAAGCCCTCAGTTTTCTCAGTTTGAGGATTCTGCTGTGCCCCCACTCCCCCCGCCACCCCCCCTTGTCCCAGGCCTCGGCCAGCAGGGCCCTCCCCTCTCGAACTAGAAGGATGAGGGGATTCCAGAGGTTAGAAGTGCTCACATGTTAATACATTTTGTTTCTAAACTTTGCTTTTTTTTCCTTGAGAATGGAGCTGGTCCAAACCCTCACCACTCCTCACTCTGCCTTCCTTCCCCCCCAGGCACGAGATTTCCTCTGCCTCTGCTGCTCCAAAAGCTTGAGAACGAAGGTGTCCGGGGCCACAAATGTAGAGCTGGTGTCTCCTGGCCGTGGGCTGTCCTCCTGGCCCCCTCGTGGCCCTTGCCCTCCTCAGGGGCAGGGGTGAGGGCTGATAGAAACAGGCAAGATGTTGGCATACGTGGTGTCTTAAACACTTTAATTATAATTAAAACAGTACATTTCACATAAAGATCCAGGTTTCTGGCTTGTCTTGAGAAGTTGGACAATTCGGTAGCTCAGGGTCCTGGAGGGGCAGGCAGCTGGGGCTGGTTCTCTTGGGCGTCACATAGCCCACAGGGCCCACTTCACCCCCTTTCCTGTCCCACCCCTGCAGGCTCTTGGGTTCTCAAGCCCTCCCTTTGTTGTAATGGCTTTAGAAATAGCTTGAGTTAATTTTAGAGCTTCCATTCATTTCCTCGGGGCCACACACATTTTCATCCAAGTGAGAACTCTGTACCCAGATGAAGAAGAGGGAGAAGACTCTATTCAGTCGTGAACAGAAGGAAAGGGCAAACGAAGGTCGCCAGTTGCCTCCCTCATCTCATTCCCACTGATGGTTTAAATCAGGGAGAGACTCTCCAGTTGGTACTCCTTCCTCAGGACAGATGTGGCTGCTGACGGAGCTGGTGGTCCACCTCTTGGGCCAGGCAATGGTTGCCCACCATGCTATTTTCTGTTGCTTGAGTCATGGACTCGTAGTGGGTCTCAGACACCATTGGACAATGGCGGCCTCCCCCAGCACCCCAAACCAGGTGCAGCCTTCTTGGCCTGTTCTGCTGTCCTCTGTCTGAGTGGGCAGTTCCCTAGGCCCCTGCCCCAGGACTGGCTGTGAAAAGTAAGAATCTAATCCCTCGTGAGGATTACTTACTTCTAAATCCAGGTGAAAGCAGACACTCGATTACTTTTGGCTCAACTGCTCTCTCTTGTTTAGAGACACATGTTTTGTACAGTAGAAATCAAAACACTTCCATGGTTAGGTCATGCTGAATGGTATAAAATTATCTCTCATTAATAAAATGTTTTAAAACAAGGCATAGTCCCTATGTATACCATGAATCCTTCAATATGATCTGTTTAACTTTTTATTTTGAAATAATTATAGATTCATAGGGAGTGGCAAAAATAGTACAGAGTGGTCCCCTGTACCCTTCATCCAGTTTCCCCCAATGGTAACACCTTATATATTTATAGTACAATAGCAAAACCAGGAAATTGACATAGCTACAATCCACCTTATAATCTGACCTCATTCAGATTTCATCAGTTTCACAGGCACTCCTCTGTGTGTGTGTGAGCACGTGCGGTTCTATACAACTTTATCACCTGTGTGGATGTGTAATCACCACCCCAGTCAAGAAACAGGCTGTCCCATCATCCCAAAGATCTCTCCTGCTGTCCCTTCACAGTCACAGCCATCCTTTCCCACTAACCCTGCGCAGCCACTAGTCTGTAAATAACATCATGTTGTATGTACCTGTCTTAGTCTCTTAGGGCTGCTATAAAAATGTACCATAAACTGGGTGGCTTATAAAAACAGAAACAGTCCTAGAAACTGTGAAGTCCAAGGCTCAGGCAGATTTGGTGTCTGCTGAGGACCCTCTTCCTGGTTCACAGATGGCTGTCTTCTTGCTGTGTCCTCACATAGTGGAGGGGGCAAGGGAGCTCCCTGGGTCTCTTTTATAAGGACACTAATTCCATTCATCAGAGCTCTGTTCCCATGACCTAATCACTTCCCAAATGCCCCACCTCCTCATATCGTCACCTTGGGAGTTAGGATTTCAGCATATGAATTTTGGGGGAAACACAAACATTCAATCTATAGCAATATCCTGTTAGAGATGGGCTTTTTTCTTCAGTGTAATTGCCTTGAGATCCACCTGAGCTGTGTGTGTATCAGTAGTTCAGTCCTTTTCGTTGCTGAGTCTATTCCATGGTATCGATGTACTACCGTGTGTTAACTCACTCACCCATTGAAGGATATCTGGGTTGTTTCCAGGTTTTGGCTATTATGAATACAGTTGCTACAAACATTTAGGTACAGGTTTCTGTGTGGACATTCCGATATGACTTTTTGCTTTTCATTTCAGAAGGGAAATACCATTATTTTTTTATAGGGAAATTCCCATAAAGAGACTGACACCCGATTTACTTTTTACAATCCAACCCTTCCCTCCACCTCCAGCTTAGATTGATTCCCTCAAAATCCTTTTAATGAGCATTTACTATAGGCAAGATTCTCTGTGCACAGGTCTGCCAAAGATCCTGCTTCATGAAGTTTACATTCTAAACACACACACAGAGACATAAATAAGTGCTCTGGACAAAATTAAACTGCATACTGAGCTAGAGAGTTGTAGGATGGAGAATCACAAACAGAACTTCTAGAAAATTCTATGCAGCTCTGCCTCTCAAACTACAGTGTCCACACTCCTTGGAGCTCGAGGAAGAGCAACTTTTCTCAAATCTTGACATGTGAATGAGTCGCTCCAGGATCTGGTTAAAATGCAGATTCTGATTCTCTTGGCTGGGAGGGGGCCAAGATGCTGCATTTCCTACTGCTCCCGGGGGATGCTGAGGCTGCCAGATGGAGGCCCACACTTGGAGTGGTAGGTGGCAGACTAAGTATAAGATGAAGCCCTCAGGAAACACACAGCACATTAATTGCTTGATGGTAATCTTTTGGATGTTATTAAGTAGATATGGAATATATATGGAATTGGATAATGTGTTCCCAGGAATTTTAAATATAAATAATGAAATTGACTTTAGTCCAGCTCTTTAGGGCTGTTGCTCTAGCCTCTATATGTGTGTCCGCTGTTCTGTCTTTGGAAGACTTGGGTGGAAAAATTGAGAGGCACTGCATCTGGGCCTTTCCTCGCGAGCTTACTTGGGAAGCCCAGCCCTGGCTGCTGGCCATGTGGTTCTCACGGTCTGTCTCCTGTGCACTTGGCCGCTTCTGCTGAGGCTTCCCTTGTTCCAGCTCCAGGGCTGGAGCTCTGTGTGCCGGTGGAAGCAGCTTGCCTTTGGAGCTTGGGATGCATTTACTGAATCTCATCTGTGGGTCATATCTGTGTCTTTGAGGACCCTATTAGACTTTAAAGAGAGACTTGACTTCTAAAGCCTTCTCCTTAGTAGGGAATCTTAGGGTCCTCCAGCCAGGTTTAAACAACAAATGTAGTTCAATCTGATGTCCAGTTCTTGCCTGAGTTTGCTACGGGCTCAGTATTAACTCACCCACATCCCACACCTTCTCTTCCATCTCGTTCCTTTTGGATTTCACTTGGGTGATGCCCGCATGGTTGGGAGGACTGTGCACATTTCAGTCTCTGTGCAGATGAGATGGCCTGTCCCTGCCCCTCCTCTGCGGCCGGCCGTGGGAGGGATGAGAGCAAAGGGGGGGAGGAGAGCTGTTGGTGAGGGCGTGCAAGGTTTCTTATTTCCCCTAAGTGGCCTGGAGCACTCCGCAATGAGAAAAGCTCGGTTCTCAATCATCCAGCTTCTTCTTTTCTCTTGATATGTCATCTAAATCCACCCTTGCCTTTCAGTAAAATGTTGGAAATTAGATCAGTAAGTGGGAGGCTGTCTTTGCAGCAGAGGGACCCTGGCCGTGGAAGGCCTGACAGGGACCTGGGCCCAGGCTGTCCCGAGCAACGGACCCAGAAATAGACACTGTCTGCCTGGTAGATTGTGGATTCTGTCCAGCGTTCAGCCGGGAGGTGTCGATCGACGGTGCTGGGCTCCCGGCTTCCCTCTCCCAAGCGCAGGACTCCGCAGCCCCGGTGGACGTGGCGGAGGTGCCAGTCTGCATGTAGAGGCTCGTTTAGGCCCAGGATAGGAAGCTCAGGAAGACCTGTGCTGGCTTCCCCTCCTGGGCGTCCCGCCCGTATAGGTAGTGGGAGCCACACGACTGAGATGGGGCTGAAGCAACACGGGCAGAAGGGTCCAACCCCACTTCCAGGCCTGGCCCAAAGAATCTCCCCTGCAGGATCCCGTCCCCTGCCATGCACCTCCGCTACCCCCCCACCCCCGCAAGACTGAGCTGAAAAAATCCTTCACTCTCTTAAGTCAATAAGCTTCCAACGTTGTTCCTAACAGGCTGCCTTCTTGAATGACAGCACTGAGGGCCCTTCTCTGAAGTTGAGGGGCTGGATAAAGTGTGATGAGGAAAGAAATAGGCTGCTGTGGTGGAGAACACTGAGAGGTGTGTTAGCCACCTACTGCTGCAGCACAAATTACCGCAAACTTCACAGCCTGAAACAACAAGCACCTATCATCTCAGATTCTGTGGATCAGGGATCTGGGAGCAGCTTAAGTGGGTGCTTCAGGAAGCTTTAGTCAA
Source organism: Leucopleurus acutus (assembly GCF_964270905.1). Taxonomy (NCBI): domain Eukaryota; kingdom Metazoa; phylum Chordata; class Mammalia; order Artiodactyla; family Delphinidae; genus Leucopleurus; species Leucopleurus acutus. Next base: position 113,318,065 of record NC_139149.1, on the reverse strand, counting down.
GCTGTTGCCCTGGGCTGAGACCTCATCTTACGGCTCAAATGGGCCTGAAGGACCTGGTTCCAGGCTGACTCCTGGGGTTGCTGTTAAGCCTCAGATCTGCACGAGTTGTTGAGCTGAGGTCTCCCCCAAACCATAGTTCCTCAACTTTGATCCCCTGCACAGGGCAGCTCATAGCCTAGCAGCTGCCTTCCCCCAGAGCGAACGGTCCAAGAAGAAGAGGATGAGAGATGGTGTGTGTCCAAGGCGGAAGCCAGTCTTTTCATAACCTAATCTGAGAAGTGACGTACCATCACTTCTACTGTATTCTAGTCATTAGAAGGGAGTCTCTTATTCCAATCCTCATTCACAGGGAGGAGAATTAAGCTCCACATGTTGAAGGAAGGAACAGCAAGGAATTTGTATAAACTACTGCAAGGAGGGATGCTGGAGGTTGACACCATCATAGGATGATCCTAGAGATGTTTATAAAGGTATATTTCAAATACTATTGAGTTATATTGCAACGAATGTATAGTGGTCCAAATTCTTCGCTAAAAATTTTAAGGCAGGGCTTCCCCGGTGGCGCAGTGGTTGAGAGTCCACCTGCTGATGCAGGGGACGCGGGTTCGTGCCCCGGTCCAGGAAGATCCCATATGCTGCGGAGCGGCTGGGCCCGTGAGCCATGGCTGCTGAGCCTGCGCGTCCGGAGCCTGTGCTCTGCAACGGGAGAGGCCACAACAGTGAGAGGCCCGCGTACAGCATAAAAAAAAAAAGTAAGATGAAATTGAAAAACCCAAATAGTGAGTAGTTCTGAGGTTTCCAAAGAACACAAATTAAAATTTCTGGTGCTTCACTCTGGTCAGAATGGCCATCATCAAAAAGTCTACAAATAATAAGTGCTGGAGAGGGTGTGGAGAAAAGGGAACCCTCCTACACTGTTGGTGGGAATGTAAACTGGTGCAGCCACTGTGGAGAACAGTCTGGAGTTCCTTAAAAAAGTAAAAATAGAGCTACTATACGATCCTGCAAAGCCACTCTTGGACGTATATCCAGAGAAAACTCTAACTTGAAAAGATACACGCACAACACTATTCATTGCAGCACTATTTACAATAGCCAAGATATGAAAGCAACCTAAGTGTCCATTGACAGATGAATGGATAAAAAAGATGTGAGATATATATATATATATATATATATATATATATATATATATATATGGTGGAATATTACTCGGCCATAAAAAAGAATGAAATAATGCCATTTGCAGCAACATGGGTGGACCTAGAGATGATCATACTAAGCAAAGTAAGTCAGAAAGAGAAAGATGAAGTTATGAAAAATGAAAAAAAAGATACAAATGAACTTATTTATAAAACAGAAAGAGATTCACAGACTTAAAAAACAAACTTAGGGTTACCAAAGGGGAAAGGTGTGGGGGGGAAGGATAAATTAGGAGATTGGGATTAGCAGATACACACTCCTATATATAAAATAGATAACCAACAAGGACCTACTGTTATAGCACAGGGAACTATACTCAATATTTTGTAATAACCTATAAGGGAAAAGAGTCTGAAAAAGAGTATATATATAAAACTGAATCACTGTGCTGTATATCTGAAACTAACATGATATTATAAATCAATTCTACTTCAATAAAAAAATCAGTCTGAAAAATAATTTCTGGTGCTTATAAACATATCTGTCTTTGGAGTTTGTTCTATACTCATACCTCCACAGCCTGGCCTGGGAGAGTGGGTCAGGTCATACTGCAAAGCACTTTCCTTCCAAAACATTCTTAGTGAAGGGATGAAAGGCACAGGGCAGAGCCCACTGTCCAGAAGCTGAGTGGGGTAATGAGAATGAATTGGGATTCCCAGATCTTGGGTGAGCTGAAGAGAGGTCGCCATGATCTGAGTGGGCAGAAGAATCCTCCAAGGATACAACGAAGGTCAATTCCAAACCCTGGGTAGGGCTGGAGACTCCTAGGAGAATAGAAGCCTACCTGAGCTGTGGCCAGCGGGCACCCAACTTAGGGCTGGTGACTCTGTGAAGCATTTTGAAATTTATAATCCTATTTTACCATAGGATTTGTTATCCCCAATTTGCAGATGGAGAAATTGAGTGTCAGAACAATGTTGTAGCATCTTTGCCTGAGTAAGGAGGAAACTTGGGACTTGGTCTCTGATCCAAACCTGGGCACCCAGCAGAAAATCCTACCCCCAAGGGGATGGTATTAAGAGGTGGAGACTTTGGGAGGTGATCGGTTGTGAGGGTGGAGCCCCCATGAATGGGATTAGTGCCCTTTACAAAAGAGACCCACAGAACTTCCTCACTCCCTCCACCACGTGAGGACAGAGGGAGAAGACACTGGCTATGAACCAGAGCAGCCCTTCACCAGAACTTGGTCATGCAGCCATCTTGACCTTAGACCTCTAGCCTCCAGAACTGTGAGGAATACATTTCTGTTGTTTATGGGCCACCTAGGCTGTGGAATTCTGTTATAGCAGCCTGAACGGGCTAGGATATCCACACATGCAGGTTGATATTTGGGCTTTCGTCTGCTCTCACCAGCAGAAGAAGTCACTTCCCTGACCAGCCCAAAGCGGTCACGGGACCCTGGTCAGTCACTGTGCTAAAGGTCCTCCTCTTGAGTCCTTCTCTCTCCTTCCTGCCACCCTGAAAGGACTGGCCAGGTGTCAGGGTCCAGGCCTGCTAGCCCTCCACGGCCTTCCTTCTCTCATTCTCCCTTCTCTGCAGGACATTTGGCTGGTCCCAGGGTCTAGATATAAGCCTAATCCAGACATTTAATTTTAACTCTTACCTGAGTGGCCTGAGTGGGAGTATCTGATGCGTCCTCATCTGAGAAGTGCGGCCACATCACGGGGTGTATCACCTGAGAGTGTCACACAAAGCCCTTGGAACAGACCAACCCAGAGTGAGTCCTGAGGGGCTCTTAGGCATATTGAGCAGCTCTTGGTACCGTCATGTTTCCTCTTTGGCCATTGCTTTTGAGTTTGGCCTCACAAGGAGGGAACCTCACGGAGAGCAGGTGGTGCTGGCATCCTCCAGCCCCTGATCTCGGCGACAGACCCAAAAAACCCCCTCAGGAGTCAGCACCTGGGTCTGTGCACCGAGGGCCCACAGCGAGCCTCCGTCTGGCCTGGGGTTCATCAGCAAGACTAGGTTTAATGAAAGAGGGAAGCTAACGATGGAAACTGACATATTAGAGCACACAGCTCCTAATTCTCACTGTAAACTCATGCATTGGGAGCACAGGGGCTCAGGGAGGTGACATCACCTTGCCCAATGTCACCAGCCATCGTCACACCCCCTCCTCCCAGCAAAGCTCCCGTTCTTCCCATCACCCCAGGCGCCACATGCGGGGGGCGGCTGCCGTCTCTTCTGTCTGTAAAATGCCTGCTCTCTCTCTTTCTTCCAACGGTAAAATATTCCTCTGCGGACAGAGGTAATGAAAACTTTCTGCATTTTGATGTTATACCTCTTTACTCTTTTGAAATACCAGGCTTTTTGCTATTTTTGCTTTTCGCCAAAATATTATGTAAAGGTCTCCAAATGTTTCAGGACTCTGATTGTCCCAGAGGTGGATTTGGGATCGATGACATAAGTAGAGTCTGGTTCTTCCATCCAGACAAATCTTTAGCGCTTTTTCACCTGAGGTTCCTATTTGCTTATATTCATATTTGCTCCCCTTCCTTCCCATACCCATTTCTTTTGCAGGCTTGCAATCTCATGGTCATGTATTATTGTTCATGAACAGCTGTCTCCCCATCCCCCAAAAGTTCACTCCTTTGGTTGACTATTTGTGCTCCTGCAAAAAGGATGCATGAAAAGTAACATGCCATGTGCAAAAGATGCTCATCTGTATTTACATTTATGCCTCTGAAAATTTCAAGGCAAATTAAACGTGAAGTTAGGAAAACGATAGCTCCCTATCAGTGGGATAATGTAGGGCCACTGCAAGACAGCGCAGTGGAAAGCACCTAAGACAGGTGAAATGTGCAGGATCCTGGAGGGGGCGCCTCCCTGCCCTCCAGTATGGAACGTTCTGTATGAGTCACGTTCAATAAGACAACCTTTTAATGAACACGTACTATGTGCCAGGCCCAGTGTGAGGTGTTTTCTTGTGCCTTTCTCACTAATGCTTGTGGCAAACATAAACTAGGCATCATGACTTCTTAGACGGAGGTGTCCCAGCCAGAGGTCCATGTTGGGGTACTGTGGAAGGGATTTGGGTTACAGGACACTGAGGCCTGTTCCAATTTGGGATTCCATGAGCCACCATAACTCTTATGCTTGAATCCCATTCATCCTTTTCCCAGGAGCAGGATTCCAGGCACCTCTTCTCAGACCCCTCTTTGCTCTTGTCACAGTCCTGGTGGCAAAGCCGCTCTCATCCAGTGAAACCACAGGACGGGTCTGGAGAGTTGGCCAAAGTTCATAGACCAAGACATTCCTTCTTTCTGTAATTATTTTTAAAAATTTAAATAGGCAATATGTACCAAATTCAGAAGATATAAAAGGGGCAGAGAGTAAATTTCAGGCCCCTTCTACTGGCCCCAGTCGCCCTGTTTCCTGTCCCCACTGGCAATCACTGTATTCCGTTTCTTGCATCATCTTCTAGAGATGGTCCGAGTATAAAGAAACGCATCCTAAGCATGAATCTCTTCACCCCTCTTTGTGTACCCACAACTCCTCATACTTTCCGGACACCTTTCCTACTCTGACACTTAGGGCTGTCTCTTAGCATTCATTTCACATCAGTCTGCTTCCCTCTTCTTTAAAAGGTTGCACAGATTTCATTTTACGTGACTTTATTTGAATATTCTTTCTTCAAGAATATTTAGTTGTTTTTTTCCCCAATTTTTCTCAACACAAATAATGCTACAGTGAATGTGCCTGGACATGTATCATTTCAACAGACGGGTATATGTGTTCCATAAACTCCTGGAAGGGAAAGTGTCAAAGAACATAAGAATTTTAAATGTTGACAATCATTCCAAATTGCTTAGCACAGAGGTAGACACAGTTTTGCGCCCCCAGTGGTGTTTGAGTTAGGCTCCAGACCGTTCACATTCTCGCTCAAATATGCAGCTAGGGCTGGAAGAACATAGGTTGTTCCCAATGGTATTAACCGGGGCCCCTCACTTCCCCTCCATGAACCTTGGTTTCCGGAGCCATCAAAAGGTAATGCCACCCACCCAAGCAGCACCACGGCTTGTGTAAAGACTTAGGAAGCGTTCATCATCTTGCCCTGTCAGCTCCAGAATGTTCAACACTTGCTTTGTCCACTGCAAAACTTCGTGGGTGCACCTGCAAAAAGCCTATTGGGAGTTCTGTCCTCTTTTCCACGCTGGGCTCTGCTCTGTCGGCTTAGGAGTCCTAGAGCATCCTCAGAAGCAGATGAAGGGGACGAGTCAGTGGCGCCACCTTTGAAAGGACTTGTAGACATTGTAGGTTGGTCTGTTACCCCCTCAGCGACGCAGGCTGGAAAACGGCCAAGGACGCACGAAGCTGACGGACGCATGGTCCTGAGACCTGGACTTGCCCGGGGATGGCGGCCTCTGTCACATCTTTGGGAAACCACTTTGCTGCCAGAAGACCACAGCGGGATCTGGGGACCACAAATTTCAAATTTTCATCTTGACCTTTTGGGGAGAAGAAAGAGTTGAATTCTGATTAAATCATTTTATACAGAACGACGTGATTAGATGAATGAGGTTCTGCCTGGTTTCTTGCAGATGTTACTTTAGCATTTATAAAATATAATATTTAAAGAGCATTTTTTTAAAAAAAGAGTCATTGAATGACTTCCAGAAGTCAATATTTTTGTATCTTCATTTTTAAAATAATACATAATTATTGTGAAAACTTCAATGAATATAGAAGTGTGTAAAGTGTGAAATTCCCCAATCTGTGTCCCCATCCCCAGCCTCACCACCTACGTGTAACATCAGGGGCACAGATATTTCTCCTTCCAGAGGCTTTTATCTGGGCATATTAATAACTGTGTATGTACACATGTATATTACTCTATATGTATAAATAGCCATTGCATAAAAATGGAACCTACTGACAAATTGTTCTGTAGCTTGTTTTTTTCACTAGCTGGTTATCTTAATAGAGGTCGAGGATTTTAGAACAAAGAGCATGGTGTCTGCAATCTACTTCTGGTCCTGCACATACAGGGTGTGGTGTGAGTTCACCACGCTGTGTTCACCAGGCTGGGGGACGGATCCGAGCCGTGTCCCAGAGAAAGCCACCGAGTGAGCCAAGGATGTTTATCCTGGAGGACAGAAGAGGACTCGAGGAGTTGGACAGTCGTCTTCAAATATCTGAAGGGTTGCAGAGGTTGGTGGACCCTAGAGGGCTGGGTCCGGACCAGCTGATGGAAGCTTCAGGGAAGCAGAGCCCAGCAAATCCTAGGTAGCATCCTAAGAGTGCCGGCTTTGTTTGTTTGTTTGTTTGTTTTTTACATCTTTATTGGAGTATAATTGCTTTACAATGGTGTGTTAGTTTCTGCTTTATAACAAAGTGAATCAGTTATACATATGTTCCCATATCTCTTCCCTCTTGCGTCTCCCTCCCTCCCACCCTCCCTATCCCACCCCTCCAGGCAGTCACAAAGCACCGAGCTGATCTCCCTGTGCTATGTGGCTGCTTCCCACTAGCTCTCTACCTTACGTTTGGTAGTGTATATATGTCCATGCTTCTCCCTCACTTTGTCACAGCTTACCCTTCCCCCTCCCCATATCCTCAAGTCCATTCTCTAGTAGGTCTGTGTCTCTCTATTCCTGTCTTACCCCTAGGTTCTTCATGACATTTTTTCCCTTAAATTCCATATATATGTGTTAGCATACGGTATTTGTTTTTCTCTTTCTGACTTACTTCACTCTGTATGACAGACTCTAGGGCCATCCACCTCATTACAAATAGCTCAATTTCGTTTCTTTTATGGCTGAGTAATATTCCATTGTATATATGTGCCACATCTTCTTTATCCATTCATCCGATGATGGACACTTAGGTTGTTTCCATCTCCGGGCTATTGTAAATAGAGCTGCAATGAACATATTGGTACATGACTCTTTTTGAATTATGGTTTTCTCAGGGTATATGCCCAGTAGTGGGATTGCTGGGTCATACCGGCTTTGGATCAAACTGCCTGAGTTCTAATCTTGACTCTTTTTTTTTTTTTTTTTGCGGTACACAGGCCTCTCACTGCTGTGGCCTCTTCCCGTTGCAGAGCACAGGCTCCGGACGTGCAGGCCCAGCAGGCATGGCTCACAGGCCCAGCCGCTCCGTGGCATGTGGGATATTCCCGGACTGGGGCATGAACCCGTGTCCCCTGCATCAGCAGGCGGACTCTCAACCACTGCGCCACCAGGGAAGCCCTAATCTTGACTCTTGTACCTTGTAGCTGAAACAAATCTATGCCTCAGTTTCCTCATCTGTGAAATGGGGTAAGCAAGTGCTATTCTGTGCTGATTCTGTGAAGATTTGTTGAGATGTTCCATGTAAAGCTCTCAAAATAGTGCCTGGAGTGGAGGGAACCCTCCGTCAACACAATTAACATGATCATACGTGTGGTTAGTAACCTGAACGTCCCTGAGCTCTCTGGTCACCGATCGCCATATGACCTTTCAAGGCTCAAATGAGTAATACTCTATGTCCTTAGCTAGTATGGCTTTAGAAAATCCTGTCTTTTACCACATTTCCTTTCTTGTGCATTTCTAGGGAGATCCTGACTCCAAATGCACCTGATTCACAGCTCTGCTCTGCTCTTTCTCACCACATCAACAGGTTGTCTGAACAAGGGTGGCTTCCTCCAGGCTGGGTAGGTGTCTTCCCTGCCCTGCTCCACCCAAGCATGACCCCAGCTCCTCCTAATTTCCCACAGCACTGCAAGGAACAGATATCATTTCATGACTCTTACTCCATGGAGAGGAAAGCCTCAGGTTCCTGGTCCTACCTCTGGGGCTTGCTGGTGGCCCGTACAACGTCATTTCTGTCTTCCACACATGAAGCCCCGTCTCCAGGCACGGTGAGCCCATCAAAGCAAGTCTGGGTTGCTCACACCCTTTAAAATGCAGTGACTTGTCTTAAAAGGTCTGCCCTTTGGCCAGATCTGTTTCCTTCTTCTCTAGCTGAGGTCATTGTGTGCTGGTGAATCATCTCAAAAAAAAAAAAAGAGGCATGACTTGTAGCATTTGCCAATTTTTGTGACTCCCACCATAGTCTATTTCAAGCTACCAACAATGTAACAACGAGCTTACACAATTCCTGCCTATTTGATTATAAGTTCTGATACAGTTCTGGGTACAAGCCTGTGCAAAGCCAAGTTGGTTCTGGGCTTGGTATTGGGTACTGATAAGCAAGAAAACAGCCAGCAATGAGCCCACTTCATGCTGCACAGAGTTTCTGCGGCAACTCCTCCTGGCTTGGGTTCCAGAACTAGATGTGGGGGCTCGTGTGAGGATTTCTTTCATCTGCGTTACTGCACGCTGAGCCCTCTTGTCGTACGTCTGTAAGAACCCTCCCTTGAGTGGACCCCAGAGCTCTAGTTTGAGGGTGAGAAATAGTATAGCAGGGCCAGCTTTCTAGAATTATCTGTGCTATTTTTAATTTGCTGGGTATGAAAGAGAATTTGTAGGTATATGTGACCATCACAAATGCTTTCGGAATGTTCTGTTCATATCAACCATTTGAAATTTTGTTTAAGAAATCAACAAGAATGTAAATCCACTATGCTTCAATAAAAAATTAAAAAATAATAAAAAAAAAGAAATCAACAAGGAATGCAAGTCTTTGGAGCTCAACCCTGAGGTCCATTCTTATTCACAAGTCCTTTTCTCCTAGAGTGCAGACTTGGAGAAAAGGAATAAATGAAACTTTATTCTCACTCAGTATTTTCCATCTCCAACAGAATACACAGCAACCTCAGGAAACAGATACATCTGTAGCTTTGTGACGAATAATAACATTCCTTCCCCTCCCAGTATGGGAGAGAGTCACGGTCCCCTATGTGCCCCAGAAGGATGCCAGATGCAAGGGAGTTTCCTCTCCCTGGCTGGACTTTCAAGTAAAGTGAAGAATTCCTGGAGTATGAGTCATTCGTCCTGACTGCAGGCAGCACAGCCTGGCCAGGACCTCCTAGGGACCAGGGAGAGTGAGAACAGGCGGGCCCCGCTGTCCCGTGTCTCCGAGAAGGGCTCCCAGTTGCAGCCCATCTTCACAGACCTCTGCCCTCTGCTTTTCACATGACAGCTGCGGTTTGCAAAGTGAGGCTTAAGGACATGGGGCCACACATAGAACCAGCAACGCATGAACTGGAACTGCAGGAGACCCAGGAGAAGAGGAGAGCATCTCGCGTTCCAGGGCCTGGGCCTCAGGGCACAGCTTGAACTGTGTGAAGGACCCGCCCTTCTTTCCTCTGCAGAACCCAGGCCAATCCAGAGGCTCCAGAAAAGCCAACTTCCCCAAAGGAGTGAAGGTCTAAAGGCAAATATGCTCTGTTGGTGAAAAGGCCCGTTTCCAGGACAAAACTTCGGCATTCTGAGGAGTAAGCAAAAGGCATCTCCTTGTGGCCACCAGGCAGCAGCTGTGCCCGTTTGTTTTAAAGCAAACGTGTAATTTAGGAGGTGAAAACGTATGTTACCAAAGGAGTCTTCACTTTGTCAAGGGAGTCTTTACATAGAATTGCATAGGTTTTTTTTTTTTAATTGAACTATAGGTAATTTACAATGTTGTGTTAGTTTCAGGTATACAGCAGACTGATTCTGTTTTTAACAATATATATATATTTATACATATATATATTTATATACATTTATATATATATATATAATATATATGTATATTCTTTTTTTGGATTCTTTTCCATTATAGTTCATTACAAGATATTGAATATAGTTCCCTGTGTAGGGTTTTTGAGTGTTTGCTTCAAGTTCATTAACTCCTTGAATGGCCAGAAAAGCCTCCAGTGTCAAGGCCACTCAGGAGGGAAGGGAAAGGGCCCTGGACCTGCCCCCCAGGTCTTCCATCTTGGGTGGTCTTGACCCCGAGAGCCTTAGGACACAAGTGTGGGCTTCTCTGCCACCTAAGTTTGGAAATGGTTAGCTGGGTCTGTTTACTGCAGACCTTCTCAGACCTCTGCATATGAGCAGTTGCTTTGTGAGTGTCCTGGAGTGGGTCGTGCTTCAGTTCCCATGATTGTATTTGACTGCGTAATCCTATGCGTTTGCATCTCTTCTTGCCCACCCTGTTCTGAGGACTAGAGAATTAGGAAAATCTCGTGTCCCAACCACGTTCCATAAACACAGCTAGTGTTCCACACAGGACACGTTTTCCTGCAAAGCATGTTTGCAGATTATTGAAATGGGGAATAAGTCTCTCATGTCTGCTCAAGGCTTCTGAAGACTCCACCTGTGGAGCCTGGTGGCAGAGAGGGGGGTGTTTGCCGTTTGTTCCCATTTTCCCAGGGGGCTCCTACTCCCCTGAGGAGCTGGCCAGAACTTGGTGGGGACCCGACACCTGCCCAGGGGACAGTGTCACATTCACCACTGCATTATCCACTCCTACAGCCCCTTCCTGAGGAAGAAACTACCTAACTTTTCTCAAAGCCTAGTACTGTGTTGGCCTGGATTCTGCCAAACTGTGGCAGCATTTTGGCTTTGCTATGAAAATAAACACGGGGTTGCCTAATCGATTCTGGTGTGAAGGGCTGGCATGTGCTTCAGGGAAACTTTCAGCTAATGATCAACGATCCAGTGTCTTGACCTAATCAGTTTACCAGAAGCAGGCTTTGCTTTTCTTCCCCACAGACATCTACCCCATTACCTGCGGTCCTGCGTCCTCACAGTACTAATACTCTCCTGGGCTTTTCTTTCCGGAGGCTGCTGAGCGTGATCGGAAATCTGATGGCCAACCGTGCTGTGTTTGTTTGAAAAGAACCATCCAGGTTAGGATTGTTGAACATAAAATACACTTCATAAAGGCTGTGTGATGCTCTCTCCTTTGAGCCTCTGCGAAATCATCTTCTGAAGGTGATTTTGATGAACTTCACTCCAAAGCGAATGAAAACACACTTCACCAAGTAGCCTATAGAGTCAGAATCCACTTGCGTTTGTAATCTTAATGGATTCTCAAAAACATGCGTGAAGCCAAATTATAGAACACATTATTTTAATGATGTTTGTTTTTTTTAGCTCTCCGGAAACACGTTGTTTATTTGCAGAATTCTTAATTCTTTCTATCATCAATATTCAGAGTGAGAGTGAGAGTCTGTGAGTGTGTGCCTATGTGTGTTAATGGAAGAATAGCACAAAGAATGGATGTATCTTAGGGTTTACATTTAATTATTTGGCTTGGAATTGACTTAAATATAAGTTCCTCTGCTGAGTACATGGGGAATTATACACTATACATTCTTTTTGTAAAAAAATAAATTATTTTATTTTATTTATTTTATTGTTGGCTGCGTTGGGTCTCTGTTGCTGCACGTGGGCTTTCTCTAGTTGCAGCCAGCGGGGGCTACACTTTGTTGCGGTGCGCGGACTTCTTATTGCGGTGGCATCTCTTGTTGTGAAGCAAGGTGCGCAGGCTTCAGTAGTTGTGGCACGTGGGCTCAGTAGTTCTGGCTCACGGGCTTAGTTGCCCCACAGCACATGGGATCTTCCCGGGCCAGGGATCGAACCCGTGTCGCCTGCGTTGGCAGGCAGATTCTTAACCACTGTGCCACCAGGGAAGCCCACACTATGCATTCTTGATCCTTATTGCAATTGAAAGAGAAATCTCTCTTCAACAAGATTTGCCTAATAATCAGTATAACTGCCACAATAGTGGGTATGCAGTAACCAGCCTGCTGATGCTGGGAGACTTTGAAAGCGCCACTGGCAAGGATGGTGGCAGGATGGTGGAGTGGTTGGGGTTGAGCTCTGGCCCCTCTGTTTACGCCTCTTTGATTGTCACCTCTCTGAGTGCCAGATCCCTGTCTGTGAAATGATCGTGCACCGGGCGCTGGACTCAGCTCAGGGAACCAGGACAGAGTGCAGGCCCCTTAAGAATACCTAACAAATGTTGGTCCTCGGTCTCCCAAGCTAGTGAACAGAAGGGAAGAGGTGCTCTTGCCTTGTAAATATCTCCCCACCATCCCGGTTTTCTTACGCTGCTGTAACTTCTGTTATAAACACTCCAGCGCAGGGAGGGGAAAGACTGCAGATGCTCCCCAGTTAGCGATCACGTGACAAAGTGCTTGCAGATCCCTGTGTGTGAGAGGAGCAGGTAGGAACTCCTGTCTGGGAGGTACGTCTCCCGTCCTACTGAGCACCCCGCTAACCAGGGCTCCACGGCCAAAGGCTGACACAGATCCGGCAGCATCTCCTTCCTTCCCAGGACTCACTCTGTGGCTTGACATCTACATTGGCCTCGGACACCGAAGAGAGGCGCAAGGCCTGGGATTAGTGCTGGTCAAGAGAGGCGAAAGCTTCTAGATTTGCTCCCAATAAAGAAAACTCTGATTTCAAAACTGACAGCTGCTAAAGCCCCTGGATTTCCCACCCACCACATCCTACTTTGTTTTGGAAAATGCCTGTAGAGCAGTGTGTGTGTGTGTGTCTAAACTGTGCTAACAAGAACTGAGGGGGAGGGAGTCTGGCCCGGGGTGGGGGCAGAGGGAGGGCCCAGGAGGAGAGAGGGAGGGCCAGACGTGCTCAGCAGAGGCCAGGACCCGCGGAAAGCAGCAGCAGGGAGCGTCACCCGTCGTAAAGGCCTGGGATGATGTTTCTGCATCAGGGAGGCTGACGTTTAACGTGAGTCGTTTGCTGCCTCGTGGTGGGCCGCTACCAGTCTCGCACTGGGGGGATTCGGGGGACAAGGGAGGGGAGCGTGCAGCAGAGCAAAGCAACCTGGGCGAGAAACCTGGCGGGGGCTGCCTGGCCCTGATTTGGAGCAGCAGAGGGACAGGTGGTGATGGGGCTGCCTCAACAGGGTGTGAGACACCTCCTCCTCCACATGTCAGAGGAGGGCACCCCTGGAGAGGGGACGTCACTCGGTCAGAAGGGAAACACACGCCCTTGGCCTGCGTTCCTTGTCTCCGTGCTCATAGGTAATTTAGAATTTGACGGCCTGGGAAAAGCTACAGACGTGGAGATGCTCCTCAGAGCATCAAAGTAGAAGCTCTGGAGGTCTAACACTATTGGAATGGTTAATTAAATGTCAGCATTTAACAGTCATGGTCTATCACATGGTTGTCAAAACTGACAGTTATGAAGACTGTGGAACAACACAGGCAAAGCTCACGGTGGAATTTCAACGCAAAGCAGGGCATGAATCTTCCGCAAGGTGTGATGACCACGACCAATCTCCAGCAACATGTTACTCAGCAGCTACCATGAGCCCAGGAGGAATGGGCTCTGGCTCCTAGACGGGAAGGGCTTGCTTTCTTCGAGAACGGGGCCACTGCAGGTAATGGAGCAGATGAATGCCCAGCAAGAAGTCATGGAAAAATCTAAACTAGTGGCCCCCAAACCTAACTATGTAAGAACAACGTATGAATGTCCATTGATTTAAAACATTCCTACAGGTCACCATTAGGTAAGTGTTCAGGGAATCATTAAAGTATTACATGTACTAAAATATCATATTAAAGGAAGACAGAGGAGCCTTCTAAATTTTAAATAGTGTCAATTGTTTTTCTGTTTTATTTTCCCCCCGGTTCGTGGGCCTCTCACTGTTGTGGCGTCTCCTGTTGCGGAGCGCATGGCTCACGGGACCAGCTGCTCTGCGGCATGTGGGATCCTCCCGGACCTGGGCACGAACCCGTGTCCCCTGCATCGGCAGGCGGACTCTCAACCACTGCGCCACCAGGGAAGCCCGTGTCAATTGTTTTTAAGGATGAAAAAACCGGCAGTTATTAAAATCCTGTTGCATCTGTAATAGCAATAGATAGAAGTCATAAGTATTATTTGAAATGACTGAAATAAAGACATCTTCACAGCTATCCAAGAAAAGTATAGGTAACCCTTCCCTAAAAAGTGTAAAGTTCAGGGACATCCATATTTACTAAATAATTAACCTCTGTGTTGTAAACCATGCAAATCACAATTCTCAGAGGTTTATGTCAGAAAAACAAGATGGCCACCCTTGGTTGTAAGATGGCTACCCTTGGTTGTAAGGTGGCTGTCTCGCCCACATCCACAGGGAGAGGAAGGGGCCTGCCCTCCAAACACACCCACACACCCCATCAGAAGCCTGAGCTCTGCACTGATTAAGCTCGCAGACCTGTCCTGCCTAGAACAATGCCAGGCCTGCAGGAACAAGAGCTTCAGAGATGTTTGCAACCTTCACTGACTGACTCCGTGTTTACTACCTCAGCTAATCCTCACTACGGCCCTTGGAGACTGATACTGTTTTTTTTGTTTGTTTGTTTTTTGCGGTACGCGGGCCTCTCACTGCTGTGGCCTCTCCCGTTGCGGAGCACGGGCTCCGGGTGCGCAGGCTCAGCGGCCATGGCTCACGGGCCCAGCCGCTCTGCGGCATGTGGGATCTTCCTGGACCGGGGCACGAACCCCTGTCCCCTGCATTGGCAGGTGGACTCTCAACCACTGAGCCACCAGGGAAGCCCAAGACTGATACTGTTTTATCCCTATTTTATAGCTGCGGGAACTGAGGTTCAGAGATGCTAATTAACTTCCTGAAGGTCCCCGGAGCGAGTGAAGGAGCGAAGAACTCAGCGCGCCTGGCTCCCCCTTGCTCCCTGTCCCGCGTTGTCGGGTGGGGGGAGCGTCTCAGCATCACCTGAGCACAATGGCCGCGAGCAGGTGGCTGGCAGATTTCCGAGAACACGGTGGCGCAGGGCTGCACTCTAATCTGTCAGTGAGCCTGTGGGAGGCTGTCCTTCCCGGGGCTGCTCCTTACCAGCGACTGGGCACGGCAGCCAGGAGGCTTTCACCACGACCCTCTCTACATCAGAACGAAAGAGCCCTCCTCTCCCTCCCCACTCAGCCACAAGCTCTCGTTTGCACGGTGTCCCGAATCCATTCCTTTCTAACGTTGCTTGGCGACAGTGATGGTTCCAACTCTACGGCCTCATCACTGGGATTGCTGTAATTGCATCTTGAATTTCTGCAAGTTTCACGTTCGTGGTGATAACTTACCTGCCACTGTCTTGTTACCTCCATCTGCATAACTGGGACTGCAGCCCACCCACGGGTCCCTCCCAGGATTCCCAGTGACTGAGTCACACGTTCTTCTGCGTGAGTCTTTTCTGGAAGGCTCTGCTGCTCCCCTAGCTCATCCTCTTATCGGTTGGCCATCCTTCTCCCATGGCAGTAAAGCTGTGTGACCAGAGATGGCATCACTGTTGAGGCTAGTGAAACAGTTTTGCTTACATGGAGACCCTTGGAAGATGCTGAAGGTGTCCTCGCTTTGTGTTCACATGGTCATATGTATTTGAAGATTTGCTAAACTAAGATATTTTGATGACAATTAGTTAAGACAGCTGTCTGTTTCCAACTTCTCTTGTGTCCCTGTGTCACAGCCCCCTCATATATATATTCCACTATATATATATATATTCAAATTTACATTGTTGGTGACAAGCTTGTTAATGCATCTATTCAAATAATACTTATCATAATTTACTAGATTAGATGCTCTGAAATACCCCCAAATATCTCTTACAATCATATTTAATATAAATTTTATGGAAATATCTGCAGATTTGATAACATTTCTGAAAATGTATATGACATTACCAATGAAGATTTGAGAAGCTGAAACATTCCTAAACTATCACTATTAAAAAAAAACAAACCCAAAACTAGTTTTGTTCAACCAGGCTACAACAAAGACTAACTTATCTTTTTTTCTTTCTAAAGAAAATGATATTATAAAGTTGCTGACAGGTTGAAAAGGCAATGAGTGTGTACAGCGAAAAAAACCTGGAAAAAGAAAACCATTATACAAGCACGTCCAGTAGTTAATAAAATATTTTTATTCTGGATTGTGTGTTGTTTGTTGGTTATTTAACAGTTGTATTTTATTATAATTTCTCATTTCATTCCAAATAGGTATTTGCTTTTGTGTTCTATTATATTGTAATTTTGTATTCTTTTGGTGAGTGAGGGCCCCTAATGTGGAAGCATCAGCCCCCATGCAGGCTGGAGTCTCCTCTGTACAGTGGCTGGTGACCAACTGCAAGAGGAAGGTGGGGTCTCCTTCCTAATCATGTTTCACCCAGTTCCCCAGATCCTTGCAAAGGCCCTCCCAGAAGCAGGTCTTCTGGGATCTGCTTGCAGCCCTGCTTCTTCTTCTTGGGGTTGGGCTGGAGAAGAGAGATCTTGCTGCTCTCCTCTCTTCCTGCTGCTCTCCTCTCTGGTTCACCTTTCCATCTCTAGCGGCTCAAGCACAAAATCTCCCCCCTCCCTGTCTCTCACACAAACCACCAGCTCATGTCCATGCAGCCCAGGGATCCCTTGGCTCACAGCCTAGAGGAACCTGGCTCAGCTGACCACCCTGTACCATCCAGTTCTGATGCGTCCCCCATCGTTTCTTGTCTCTCTGTTATCTACTGCTCTCTGCAACCAGCTTCATCTTCCTAAAACACCACTATTCACACATGAGACCTGGACCCAAAGTCTCCAGTGGCTCCCCACTCCCCGAAGGAAGGAGTCCAAATCCTTGAGTTGGTGTTCAAGGTCATTCACAATCGGTTCTCTTCCTACTTTTGACTCTGAATCTCACTTCCTTCAGTGGACTCCTCGGCTTACGGCATTTATCCAGCCAAATGGTTTTAGTCAATTGGAGCCATGAAAAGACTCTTCTGAGTCTTCACTCACAGCTAATCTCATGCTCGGTGCCTTCTCCAAAGATGCGTGGTGGTGTGCTTCCCATAGAACGGCATGGAACAGAATGTCCACTCCCTTCTCTTGGAAATTTAAGATCTTTTATTATCCCCATGAATAATTTGATGATGCTTTTTTTTTTTAATACTCCACGACTGTTGTGGCCTTAAATGTTGCATTTAAATAACTTTTGTAATCTTTAAGAAAATCCATTTTATATCTAAAGAGGAAAGGGTTTTCATTGATCTATAAGGATATCCACTTTTGTCTGAGATCCTTAAATGAGTGGATTTACTAATCTGGCTTCTCAAACATTTACTGCAAACATTTAGTATTCATTTCCATTTCTTCAAAAATGCATCTATATTTATTCACTTTGCTCCTTTTGAAGCAAGCTTAATCTTCTAAAATCTTGCAAGAAAAGATAAAAATTACAAGAGACCCTTGGGGTACATACTTTTCCTCTATTTACACTTATACTGAATTAGATAGCTCTGCCCAGTATGTTTTCAGCTAATAAATGCTATCATCAATTAACCTAGGTATACACTGGAAGGGGAAAACCTACACTCTAGCAGTCATCACAAGAGCCTTGGATGTGAACCATCATGGCTAGTGTTCTCTCTGAAGGAATTGAGCTGTAGAGCTTTTACTCATTGGAGGAAATAAACAGGTTAGTGTTTACATCACAATACTCTGAATTCAGAACCCCATGTGTGAAGCCAGATACTCTAGTGGTCCCTCAGGGAATGGTCTAGGTGATCATGGATATAGCCTGGCCTGGGACTTACTGGGTTGAGAAAGAAAGAGAATGCTGATGATGGTGAGAATATAGGAAGCAGAAGAAAATGAAGGAGTCAAGAAAGAGCATAAGAAATACTGAATGAATAAGATCTTGACCTCAATTTGCTTTACCAGTCTAGACTCTCATTAGTTGCAACTAAAACAGACAGAAATACAACTCAGATTACCTCAAGCAAAGCAAAACAAAACCCCTACCCCTACCATAATTGTCTCATATGTAAAAGTCTAGGGATACCAGATTTCAGACACAGCTGGACCATCACAGGGCTCCGTCTCTATCTCCATCTTTTGGCTCTGCTCTCCTCAGGAATGATTTTATTGTCCAGCAGAACATGGTGGTAAGGATGGCCACTGGCAGCTGCTGGCTCACAAGGTCTTATAACGATAAGCTCTAAGCTTGAGATCCCTGCAGGAAGAGAGACCACCCCCATCTCCACCATGTGCACATGCCAGTTTTCATGCAGGATTCTAGTTGGTTCTGCTGGGTCACATGCCCACTGCGTGGAGGGGTATAATGAATAGTGATTGGCCAGGCCAGGTCACATGATGATCCTTAAAGCCAGGAATGGGATTCCAAGTGACACTGAAACCAAGTAGACTGGAAGAGACATCTTTCACCAAAGGAAGTGATTTGTGGGGAGATAACCTGTGTGCTCTACTCTGCTGGTATAAATTATATGTGCATAGCTTCTGTAGAACTGTAGCTGACCATTGGAACAGCCTGAAATTCCCCAAGTGGGGGCAGGGGGCAGGTGATATATTTCAATATTTCTTTAGTGGCCCCAGCAGGAGAAGCATACTTTTAAGGAACCATCCAAGAACCCTATCGTATCTCTTGAATTTTAGTTAAAGGGAAAAATTGGTTGTTTGTGCTGCTGACCATACTCTGTTCCTATGACCTCAAAATAAAGTTTGCTCAACAAAGTTTGGGATCTTAAATGTGAAAATTGTTAGGCATATTTAATTTGTTTGCTGAAAAAAGTATGATTATGAAGGTGTTAACAAAGGAATAATAGATCATTACATACACTCACCCTGCTTGTCTAGTATCTGATTTGTTACCTTCTGGGTACCTGGGATCAGTAAGAATAGAGACACTTTGGGCACAACATTTAAGGAGGCACTTATTCTCAGGCCCTTGCAAATGCACCATCTATACATGAAAGTGAATATCTCTTTAAATTTTCCAACCTGAGCACCTCTCTCTTAAGGAGGCACTGATTCAGGGGCTGGCTCTGCACTTGCACTCCTGAGACTGAGTGCCTCCTTAAATGTGCTCTGAACACCTGTTTGACTTTGCCCTAGGCTGGCCCCAGGCAGGGCAGGGATGCAACATAGTGATGACATGGATGCAGTGTGTCCCTTAGGCAAAGCCAATGTTTAAGCTGGGTTGCTCAAGGCTCTTGAATGGTCCAGAAAGGAAATCAAATCCAAATATTCCTGGACTCCAAGCCTGTGCATTTCAGTCCAAAAGCCATTGCCAAAGCATAGAGTGGGGTCCAATAACAAAATAAGTTGTAATAGAAGCTGAGTCTTAAAGATGAACAGGTAGGTATAGTAGCCAGATGACAAACAGGAAAGGCAAGACCTCAGAAAGATCAAAGCACAGGCTGTCCTGGGGGTGGAGGTCAACAGGATCTTCACAGTCTCACATTTTATTTGTTATATACTATTTCATCATGAGAATAGAGTATAATTATTTTTGGTCACAGCTTTATTGAGATATAATTTGTATAGCATATGATTTGCTCATTTAAAGTGTACAACTCAGTTGTTGACTATGTTGTTTAGCACAGTCACAGACCTGTTCAACCATCACCAAAATTTTACAGCATTTGTATCACTCCAAAGAGAAAGCTCATGCTCTTTACCTATCACTTCCAACCCTCCTCCTCCTCCCAGCCCTAGGCAACCACTAGTGTAATTGATTTTTAAATGTTTGCGTTATTGTTATTGATCATCTGAGTTCTTTTCACTGTTTAGCAATTGTAAGAAATGCTCCACAGGACATCTGTAAAGGAGGAATAAGTTTCCCCTTATAACCACCGTTGCTTTCTGGTGGATCCTGTATATGGAAGCACTTTGCACCTTGCTGGGCACCTTGCTGACGTGGGTGAAAAGAGGAAGGTGGGACCAGAATTTGGCTGTAGGAGGGGAGTGAATCCTGGGGTAATGGGAGAATTATTTTCAGACTGGGAGGAAGTGTATCACTAGGTAGGAGGAGTTGAGAAAGTCAGATGGGAAAGGACAAAAACACAAGAAGATTGAGTGGAAATTCTTCAATGGCTTGGTGAGGGGCCAAAGAATATTTTAAAAGCAGGGATGCCCACTTGTCAATTCAAAGTTGGCTCTGTGGTTGTGACACACTGTCCTGTCCCCACTCATGTCAGTCTTCTATAATTGCCATTGTACTCACTCATGAACTCTTGGAAGCCATGTGCATGTGTCTGTGCATATGTGCACGTAGGTGTGTCAATGAGGAAGACACTGAGGCTCCTGTCAGAGTGGACATGATGTTAATGAGGACAGCATGTGCAGAAGCAAGAGCCTGAGGACTGCAGTGACTGTGAGAAGGTAAGTGCCCTTAAAATTCACCAAGTCTTGGCAGCACTGTGGTGGAATTGAAGAATTCAATCAATGGTAATGTTATCCAACCAGGGCTTGTGTGCCTCCAGCACAGAGGCCAAACTCTGACAGCAGGTGTTTGCAGCAAAGTAAGGGTTTATTTTCAGGGTGCCAAACAAGGAGAATGGACAGCTCATGCTCAGAAGACCTATACTCCCTGATGGCTTTCAGGCAAGAGTTTCTGGAGACAGTGTTAGGGACCACGGTCATAGGATGTGTGAATAGCTCATGGACTTTCTTCTGATTTGTTGTTGGTGAGGTGACAGAGTGGTGTTTCAGGAATCTCAACCTTCTGGTTCTAACCAGGCTGGGGTCTCAGTACTTGTGGTCAGCATGGAGTCACCATCCTCCACCTGGGTGGTGGAGGGTGTTAGTTTCTGCAGAACAACTCAAAGATATGTGTCAGATTGTTATCTATATCCCTTCAGGAAGACAGGGAAGTCCTGTGACTCTATTGTTCTCATACTTGAGCATGCTCTCTGGAACTTGGAGAACGCATAGGAGGGTAAGCCATTTTTACTACAAACAAGAAATGGAGAGGTTTTTGTACCTGGGAGGGCCCCAAAGGGTCCTGCTTGGTTTCAGTTCCCCCTTTTCTTTGATATTCCTCAATCCTGAGGGAAACAGGGACAGGACAAGAAAAAGAATAAAGTTTTGGACAGAAATTTGTCATAAACTCAGCAAGGAAACTCAGTTTTAGGGGGACTCAGTTTCAATTAGAGCTCCCTGAGCAGTGACGTTCTGGAGTGGGCATCTTTATGAACGTATCATTTACTTTTAGAGATGTTGTTTCCAAAGGAACTTTTCCCAGGACTGAAATGGCTGATATAGAATGAATCAAGACTTTTGTGACTTGTGAAATGTGAATGATTTTCCCAGAGGGTTGCTCCAGCCTCCAGGGATGCTGGTAATGAATTGTATTCATCAACTCCAGACAGTCTCCAGTTTAGTGGTGAAAAATCACTCCTGGTTCTTGTCTTACCTGATGTCCCAGTGATAGACCCCAGGATATCATTCTAAGGTGGGACATCTCTTCTTTAAGGAATTGCCCTCTCATACAATGTAAGGTCCCAGTAGAGTAAGCGGCAGAATTAAGATGACAAATCAGGATTTTAGACTCCTGGCCATTTGTGAGTTCTCTCAGCTCTACTTCTCAGATACAATTAAGCTCAGAATGTCTGGAGAGAAATGTTTAGAAAGAGGGAAATAGTTTGGAGGGGATTGTATCTCGACAGGAGAAATAAAAAGACACAAAGGTCCAAGTGCATCAGAGTTGGTAATGCTCCTAAAAGTGGCTCTCGCTGTAGGAAATGATGTCATTTTTAGACAAAAGGACATAAGTATTTCCACATCTCTAAACTTAATATCATAAACTAGGAAAGTGAAGAATGTTGAAGGCGTCTGTACACTTGCCTTCATACTGTTGATTAATAAGCTTTTGAGACAGTAACTTGAACTTAATCACATATCATAGTTTATTCTTTGCAGGAAGTTCTTTTTAGAATGTAACAAATGCCGAAGGAAGAATTATACTATTAATAGAACAGTGCCTGGCACAGAGTAGGTGCTCAAGAAATAATTAGTGAAGCAGTAGATGAATAGAGGACAGATGTAACCAAAAATCAAAATTACATTCATTTCTCAAGTCAAGGATGAACTTTCAATTAAGCAACTTTGGTTATGATTTCTTTGGCTGTTCCTGGAGATTTCTGTGTGTATATGTAGTGTTTTTTTCTTCATTTAGAAGACTGGGCTCTTTCTGCAGCCCAGTTTGATGGTCTTGATTTAAATAATACCAATAACAGGCATTTTTGAGGAAGTCAGTTGACAACACATATGCTTATACATATGCAATGAGATCGCATTATTAATAAAGCCTTATGTATAAATGCCACACAAACACACCTAATTTATTCTGTACCTGGCAGTGGGTTCCATGTTATGACACTGTCTTACAGTCTCATACTCCTGGTGTGCAGACGCTTTTAGTACAATTCCCGTGTGGGAATCATGGAAATATTATAATTTCTATGCACAGACTAATGTCAATACATTTGCATGTAAGTCTTCAAGTGTGCCACTAAATCACTTCCTTCCTTTTTAGACATATTTTTCTCATCTGGATTTGATTAGATTTGCTCTCACATAAGCATCTGAGGAATGAGTCTGGACATTGCTAAACAGGGCTGCTAGCAGGGGAGGAGAGGAAGCATAACGCCGATCATTAATTGTGTGGGCGTTTGGTTGGGAAAAACCAGCTGGTGGAACAACGGTACTACATCTGGTTCACAGACATGGGCAGTGACCCCAAGGTCTGGCCAAGGAGCAGTCACATGCCTTTGGTGACTTCTTGTTTACTCTCAGAGTTTAACTGTGACTTGAAATCCATTCTTTGCCAAAATTTAGATTTAATTGAACATGTCTAATTCTAATTTTAGAACTGAGCTTGGACCTTTTTTCTAGTCACTGCTCCAAAGTGGAGCTCAGGGGAAAAGAAAGGTTTCTTCAAGATCATCTCTCTCTTACAATATTCAAGTGCATCCTGGCTCAGAGGAACTGAGCATCTGCACTAGGTCAGCATCAGAAAGTCCTCTGAATTGCACAATAGGGCTTATACAACAAGGTGAGATCACGCCTGGGCAAAAGAAAAAAGAGAAGGGAAAACATTAAAGATCTCCCACATATGTAACCAGATTTTAGTGGAAGTAATCATTATCTAGTAGGAAAATCAGGTCCTGGAAAGCTTGTCTTCGCTTAACATTGATTTTTAATGTAGTTTGGACTCTGATAATATTACACGTCATTGAGCCTGTTGAAGTTTTCTTTTCTCTTTTCTTTTTCAAAAACTTTTAAAATTGAAGTCTAGTTAATTTACAATGTTGTGTTAGTTTCAATTATACAACAAAGTGATTCCATTATATATATATATGTATCCACAGACACACACACACACATATTCTTTTTCAGATTCTTTTCCATTATAGGTTATTACAAGATATTGAGTATAGTTCCTTTTGCTGTATAGTAGGTCCTTGTTGTTTACCCATTTTATATATAGTGGTGTGTATATGTTAATCCCAAACTCCTAATTTATCCCTCCCGCCCCCACTTTCCCCTATGGTAATCGTAAGTTTGTTTTCTATGTCTGTGAGTTCATTTCTGTTTTGTAAATAAGTTCATTTGTATCATTTATTTTTAAGTTTCTACATACAAGTGATATCATATGATATTTGTCTTTCTAGCCTGTTGAATTTAAAATGGTGACAAAGTATAGTGGAATAAAAGGACCCCCAAGTCACTTGTTTCATTTATTCAGTCAAAAAACATTTACTGGCCACCTTCCTTATGAGGAGAACACTGAGTCTTGTCAAGGCCATCTGACAGCTTTCAGACCCACCATCCCAACACCACCATCACAAGCACCATCATCACCATCTTATCATCATCACCACCATCATCACCAGCACCAACATCATCAGCACCGTCATCATTAACATGACCACCATCCCAAACTGACACCATCCCAGTGCCATCCCCTTCCAGCACCATCACCAACACTGTTCCCCTCTGGAGCTCTAGGCTTTGTTCAGACACTAACATTTCATTTTCAACCCAACCCTATGAGACAGATGTTATAGTCCCCACTTATTTTTGATGGAGCTGGAGGCTGAGAACAGTGACATTACTTGTGTGAGCCACGTGCTAATGAATGGAGGAAGCATGTCAATTCTACACCTCCCCAGATGCTCAGTTTTCTGGGGGATGTGCCAGGAGCCCACCCCACAATAATTCTGAGGATGAAAACCTTAGTAATAATGTGCTATGTTTATATCAGTGTTTACATATCTTAAAGTACCTTTACATTTATTACATCCTTTAAGCTTATAACAAGGATGTGTTATCATAATCAAATTTAAAACATGTTTTACTGGATATCTCAGTCCCAAAGAAAATGTGCAGTAAATTAAGCATCTGATAGCACATTTCCAAAATCAATCATCAAGTGTGATGTAGACACAGAGGTTATTCCAGGGCCTTTGGTCAATTCTGGATCAGCCTCCTCCTGGTCGCTGGCATGTGAAAAGCTAAACTGGAAAGTTCCTGTATTCAAAATGGCCAAAGTGCTAATTAGGGTTGGAAAGTTTGTTGAATTGGAAATAGCACTTTTTAAAATAAACATTTATACATGGGTGTCCCAGATAACAGATTCAATCACTGATTGACCACTTCCTACATGTCAGATGCTGGGCTGGGCTGTGGATACAAGATGATTGGGACACAGATCCAGCCTGTGATTACTTCCCCTCTGATGAGGGCCAGACACACAGGGAAAGTGTTCCACCCAAGGACAGTACCGTGACAGCTGCACCTCCAGACCTCCATGGGTACAGAGTAGAGGTGCCAGCATGAAGCCAAGAAACACTTCCAGGCTGAGAAGCCTCCTTTGCTGAGTCTTGAAGCATAAATAGCAGTTAATCAGGTAAAAAGCGGGACTAGGGAAAAGGTGCAGGCTGACTGAACAGCACAAAGCAACACTTCATGTTGGAAAATCATAGCTGGGTAATAGGGAACTTGTCTCAGTCAGTTCGGGCTGCTGTAACAGAATACCTTGGCCTGGGGCCATAAACAATGACACAAATTTCTCACAGTTCTAGAGGCTGGAAGTCCAGGATCAAGGTGCTGACTGATTTGGTTTCTGGTGAAATCTGCTTCCTGGCTTGTAGACAGCCACTTTCTCAATGTGTGCTCACAGTACCCTTCCTCAGTGTGTGCCTGTGGAAGGGGAGAGAGATCTCTGTCTTCCTTTCCTTATAAGGGCACTAATCCCATCATGGGGGCCCTACCCTCATGACCTCATCCAATCCTATTTACCTCCCAAAGGCTCCATCTCAGCTACCATCACATGGGGTCTTCAGGCTTCAACATAGGGATTTTGGGGGGTGGGACACAAGCGTTCAGCCCATAACAGAACTACAGGCAGTTCAGTATTTCTAGAGTGGAAAGCAATTTGTCTCCATTTGCCTTGGATTTTCCTGGTTTTAGAACTGAAGGTCCCACATCCTGGGAACCTCCTTAGTCCTGGGAAAACTGGGACAGATGGTCACCCTGGGTGGCAGGGTTGAAAGGAGAGGCAGTGGCTAAGTTATGGAGGGTTTTGTGTGTCAAGAGATGGTAGTTTGGAATTTATCTTGTGGGTGACAAAGATCCATCAGAGTGTTTCAACCAGGAATGTCACATGGCCAGGTAGGGACAGAAGAGGATTTCCTGATAGCATGGAGGTGGGCAGAGGAGAGGATTGGGCGTTGTAACCTCAGTGGGATCTGGCATTGGATTTGAGATGCCTGACTTGGCAAAGCAATTTGGGGTGGGAACAACAGGTGTGCAAAGGGTTGATTAGTCCATGGTAGTTTGATTTCAGATCTGTTACATTTAAGATGTCTATGTGACCTTCACAGACTTAAAAGCCCAGCAGACAACCTCCATCTTCCCAGGAGTGACTATTTCTACCAGTCTTTTAGAGCTGATTTGCCAGGAGTTGCTGCTCGAGGGCATTTCTTGAGAACCCATTTCTTGTGACCTATGCTTTATAATTAGGTACAACAGATACAAAGATGCAAAGACATGGTGTTAAATAGGACAGAAAACTTCTCAAGTCAGGAAAAGATTAATTATCGATGTAACATTAAAATCTAATTCTTTAAGGCAAAATTTTTCTAAGAGACTTTCTTCAGCTCACAACGGCTTGAATTCATTTCCTTTTGTGCAGATCAGCTGTGCTGTGTGGATGGGAATTCTACCACTGGGCAAAGAATTGGGTTCTGGAAGGCTCAGGAGGACAGGCCTGGCCTCGGCATGGCTGAAGAAAGCTCCTGGACACGTGGCCTCTGCACCCAGGGCATGGGAACAGACCTCAGGACCACCACACAGTCCAGTTTGAGCCTCTGTCCAACCTTGCCCTCTCCACCCTCCATCCTGAGCCACGAGGGTGGCACCCACGCATGGATCACTGCTCATCCACGGAGGTAGAGATCCAAGGAACCTTATATAAGGGGGACCACGTGTGTCACATACCAGGAAATGAAGCTGGTGGATTTGGGACTGATAATTGAAGGGGAACAGGAGATGGGACGCCCCAATGGCCACGTGAGGGCAGATCCCAGGCAGGCGAAGGTATCAGTGTCTGGAAGGGTGAGGGTTTCAGGGACAAGCCTGAGGCATTCCGCTATTCGCCTGTCACTATTGTCCTTTTGGAACATGTCCATCATTGGACCGTATCGGGGTTCAGCGAGGGAGCCCTTGCTTGCCAGGTAGATGAGCAGCCCCAGCTTTGGGGGATTAAGGGCTCAGAGGTTCCAGGATCCCAGAAGCTGAGTGGCCACCCCAGGACCTCTTCTGGGCTCTGTGACTGTCTTGCATTGAGCTTGCTCATCTATAGGGGCTGTGCCCACCTGCCCTCAAACTTCCTTCACTCTTCTCCTCCACCAATGCTGTATGATTCACGCGTTAAGCCTGCAAGGGATGGTTATCTAATTCAGACCAGCTTAGGTGTAAATGGAGAATGTTGGAAGGATCACGTGGCCTCACACACACCTGAGCTGGGCCTCCAGTGAGTCTGCCGGGCCATCCTCCTGCTTCTCTTCACAGACATCAGCCTCAGTATTTCACCCTGGAGATGGGCTTTCTCCACCTTGTGGGGAATGAGGCTGCTGACAGCTCCCCATTACCATATCCTGTTCATCTTCATGTCAGAAAGGTACTGACCTCTCTCTCCCTCTGACCCCAAGTTCCAAAGTCCTAGGAGGAGCTGTGATGGTTCAGGTTGGCCATGGGTCTACCCTGTGCTGCAGGGCTGGGTCTGCCGGAGGATAACAACTCCCACCTGTATCACCTGTTGGAGGTTGTAAAAGGACATCTCCCAAAAAGGAGAAGAGAGGTGCCGAGCTGACAAAATTCTAGGCGTGTTGGAGGTCTTTACAGACAGAGGGAGACACGCATATGCCAAGATGCTGCCTTATTGGGAAACTCAGGAGGGCAGCCAATGACAGCTAGTCGCTCAGCGAGGTTGGGGAGCAGGGTGTCTGAGGGTCTGGAGTAGTGCAGACAAGGCTGGACAAGCAAGCAGAGGTCGGATAACAAAGGCCTTTGGCCATTATGCCAAGGATGGCGTATTTTGTTCTATAGGTGACTCTGAGCTGTGGAAGAGTTGCTAGTAAAGGAGGGATAAGATCAGATCAGCTTGCTCTGGATTGGTGTGAAGGATGGATTAGGAAAAGGAGAAACTGAGTCAGGAGTTTGATTAACAACAGGGCAGACATGCTGGTGATTGAGAGGAGAGGGTGAACCTGGGAGGTAGATGGAATCAAAAAGACTCTTTAATTGGGACTTCCCTGGTGGTCCAGTGGTTAGGACTCCAAGTTTCCACTGCAGGGGGCATGGGTTGGATACCTGGTTGGGGAATTAAGATCCCACGTGCCACGCAGTGGGGCTGAAAAAAAAAAAAAGAAGACTGTAATTGATTGGTCTGGGGTGCACAGGTAGGGAAAAGGGGGCATCTAAGATGATTCTTAAGTAAGTTGATGTAACCCATGGCTGCAATATCTTCTACAGGGTGAAGACTGCTAGATTTGGGTCTCCAGCTCTGGTGCAGACGAGTGTATCTCACTGCTTGCGTATCATCTCTATTTGGGTAATGCACACACAGCTCAAACCCTGCACATCCGACTCAGCTAGCTTGGTCTGCCTTCACCTTCCCACACTTCAGAACTGTTCCTGTTCTATTTTTCTCCCTTCTGAGTAAAATCACTCCCATTCCTCTACTTGGCTAACTGCCCTTCAGCCACACAAGCGTTTCCTTGGTTACTCAAATGTCCCCCTGCCCCAGGGCCTTTGCATATGCTGTTCTCTCTACTTGGGATGCTGTGGTCCCCACACTCCACTTGTTATCTCTTCTGCTCAGAGAGGCAGTCCCTGGTCCCATACCAGTCTATCTTGTAGTACTGCATTCTTTTCCATCAGAGTACTCAGTACAGTTTAGAATCGTATATTTATTGTATATTTAAATGATTAATAATATCTGGCCTCCCTGCCAGCGTGAATCATCTACTTCATTCATCACTGTAGCTGGCACTCAGTAGGCACTTCTTGAGACAGTGGGTCTCAAGCTTGGCTAAAAGTTGGAATCAGCTGAAAATTTTTTACAATTCTGATGCCTGTGTCTTTCCCACAGTGTTTCTGATTCAATTGGACACTGGTTTTTTTTTGGTAAAGCTCCCAAGGAGATTCTAATGTTCAACAAAGTTCAAGATTGTTAAAAATTCATATTCTTGGACCTACAGAATTGTCTTTGTGGGTAGGAGCCACAGATTTACAGAATTGTCTTTGTGGGTAGGAGCCTGGGAATTTGCGCTGTGATAGACTACCCAGGAAATTCTTATGCAACCTCAAATTTGAATCCCATGGGTGCAGGGAGCTACACCAGTGTGGTTGTGGAAGAGACCTCAGTGGGCAGTATGGGGAGGGGAGTAGGGTGGATGCCAGCTGGAGGCCCCAGAGCTGGTACAGGGTCCTGTACTTCAGCTGAAATGACCAGCACTGGAGGCTGTTACAAAATTCAGGTGTTCAGGCCTCACTCTCACCCTCCACCCCCCACCTCAATACAGTCTTATGTAATTTATCTTTGGTGCTGTCCTGGTCTCGTATTGTTTAAAAACTCCCCCTGTAATTCTGATGCAGCCAAGGCTTATACTGGCAGGTAGGAGAAACACAGCACAAGAGACCTGAGCAGGTGGGATGGAAGGAGGGGGCTGAGCTCTGGGTGGAGCTGGCAGCTAAAAGGAGGTGGAATAACCCAGGGTTTGGAGACTGTGGCTGAACCACCAGGTTCTATGTCAGGAGAGTGCATTCACTTCTTTAAGCTGAGAAACAACTTACCACAACTCTGTGGCTTAAAACAACAGAAATATATTCTTTCACAGTTCTGGTGGCCATAAACCCCCAATCAAGGTGTTGGCAGTGTTGGTTCCTTCTGGTTGCTCAGAGGAAGAATCCATTTTATACTTTTCTCCCACTTCTGGTGGCAGCTGCCAATCCCTGGCCTGTAGATGCATCTCTTGGCTCTCTGCCTCTGTCTTCACATTCCCTCTCCCTTGAGCTTCTCCTCTGTCTCTATGTTTTCAATCTCTGCTCCTTTCTCTTGTAAGACATCAGGCATAGGGTTTAGAGCCCACCCTAAATCCAGTTTGGGCTTATCTCGAGGTCCTTGCATCTACTAAGACACTATTTCTAAATAAGGTCACATTCACAGGTCCTGGGAGTTAGGACTTGGAGACAACTTTTGGGGGACACAATTGAATCTACTCGAGAGGATAACGAACTTCTCAGTTCCCTCCAAATGGTGCAGATGACTGGTGAGGAAGCCCCTGGCAAGGACGGCTCACTCAGAGATCCCTGGGATGGGAGTAGGACCTCCTCCTCCTGCTTCAGAAACTGAGTCAATGAAGACATAGCACATGGTGAGAGTTAATGGTGATGGGGAGCGGGGAGATTCTCAGATTTGAAATCAACAGCTTTGAAATTTTACACACACACACAGCCACACACGTACACACATGCTCTGTTAATCAAGGTTCTATGTGGGTGGCCAGGATCCTGCCATTTCCCCTATGAAGCCATCCTGGGAGGAGGTGCTCCGAGGAGGTTATTCTTATGCAGATCTTATATTTAAGCTTTATTATTATTAATTTCGTTAATTATTTTCATATGAAAAGTATTTTATTCATAAAGGTGGCTTTGGACAGCTGCGAAAATCTGCGCACTTCCAAGTTTTAAAGGAAACAAAATACTTGGCAGACAGAAAGAGAGTTTTCCTTTCCTAATGCACAGAGAGGAGCAAAGCTTGATGGGTTTTTACTGCAGGGTGTGGCTGACATTTTTGTTTACACTAAATTGAGGAAAGAATTCTCTGGCAAAGCAAAATGCTAAATATGAACGTCTCCACGTAGGAAATCATCTTGTGGTCCTCCTCTCCTGCTTTGTGGTTAAAGAGGCCGTAATGGGTCTGTAGAATATTCTCTCACCCAGAGTTGCTGAGACATTATTTATCACAGGGAATACCTCAAATTTCAGGTCCTTTGAGTGCAAGAAAGGGTCAACATCCCCCTTCTCCACCCAGTACGTTTATGGTTTTATTTAAACATCAAACTCTGAAACATGTGTTTCCCTGATTTTGTTCAATGGGCTGAAAACTGTCAGTTTAGGTAAAATAAATGTTTTACATCCATTTCAACTGAGGCTTCAGGCAGCGAGCTGTAGGCAGAGCTGCCTGGGGGATCCAATTGCTATCCTGAGAAATCACACATCCCAGAAAAACCTGAACATCTCAAAACGTGTTTAAAAAAAAAGTTTAAAAAACACAAGAAGATAGGAAAGAATTTACCTTTCTTATCCAAACGTCCTTCAAAACCTATTTTCCCATTACCTTGTAGACAGTATGAATTAAAAATATTTAAAAAAGTAAGATGTTTTTCTTATTTTGAAAAATAATCCGTGTTTATTGTGGGACATATCAACAGATCAGGAAAAAATATAAAGAAGAAAATAAAATCATGAGAACTCTCACCTCCCAGTAACTGTACGTGTTTCCCTGAGTAGCTGATTTCTGGGCCCTTCCGGGCAAAATGAGCTGCTCTTGAATCCTTTGGGAACGGTTTTATCGGCTACGGCAGGGCTCCGCTGGGCTCTTATCATGTCGTCTCACACCAGCCTTTCTTTCCTCTCCCGCTCGCTGGTGATCTTCCAGACCATCGTACTGCTAGAACCATTTCATGTGAATTCCCACGGGACCAGATCTTTTTTTCTTTCCCTTGTTGAAGGCTCTCACTCTAAGTTGCAAACTTAGTTTTGGTCTCCAAATTTAAATGACGTAAAACTAATTTTATTTGGGGTCACTGAATAGAGGGATGGTTGGATAGATGGCTGTGAGGATTGATGCAAGCTAAATAGCATTAGTTCTCAGCCGCAGCCTCCAGACATTGAGAGCAACTTCTCTCAGCATTTATATCTCACCTGGGCAGCAAATCAGCCACATTGAAGTCTTTCGGGCCATAAGGGTACCATTTACTCCATGATTTCTGCAGGATGTATTCATACCCTTGAAGGACCTCAGAAACGTCCAGAGGCTGCAGGAAACAAACAAGAAATTAAACCTTGCCAGCTCTGTTCAACTCCTGCGTTCCTGACCCCCTCCCTCCCTCTATAACAAAATTAGTTTAATCATATCTGGAATGGAGGTGAAATCAAATTTGGTCTTTAGTTCTGCTGTTTGGGTAGAGACTTTCTCAAGGGGACTGGAAAGAAGTATCTTGTCCTCTGGGAATTCAAGGGAATATTTCCTGGCAAACTGTACTTTTTGCGATCCGCAGTTAGTCGAGAAGGAAATTGTGTAGCGGCCCGAAAAGAGATGATAATTATTCCAATGAGCGCTGCTTTTACGTGGCACATTAAAAAAAATCTTCCATAATAAGAAACCCAGAGGTGGAGATGTTCCCGAACTGAGTGTGATGGGCTCAGCATAGACAGCAGGGTCCCCGTCTCTCTGCATCTCTGTGCTCAGCCATCCTCGGCCACTGGGCTGGAGCCCAGGGTGTGCCCAGGGTCACGTGGCCATCCTTCACTGCTGCAAGGACATCAGGGGAACACCTGCTTCTTCCTGGTTCCCTCCTTGCTCCAAGTTGCAATAAAACACACATAACACAGGTATATGTATAACTGAATCACTTTGCTGTACACCTGAAACTAACACAACATTGTAAATCAACTATACTTCAATATAAAATTTAAAAAACACAGAATTCACCATTTTAACCATTTTAAAGGGTACAATCATTAGCATTTAGTACATTCACAGTGTTGTGCAACCGTCACCTCCATCTTGCTGCAGAATGTTTTCATCACCCCAAACAGCACCTTTAACAGTCACCGCACATTCTCCCTTCTTGTCCAGGCCATGATGACCACTACTGTGTTTCTGTCTCTGTAGGTCTGCTTTTCCTGTATATTTCATATACAGGAGGAGGTGGCTTTTGTGTTTGGCTTCTTTCGCTTAGCATCATGTTTTTAAGTTCATCCCTGTTATAGCAGGTATCATTCCTCCTTATGGCCAAATAAGAGTCCATCGTATGGGCACAACACATTTTGTTTATCCTGGTTGTCTCTTTTGAAGAGCCTGGAAGATTTTTTTCCTGGAGCTCCTGGTAGATTCCTCCTCCATCTCAAGGACCAGACCTGGGTTCCACGCTAGCTTCAGTCACAAAGACGGACAGGGAAATGGGATTCCGGGCACTCCTCACCTTCCATCTGGGGAAACGCCCCTTCCCTGGGATCTTGGAAGCCTGCAGGGAGCATGCTGAATAAATATGCCAGCAAGAATGGGCGTGGAAAGTCAATTTGGGTAGGCAATCCACCGTGTCTGCTACAGCATCTGCCTCCTAAGTTTATGACATATTTCCCTGACTTATGACATATGCACAGCACGTTTAATGAAGCATGTGGTTATCTATCACACGTTCCAGTGTGATAGATATCATGTACCAAACGGCCTATGAGGTCAGACGGAATTTACACAAGAGAGTCTTTTAAAAATATGTTTCACAAGTCCTAAGCACTCATCTAGGATTAAGGATGTACCAAGGGATCCGATGGGGAAAAATAAATGAGTGAAGAGGTTTCTTTGAAGAGAACTGCTGCATTTTGTATGTTTCACCTTCATCCCACCCCTCCTTCCTCTTCCCTTAAGTGGGGAGGGGGTAGTTCACCCTTAGTGACGAGAGAGTTCATGAGGACATTCGGTGGTCTGCAGTGGGTTCTCTGCAGTCGGGAGAACCAGGTGCTTGGGCTTTGGGGCCTGAGAAAGCCCCGGGAGCCTATAACCATCAGCGAGGGGGCCAAGCTGGGACTGACTTCCACAATATTTCCTGATGACTTGGCATGGGTCATGCAGAAGAGGCACTGGTGTGAGTCAACTTGGTCTTGTCTAAGAGGGAACCCAGAGGGGCCCCAGCAGCATGGTGGATGCCAGACACCTGGGGCTAATGGAGAAATGGACCCAGAGGACCGTCCACAACCCAGATGTGTCTACATGGGTCGTGGGAGCCACAGGAGGGAGGAGTCCAGGGAGGGTCACACAGGTATTGATGGACCCAGCAAAGGCAGAATCACCCTCACTGCTCTGAGGAATTCTGCATAGGGTGGGTCCTTTCCTGGGGTTCTTTCTGTTTGAAATGTTTTAACCAACAGAAGGTACTGTGACCTGTGGGTGGTCCTGGCTGGGGACAACTGGTCAACCTCTCTTTTCATAGTAATATTTCACTAATGTGTTCTGTATATTGAGCATCTAATGGGATTCTTTCCCCCCCGAATGTCATCCTAACCTGGCCTGGCACATAAATAAACATGTTGAGAGAGATCTTAGAAGTCACTGGTGCAGTTCTCTCCTTGTTTACAGCAAGGCGGCAAAGGCCCACAGAGGTTGGATGGCTTCGTCTTGCTCATATAGTTAGAGAGCTGCTGAGCTCACGCAGAAACTCAGCCCTCCTGCTCCCCAACCCTGCGCTTTCCTGACCTCTCGACATAATTGTGTGTGGGAAGTAACCATAATTAGGTGGTAGAGTGAAAATGATACCAACATGCATACTTTTGATCCATGACTTGACATATCTAAAACATTAGATCTGATTTGTTATAGAGATGAGAAAACAGTGATCAACTTATCCTCTCCCCTCCAATGTAAACTTAAAAATGGCAGTCCCCTGGGCTTCCCTGGTGGCTCAGTGGTTGGGAGTCTGCCTGCCGATGCAGGGGACGTGGGTTCATGCCCCGGTCCGGGAATATCCCACATGCCGCGGAGCGGCTAGGCCTGTGAGCTGCGGCTGCTAAGCCTGCGCGTCCGGAGCCTGTGCTCCGCAGCGGGAGAGGCCACAACAGTGAGAGACCTGCGTACCGCAAAAAAAAAAAAAAAAAGGCAGTCCCCTTACCTCTCTAGGGCATCGTCACACCCCTAGCAACATGCCTGACGTACTGAAGGCATTACAAGAAGTGCCTATGCAAAGACAAAATGAAGAATAATGTGTTTAAAGATATTTGGTGTCTATGAAAGGAGTTTTGTCATTGGAAATTTTGTTTTAAAGTTCATTTGCATTTTATAATGTCATTTTTAAAATCTCTACAGGAATATACTAAATTGCATATTATTGAGTATTTTTATACTTTGCTCTCAACATTTCAAAGGTTCAGATACCAGTGAAGGCTAATTCATTTGCTGTGATTGTTACGGAACCCAGGCTCGGCTGCTCGTTGCTCAAGAATCCAGCACTGAGAGACAAGTGTTGGGCTAAAGGAAAGACATCTTTATTGAGAAAGCTGGCAGTCCTGGGAATAAGGGGACTCATGTCCCAAAGAACCAACTCCCCATTGCCAATTGGGGGCAAGAGATTTTAAAGGGAAGTTTCAGGAGTGTATAGGTGGGGGGAAGTGGGGGCTATGTGCAAAGCAGCACAGTCAGCTCTGACAATGATCTTGAAATTGGGCATGCAGTGGTTTGACTAACATCATCTTGATTGTTTTAAATACAGTTAACATTCAGCTCCAGGGTCAGTTTGTTCCCATTTCCTTGAGGCCGGTTCTCAGAAATGTGCAAGATGCAGAAGCTTATGTCAGGGCTACAGTCCGGTCATCATGTAGTTGACTTCTTCTACCTGGTGGGGTTTTCAGTATCTGCAAAACAGCTCAAAGGATGTGGCTCAGAATATTACCTATAGCCCTTGAGGAGAAACTAAAGGTTGTTGACTGTTTAATGGTGGCACTACTATTATTTTGTCTTGTTTGACTGTTTTCCTTTGTTTCTGCATTTTTTTCCATTTCTCTAACTAAATTTATTCTTTGGCTAAAGGTTTTCTACAGACAAGAGGCAGGTGGAGGACATAAGGGTTTTCTGTCCTACGGAGGCCCCATAGAATGCTGTCATGTTACGTGA
Organism: Leucopleurus acutus; assembly: GCF_964270905.1. Lineage (NCBI taxonomy): Eukaryota > Metazoa > Chordata > Mammalia > Artiodactyla > Delphinidae > Leucopleurus > Leucopleurus acutus. Next base: position 113,282,761 of record NC_139149.1, on the reverse strand, counting down.
TTAAATGGCACAAAGTTACGAGAAGGAGGGTGAATATTGGCTGAGGCATAGAAGACAAGTGAGCTTGTGTTGGGCCATGACCAGTTACCCACCTTGTCTTGGAGTTTAGGCCTGAAATATTGTTAGGGTGTGTGTTTGTGCATGTGTGCAGGGTGTGTATGTGTGTAAATATCTTCTGACTGTGGGGTACCTCTGTGGCTAATTTGGTTAATATAGAGCAGAACAATGACCCCCAAAGCTGTCCATGCCCTAATCCCTGACCAGTGAACATGTACATTACATGGCAAAGGGAAATTAAGGTTGCAGATGGAACTAAGATTGCTAATCAGCTGACATTAAATAGGGAGATTTTCCTGAATTATCTTGATGGGCTCTGATGTAAACACAAAGATCCTTAAAGTCAGGAGAAGAGTCAGAGAAGATATGACAGTAGAAGCAAGTGAGAGTGATGGGCTGTGAGGACTCAGCCCGCTCTTGGCTGACTTTGAGGATGAAAAGACCAAGAGACAAGGAACACAGGTGCCTCTAGAAGCTGAAAAAAGCAGGGAAGCGTATCTTCCCCTAGAGCTTCCAGAGAGGAACGCAGCCCTGCAGACTCCTTGATTTGAGCCCCATGAGACCCCTGTAGGACTTCTGACCTACAGAGCTGCTAAGATAATAAATACATCTGTGCTGTTCTTAAGCCACTGCATTGGTGATGACTTGTTGTAGCAGCCACAGAAAATGAACAAAGTCGATTTGGAATGAGACTGAAACATGCGTTTCAAGTTCACAAACATTAATGCTGGATTGGTTGAAGCCAAAACCTTTTGAGTCTACCATGTGCATTGAAGATAATCATGCACATCCAGAGACTGGAAATACCTGGGATGGAGGTTTTCTTTCTTTCTTTTTTTTTTTTTCACTGATGCCCTAGAGCAAGACCCAAGGAGAAGGGGGCAATACCCTGAGCCTACCTGAGAGCATCCTGCTTTGCCTGAGGCCACACCAGGTCCCATTTCCATGGAATCCATGCCCTAAGAAGACCACGAACAGGTGATCTCTTACCTGTGTCCCCCAAAGCCAGCACAGACTGTGTTTTTTCTATTCATCTCTAACCTCAGACCCCAAGTCCAAAGGGCAGGGGAGGCTCTGCCCAAACCCCGCCTCCAGTGGCCCTGCTTTCCGGTGTGCTGAACACAAACTCTGTATTTCACGCAGAGCCATCACCTGCCATCCTCCTGTTGGCTCTAGAAATGATGCACCAGCCAGAATTCTCTTGTTAGGCTCGTCAGATCTTCACCATGAAGTAAAGTTAGAAATCTGAGGGACTTCCCTTGTGGCACAGGGGTTAAGAATCCACCTGCCAATGCAGGGCACATGGGTCCAAACCCTGGTCCAGGAAGATCCCACATGCCATGGAGCAACTAAGCCCATGCGCCACAACTGCTGAGTCTGCGCTTTAGAGCCTGCGAGCCACAAATACTGAGCCCAAACTCCACAACTACTGAAGCCCGCATGCCTAGAGCCCGTGCTCCACAACAAGAGAAGCCACTGCAATGAGAAGCCCGCGCACCACAACGAAGAGTAGCCCCCGCTCACCGCAACTAAAGAAAGCCCGCACGCAGCAATGAAGACACAACACAGCCGAAAATAAATAAATAAATTTATTTTTAAAAAAAGAAATCTGAGACCCATATCAGTCACGGCATTGGTGCAAGAGATCAAGCTGCAAGAGGGTAAATTATGTTCTCCAGGCCTTAAGAAGAGCCTTGTGGTGAGTCCCTAACAGTGCAGAGGTGGTTTCCTAATCTCATTCCCCATTGCCTACAGTTACCATGAACGGAGAAGAAAAATGCAGCACCAGTTATGTGGGGTTCCCCCAAGTGGGCGTAGCAAAGCTTCAGTGAGAAGGAAATGCTTGTTTCTTCCTAAGTCTGACAGGTCTTTGGTGGTTGAAGTTTGTACAATATGGCTCACATGTCAAAAATGACCTACTATTAGAATTGCCATAAGATCCAGCAGTCCCACTCCTGGGAATATACCTGGACAGAGCTATAATTTAAAAAGATACATGCACCCTTATGTTCATAGCAGTACTATTCACAATAGCTAAGACACGGAAGCAACCTAAATGTCCATCGACAGATGAATGGATGAAGAAGATGTGGTACATATGTATAATGGAATATTACTCAGCCAGAAGAGAATGAAATAAGGCCGTTTGCAGCAACATGGATGCAGCTGGAGATGATCATACTAAGTAAGTAAGAAAGAGAAGGACAAATACCATACGATGTCACTTATATGTGGAATCTAAAATATGGCACAGATGAACCTATCTACAAAACAGAAACAGACTCACAGACATAGAGAACAGACTTGTGGTCGCCAAGGGGGAGGGAGGTGGGGGAGAGATGGAGTGGGAGGTTGGGTTTAGCAGACGTAAGCTGTTACATACAGAATGGATACACAACAAGGTCCTACTGTACAGCATAGAGAACTATATTCAGTATCCTATGAAAAACCATAATGGAAAAGAATATAAAAAAACAAATGTAAAGGGACTTCCCTGGTGGTGCAGTGGTTAAGACTCTGCACTCCCAATGCAGGGGGCCCGGGCTTGATCCCTGGTCAGGCAACTAGATCCCATACGTATACTGTAACTGAGAGTTCGCATGTCACAACTAAGGAGCCGGCGAGCCACAACTAAGGAGCCTGTGAGCTGCAACTAAGGAGCACTCATGCCACAGCCAAGACCTGGCACAACAACTAAATAAATTTAACAAAAAAGAATGTGTATATATATATATATATATATATATATATATATATATATATCTGAATCAATTTGCTGTTCAGCAGAAATTAACTCAACATTGTAAATCAACTATACTTCAATAAAAAATTTAAAAAAGGAAATGAAAGAATGAAAAAAGATCTATTATTAATTCAAGTTTTAAAAACTTCACTGCTTATCCCTTTTCATTAAAGTTTTTTTCAACATCTAATGTGCTTGACGTTCATTTTTAATTCAATGATGTGTTTTAAACAAGCTTAGTCAGCTTCGAAGCTTTGAGTGGAGCTTGTCCTATGAATATTTGGCCATTTTCTGACCCTGGACTTTATTAATAAGGGTGGTGATACACCTTTCTGCTAAAGGTTTTGCCCCTGGCAGATGGGGGAGTGCTTTATCAGCCTTTCCTCCTTGTTGCCTGGGCATGGACAGCATTTAGTCAAGTAAACGCTAGCTTCTCTCCTGGCCTTCCATTCATCATTCCTGACGCCAGGGCCAGGTTGGAGCTTCAGGGCTGCCTCTGAGACTCGAAACGGTCCAAATGGGATTTCTCAGAAGTCATGAGAGCTGGAGAGAGATGTAAATACAGTGTGCAATGAGGTATACATGTTCCCGCTTAACACAAACTACGGTGATGAAATTTGACTCTCCCAGGCTGTATCTAATTGGTGAAGTCTCCCTTCGGGATACTGGCAAGTGGTATCCATTCCCTAGACACGCCAAGCTTCAGACAGACCAGGCAGCTTTCCTGCCCTTGGTCAGGTGAACAGCCCCATTGTTGTTGTCGTGGATTAGGAGCTTCTCTTTGGGGCCCGAGTGAAACAGAAGGCTGGAATCCACGAGCAAGGTTTCACTCCATCACACTGGGCCGTGCTCAGTCTTCCGGGGCCATATGTAATGATGCTGGCCGATGGCCAATGATGCCAGGCACTGCCAACATCCGAGGATAAATCCTGAGTGGAGCAGGCCCAGGCTCTGAGCTCATGGAGTTTCATGCAAACCAGGAAACAGACTGTAAGCAAGGAAACAAAGCAGTGATGGGCACAGCGAGAGATGAGACATCCACAGGAGGCAGAGAGAGATAAAGGGTGTGGTTTTAGAGCAGGAAAGCTTTTTGTGGAGGGGAGGAGACATCTGAAGGGACGTAACTGAAGAGAGGGTGTGAATGGTGCATCTTCCTGCAGGAAGAGCCACTCCGCTGGGGAAACAGCACGTGCAAAGGCCCTGAGGCACACACGCTGAATCTGAGGCATAGCGAGGGGGTCAGCGTGATTGGAGCACAGCAGAGATGGGGAGGCCTGTGGGTCGTGACGAGGACTTCCGGCTGTGAGTCTGATGGGGAGTCATTGGTCAGATTTGCATTTTAAAGGGATCGTTTTGGCTGCCATTTGGAGAGTCCATTAGAGGGGAGAAGAGTAGGAACAAAGAACACAGTAAGGGGGAAACAGAGTAATTTGGGCAGGAGATGATGGGACCTTGACTGAGGGTGAGGACAGAGGAGGTGGTCAGAAATGGAGGAGTGTGGTAATGTTGTAGATGTTGGACCAATAGGATTTGCTGAAGGAATGGATGGGAGGAGAGAGACAGAGACAGAAGGAGACAGAGAGAAAAGGAAGGAGAAAGAAGAAGGAGGAGGAAGAAGAGGAAGAGCCTGGAGGGAGGTGAGAGAGGAGGGGGAGAAGGGAGAGAGGAGTCTGAGGCTTTTGGCCCTCTTGGTACTTTGGTGTCCGTTTCCTGAATTGGGCAGAGCTGGCCGCAGGGAGCGACCAGGGGTCTGTTTGACCATGTTCAGTGTGACATGCCCATCAGATGTCCAAGTGGCAGGCACATGCAGGGGTCAACACAGAAGGACTTTCTATAGCACCACTCCTGGTTTGTTAAAGGAGGGGCAGGTGCCTCTCACCTGCACATGCCCTTTCCCATCACTCATCAAGGTGGGTGCAGAGACCACCCGATGCCTTTCCAACAGCTCACCTTCTTCCACCAACTCATACCCTGCTCCGCTGCCCAGATGATCTTTCTGAAACATGAATCTAATTGTGTTACACCCTCCCACCCCATACGCCCTCTATGGCTCAGTATAGCCTATGGAATACAATGCAAACCTGGGACCCCTCTTGGCCATCCACTCACCCCTCCCTGCCACGTGCGGTCACTCCTCTGTGTTCCAGCGGTGCTCAGGAATCGCCGTAGTAATAATTCACATAATATATGTGATTGTTCCTGGTTCCTGAATGTTCCTGTGCACTCAGCTCTGTGCTAAGTGCTTTTAATGCATTAACTCACGTAACGCTCACATCCACTCTCCATGGTGAGCAGTACCGTCATGCTCACTTTCTGGTGGAGGAAACTGAGACGGAGAAACTGAGTCACTTTCTCAAAGTCTCACGATCTGGCAGAGACAAGCAGAACTGGAACTCAGGTTCATTTGGTGCAGTCCGGACGCTGTGCTCTTAACCACTAAACCTGTGGTTCTCAGCCCAGCAGTACCAGCGCCGCCTGGACACTGGTTAGAAGTGCAGATTCATGGGCCCCACCCTAACTTCCCGAATCAGAAACTCTGGGGTGGAGCTCAGAGACCTGAGATTTTTCAGGGCCTCCAGGAAACTGCAAGTGAGGCCACTGTGCTGCTCTGTTCTTTACCACAGTTATACTAAAATGCCACGCTGTTTGTGCCTTTGAACAGGCAAAGTCAAAGACCTTCCTTCAAGACTGATGCCCCTGCCCTGGGAAGTCTTCTCTGATCCCCTGACCCTTGAGGGCATCCCCTTTCCGTGCCACCAGAAGACGCTGTCACAGCTTCATAGTGTCATAGCTGTTACAGCTGTCACAGGCACAACATACTGTATCCTGGGCGCTGCCTCGCAGGTCTGTGTTCCCCACTAGACTGCACCTTCCTGGAGGGCAGGGGTTGGTTGAGCTTCTCCTTCTTGAATATACACCGTTGATATACATTTCAGAACCATCAATATCAATATTAATATTAATTATCTATTGATACAATGATGTGAGGTAATCAACGACCAGAAAGCTTCAGTGGCATACAACAATACACTTTAATTTTTGTTCAGATGTCTACAGATGGACTGGGCCATTCTGTTGACCTGAGCTGAGCTTAGCTCAGTGGCTCTACTGAACTCTGCTGGGACCTCTGCAGGGACCACTAGGATGACTGGCTTTGCTGCACGAGGCCCCTCATATTCCTCCAGCAGACTAGCCTGGGCTTGTTAGCATCTCACGACGGCAGGGTTTCGAGAGAAAGGGAATCCCCCAGGCCCCCATGAACGGTATTATCTTTGACACACTCTATTGACCAAAGCTAGTCACGAGGCCAGCCCAGATTCGAGGGCAGGGGAACAGACACTTCTTGATAGGAGAGCCTGCCATGCCATACTGCAAAGGACGTGGACACAGGGGCCATATTTGCAATCAGTTGACCACAGTTTGTGATGTAGGATATGTGTTCAAAACATATAGGTTTAATTTTGTTTTTGAATGAATGAATAAATTTCCTCAGTGGGCAGCGGGGAGAATTATTGTTTTGTGGATCCTTAAAAAAAATCCATTGCAGTTCAATTTCCATTAAGTTGAAAATCTTTGCATCCCAGAATATTTTATAAACCTATCTTATTCAAGCAACGTTCAGTAAAACAGAATTCCAGGAAACAACAACAAAATGATTGGAAAAGTCATTTGGAGTTTTGTTGCTGTTTACAAATGTCAGAACAATTGCAGAGCTGACTTGTCTTGGTCATGCAGCTTTGGGAATGGCATCTGGCGTATCTGAAACAGGAAGCAAGTAGCTCTAAGGGGTCTGTGTTCCAAATTCCTCTTGCTGTCACTGGACGTGGGACTTGCCCTGCACGCCTAATTGCTCCAGCCTCCTCCACTGAAAGGCCACAGTGATCTTCACTCACACGAAGTCTGAGCCACCTACTTACCCGAGTTTGTTTCTTGCTATGGGAGCAATGATTCATGCTTTTGAATGAACGAGTAAATTAACAACAAACAGCCCCCTTCTCCCTAACAAAAACAAACAAATAAAATAACCTCTTAGCCTGGAAGGTAGCAAAACAAAGCCTTTTTATAATTCTGGGTTGAGAAGAGCCATTCTTAGCACGAGACCAAGGCTGCAATTATTAATACAGGACTGCGTAAAACTTAAAAACCAAACGGAACCAAAATAAAACAATAACATCCCCAAACTTCTGAATGGTACAAGATGCTAAACATTTATCAGACCCACAAGAACTGGAAAAAATATTTGAATCATATCTGACAGACAAATCAATAAAAAAAATAACCCAGAGAAAAACTGGTGAAATCTGGAAGGAGAAAATTCACAAAAAAGAAGAAATTCACATGGGTGATAAACTTATGAAAATATGTCCAATGTTACTGATAATTAAATAAATGGGACTTTTTTTAAAAGGAGGCACTTTTCACTTATATTGGAGAGAGAAATGGCTTAGACTTTCTCAGGGAGATGGGATTCTCAGATGAAGACAGGAAAAGTATTAGGAAGATGATAACTTTGTAATAAATGAATTCTGCAATTTGAAAAATAATCATTTTTATCAATTTCATTAAATTTATATTTCCGGTCTTTTGGATACTTTGGATGTGTTTCACTCCCTGTGAAGGTGCCAGTTTAAAATGAATGACAGACACCCATAGCGATGTCTTGTGAAGACAGGATCCTTAGAGGAATTTTGCTTGATTCTGGGTACCAGAGTCTTCACCAAGGTCCTCCGTGGCTGGGCAAGTGTGTGTCCTGCCTGGTGGGTGTCTTTCATTGAGGCCATGACAAGCCTTGAACCATGTGGCAAAGGGATTATCTCACTGCTGAGCCATCTCGTTTTCTCGTCTCCCAATTTCTGCTGATTTTCTCTCTGTTTCCCATTGTTCTCATTCAGTAGAGATTGTGCTAAAAATATAGTCCTTTAAAAAAGCCTCCTTCTAGCTACTTGGGACTAATTTTTAGCCTTGGCTCTAATGCCATAGCTCAAAGTTCACTTGAAGCAGAAATCAATAGATCACCGTGCAGGCTCCCCACAGTCTGCTCTGCAGAAGGGCTGGTGGAATACTTGACTTGTTTTCACCAAAGTAACCTCTCTTTCTCATTTAGTAATCTTTGTTCACGTGTCAGTGTTACCTGCCACAGTCAATGCATGTTCCTGGACTATGGTGATGGAGGGCTTTGTTTAATCTCTTCATTCCCTTCGGGAAGACAGGGAGTTTTTTGATTCGAGGTCCCAACTGAAAATGGATCCCTCATCCAGGCGGACCATGGTGCGTCACATGTAATACCAGCAGACAGTGCCCAGGAGCTGCATTCGGGGCCTCTTATGGCACCCTCGCACCTAGCATGGTCCTGGTATATGGAGGGGGCCCAGTAAACATTTGTTGAATGAATAGTTGATGTTCAAGCATTTCGTGCCCAGTGTTGTGTAGGTCACCTGTTATCTCATCTCAAAATCTGCCTTCAATGCAACAAAGTAAGGACATCTCTCAAACAATATTTTAATATTCAGTAAAGATTTAGGGAACCCCTAATGGGTTCCAGGCACTGTTCAGTGGTGAGGGTCACTCCCTGTTCTCAGTCTTTCCATCCACCGAACGGGGAAAACCTTATCAACACTTCAGGAGTGTTATGGTTAGAGGGTGCCCGGCTGTCTAAGTACGAATGGTCCCATCTGTCTGACTTGTATGCGTTATTTGGTTTTCTGATCACACAGGTCTCCTGGCACTGGGCATTTGAACAGGGGGTGTTTTTATATCTCCAGTGACCAAAAGTGGAGAAATGGGTGAACCAGCCTCATATGTACCATCTATGAGAAGATATTTCCTAAGTCCTGGGAGAACCTGGTACACATTTGAGAAACTGGCTACATAATTTGTGCATCCCAGTGCAAAATAAAAATGCAGGGCCCCAGTTCAGAAATGATTAAGAATTTCAAGATGGCAACAGCAGAGCATCCAACCAAGCATGGCCCTCACTTGGGGTCCATGAGCCTGTGGTGTTTGGAGCCCTTGTGCACATCATCCTGTCTATTGCTAGTCCCTGTGAAGGGGACAGTTCCTGCTTACTGGGGAGTCCTGCAAGGAGATTCGCCATCAATGGGACACACGTTGGGCCTTTGTAATTGATGCTCCAGGGAAGACTGGAACAGACTTTGAAAGTCCAAATATTTTCAAAGATGGACCTTCAGGGATGTACAGTCTTGGGTGTCAACAAGTGGGAAGAATGAAAGGCATCTTCCAAACCCCATCTGATCCATTTCGTTCCCTGATGATGCCCTGACTTAGCTTGGTAGAGAAATGGAGCTTCCTTTTCCTGGCCATAGGAGCTGGCTTTGCAGAGACCGCCATGGGTGGTCCTGGGCCAGTCCTGGAGTCCAGGTCTCCATCCTGGAAAAGCAGCCAGGGAGCGATTCAGGACCTCCTAGGTTTCTGGGGACGTTGAAATCAGATCACGGCAGAAGACTATTTTGGAAAGGGGGTACGATCCACAGTGGCTCTCCTAGTCCACTGTATTTCTGAGACTGTCCCTCCAACTATAGGTGGGTCCTTGTTTAGCTGAGATTAGATCTGGCCACATACCTCAGAGAAACCCAAATAGAAGAGGTCTGAAACAAGAGAGAAGTCTCTTCCTTTCTTGCGCTAAGTTCAGGGGGAGGGAGTCCAGCCCGAGTAGGGGGCTCCATGAGGTCTGGGGAGACATGGATTCCTTCCGAAGCATTGCTCTGCCACCAGAGGATGTAGCCCTCATCCTCATGGGTGAAAACGGCCACCAGACTTTCAATGCATCTACATTTCAGGCTGCTTAATGGAACAAGAAGTAAAAAGGCTTGGTCTAGCTGTCTTTTAAGAATGTTTCCTGGAAGCTGCCATTCGACACTTCTGTTTACACCTTGCCGACCAGCATTTAGTAACAAGGCCACATCTGGCTGCAGAGGGACCTTGGAAAGAGTCTTTATGTGCAGAGGGTGTTAATGTCGTTAGCGTTAAAAAAAAAAAACAAAAAAAAACCTTAACGCTTCTGTTGGACTCCTCAGTAAGCTACCACGTGTAGTAAGGTTACTATGTGTTCTGGGTTGAATGGTGGCCCCCAAAAGATATGTCCACATTCTCGCCCCCAATACCTATAAATGTGACCTTATTTGGGAAAAGGGTCTTCGCAGGTATAAAGTTCAGGATCCTGAGATATCATCCTGGATTAACTGGGGGAACCTAAATACAATAAGTCTCCTTATCAGAGGAGAACACAAAGGGAAGGCCAGGTGAAGACGGGGACAGAGGTTGGAGTGAGGCAGCCACAAGCCAAGGGATGCCTGGAGCTGCCAGCAGCTGGGCAAGACAAGGAAAGATTCTCCTCCAGTGCCTTCCTAGGGAGTGTGGCCCTGCTGACACCCTGATTTGAACTTCTGGTTTCTAGAACTGTAAGAGAGTACATTTGTGTTGTAAACCTCCGAGTTTGTGGTCAGCTGTTACAGCAGCTTGAGGAAATGCATGGCCCTGCACCTTATTTCAAGATGTATCTACTCTTCGATGCTTGGGCTGCGGCTCACCAGCAGATTAGAAGAAAATCTCTGGCTTATTGAAGACCTGGGGTGTAGATGCTAGCTTTGGAAATCTTCTTCCTGGCTGTTACTCCTTGTCTGAACCATCCCAGCTCAATTCCATCCCCAGAGGGGACAACAGGGATTCAAGGGGAAGTCATGGAACAGAGAGATGGATTCTGTGTGTGGCATCTTCACATTCTCAGTTACCAAGTTCCGTGTGCTTAAGTAAGCCAAATGGCTTGTGTGGGTCTTATTTCAGAAGGGGTGGTGGCTTTGTTAACTTGTGGGATAAGAAAGCTTTCTCTTTTCCAAGGCTGGACCCCATCGGATGCAAAGACAATAACTGCCCTAGGGTTCTACTCCTCCACACTGCTTGCCCTTGAGTGCGTTCCCCACTGAACTTTCCTTGATGCCCACTAAGGACCTGAGCTGCTAAGTCATCACAGGAATGGAGGTCACTGTGGAACCTGGCGCTCAGTGGTCCTCCTAGGACCGGCTCTCGTTTCTCCCAGGAGGCTCATTCCCGCTGGCAGAGCTCTGCTCCCCTTTGCCTGAGACTTTGATGAGAGACTTTGAGTATCCGATCCCAGGGGACAGCTGCCTGCACTTGAGATGACTCTCCTGTGTGGTCCTCAACTACTGTTTGTGAAGTTAAGAGAGGTTTGCGATGAGCAGAATGTGTTGCATGCTGGGAGTAATCGCAGATAGGGTGAAGGTGGCCAAAGCGAGATGTGAGCTTTCCTTGACTGTGGGCTTGACCTTGAGCCTTCCAAAAACCTGTGCTGCCTTTTCTTTCTTCTCCGTTCTAGCCTTGTGCATAAGCCATCTGGTGGTCTGCCCCTTCCCCAACCAGAGCGTTATCTCCAGGAGGGAAGGATGTTTCTTTTTCTTGTTTTTATCTCAAGTACCTCACCTTGTTACAGTAAAAGTGCTTACTGTATGTTGGCTGAACTGAAATAAATGTCTTTGTATCCCCCAGGCCTACTAAGTGCAGGGTTTTATATGCGGTAGGGGGTCAATATTAACCTGATACTCTGGCAAGGGTCTTATTGATGAACTGAAATAACAAAGGGCAGTGGCTCCTTGCCCAGGTGTCTCAGGTGAGGTTCCTCTAGAGCCTGATAGAGATTGGATGCAGGACGTATCTTGAGGAGCATGATGGGCTTAGGCTGGGCAGAGGGAGAGATTGAACCGTGGTGCAGTTGCAGCGGAGGCCTCGGCTTACCCTACGGGAAGCTCTGGGGCTGGGATGGCATTCAGAGTTGTCCTGAATCGAACCCATGGGCTGAGCCTTGTACCTTTGCATCCACTAGTCATTGGATGCAGGCTGTCCTCAGGAAGGAGTGTGACCTTGATCTCAGCAGCTCCGGGCAGCTGGGGGAGATTTCCATAGAGGGACTCGGCAGTGAGTCATCATCAGCCATGACTTCAGCTGCTGGGGGAAGGAAGGCCCCAGTCCTGAAGGGGGATCAGGGTGTCCCATCACAGGATCCGATACGGTCCACCCCACATGCTGGAGCCACGTGTTTCATATAACCACGTTACCAATCTGGGAACAGCTCCTCTGGGATCTTGGTTGGTCTGACTTCCAGGGGAGTCTCAGAAGAGGAAGGTTAGTGGGACAGATAATATCCACCTTGCTGTGGCTGGTCTTGGGGCCTCCACTGATACTCATCATGATACTTAACTGTTCTACTCCCATTAGGAAGTGCCCCACCCTAGGACGGTGCCTCTGTTTGTCTGCATGGCTCACCTGCAGAGGGTGACCAAGACCCACATCTCTAAGTGGGTTGAACCCTGGTCCCCACGCTCTGCTTAGGCCACGGCTGCTGGGCTTGTCCATTTACCACCAAGCTTTGGCAGGGAAATACCAGAGGATTGCTTGGCTGCCAAGCATATTCTTCTCTTAAACCTACTGTGTGACGGTAAACCAGCCTCCTGCTGACTGTGAAGACCAGGGCCACTATGAAGACTCCTTTCCTTGCTTGCTGCTTTCTTGTCACAAAGACCTGGAAGAGAAGGGGCAGCTGGATCTTAAAGCTTAATAGGACTCTTGCTGTGTTTCTTGGTAGAAGCCTTTCACCTCGGAGAACCAGGACCTCTACACTCACAGATCCTAAAATTATGAAGAAGGAAACACATATTCCCCCAAGTGGGTCACTGGGAATGATGGTAAGTGGAGCTACTCCTAGTTGTACGTATTGGTTCCTGAAGCTGCATGGTCTACCTACCAGGGATATGCTACCATATAATGCTTGTTGTTTAAGGGTGGATATTGAATCCAGGAAGATGGAGTCCCATCCTTGAAAGGTATCATCTCCAAGATGGAGCCTCAGCTTCACCCTACAAAGGCCATTCTACCTCTCTCAGGCCAGGAGGCTCTGGGTGATGCTATATAGGATAGGACCATTGGATCCTATGGTACTGGGCCCTCCTTTGCTTTAACATACAGCCCTTGGTTCAGAGTGATGGAGTGTAGTGTCTTATATAGATGGATTGAACATTTCCAAGTCCCCAGACCATGTTGGCTGAGGCCTTGCAGGTAATGGCAAACACATACTGAATTCATGTCAACTGCAGTCAAGACAAATGCCTTTCCAGGGTGCCAGGGTCTCAATGTAATCAACTTACCCCCAGACGGTTGGTGGGACTGAAATGGTGCCCCATCAGGGGCTCAGCATTGGTTTCTGTTGCTGGCAGATTTGGTGGCTGCACAGGCTGGATGAAACAGCTGTTGAGTCATGCATCGCCTCCATTTCTGTCACTGCTGCCATTCCTTTTGTGAACCCATTGGGCCGGTGCTGGGGTGGCTAATGACAGAGGCTGGCTGACTTTAACTGGCTGAGTTATCCCTCTGCTGGGCTGTTTAGTGCCTTTTCTATGGGGGGTGCTCTCTGGTGGGCGTTAGCATGGGACCCAAAGATCTTCACACTCCTTGTGCACTTCCATTGGCCCATCTATGTGCTTCTAGCCCAGATGTTGACCATATTGATGGTCAACAGCACAAGAACAGCTTTTAAGTAAGTGTTTAAATAAGCATCAGCTCTACTCTTTCAGGCAAAATCTCAGGCTGTTGTTGCTGGGGGAAGCGTGGCAAGTGCTTGGTGAAGAGACACACAAGAAGGAACAGGGGCCCCTGTGAGACTGAGGAACGCAGCACCTCATCTGGAAATTCTCTTCCCAATAAAACAAGCAAAAACACAAAGACACAATGAGCAGTGCATCGAATTACTCTGTTCCACCCAGGGTTCTGGAAGGTGAGGAAGACCAGAGACAGCCAGTCTTCCTCTGAGCCCTCATGGGGGAGGAGTGAAACTCCCCAGGTTTGCATGCTATGTAGGTCTGTGCAGCAGCCTTCAGGGTTCAGGAATCCAAAGCTCTGGAAACGTCTGTGGCGAAGACTTGGAGGCTGTACTTAACTTGTGAACATCAAGCACCTGAGAGAGAGAGAGAGAGAGCAAGAGTGAGAAGGAAAGGGCTATATCTGTATTAAATTCTTGGTGCGAGGATGCTCAGAAGGACACCATAATTTAAATAGAGTTAAAAGGAGGGACTCGGAAGAGGATCTGCTTGGCAGGAGCTGGGTGGGGGGATTTCTTTTGTTAAGAATTTGCCCTCTGTCTTGGCCATTATCATACTTAGATGAGATGTTTAACACATACCCTTCTTGCAGTACTAATCCTTTCTGCAATCTTGGCAACACTTTGGGTTCAGGGGACTCCTTCAGGAAACATTAATTGATAATAATATCTATCTATCTTTTATAATAATATTTATCTTATTTTTTTTTGGGGGGGGTGGCACGCGGGCCTCTCACTGTTGTGGCCTCTCCTGCTGCGGAGCACAGGCTCCAGACGCGCAGGCTAAGCGGCCATGGCTCACGGGCCCAGCCGCTCCGCGGCATGAGGGATCCTCCCGGACCGGGGCACGAACCCATGTCCCCTGCATCGGCAGGCGGACCCTCAACCACTGCGCCACCAGGGAAGCCCCAATATTTAACTTTTATTGAGCACTTTCGTAATGCCACTGGGCTAAGCACACTGTGTCACGATGAATTCCCATAGCAACCCTGAGACCAAGCACCATTATCTCTAGTTTAGTTGAGAAAATGAAGGTTTGGAGAAGTCAAAGAATTAGCTCATAGGGCTGCGGAGTAACAGAGCTGGGATCTGAACCCAGATCTTGGGATAAGGGGGAGGGTCCTGATCAGGGGGCCCTCACTGGCAAGTAGGGTCGAGATTCAAGTTCCCAGAGTGGGCAGAAGAGGGAGGAATGTCCTGCTAGGGGGGAACTCACATGAGTCTTTCCCTGGCTGGGCTTTTTATGTGTTGCACTAAGTACGGCCTCTCATTTAATTTTTCGTTAACAGTGGGTGATCGTGCTTTTAGAATTGTGTCACTTCCAAAACCATCAAGCAGCGACGTCAGCACTGATGGTCCAGTCTATTTGTTTTGGTCAGATAAGGACTTGTTCTCCGATGATGTGTTCTCAGAACAATAACTTCACATCACACACAATGCCTGACTTTAAAAAGCTTTTGCAAGTGATCTAACACACAACTGACTTATGAGGCTCTCTTAATCCTACAAACTGAAAACTTCGGTGCATAAATCCTCAAGAATGACCTTGGTCTCAACTGGTGGAAGATTCCCGTTTGCTGACCACCTTTCTAGGTCTAGTTTACTTGTGCTATCTATTGGGCTTTGCTTTCACTCTGAGTCATGTCTTCTTCTATTCCTCTCTAGAATACTCTAGAATAGAGGAAGTGTCCTTGGATCACCAACTTTTTAATTGTACATTAGACCTGGAATATGTTTTTCCTTCTAAGTGATTCATTTATTTCAAATTATGTCTCTGTTTTCTAATTCATTTTCAACAAACTCATCCAGATTTGGTCACCTCAAAGATCTGTGCAAATTCCCAGGCTTTGGGGAAGAGAAATAAGAAGAAACTAAAACTAATAAAATCTGAGCCTGTGCCCTGATCACGCCCTCCTTGGTGTTCCCAGGGCCCGGGGTGCCTGGCCCCATGTCAGCAGTTACTTCACCGCTTCATAACCAGCGTCTGCCTGGATGTTTTCCCCATGCGTCTCTGGTCTAGCAGTGGGGATGCCAGAAGTTCTGTACAATTTGCTGAATGGAGCAATGAATCTAGTAGGCAGGGCTGAATTATGAAGAGGAAAGATGTGAAATATGGGCAAGGTGAGTATTAGCCTGATCAAAGGGTTTGAAAGATGTGGAAGACCTACGGGTCCATGCATAGAAATGAGGGAATATCAGATGAGACACAGCCTTTACAGCAGAATGATGATCTCCTCAGAGGGAATTTATCTAGAAGACTTGCTCTTGGCTCCAGTATAATTCTGGGTTAAGTTACAACCAAAATTTCCACATCAAAACACAAAGCTGTCCCACATCTTCTTTATCCATTCATCCGATCATGGGCACTTAGGCTGCTTCCATCTCCTGGATATTGTAAATAGAGCTGCAATGAACATTTTGGTACATGACTCTTTTTGAAATATGGTTTTCTCAGGGTATATGGGGAGGGAGAAGGGTAAGCTGTGACAAAGTGAGAGAGTGGCATGGACATATATACACTACCAAATGTAAAATAGATAGCTAGTGGGAAGCAGCCTCACAGCACAGGGAGATCAGCTAGGTGGTTTGTGACCGCCTAGAGGGGTGGGATAGGGAGGGTGGGAGGGAGGGAGACAAAAGAGGGAAGAGATATGGGAACATATGTATATGTATAACTGATTCACTTTGTTATAAAGCAGAAACTAACACACCATTGTAAAGCAATTATACTTCTAT
Organism: Leucopleurus acutus; assembly: GCF_964270905.1. NCBI lineage: Eukaryota > Metazoa > Chordata > Mammalia > Artiodactyla > Delphinidae > Leucopleurus > Leucopleurus acutus. The sequence goes on along the minus strand of NC_139149.1, from coordinate 113,266,604 downwards.
AAAGATGTAAAAAAAAAAAAAAAACACAAAGCTGTGAATGATAAAGTCTTAATGTTTGGAAAGCACTCTGGTTTTTACGGCTCTCTCAGAAGCGTGATTTCTTTTGAGCTTCTCAAAAAATGTCATGATTCCTTTTTAAGGATGGAGAAACTGAGACAGGAGGGATTAAGTCAGAAGCCCTAAGTCACTTGTTTAGTTGGTTGGGGTGCAGCTGGGTCTAGAACAGTCTGATGATTGTTTTCACTGTTTGAGAAAACTGGACACCAAGGGGGTCTGCCTCACCACCCTGACTTGCATGAGAATTACAAGAAAGCGTATTTATTGGAAAGCTCTGCTTCTCTTCTAGGGAAAACCACTTCTGAAGGGCTTTGTAAAAGGAAACGTAATGGGGGCAATTATCTTCCTCTCAATGGCCCCAGACATCTGCAGGGCTGGTGGGTCTGGGATCCCGGTGACGGTAGGGAAGCAAGGTCTGTGAGCCACTCTCAGCCCCAGGGAGGGCGTGTGAATCACTGGGCAGGTGGCCTGAGCACAACTTGCCGTCCTGGCATCTCTGCTTTTCCCCGTTTCAGCATTCTGTTGTTCCCTGCCTGTGGGCCAACATTCCCTGCAGGATGTGAAGGGAGGTCAGGAAACATGCTTTGACTGTCGGTTTCATTGCTGTTTCTCATGGAACCTTACATGGCATCACCCAGGAAAGCAACCCCCGTGTTTTTCCTCCACAGCAAATACCACCACTCCCAGGAGTTTTGAGGAGTCATTTCGTTTCGGTGTTTGATTTGTAAAAACCCTTTTCAGTCTCCCGTGTTTCCCTTCTTTGCGCTGCCAAGGTCTTTCTTTCTAGCGGTTGAACCGTATGTTAATTTCCCTCCCTTTCTTCATCCACTCCTGTTCATTCTGGGTTGTAACATAGCGACGAAAACACGGTTAAGCTGTAACACGTGCCCGTGGTAACATGTTAACGTGTAGGGAAGGATGTTTGTGAAAAGTGGGGGCGGAGCTCAGTTTTGTGGGGTCTGAAGTTTAGACAATTCCAGGGCCCCTCTTTAAGAAGAAAAACTTTGGCAGCTCTCACAAAAGCATAGGTCCTTAGGAGCACATTGGGACCCCCATCCCCTCTCCCAGGGCCTTGAAAGGGGGCTGTGCTGAGGGTTCCTAAGCTTGAGTCTTCACAAAGAATCCAGGCCTCAGGAATAGAAAATTCCTCCCACCCAGCCCACTGCACCCTGGTATCTCCTGCCCCGGTCACTGTGACCGATTCCATTGCATCACTCCAGAAAATGTCTATGCAAGCCCAGTGTAGGTGAGAGTATCAGTTTTGAGCAATTTCCAATATTTTTAAGGGGTGTATGGTATGCAGTGCATGCCTGACACCCCATCCCTGCCCACCAACCAGCACCTCTAAGGATGACTGAGCATGACGGGGAAGTTGTTCTGTATGGTGTATCTTCCCACGACCAGGGGTGGTCGGACAGTCTGGGGTCTGTTACCATCTGTGGCAGCCAAGATAGAGGGAGGCGCTCAAAAGGCTTATTGGGGACAAACAACCATGAAAAGAGAGGTAGGGGTACTGGGGGGAAAGCTCTCAGCCCATGCACTGTGCAGACCCTACAAAGTCCCTGCCTGTCTGGAAGGCCCGGAGCAGACCTGCCCATGAGGGGAGGCCCTCGTTGGTGGAAATGGCCAAGCTCCCCTACCCTCCAGTCATTGGCTGGACCACCCTGGGAGACTTTGACCTTGGCATAGCTGCAGTGTCCCCTGACCACTCCCCCCCAGTGGGCAGCGAGTCCTAAAAACCCCAGGCAGTTAGAGATATTTTCTTGGTCTCAGTTTCTTTATCTTTAATAACCTTTTTACTTGGTTGTGGAAAGATTAAATAATAATGATTGTTATGGAGTGTCCACTCCCAAATTCATATATTGAAGTCCTAACCCCCAGTACCTCAGAATGTGACTGGATTTGGAAATGGGGTCTTTGAAGAGGTAATTAAGGTTAAATGAGGTCATATGGGTGGGGCGTATGACCGGTGTCCTTGTAAGAGGAGGAGATTAGGACACAGACATGCACAGAAAGCAGACCACGTGAGGACACAGCAAGAAGACAGCCGTCTGCAAGCCAAAGAGGGAGGCCTCAGAAGGAACGAACCCTGCCCATGCCTTGATCTTGGATTTCAAGCCTCCAGAACTGTGAGGAAATACAGCCGCCTACTGTACTTTGTTTCAGTAACCCTAGCAAAGTAATACAATGATGGATTCCATTAAGTTGTATTTTTACCAAAGAAGTCCCCCTCCCCGGACAATTTAAGCACCGCCCAGTTGTACCAGCATTTCAGACGGGGCCCACCCTGACCACCCGCCTTGTATTTAGTTCCTGTTCTGGGGAGAGGGGAGGGGGAGTTTGTCCTCTTCCAACACCTGGAGGTGTCTTTAGACACCTTTCCATACAACAGAGGGAATAAGTTCCTCTAATGAGGTTTTCCCCAGAGTATTCTGACCTATTACTATTGCTATGATTATCAGTGTCCTTATTAATCCGGGCAATGGCTAGCATGTGTGTAGGACCTTAGGATTTCTGCATGGTTTGCCCAAGGAGTATCTTCTCTGTACACCAACACTTGCAGGGCAGGTATGGCAAGCAGCACCTGGCCCACCTCTCTGAGCCCAAGGTCCCAGGGCTGCCCAGTGGTTACTGTTGTGGGAGATGCACAAGGGTCTTCTGACTTGGTCTCCCGCTCTCCCCGCCTGACTTCTAACAAAGGCTCTTTTTGCTTCGTGGACCAGGCATGTGGACACAGCTTAACCAGGGTCTAGCCATGGAGCGCCAGAGGCCCTGGTATATCCCAGGCAGCTGTTTTTTTTATGGGTTGCTCTCTAAGGGGGAAGGAGAGGGGAGGGGCTGAGTGAGGGCTCAGGTGGGGACAGGGCAGGAGGGGAATGTGGGGTCCCTTCTCTTCCCCAGCTCAGCCCCATGGGCCACATTTGAGCCACAAGGGATGATGTTGAAGGCACTGCTCCCCAGGGTCCTGAGTTGTGGAGGCAAAGCAGTGCTGCTGAGGGGCCCCCAGGACACCCTCCCCGTCTTTGAGGACACGTGATTCCTATCAGAGGGACTCCTCGGGTGGCCTTGGTGCCCTGGGGTTGGGGCCGTCACTGGGGTCAGTGTTCACATGCGGCATCCCAGTGGCCAGATGCCTGCAGAGGACCCCTGGGCTGGAAAGCAGCACCCCGAGCACAGAGCCCTGGGGCTCCCAGAAGTGGGGGAGGGAAGTTTGGAGGAGGGGCTGGGATCCGGAGCCAGGGCTCTCGGGAGGAGTGGGGGGTCTTTGCGAGCTTCACTTTGCTGTCAGTTTGGTTGATTTTCGGCTGCCTGCCAGTGAGGTCCTGGAGTTCAGGTTATGTTGTCAACTGGCTGGTCCCAACGGGCAAGTCAGGCGATCAGAAGGGGGACACTTCTCACTCTTATTAACCGAGAACATCTGAAAGTCACAAACAAACTTCTTTCTCCAGGCCGTCTTGGAAAAGAGGGTGAGCCTTCGTAGGAAGGAGAGATGTTGCCAGGCATCTCCCGAGTCACCGCCCCATGTGGGGTCCGGACTCGCAGCCGGGGAAGGAGAAGGAAATTCTCCCTGGCTTTTCTGACCTTCTTTCAAAAGTAGGTTCCTCCGGGGCTTCCCTGGTGGCGCAGTGGTTGAGAGTCTGCCTGCCGATGCAGGGGACATGGGTTTGAGCCCCGGTCTGGGAGGATCCCACATGCCGCGGAGTGGCTGGGCCCATGAGCCATGACCGCTGAGCCTGCGCGTCCGGAGCCTGTGCTCCGCAGCAGGAGAGGCCACAACAGTGAGAGGCCCGCGTACCGCGATGAAGAGTGGCCCCCGCTCGCCGCAACTAGAGAAAGCCCTCGCGCAGAAACGAAGACCCAACACAGCCAAAAATAAATAAATAAATAAATAAGCAGTTAAAAAAAATAAATAAAAAGTAGGTTCCTCCGTGGCCCAGCTCCTGTGGGATCACGACATCCCTAGGATGATCTTTTCTATAATTTACCCTCAGCTTTGTTATGGACGATCACGTGGATACACAGAAGGATCTGAAGGAGAGATGCTTCACAGGAAACGGAAGCTCTGTTCCTCCCGCTGCAGGTCGCCTGCATGTGCAATTAGCATTTAAAATCTCTGGTGGGTCCTTCCTCCTTATTAGAGTCCAACTTTATGTCCTGTTTCTTTTTTTATTCTTTTTTTTTTTTTTTTTTTTTTTTTTTTTGCGGTACGGTGGCCTCTCACTGTTGTGGCCTCTCCCGTTGCGGAGCAGCTCCGGACGCGCAGGCTCAGCGGCCATGGCTCACGGGCCCAGCCGCTCCGCGACATGTGGAATCTTCCCGGACCGGGGCACGAACCCGTGTCCCCTGCATCGGCAGGCAGACTCTCAACCACTGCACCACCAGGGAAACCCTGTCCTGTTTCTTAATTTAATCTTCACCCCTGAAGGCCAGCGCTGGAGGTGATGCTAAGCTTTACCCGGAGTTAATTGAAACCCAGACCCGGGCTGGATGAGGGAATAACGTGGTGGGCTTGGGAACCCGAAGGCTCACCAGGCAGTGAATCCTGAACACGCTGAAATGTTACGAAGAGGATTTATTCTTGTAAAATATGCAAGAGGATGTTTTGTAAACATTTATGAAATAGCCTGGATTTCCTTCTTTTTTCCCTTTCCTTCCCTCCCTCCCCCTTCCTCCCTCTTCTTGCCTCCCAGCTCCCACCTACAGCCCCCTTCTCCGTGATCCACCCTTATACCCGCACTCCCTCCCACCTGTACCCACACCCTCCCACCTGCCCGCACTCCCTCGCACCTGCACACACACCCCATTCCCACTTGCCCTGGTCTCCCTGGTTCCTGTCCTTTTGTGTCAGCTCTTAACCACGCTCTTTTGTACCCCTGAACCCCGTCTTTGGTGCCACACCCAGATCTGATGGACTCCCCAATCAGGTTGCATCCACACTGTGGACCACATTGTCCCTGGCTGCTTTGAGATCTGCATGCTAGACCCTTCCCCAAGGCAGGGGCTGTGCCCCAGCCCCAGGACCAGGTGTGGGACAGTGGTCAGTCTGTCCTGGGACTTCTGTGGCAGAGATGACCCAGTTCCATCAGGCTCACATCTTAGAGGTGTTTTAAATCTTGTAATACGTGTCCTGTTCCCAAGGTGGTCTCAGAGCCAGCGGAGCCAGACAGGGGGAGAGCCCTGAGGCTCCCAAGCCCCAGCTTCTGCGTTTTTAAGTAGCTGATTCAAGCTGTCAGCCCCATCACATTCTCTCTTGCTCACGGGCATTTTTGTCAAACCTAATTATTTCGTTATATCTCTCTTCCACGGTCAAGTCAGCTTTCCAATGGATCCCGTTGCTTATAAAGTGCCTCATTAGCTGCTGCAGCTCAGTTATGGGGCTCTCACTGCTGCTCTGGGTGTGAGTGTGGGCGTGTGACACACACAGGGATGCAGGGCTCTGCAGGGCCAGCCCTGCTCCGTTGGCCTTCCTCCCCTGTGGGGTGCCCCGGGGAGGCAGATGTGGTACCCAAGCGCAGTGAGGGAGGCTGCGGGCCTGTGCCCCCTTTACAGGGGTTACTGCTTCAGGGAAGCCCTGGAAGTGACCATTTGCTGGATTTTGGGGGGATGAAATACTCCAAAATGCAGCATCACCCTCAAAGTGATGGGAGGTGTGTCATGAGTTTAAAACCACATTCCTGGTCCTGGGGGCGCTGAGCTTGAAGAGTATCTGGTCACCAAACAGTCCAGTGAGGCCCTGGGGAGGTTCCCTCTGCCTCACGGGATGGTGAGTGCCTGGAATCGTCTTTGTCTTCCCAGCATGGAGCCCCAGGCTCACGAATGAGTGTGCCTGCAGGTGTAGGTGTGTGTGCAGGTGTGAAGGTGTGTGTGCAGGTGTGAGGGGGTATGTGCAGGTGTGAGGGTATGTGTATAGGTGTGAAGCTGTGTGTGCAGGTGTGAGGGTGTGTGTACAGGTTGATGGGGTGTGTGCATGTGTGGGGTGTGTGTGTGCAGGTGTGAGGGTGTATGTGCAGGTACGAAGGTGTGTGTACAGGTGTAAGGGGTGTGTGCAGGTGTGAGGGATCGTGTGCAAGTGTGAGGGTGCTCACTGAGAAAGGCGTTGGAGATGGGAGCTGGGAGGCAAGAAGAGGGAGCAAGGGGGAGGGAGGGAAGGAGAGGAAAATAAAGAAGGAAATCCAGTCTATTTTATAATTGTTTACAAAACATCCTCTTGCATATTTTACAAAACAAAGCAGGAGCTAAGATGAAGTGGCCCAGGGAGTCTGCTGTGAACGAAACAAGTGTTGACTGAAGAAAAAATGCACAACATGAGAGTTGAGTTAAGTTTTATTTGGGGCAAACTGAGGACTGTTTGAGGTGGGAGGAAGGTCAGCATATATGTGATTTTGCTGGAGGGGGAGTACACATAATCGAGCACACACACACACACACACACACACACACACACACACACATATATATATTTTGTGTGTGTGTGTGGTACGCGGGCCTCTCACTGTTGTGGCCTCTCCCGTTGCGGAGCACAGGCTCCGGACGCGCAGGCTCAGCGGCCATGGCTCACGGGCCCAGCCGCTCCGCGGCATGTGGGATCTTCCCGGACCGGGGCACGAACCCGTGTCCCCTGCATCGGCAGGCGGACTCTCAACCACTGCGCCACCAGGGAAGCCCTCGAGAGCACATTTTTGCAGAAGGTTGCTACTAGTCTCGTGAAGGTTTCTGCTAGTCATGAGGAGCAGACGTCACCATGAAGGATTTTAGTGCTTTTCTAGATACAAGGAGATGCAAGAACTGGGCTCATAAAATCTCCTCCTGAAAATATCTATCTGAAGACCTGTTCTGCCAGTTCGGAGTGCCTCATTGCTGGTCTCCACCCTGAGCTCCTTTCAGGGGGTGTTGAAAGTTGGTGGTTGCAGCAGCCTGTGATGTAATGCTTGTACAGGCAGGTGGCAAGTACCAATTTGTAGCTGGCGCAAGGGTTCTGGGAACTTTCTCCTGCTGAGTGCTGGCTGTGTCACAGGGCCGGTCAACTGCTCAGAGATCACTGGGGTGCAGCTTTAACAGGATCGCAAAGCGAATCCTGCAGAGAAGGAGGGGATCTAAGAAAACCAACAGGTGAGTGTGAGAACGGATGTTAATGTCAGAGCAGCAGCAGAGGTGGGAGGTGGGTGGTGCGGCGGAGTGGGAGCTAAAGATTACAGAGCTGGTGAAATTCAAACCAGGCGGTTCTGAGCCCTGAACCATTTTGTCATTAATGGAGTGATTCAGGCTCCCGGAAGGGGGTGAGCCTGCGGGGAGCCCAGCTCTGTCCTCCTGCTGATAGAGGCTTGGCTGGGTTACCAGAGAACAATGGGACCTCGGGAAGTTTGCCAACACCCCCACGGGTGACACCTCACTGGTGTCTACAAGTGTCGTAAAAGCTCCCCAGGGCTTGTGCACAGAGCTGAGTGTGGGTGAGCAGCCCCCCAATGGCTGGTCCAGAGCCTGCTTGTTTCAGGAGAGCCACAGCTGGGTTCCACCTTTGAGTGGGTCTCATCTGCCCCCAAAACAAGTGCTTGAGGGATTAAAATCCCAGCCAAGGGTGCAGCCTTCTGGTCATGGATCCTCCCCGCCAGACATCTTTACCTGGCCTCCCAGTGCTTGGTCTCTCAGACTTGCCTTCACTAGGAAGTTTTCATCCTTACTGAGATTCACACCTCAGCTCCCACCCTCCCCCCAGGACCCCCCAGCCCATGCAGCATCCCTGGCTCCCCTTTGGCGCTGTCACTGGTCCGAAATGCTGCCATTGGCTCCCAGAAGCCTTAGACTCCGCCTCCAAGCTTCACCTGTTTCTCTTTATTTGTCACCTCGGACTTTCTTTCACTACATCGTGCTCTAGGATCTGTCTTATTTTCTCGAATTTTCCACTTGTTTTGCTGCAGAACCTCCTCAAGAAGTTGACTCAGAAAAGGTGCCTGGGAGGAAGTGTTCTGAGTCTTCACTTGACTGAACCTCATGGAAGCAGAGGTAGAATGTGGAGGAACTCTTTTGGGGAGGGAAGGAGAGACCACAGCCTTGTGCATTCAACTTGGGCCTCCTCAGAGAGCTTCTCTCTGTGGGACCATCAGTGCCCTTGCTGTTGACCAGTAAGCAGTGAGCACAACAGGGGCCAAAGCAGAGTGTAAGGGCAATGCTGGTTGGGGCTAGGTTGGGGGGAGAAGAGCCCTGAGACAGAGACAAAGATGTGATGGTCAGAAGGGAGGAGAGAAAAAGGAGAGCGAAGCTTTAGGAATCAAGGAGGGAAGAGTTTCGTGGGGAAGCAGGTGGTCAGTACTGAGGGTGATTGTAGGCACAATCACTTATGAGTGTTTTTCTGCGCTGCTTGCTTACCTGGGGAGGGAGGACAGTTTGCCTATAACCTTCTTCTTTGCCCACACAAGGCACTCTTTTTATCCTTTGTCATTGTCTTTCATTATCTCTTAACCAGGGTGCTAATCGTCTCTCTTCTCTGTCCTAGGGTATTTCACCTTCACCTTTCCCCTAGCTGACACGTAGGAGGTGTAGCATTTCCATCTTACGTCATCACAAGGAAGCAACCTCATCTTCTCATTATTGTTTCCCAGCCCCCCTGGATCAGAACCCTGCTGTGATGCTTTGTTACTTTCCTGGGGCAGCTGTAACAAAGTACTGCAAACTGGGTACTTTTAAACAACAGAATGTATCCTTTCACAGTTCAGAAATCAAAGTGTCAGAAGGACCATACTCTCCCTGAAGGCTCTAGGAGAGACTCTATTCCATGCCTTTCTCTTCCCTTCTGGCGTTGCCAGAAGTCCTTGGTGTTCTGGCTTGTAGATTCGTCACTCAAATCTCTGCCTCTGTCATCACATGGACATTAACCAGATTGGATTATGGCCCACCTAATCCTAATTCCAATGGAGTATGACCTCGTTTTAATAATTACATCTTCAAAGGTCCTATTTTCAAATAAGGTCACATTCACAGACACTGGAGGTTAGGACTATGACATATCTTTTGCGGGGACACAATTCAACCCACAGCAGACACCTCTTTTGTTCAAGTGGATGGAGTGTCTCCATTCCTGTCTGCACATTCCTGTCTGCCAGCCCCTCTCATCCACTGCATCTCTTCCCTTTCACTTCTCAAGAAACTCCTTCCTGTTATTATCCCATTTCTCCCTGTCTATTGGATAATTCTTATCAAAATGAAAACACGGTATAATATGTCTCATCTTAAAACAAAGAGAAAGAAAATAAAAATCATACCCCACATTCCTCCTCCTCTTACCCACCCCAGTTCTCAGCTGCTCTTTATTCTCTTCCTCTTCAAAAGAGCTGTCTCCTTCCTCACTTCCAATTCTCTTCTCCACACACACCAGTTGTGTTTTCAACCTACTGCTCCACCAAAACCACTCTTTCAAGGCACTATGCTTGGAAAAAGGAGACCATATGTTTCAGTTTGCCTGTTACGGTGTTGGCTTATAGCCAATTAATTAATGGTAACTCCTTTCACTCTCAAAAAGGCCTCGGTTTGTGTGATGAGTTATGTGTCCACCCCACTGTTGACTTCCACATTGCCAAACCAAATGGTCATTTTTAGCCTTCACCTTATGTGACCTCTCAAAAGAATGTGCCCTAGTTCATTACCCCCTCCTTCTTGAAATGCTCTCCTCACTTGGCTGCTGTTCACTGTGCCTCTATATCTGCTGCTATATTTCACAAGATGTGGTTGCCATAGTGAAGAGATGCTGAAACTGGGAGAGGATTTATGACATGCTGTGGCCAAGGGATACATTTCTCGTACTTTTAAGCGACACTAGTAAGGATTCCTGATTAGAAGCAAATGAAATGAACGCTGGCTACTTTAAACAAAAAGAACGATTCTTAGAAGGCTAGAGAAGCTTATGAAACCAATGAGAGTCTACAGCCCCAGGCTTAGGAAAGCAGGAAGATATCAAAAGGCACTTAGATGGTTCAGATGTGAATGGGAGGGAAGGTGGGGAGATAGCAAGTGTAAAAGGGAGTTAGGGAATAATAGGGAATATGACAAAGTAAGATCAAAGGATCGGTCTCTTTTTAAGAATGGGTGGGGCATGAACACATATATTGACAGAGAGAAAAATATAGGTATGAAAAGGGAGGGTTTCTCAGGTCATAATGGAACTAAACTAGATATTAAGAGAAAGTATCTGGGAAAACCTCAAATATTTTCAAATTAAACCAGAAGCATTTAAATAACCATGAGTGAAAAAGGAAGTCACAAAGGTATTGGAAAATATTTTGAACTTAATGGAAATGAAAACACAGCATATCAAGATTTGTGGGATGCAGCTAAAGCAGTGCTTAGAGGGAAATTAATAGCATTAAGTGCTTATATTAAGCAAGAAGAAAGGTCTCGAGCCAATAACCTATATTTCCACTTTAAGAAATGTAAGAAATTAGAAAAACAGGTAAACTAATCCCAAAGCAAGCAGAAGGAAAGCACTAGTAAAGATAAAAGCAGAATTGATAAAATTGAAAATAGACAAACTATACAGAAAGATCAATGAAACCAATTTATGGTTCTTTACAAAAGGCAGGGTAAAGAAAGAATGTGTTTGTGTGTCTGTGTGGGGATGGGGGACGGGATCTGTGACTACCTGATGAAGGAATATCTGACTTACTATTTTTCCTTGTGAAATCGTAGGTGGGGTGGTCTGTTGAGAAATGCGGATCTAGAACTGACTGGTGAAGAGAGAGGTGATGTTTTGGGTATTTTCTAGAGGTATGGGAAGAATAATTGTGCTATTTCCTACTGCTGCTCTAACAAATTTCAATAAACTTAGTGGCTTTAACAACACCAATTTATTCTTTTAAGTTCCTGGAGATGAGAAGTTCAAATAGGGTGTACTAGGTTAAAATCAAGGTTTCAGCAGGGCTGTGTTCCTTGTGGACTCTAGGGGAGGATGTTTTCTAGACTTTTGCAGATTCTAAAGGAGGCCCACAGTCCTTGGCTCAGTGCCACATCCTCCAGCTTCAAAACTAGTGGTATCACATCTTCTAATATCTCTCTCTCTCTCTTTCTCTGACCTGCTTCCATCATCACGTCTCCTTCTCTGACTCTGACCCTCCTGTCTTCCTCTTATGAGGATACTTGTGATTACACTGGCTCATCAAATAATCCAGAATAATCTCCTCCATCTCTAGTTCCTTAACTTAATCACATCTGCAAAGTTTTTTTTTTTTTTTTTTTAGTTTTTGCCATGCAATGTAGCATATTCCAGGTTTTGAGGATTAGGACAGGGGCAACTTTGGGGCCATTTTTCTGCCCATGACAGTAGATAACCAAGAACAAGTAAATGAACTGAGAAGAGCACTCAGGTCCACAGGGGCTGGAGAACACGAACTGGCTGTGTCCTGAATCTGCAGCTTAGGATGGTTAGGAATTGAGACAAAAGAACTAAGTTGTCAGGCTGCAGAGCTAGGACACGGTGTGGCATTTGCTGGGAGTATATAGCAGAAGGACAGGGATACAGAGAGTAGGAGTTTTTAATACAATGGTCATTTATTTGCTGAACAGTGGGGTCCAGGCTGGGTAAGCAGCGACAGGAGAATGCACATGAAAAGGGAGTAAATAAAAGTAGCAAAGGGTGGTAAAATGTATAATCTAGGGCTTCAGATATGCTAGATGGTATGATAAATGGATACTAATAACTTAGGAGAAACATTCTTAACATAGAGGATCTTCTCCACTTTCATTCCAATGAATATCAATTCATCAGACTCTGCAGAACTTTCTGATAGCATATATTTCCCCTAAAGGAATGCATTTAATCTACTCTTGATACTAGTCAGAGGTCTTGGAATAAAAAAGGTGTCTACTTTCTCATGGAGTAATTTATTACAGCCTATGCTTATATCTAATTGTTTTCATCTGTCAGAGATAATCTTTTCACTCCAACATCTTAACAGATAAGTTGGCCCTATTTGATCTTTTGCCAAAGATCAAATAGGGCCATTTTGATCTGTGTACTGTGAGTAATAATTTAATCTAAAAAGGAGACACATTTATTAATAGGTTACAGAATATTTTCCCGAGCCAAAAGAGTGAATTTGGTGATTGTTAGTCCTGAGGGCAGAGTTATGCGTGTAAGGAATGTTGGAATAGGGTTGGGGGAAGTAATTAAGAATATTGAAGTATGGTTCTCTGCAATTTGTTTAAGAAACAGGGACATTTTTGGAGCTGTTTTTCTTTTCATTTTAGATATAGCAGAGTGCAGCCTGAGCTTGGATGCTGGCAACACCACCCACCTGCTGGTGAATTTGGGTAGTTCTTTGCCTGTGTTTCCTACAAAAGTACCTACTTTTCAGTTTTATTATGTGGACTCTTGAATTAATATATGTATATGACTTAGAACATATCTGGCACAGATGTGTTTGTTCAATAAAATAAAAAATTTTATCTCGCAATGAGATTCACTGAGAAAGCTTTGTAACTGCATCAGAGAAAGCTGCATTGGTTCAGAGTGGCTTTTACATACTTTTGGACTTAACCTGGAAGAGTGTTGATCCATGGTCTTCATTTGAGTCAAACGTTCTTGACAATTTTCTCTACCTCATCAGGGACAGTGGTTTTATTTCCCCCCCAAATGCTTTGAAGTGCAGAAAGTCGGCCATTTTAAACAATCTGTGTTGTTGATCATGTTCTACTTGGCTGAAAATGGAACCTCGCTAACCCAAAGGCAAACAGACAGCTAAGTAGGTAACGTAAGCCTTTCTAGGCCTTGCAATCTAGATATTGATCTTCCAATCAAGATGAGGGATGTGGCAGGTGGGTCTGAGCAGAGCTAGTGGTTGATGTGACGTGATAAGAACATGGTGGCCCCAACCCAAACCTCCCACCACCGTCAGTCTGGCAGAGAGATGGCAGCACCTGAGCTGAGCATCCGTGACTATCTCGCGACGACTGAATTGTGCCCAAGAGTGGCTGAGATTGGTCAGCAGAAATTTTCCTGGAGACAAGTAGTTCTTCAGTCACAGTTCCCAAAACAGGACCTTGTCATGAGGTTAATGTGACAGCTTGCTGGAACCATCAGGGTGGCAGCAGAGGGGTCACAGGCGTCTTTGAAGACCCCAAGGTTGAGAGCATTTTCCTTCCTATTATTTTTACATTACTTGAGCAAGTTACTCAACCTCTCTGAATCTCTAGTCTAACCCAGACAACACCCACCTGGAAGAGTTACTGTGAGACTTCAGTGAGGAAACACATCTTCACCAAGTACAACACCTGGTATGCAGTGGGCAGTCAGAAAATGTTCAGATTCTTTCTTCCCCATTCCCATTTCTGCCTCTCTCAGCTGCTTGCCTTTGAAGCAGGAATAAGACCTAGCTAATTCCCTGAAGAATTCAGGAACCATTGTATTAGAGTGACAAAGCTGAGCTCTTTCTCTTTTAAAAGGTCATTAATTCTAAGAAATTAGTCCCTGAGGGCGAGAGAGCCACTCTTGCCTCTCTTGTCCAGGAAGCCACATGTGAGAGGGCAGGAGATCTGGTGGGGGGTACCTGGGGACCATCAAAAGGGTGGAGGCCATGGTGCTGCCTCTGGGATCCAGCCACGGTCATTGTCAGGCATTATTATAAATTAGGTCAGGGAAGCTGCTTCCTCAAGACAGGTCAGGCACGTTCCATAATTCCAGGCACATGTGCAAATTTCCAGGAGCTGCAAGTCACTGTGCTCAGTCAATTGTGCCAGAGGACTGTCCACTCTCCTCTGGGGATAAGTCCCTGTAAGTGTCAGTGAGTGTGCAGAGGTCCCAGCATCGGATGAGAGCTGCTCGTGTCCTTCCTCCCCATGACCCTGCCTCCCATCCCTCCTCAATATTCCTGCTCTCCTGTTCATTACGGGACCTCAGAGCCCAGAGCTGGCCTTTTGTAGAAGGCAGTTTGCACATATTCAAGGGTATAGAAGGAAAAGAAGTCGCCTGTTACATTTAGAAAGAACTCAATGGCAGGCATGGCGTTCTGGGAGATGACCTCGCCTGCTCCCGGCATGGTCTCACCCCATCAGTACCCCATTCAGTGGCAAAAACCAAATGGGGGTGGGGGGAGGATTCATTTCAGTAACTCCTGAGAAGCTCCTAAGCCCTTCTCTCCAGCTCCATCCTCTGGGAACTCCAGTCCACTGATGAGATCCAGCTGTCTGCCTACAGGTCCACAGGGGGATCACGTGCGCATCTGAAGCTGAACTGGCTCAGTTTGAACTGCACCCCAACTTGCTTCTCATCCAGGTCTCCTTTGCTCAGGCTGCATACAGGACTTACCCTGGATTCCTGTCCTGCCCTCATCCCTCCCTAAAGAACTTCTCGTTCTTGAAATCCTCCCCCTGTCCCCCATCTCTGCACTTCCCTTTATCCCACTCTCACCACACCGTCCACGCCCCCATCACTCCCCCTGGATTACCTGGTAACCATCTAACGGACTTCCCTGCTCTCTTCTAGCCCATCTACATCAGTGGGCCATCTCTGGAAACAGACCAGAGCCCATCAGTCTCCTATCAGACCCTCCAGTGGATCTCCTCACACCCAGGTGACATTTGTCCCACCTGCTTCCCTCCTGTCTTCCTTTCCTATGTTGGCTTTTGTCTGTTCCTCAGACACAACAAGCCCCTTCCTGTCTTGAATCTTTGCAATCACTCTCGCCTCTGCCTAGAAAACTCTCTTCCTGATACATCGGTGGCTGGCATCTCCTTGTGGTTCAGCTTAAATGTCACTCCTGCAGGGGACCACTTTGACCACCGGATCAAAATCAGACACCTCATCCCTCCCTACTACACCACCTTGTTGCAATTCTCCAAATAGCTCTTATCAGCAACTGCCATTTTTCTGTTTGTTGATTCATTTTGCGTCTGTCTTTCTCCTCAGCCCTGCTTAGAATATCTGCTCCAGGTGAGCAGATCTGTCTGGTTCACTGTTAAGTCTCCAGCAGTTAGAGGAGTGCTTGGCCCATAGCTGGCGCTCAGTAAATACTGGTCAAATGAATGAATGATTAGTGAGAGCAGTCTGTGCTCTCCCTTAACCATGTTTTCGGCTAATTTGGGAAACCAGTAGGGGCTTAGTTATGGAGGGATCTTATAGGGAAGTTTTCTCAACCTCAGCATGATGGCCATTTGGGGCTGAAGACATCTTTATTTTAGGGGCTGTCCTGTGCACTGTAGGTTGTTTACTGGCATCCCTGACTGTTACCCACTAGATACCAGTAGCAAACTCCAGCACCACCCCCAGGTTGTGGAGGTGTCTCCAGACATTGCCAGATATCCCCTGGGGACCAAAATCTCCCCTGCTCCCCTGTGAGAACCATCCCCA
Organism: Leucopleurus acutus; assembly: GCF_964270905.1. NCBI lineage: Eukaryota > Metazoa > Chordata > Mammalia > Artiodactyla > Delphinidae > Leucopleurus > Leucopleurus acutus. The sequence goes on along the minus strand of NC_139149.1, from coordinate 113,251,216 downwards.
TTGTAGAGCCATCCACACCTCACAGGAATAATGACACCCATCTCCAAGTGGGGGTCCCGAGACCAAAAGAATGATGGCCAACAGGAGACCCATTTGGGAGGCGCAGAACTCAGGTAGTGGGGTGGACGGGTCTGACACTGATCCCAGCTCCATCATGCACCAGCTGGGTGAACTGGCTTAGCTTTGAGGATGTGGGCTTCCTTATTTCAGAATGGGTGTGTGTCCATGGGGTGGATAGGAGACCCACCTTGGGTTTGATAGGAGATGAGTGAACACAAACATGGGGCAGAGCATGGTGACAGCATGGTGTAGGAGCTGGGTTACAGCAGGGGGCTCTGTGCAGCTGCCACTTTGCTGTTCCCGTTTTGCAAGGGTGTGTTCTGGGTTACAGACACACACAGTGCAGTGGAGAAAGGGGACTCAGCAGTTCTCCAACGAGCTCCACATGCACGTCCAACTGGCACACTGGCTCTAATCCCTGCTCCTTTGATTCACTCATTTGCTGGTTTTCACAAAGGTCTACTGTGCTCCCAGCAGCTGCAGCTGCTCAGGCCCTCAGAGAGGCTGTGGGAAGGGTCACGGGTACCACTGGCAGCTGCATGAGGAGTGTCCGAGCACCCCTCACTCTCCTGTTTGCGCCCAGCTCCCCAGCCAGCACCTGCGCAGGGCGGTGCAGGGGTGGGGTCTCCCTCTCCAGCCCTGTGCATTTTCCTGCCGAGGTGCAGAGGTCGGTGGGGGGAAGGGAGAGGAAAAGCAAGACAACAGAAAGAACATCTGTGAGAAGCAAGAAGAACTACAATCCTGCAGCCTGTGGAACAAAAACCACATTCACAGAAAGATAGACAAGATGAAAAGGCAGAGGGCTATGTACCAGATGAAGAAACAAGATAAAACCCCAGAAAAACAAGTAAATGAAGTGGAGCTAGGCAACCTTCCAGAAAAAGAATCCATAATAATGATAGTGAAGATGATCCAGGACCTTAAAAAAAGAATGGAGGCAAAGATCAAGAAGATGCAAGAAATGTTTAACAAAGACCTAGAAGAATTAAAGAACAAACAGAGATGAACAATACAATAACTGAAATGAAAACTACACTGGAAGGAATCAATAGCAGAATAACTGAGGCAGAAGAACGGATAAGTGACCTGGAAGACAGAATGGTGGAATTCACTGCTGTGGAACAGAATAAAGAAAAAAGAATGAAAAGAAATGAAGACAGACTAAGAGATCTCTGGGACAACATTAAACACAACAACATTCACATTATAGGGATCCCAGAAGGAGAAGAGAGAGAGAAAGGACCAGAGAAAATATTTGAAGAGATTATAGTGAAAACTTCCCTAAGATGGTAAAGGAAATAGCCACCCAAGTCCAGGAAGCACAGAGAGTCCTATACAGGATAAACCCAAGGAGAAACATGCCAAGACACATAGTAATCAAATTGGCAAAAATCAAAGGCAAAGAAAAATTATGAAAAGCAGCAAGGGAAAAATGACAAATAACATACAAGGGAACTCCCATAAGCTTAACAGCTGATTTCTCAGCAGAAACTCTACAAGCCAGAAGGGAGTGGCATGATATACTTAAAGTGATGAAAGGGAAGAACCTACAACCAAGATTACTCTACCCGGCAAGGATCTCATTCAGATTTGATGGAGAAATCAAAAGCCTTACAGATAAGCAAAAGCTAAGAGAATTCAGCACCACCAAACCAGCTCCACAACAAATGCTAAAGTAACTTCTCTAAGTGGGAAACACAAGAGAAGAAAAGGACCTACAAAAAAAACCCCAAAACAATTAAGAAAATGGTCCTAGGAACATACATATCGATAATTACCTTAAACTGAATGGTTTAAATGCTACAACCAAAAGACACAGGCTCGCTGAATGGATACAAAAACAAGACCCATATATATGCTGTCTACAAGAGACCCACTTCAGACATAGGGACACATTCAGACTGAAAGTGAGGGGATGGAAAAAGATATTCCATGCAAATGGAAATCAAAAGAAAGCTGGAGTAGATATACTCATATCAGATAAAATAGACTTTAAAATAAAGAATGTTAAAAGAGCCAAGGAAGGACACTACATAATGATCAGGGGATCAACCCAAGAAGAAAATATAACAATTATAAATATATATGCACCCAACATAGGAGCACCTCAATACATAAGGCAACTGCTAACAGCTATAAAAGAGGAAACTGACAGTAACACAATAATAGTGGGGGACTTTAACACCTCACTTACACCAATGGACAGATCATCAAAAATGAAAATGAATAAGGAAACAGAAGCTTTAAATGACACAATAGACCAGATAGATTTAACTGATATTTATAGGACATTCCATCCAAAACCAGCAGATTACACTTTCTTCTCAAGTGCGCATGGAACAGTCTCCAGGATAGATCACATCTTGGGTCACAAATCAAACCTCAGTAAATTTAAGAAAATTGAAATCATATCAAGCATCTTTTCTGACCACAACGCTATGAGATTAGAAATCAATTACAGGGAAAAAAACGTAAAAAACACAAACACATGGAGGCTAAACAATACATTACTAAATAACCAAGAGATCACTGAAGAAATCAAAGAGGAAATAAAAAAATACCTACAGACAAATGACAATGAAAACACGATGATCCAAAACCTATGGGATGCAGCAAAAGCAGTTCTAAGAGGGAAATTTATAGCTATACAAGCCTACCTCAAGAAACAGGAAAAATCTCAAATAAACAATCTAACCTTACACCTGAAGTAACTAGAGAAAGAAGAACAAACAAAACCCAAAGTTAGTGGAAGGAAAGAAATCATCATGATCAGAGCAGAAATAAATGAAATAGAAACAAAGAAAACAATAGCAAAGATCAATAAAACTAAAATCTGGTTCTTGGAGAAGATAAGCAAAATTGATAAACCATTAGCCAGACTCATCAAGTAAAAGAGGGAGAGGACTCAAATCAATAAAATTAGAAATGAAAAA